>NC_136429.1:450762689-451437689 GCF_052849685.1 Lactuca virosa | reverse complement strand
TGTTGGTAACACTTAATTATAAGTGTTTTTATGACCCTAAACCTTATCACCTTTGGGTGATTATTTACCTTAGATGTATTCATATATGTGTATTTATATGTTAAATAGGATTCGTTTGTGCGCAAGACTCCAATTGACACCCAACAATCCTATATCGATCTTACATTCGAGTTACTCACTACAGGTGAGTTTATACCTCTTAATCAATCTTTTAAATGTTTTTAAATGCTTTATAGGGGGGAATACAAGTAGGAAACAGGAAGTTATAGAATCAATCACATGTGATTTATAACTGTGTTTTCCTTCAAACTGATTTCACATACTTCAAAATGTGTTAATCATAATGGTTTTAAGTTGTTTTATACTTGTTTATCAAATGACTTACTTCTTAAATGTTTTACAAAACCTCTTTCATTCTTTCTTCAGTTCCAACACTCTTGGGTAGCAAGGGTGTATAAACCTTCTTGGACATCAATTACATTCTAGTAAGCTATTATAGGGATAGTTTAGGGAATTCAAAACATTATTCCTATTACAAGGAATTACACCAGAGTCAGTTCATTCATGAGTCTATACTAAATGCTATATGAAGAGATACACTTACATGGATCCTCTTACATGGATACACTTACATGAATCCTCTTACATGGATACACTTACATGGATCCTCTTACATGGATACATTACTTAGGTACTACATGATAGATACTATTACATATTATATATGTAGATTAGATCTATCTATCCTAGTACTAAAGGATACTATAAGGGACTAACCATTCCTACACCCAGCTGTTAGCAACAGAGGTAAATGCACATCTACGGATGCCTACGGTTGTTACTATATTAAGTATACCTTTACGGGACTAACCATTCCTACCCCCTGTTGTTAGCTACAGAGGACAATGCCCATCTACGGATGCCTACGGTTAACACTATTCGGCATTTACTATGTCGTGCTTATCCTGGTACCAAAGGATAATACTTATATGATTATATTTTTCCCTATTACTTTTATTTTGTGATACATTCACATAAACGATGAAGTAGACTATATATTGTTAATAGTAGTCATTCAGGGGAAAAACCATCTTTGTTACAGAGAAACATCTTTCAAAGCATTCAGGTCTTGGTAGAAGACTACTTTCAAAACATTCAGGTCTTGGTAGAAGACTACTTTCAAAACATTCAGGTCTTGGTAGAAGACTACTTTCAAAACATTCAGGTCTTGGTAGAAGACTACTTTCAAAACAGTCAGGTCTTGGTAGAAGACTACTTTCATACTAGTAGGAAATATGGGATTTTCTAGGGTTTTCACACTTATATCAAATGTTTCATTCAAAGATTTACATGGCATTCATAACAGCTTTCTAAATCAGGGTAATGACACTAAAATACTTATGAATTCACCAGCTTTATGCTGATCTACTCTTTCAAAATAACTTGTATTCTCAGGTCACCAGTAGACAGGTACGATGACGAGGTTTTGAGAAGACGGAGCACAGACAAGACTCGTCTTTTATTTTGATTACATATTTTGGTTTCTGATTACAATGAAAGAACACACATGTATTAAAACTTTACTTTTAATGCAATGGATGATGTTGTTGCTTGTTTACTACTTTACATTGTTATGATACTTGACATGACGTCCTCCACCCCTGAACGTTTCCACCGTTCTTGGTTTTGGGGTGTGACAGATTGGTATCAGAGCTTTGTTTATAGTGAAGTAAGTATATCAACCCATAAAAGATATACTAACTATAAATACATTGGGATTAAAACACTCTGACCAAGAGTTTATACTTTTAAATAATAATATATTTAATTAAGTATATGTGCCTGCATTCATACTAAAATCAGTGTCTCAAAGACAAGAAAAAAGTATTACGATTGTTGAACATCACAAGTAAGCTCGGGGATGTATGGTCAGTCCTGGGAATGGCATAGCCTGATCAACTATGCTGGTCCGAGGAGTGATTAGCATATGCCCAAGAATGGTTGTGATGTGGCAACAAGTCTAAAAACTTACCAACAATACCACAATGAAATACCATAGGGGTATTTGGTGTTACTATAATTACTTATCTGAGAACTAAATAGATCTTTATTAATATTTCAATAGTTGCTTAGTGGATACACCAAGGTTATATGTACTAGGATGTCATAGACTGAGAATCCGTGAATCTTTGCTTTATGTCCTGTCCTTGTTTGGTTGGGGGCTTAGGGTTAGGGTCACCTATTCGAAAGTCTATCATGTCCTAAATACATATAACCAGTATGCACTAAACAAGTATTGGAGTAACTGATAAAGATCATCCTATAATTATCTTAGTTAGTCGTCTACTTAGTTATTTCTTACATCCCTTTTCTCGCGTAGATTTAATGGCTGGATTCCATCCCCACGGCGCCCGTACCTCCCAAACCAAGGCAATCCCTTTGGATAATCACCATGCTGAAGGCTTTTCTGATAGTTCTGACTCGGAGCCAGAAGTCAACAACCTACCTCCAACTGCTCAAAACCCAAACCTGAACCCTCGCCCAGCATTTCAAGGACCCACGCCCCTGTGGGCCACAAACTTGAATAGATGGAGTCAGGAACAGGGTCAACCTTTTCCCTACAATGGAGACAGGAGCTTCTACAACCTCACCGAGGGAGGTTCAGCTGACAGAGTCCTACCCATCATGGTTCGTAGGATTTCTCAGAACACAGTACTGGGTCAAGCGACTATCGATCGAGTCGTGGAGATTGACGCCAACTCGGGCATTAGCACGGTCCGCATTCGCCAACTTGAGTCCGCTCATGAAAGGACTCAGCTCCGCAATGCTCTTCTGCAGAGGGAACTTGCTGAAACCTAAGCTGAGGTCAGGGAACTTCGAGCTCAGAAAGTAAGATCTGACAGACGTGTGAGGGACATAGAACGCCTTCTATCGGAATCAAGAACTCACTCCAGTGGTTCTCATCACCGATAGAATCTCATCAACTTCTCTTTTTGGATATAACCTAGTTTATGTAAAACTCTAGTCTAATTCTCTATCTTTTTACATCTTAGACCTGTTAGGTCTTGATTATGTCATGGTCCTGTCAAAATTTTCCTATCTTGGTTGATGTAAGGCCTCCTTCTGTTGGCCATTTTTCCCGAACTTGTTACATCTGTAATTCCAGTAATATTGACAGGTATTTAATCTAAATGGGAATTTATATCCAGTTGCTATCATTTGTTGTTGAACTATGGCGATTTAGTTCATGAGACAAATTCATTCTCTATAATATTGAATTCTTATCATTTCCTTTATCTTTTCAACTTATAGTTGAAAAATGCCGCCTCGCAGAAGTACAAAGCGTAGAAATGTTAACGAAACACCAATACCACCTCCTCCTCCACCACCTCAACCACCTCCTTATTTCGACGCTGCTACGTTCCAGGCAGCTTTCACGGCGGCCGTAGCAGCTGCCGTGTCAGCCATTAATACTCCTGTCCCTAGTGGATCGGGAACAGGTGCACCTCCTTCTCACCATGGCGAGAGCCATGGGCATCCCCGAGAATGCACCTACAAGGATTTTACGAATGCCAAACCCCGAAACTTCAATGGAACTGGTGGGGTTATGATCTTAAGGCAGTGGATTGAAAAGACAGAAGCGGTCTTTGAAATTTGTGCCTGCCCGGAGGGCAATAAGGTCAAGTTTGCTACTTGTACCTTCTCTGACAAGGCTTTAACTTGGTGGAATGGCCACGTTAAGTCTCTGACTCTAATAGTGGCAAACGCGATCAGCTGGGAAAACTTGAAAGCCATGCTGATGAGAGAGTACTGTCCTCGAGGGGAAATTCAAAAACTCGAGCAGGAACTCTGGGGTCTTGAAATGGTTGGTTCCGACATATCAACCTATACTAATAGATTCTGTGATCTGGCAATTCTATGCCCTGACATGGTTGCTCTTGAGAGCAAGAGGATAGAGAGATATATTTGGGGACTATCGCCCCAGATCCAGTCAAGTGTGTTAGCATCTAGGCCTGTTACTTTTGACAGCGCCAAAGAGCTGGCACAATCTCTTATAGATCACGGAAAACACCAGAACCCAACAACTCCTACATCCGAACCACAAAAGGGAAACAACAACAACAAGAAGAAGAAGGGGTGGAACAAGAGGAAAAGCGGGGCTTCGCAAGAATCCTCAAAGAGGCAACAACTAGTGGCAATCAATGCTGCCACGGTAACCCCTGTTGCCCCTGCTAATCCCTTACCAGCGAAACCTTACGCTGGAAATCTTCCGAGGTGCAACAAATGCAACTTCCATCACCACGGACCTTGCCGGGAAATGCAGTGCTCTAACTGCAACAGAAAGGGGCATACAGCCCGTTTCTGCAAGGCTCCAGCAAGGCCGATCGCTCAAGTTCCTAACGCCGGTGTGGGCCAAGCTTTCTACAATTGTGGCGAGGTGGGCCACTACAAAAGGAACTGCCCCAAGGCAGGGATGGCTGCCGGAGTGGGAAGAGTTATGGTCATAGGCCACGAGGAAGCCGTAGCTGATCCTACGATAGTTACTGGTACGTTCCTCCTCGATAACTCTTATGCTTGCATACTTTTCAACAGTGGAGCAGAGAAAAGTTTCGTAAGCCTGAAATTTGCACATCTGCTTAAACAAAAACCTTGTGCATTAGATAAATCATTCACTGTAGAAATGGCAAACGGGAAAACGGAAAGTACTAACTGCATATACGTAGGTTGTACTCTAACTTTAGATGGCCATACTTTCAAGATAGACCTCATGCCGGTTCCAATTAAAAGTTTCGATGTCATTATAGGCATGGATTGGTTGAGTCTTCTTCGCGCCGACATCATGTGCTTTGAAAAAGCAATTCGTCTTAACCTCCCTAACAGCGAAACCCTAGTCATCTTTGGCGACAAACCTAGTGCGAGCCTTCGCATCATTTCGTGCATCCAAGCCCATAAATGCTTACGAAAGGAATATCATGCATTCCTCGCACACATCGTCGATACGAGCCAAGAAGTAAAAGACATTCAGAACATCCCGGAAGTACGCGACTTTCCCGACATCTTTCCAGAAGAACTCCCGGGATTACCACCACAACGCCAAGTCAAGTTCAAAGTCGACTTAGTGCCAGGGGCTACTCCTGTAGCCAAATCTCCTTACCGTCTGGCACCTGCAGAGATGCAGGAACTTTCCAGTCAGCTTAACGAACTTCTCAAGAAGGGATTCATTAGGCCAAGCTTCTCACCATGGGGAGCACCGGTCTTGTTCGTCAAGAAGAAAGACGGATCGTTTCGTATGTGCATCGACTACAGGGAACTCAACAAGCTTACCATTAAAAATCGTTATCCCTTGCCCCGCATTGACGATTTATTTGATCAACTTCAAGGAGCCAACTACTTCTTGAAGATAGATCTACGATCCGGATACCACCAACTATGAGTGCTAGGGGAGGATGTCCCGAAGACAGCCTTCCGAACTCGTTATGGGCACTACGAATTCGTAGTGATGCCGTTCGGATTAACAAACGCGCTTGCTGTATTTATGGATTTAATTAATAGGGTGTGTCGTCCTTACCTGGATCAGTTCGTCATCGTCTTCATCGATGACATACTAATCTACTCTCGTAGTAAGGAGGAGCATAGCCAACATCTGCGATTAGTTTTAGAAACACTGCGCGCAGAGAAGCTTTATGCGAAGTTCTCGAAATGCGAATTTTGGATCCGACGAGTCAACTTCTTAGGGCACGTGGTTAGCGAAGAGGGAATACACGTGGACCCTTCCAAAATCAAAGCCATTGAGAACTGGTCAGCACCGAAGACACCTACAGAAATTCGTCAATTTCTAGGTCTCGCTGGCTACTATCGCAGGTTCATTCAGAACTTCTCCCGCATAGCAAAACCTCTTACAACATTGACCCAGAAAGGCGTGGCCTTTGACTGGGAAGAAAAGCAGGAGAGAGCGTTCCAAACGCTCAAGCGAGCCTTGTGCACCGCACCGATACTATCCCTCCCCGAAGGGATAGAGGACCTCGTTGTCTATTGCGATGCTTCAAATCAGGGGCTCGGCTGTGTTCTGATGCAATGAGGTAAGGTCATCGCCTATGCCTCGAGACAGCTGAAGACACACGAGGTTAACTACACCACCCACGATCTTGAGCTAGGAGCAGTTGTGTTTGCTCTGAAGATCTGGAGACACTACCTGTATGGTACAAAAAGCACGATCTTTACAGACCACAAAAGCCTACAACATATATTCGACCAGAAGGAGCTCAACATGAGACAACGACGGTGGGTCGAGCTACTCAGTGATTACGAATGCAAAATTCGTTATCATCCGGGTAAAGCCAACGTAGTAGCTGACGCCCTAAGTCGGAAAGAATACTCTGGTCGAAGAGTCAAATCTCTGACTCTAACTATCCATTCACACTTGTCCACGCAAATTAAGGAGGCTCAGCTCGACGCTTTGAAACCTGAAAGTGTGGCGAGTGAATCCCTAAGAGGGATGGATAAGAACTTGGAAGTCAAGGGTGGTGGAGCCTTATACCTCATGGATCGGATCTGGACACCGAAACACGGTGGCTTCCGAGACTTGGTCATGACCGAGGCACACAACACCCGTTATTCCGTCCACCCAGGTTTAGATAAGATGTATCTGGATCTTAAAAGCTATACTGGTGGCCTAACATGAAAGCAGAGATTGCTACCTTCGTGAGTAAATGCCTTACTTGCGCAAAGGTCAAGGTCGAATACCAGAAACCCTCCGACCTTCTGCAACAACCGGAGATACCGGAATGGAAGTGGGAGCGGATCACTATGGACTTCATAACCAAGTTGCCCAAGACAACGGGTGGACTTGATACCATATGGGTTGTCGTTGACAGATTGACCAAGTCCGCACACTTCCTACCCATCAAAGAAACTGACAAAATGGAGAGACTTACGAGAACCTACATTAGGGAGATTATACGACTGCACGGTGTTCCTATTGTTGGATAAGGTGTCTAAGTCCATAACTATTTCCGGTACGTACTTGACCCGACCCGGCATGGTCCATTTGGGTTGCATGGCATCATGCATTTGGATAGACTAAATGAGAGAAATAACACTTGTGGTTTATTAATATATTATAAGTTGTAATATATTAATAGTATTATTTAATTAGTATTGATCAAGAATTAATCTAGGATTAATTAAGTGATCAAAAGATGACTAATTAAATATATGGGTTGATCATGTAAATCATCCATAACTTGTATAGTGGGCTAAAAGGCTCCATGGATAATCAAGTTGGGTTAAACCCATTGAATGCTCCATGGAGGCTCCATGGGAGTTACAAACCCATGGGTCATGGAAATGAAGAGTCATGCCACATTAGGGTTTACATGGTGTAACCCTAGATGTGACACACTATATAAGCAACATGTTCTCCACCAAAATCTGCGACACATAAGAAACAAGAGGGCTAGGCCGATTTTAGAAGTGTGTATTCTCTCTAAAGTCATTCCAAAAGCATTTGGTGTTGTGTGAAGCATTTGAGGCATCACACTTGGGGTGCTAGGCTCACAAGGTTTCAAGGATCATAAGCAACAACAAGGTAAGTTATTCTATCTTTCATGCAAGTTAAAATTTGTTCCCCATGTATGCTAGATAGGAATATAACCTTGGAATTCAACTTTGCATGATAATTAGACAAACATAGATCCAAGGTTATTAGGGTTGCATGTACACTTAGGAAGTGTTAGAATGCTCAAAACCCTTCAGTGGTATCAGAGCCTAGGTTTGTTTGTTGTTTTTTTTGTGTGCATACAGCTTGGAAAAAAAATCGTTTTTCTGTTTTCTGCTCGTATGAAAGTTTGCACATTTGTTGCTGGAAATGGACTAGAAACATTACCCTAAACTGTTTTGATGTTTTAAAGCTTGTTTTAGATGGTGTAATGTTTATGCTAATCCATTTACAATGGCAATTATTAAAATTACAAGTTTTTTTTTAAGTGTAATTTTTGATTCTTGAAAGTGTTCATATTCATGGTCTTGAACTTATGAAGATTAGATGATCATAGGAATTGTTTGTAACCTTCATGGTAGTTTAATTCATGATCATAATGTGTTTTAATGGAGTCCATAACTTGTCCTCAAGTTATGGAAAACCAAAAGTCCCACTTTTATTAAAGCCATTAAAAGAACACAAGAGTTATAAAAATGAAGAGTCTTCATTTTTATTACTCAATTAATTCATAAGTTATAAGAAATGAAAAGTTTTGGAAGTTTACAAAACTTGCCCTCAAGTTTTGGAACATGTAAAGTCTTGATTAAAACTTTAGTTCCAACCCTTAGAATTTTAAAAGTTAAAATTCAACCCTTATACTTTATAATATTATAAGTTACTAATATATATATGTATAACGTCAAGTCGTCTTACCGCTAGTACGCCTCATTCACGAAGCCGGTCTATAAGGGGGGTATAAGGTTGTTGCCTATAAAATGGCAACTTAATGGGTGTCCACTCTCACCCACCGCTTCCTTGATCGGTGGAGGGTCGTTAGCCGAACGGTTAAGACAAGGACTTATAAATTCTCATTAAAAGTATGATGAAAATTATAAAGTAACTAAATGCTTTTATTAAATTCCCAATCTTAGTTACTTTAGGAAAATGTGAATAAGGTGCTAATCCATGAAATTACACTTTACACTTTGTTTAAGTCGTTAGTGGAGCTCGTGTGGTTAACCGGCACACTAACTTGGACTTAACAAGGTAGGTAAAGGGTGACTTAAAGTTTAGTATAGGTCGGTGGAGCTCGTGTGGTTAACCGGCACATCGATTGAGTAATAAACATTGAGTGTACCAAGTGATTTGCATGGTTACTTCACACCTCGTTTTGTGATCCTCGGTATCCCAGTCACAAAACTTGGAGGGCACACTCGAGATTGAAACATGCCTTTGAAAAGTTCATTGAATCTCAAAAGAATCTAGGAATTTCTAAGAACCAATTAAAAACCTAATATTTATATTTCGTTTTTCATGGTGGAAATTGGTGAATCGTCATTCACCTACCTTTCAAATATGTTATAGCTTGGATTACGGCATACCTCTTCTAAGTTATAATATATTGTGATTGGATCCTAGCCTTAATATTACATTTGGGTGTTTTATTAAGGACTCTCTTAATATCTAAACTAATCTTGTTCTCTTCTTTCAGATGTCTTCAAACAATGCTGCATCTGGCTCTAATCCTAATGACTCCTTTACCCTTATGAACTTGTGTGGGAAAGTCACTTTTGATGGATCCAACTTCAATGAATAGATCAGAAACATCAGGATGATTACCCGCTACGAGGACAAAGAATATGTCCTTGACAAGGAGCTTAAGGAGATTGATGAGACCACTGCAACTCCCCAGGAGATCGCTGACTTCCGGGCACATGAAAGGGATGCTACAAAAGTGGCATGCATCATGTTGGCCACCATGACAGCGGAACTCCAAAAGTCCTATGAGGACTTCTACCCTTTTGAAATGCACCAAGATCTGATGGAAAGATACCATCAAAGTGCACGACAAGAGAGGTATGAAATCATATGCTCTATCATAACAACCATGATGAAGGACGGGGAATCCGTCACGAGCCACATGCAGAAAATGCAAAGGTATGTGGATCGGTTGCTGAAGCTTAATGTGAACTTCCCTGAGGAGCTTGCAATAGATATCATTTTGCACTCCTTACCATCGTGATATGATCAATTCCGCATGACATATCACATGAATAAGGAAGAGGTCACACTCAGCAAACTTCAGGGACTCCTCAAGACCGCAGAAACAGGTCTTAAGGGTAAGTCGGTTGTTAACACTCCTACTCCAAACTCCGCCTCGGTTTTGGCAATCGGGAAAGGTAGAGGGAAGAAGAGGAAGAGCTCTTCGAAGGGTACCAAGGCTAGGACCCTTGATGGCTCTTCTTCAAGTGGAACCAAGAAAGGTTTTGTCACTCCTTCTTCTGACCCTAAAGAGGCTGAATGCTTCTATTGCCATGAAAAGTCACATTGGAAGCGGAAGTGCCCAAAGTACCAGCAAGATGTGAAGGATGGGAAAGTTAAACCCAACCATGCAGGTATTTACACTATCTTATCTAATAACTCACCCCATTCTAACTCTTGGGTCCTTGATACCGGTTGTGGTATTCATATCTGTTCTGATTTGCAGGGACTAAGAAGAAGTGAGAATGTGGAGCATGGAAGAATAAACTTAATCATGGGGAATAGGAAAGCTTTACCTGTCACCAAGATTGGAGTTTATACTTTATCGCTAAGTAGTGGGTTTAGTTTAGATTTGAATAAATGTTGTTATTCGCCAGAAATGGCAAGAAATATTATTTCCTTTCATGCATTGTATAAACAAGGTTTCACCTTTTCCTTTGATAATGAAGTTGGTTCGATTAATGCTTTCTTTAATAATGTTCTTTATTTTAAAGCATTACCTTGTGATGGTGTGTATGAAACTGTATCTGTGGTTGATAACTTAGGAAATAATGTATTGTGTATTGATTCTGTTAATGATAATAACTTGGATAAAGCATCATTATGGCATTGTCGTCTTGGACATATAAGCAAGAAACGCATAGGCCAACTCCAAAAGGATGGAGTACTGGAGTCATTTGACCTAAAGTCAGATGATAGTTGCGAATTATGCTTACTTGGAAAAATGACAAAGTCACCCTTCACAGGTTCTTGTGAGAGGGGTGAAGGTTTGTTGGATCTTATACACACGGATGTGTGTAGGCCCTTCAAACATGCCACAAGGGATGTTAATCGTTATTATTTGACTTTTACTAATGATTACAGTAGATATGGATATGTCTACTTAATCAAGCATAAGTCAGAGAGTTTTGAGAGGTTTAAAGAGTTTAAACAGGAAGTCGAGAATCAATTGGGCAGGAACATTAAGATGCTTCGATCCGATCGAGGTGGTGAGTATCTTAGTTCAGAGTTCCTCGACTATCTTAGGGAATGTGGGATTGTCTCACAATTGACACCTCCCAGGACACCGCAGTTGAATGGTGTAGCTGAGAGGCGTAATCAAACCTTGTTGGATATGGTTCGTTCCATGATGAGTCGAGCTTCGCTACCAATCTCATTTTGGGGGTATGCCTTAGAGACTGCCGCCCATATCCTTAATCTAGTTCCCACAAAGAAAGTTGCCAAAACTCCTCATGAGATGTGGACTGGTAAAGTACCCAAACTAGACCACATTAAGATTTGGGGTTGCGAGGCTTTCGTGAGACGCGAGACTCATGATAAGCTCGAACCTCGAAGTGAGAGGTGTATTTTCATCGGCTACCCACAGAAATCCTTTGGTTACCTCTTCTACAGACCTAGTGATAATGTGGTCTTTGTAGCTAGGAGGGCTTTCTTTCGAGAGAGAGAGTTCATAAGCCAAGGAGACAGTGGGAGGCAAGTTGACCTTGAAGAAATTCAAGAGTCAAGTGGTGAAGGAACTTCAAACCCTAGCACTCAACTTGAGGAGGAAACTTCTGTTGAGCCAATTGACAAGTCTGTACCTCTGAGGCGTTCCACAAGGGTTAGGAATGCACCTGAGCATTACTATGGATTCCACATTACTGCGGAAGGTGATACACTTATCAGTGATGAGACACTGATAGGTCTGGATGAACCTAACAGTTACGCGGAAGCCATGGCAGGCCCTGAGTCAGCCAAGTGGAAAGAGGCAATGGACAGCGAGATACAGTCCATGTATGACAATCAAGTTTGGAACTTGGTTGAGAATGTACCAGGTCGTAAGACTGTAGGGTGCAAATGGATCTTCAAGAAGAAGACCGACATGGATGGTAATGTACACACTTATAAGGCATGACTGGTTGCAAAGGGTTTCTCACAAACTCCGGGAGTTGATTATGATGAGACCTTTTCTCCAGTGGCCAAGATTAAGTCTATTAGGGTTCTGTTAGCCATAGCCGCATTTCATGACTATGAAATATGGCAAATGGATGTCAAAACCGCTTTCCTTAATGGAAAGTTGGCTGAGGATGTTTACATGATTCAGCCAGAGGGTTTTGTCAACACAGAGTACCCTAATAGAGTGTGTAAGCTTGAGAAATCCATTTATGGGTTAAAGCAAGCACCTCGCAGATGGAATCTTTGCTTTGATGAGAAAGTCAAGGAATTTGGCTTTTCTAGGAGTGAAGATGAATCTTGTGTATATGTCAAGGCTAGTGGGAGTATAGTTAGCTTTTTGGTATTGTATGTGGATGACATACTACTCATAGGAAATGACATCCCAACTCTGCAGGAAGTTAAGTCCTGGCTTGGGAAGTGTTTCTCTATGAAGGACCTAGGAGAAGCTGTCTATATTCTAGGGATAAGGATCTTGAGAGACCGGAGTAAAAGACTAATTGGACTTAGTCAGAGTACTTACTTGCATAAGGTGTTGAAGAGATTCGGCATGCAGGACTCCAAAAAAGGAGAGTTACCCATCCAGAGTAATGCCAGATTGAGTAAGACACAAAGCCCTAGTACTGAGGCTGAGATAGCAGAAATGAGTCGAATACCTTATGCTTCGGCTGTAGGATCGATCATGTATGCTATGACGTGTACTCGACCTGATGTAGCCTTTACTTTGAGCATGGTTAGCAGGTATCAGGGGAACCCTGGCAAGGCACACTGGACTGCGGTAAAGAATATCCTCAAGTACCTACGGAGGACTAAGGATTGGGTCCTTACCCTCGGTGGGAGTGAAGACTTGAGAGTTGTAGGGTATAGTGATGCTAGCTTTCAGACTGATAGGGATAATTTCCGCTCTCAGTCAGGCTGGGTCTTTACCTTAAATGGAGGAGCAATTTCTTAGAAGAGTTCCAAGCAAGAGACAGTAGCTGATTCAACTTGCGAATCAGAGTATATAGCAGCTAGTGAGGCAGCAAAGGAGGCGATATGGCTGAAGAACTTCATTGGAGACCTTGGAGTTGTACCAGCTATTAAAGAGCCAATGGAAATTTTCTGTGATAGTGAAAGTGCAGTTGCCTTAGCCAAGGAACCAAGGGATCACGGGAGATCCAGACACATCGACAGAAAATACCATTTCATCAGACATCGAATAGAAGAAGGACTCCACGTGGCAAAGAGGGTATCATCGGATGAGAATCCAGCAGATCCCCTCACGAAGGGACTGACTCGGGTTAAGCATCTCCAGCATGCTCGGAGCATAGGGCTGAAGGATGATATTAGATTTAGTAGTTAGATAACCTTGAAATTTGTAAAGTGTAATTGACATTAGATGATGAATAAAAGGTGTTTTATTTATGAGTAAAGTGTTGCTATCTCTTGTCGATCGTTTACTATATTTCTTTTGCATGTTTTGAATTCCAGAATAATTATGTTTGGTATATCATATTATTCGAACCTCCACAGTCGGTCATATGTCGGAAGTAGGTATGAATCAAGACTGTCATGATTGGTTGCAGGGGTCTAAGTTGTTGGACATGGCTACAACACTCATGAGTGCTCATAAGTTCTGAGCATTGGACTCAACCCACGCTCACTGGAATCACTTCATGGAATTTATCTCGAGTGATCGTGAGACGGTAATATCATATAAGTCTTCAAACCTAGATATATGATTTGTTACTTATGAGTTGGTTATGCATTGATTATACGAAAATGCATTGGTAACTCGATGTTATAAAACGTGCTCTTGTGTATAATTCAATGAGTAGTAGAACAAACATATGAGTCGAAGTTTATCTGTTCCTTCTTGGATTAGAAGCTGATATATGGGCCCCTCGATGATTTTGTTTTGACCTATGTACCGGGCCCGGTCAGAACTAAGTTGATGTGTTCAATTAAGTTCTTTGTCAAACAAATCGGAAATCGGGAAACAAACTGCTGGACAATAAGTAAGACATTGTTCCATGTATTTGTCCGGCTGATATCTAGAACAGAGGATTATATGATCACTTATCTTAAATGGCGTATCATCATCTTCTCAGTTCCTAGAAACCTTGAAAAGAGCTACGATTGTTGATCGGTTCCTGAAGTCATACTTGCAGTTATAGTTATTAGACTTATCCAAGTAGGAGACTGTTGGATAAGGTGTCTAAGTCCATAACTATTTCTGGTATGTACTTGACCCGACCCGGCATGGTCCATTTGGGTTGCATGGCATCATGCATTTGGATAGACTAAATGAGAGAAATAACACTTGTGGTTTATTAATATATTATAAGTTCTAATATATTAATAGTATTATTTAACTAGTATTGATCAAGAATTAATCTAGGATTAATTAAGTGATCAAAAGACATGTAAATCATCCATAACTTGTATAGTGGGCTAAAAGGCTCCATGGATAATCAAGTTGGGTTAAACCCATTGAATGCTCCATGGAGGCTCCATGGGAGTTACAAACCCATGGGTCATGGAAATGAAGAGTCATGCCACATTAGGGTTTACATGGTGTAACCCTAGATGTGACACACTATATAAGCAACATGTTCTCCACCAAAATCTGCGACACATAAGAAACAAGAGGGCTAGGCCGATTTTAGAAGTGTGTATTCTCTCTAAAGTCATTCCAAAAGCATTTGGTGTTGTGTGAAGCATTTGAGGCATCACACTTGGGGTGCTAGGCTCACAAGGTTTCAAGGATCATAAGCAACAACAAGGTAAGTTATTCTATCTTTCATGCAAGTTAAAATTTGTTCCCCATGTATGCTAGATAGGAATATAACCTTGGAATTCAACTTTGCATGATAATTAGACAAACATAGATCCAAGGTTATTAGGGTTGCATGTACACTTAGGAAGTGTTAGAATGCTCAAAACCCTTCACCTATATCTATTATCTCCGATAGAGATAGTAGATTCACTTCAAGGTTCTGGCAGTCATTATAAAGCTCCTTAGGAACGAGGCTGGACATGAGTACAGCCTACCATCCATAGACCGACGAACAAAGTGAGAGAACTATCCAAACCCTGGAAGATATGTTGCGTGCCTGTGTGATCAACTTTGGGAAAGCATGGGATACTCATTTACCCCTTGTCGAATTTTCCTACAACAACGGTTATCACACGAGCATAAAAGCTGCTCCCTTTGAAGCCCTCTATTGACGAAAGTGCAGATCCCCTCTGTGCTGGGCTGAGGTGGGTGACGCCCAGTTAGCTAATGGGCGAGTCCCTGAAAGCACTCTCACAGGTCCGGAGATCATTCGGGAAACGACGGAGAAAATCGTTCAAATTCGTGAACGATTGAAAGCCTCCAGAGACCGACAGAAAAGCTACGCTGACAAGCGAAGGAAACCGTTGGAATTCCAGGTAGGAGAGCGTGTTCTTTTGAAGGTCTCACCCTGGAAAGGCTTGATACGCTTCGGAAAGCGTGGATAGCTCAATCCAAGATACATTGGGCCTTTCGAGATTCTTGCCCGAATCGGCCCAGTAGCTTACAAACTCAATCAACCGCGCGAACTCAGTAACGTACACTCTACCTTCCACGTCTCGAACCTGAAAAAGTGTCTGTCCGACAAGACTCTCGTGATCCCACTCGACGAGATCGAGATAAACGAGAGCCTCAACTTCGTGGAAGAACCTGTAGAAATCATGGACCTAGAGGTCAAGCAAACAAAGCAAAGCCGCATCCCGATAGTGAAGGTTCGCTGGAACGCCAAGCGAGGACCTGAATTCACTTGGGAGCGAGAGGATCAGATGAAACTGAAATACCCTCGTCTTTTTACTTAGTTAATTGTAACTACTTTTTACTTAAACTCTAATTTCGGGATGAAATTCCCTCTAACGGGGGGATGATGTGACAACCCGAAATTTCTTACATTCTTCATTTTTATCAAAGTTAACCTCGTTTTGCTATTTTATAATGAAGTTTTGGGTCGTTAGGAGTGCTTAAGGCTTAGTATAATCAAGATATGAGTCGTAGGATGGGTTAGAATGTGTGTAGCATCGCAAAAACGGGCCAAACACACCAAACTAGGTGTGTACGGCCGCACACCCGAGTGTGCGGCCAGCCAGCCGCACACAGCCAACCGCACACCCATCCAGCCGCACACTCCCACCTATATATTCAACACTTAGCCATTTTGAACACTATTTCCACTTTTTCAAAGCTAGAACTCGAAAATCTTCTTGTGGATCTACATAAAAGGTAGTAATCCTTCCTTTTAATTGTTGATATACGACCTTAACTAGCAAAACCCTTTGCTTTGATTCATGAAAACATCCATTTTAGTCAAGAACACCAAGAACACCAAGAACACACACTAGTTTTGGACCTTAAAACACGTTTTGGCACATTCCATAGGGAGTGTGCGGCCGCACACACCATGTGTGCGACCGCACACACCAAGTTTGGCCGCACACACCATGTGTGCGACCGCACACACACCCGGGCCGCACACTCTGGCCGCACACACACAAAACCCATGGATTTGTGGCCTTACACTCCAATATGGGGCCATACACCCCTTATGTGCAACCATAGGTGTTGGTAACACTTAATTCTAAGTGTTTTTATGACCCTAAGGCGTGTCCTTATCACCTTTGGGTAATTATTTACCTTAGATGTATTCATATATATGTATTTATATGTTAAATAGGATTCGTTTGTGCGCAACACTCCAATTGACACCCAACAATCCTATATCGATCTTACATTCGAGTTACTCACTACAGGTGAGTTCATACCCCTTAATCAATCTTTTAAATGTTTTTAAATGCTTTATAGGGGGGAATACAAGTAGGAAACAGGAAGTTATAGAATCAATCACATGTGATTTATAACTGTGTTTTCCTTCAAACTGATTTCACATACTTCAAAATGTGTTAATCACAATGGTTTTAAGTTGTTTTATACTTGTTTATCAAATGACTTACTTCTTAAATGTTTTACAAAACCTCTTTCATTCTTTCTTCAGTTCCAACACTCTTGGGTAGCAAGGGTGTATAAACCTTCTTGGACATCAATTACATTCTAGTAAGCTATTATAGGGATAGTTTAGGGAATACAAAACATTATTCCTATTACAAGGAATTACACCAGAGTCAGTTCATTCATGAGTCTATACTAAATGCTATATGAAGAGATACACTTACATGGATCCTCTTACATGGATACACTTACATGAATCCTCTTACATGGATACACTTACATGGATCCTCTTACATGGATACTTTACTTAGGTACTACATGATAGATACTATTACATATTATATGTGTAGATTAGATCTATCTATCCTAGTACTAAAGGATACTATAAGGGACTAACCATTCCTACACCCAGCTGTTAGCAATAGAGGTAAATGCACATCTACGGATGCCTACGGTTGTTACTATATTAAGTGTACCTTTACGGGACTAACCATTCCTACCCCCTGCTGTTAGCTACAGAGGACAATGCCCATCTACGGATGCCTACGGTTAACACTATTCGGCATTTACTATGTCGTGTTTATCCTGGTACCAAAGGATAATACTTATATGATTATATTTTTCCCTATTACTTTTATTTTGTGATACATTCACATAAACGATGAAGTAGACTATATATTGTTAATAGTAGTCATTCAGGGGAAAAACCATCTTTGTTACAGAGAAACATCTTTCAAAGCATTCAGGTCTTGGTAGAAGACTACTTTCAAAACATTCAGGTCTTGGTTGAAGACTACTTTCAAAACATTCAGGTCTTGGTAGAAGACTACTTTCAAAACATTCAGGTCTTGGTAGAAGACTACTTTCAAAACATTCAGGTCTTGGTAGAAGACTACTTTCAAAACATTCAGGTCTTGGTAGAAGACTACTTTCATACTAGTAGGAAATATGGGATTTTCTAGGGTTTTCACACTTATATCAAATGTTTCATTCAAAGATTTACATGGCATTCATAACAGCTTTCTAAATCAGGGTAATGACACTAAACTACTTATGAATTCACCAGCTTTATGCTGATCTACTCTTTCAAAATAACTTGTATTCTCAGGTCACCCGTAGACAGGTATGATGACCAGGTTTTGAGAAGACAGAGCACAGACAAGACTCGTCTTTTATTTTGATTACATATTTTGGTGTCTGATTACAATAAAAGAACACACATGTATTAAAACTTTACTTTTAATGCAATGGATGATGTTGTTGCTTGTTTACTACTTTACACTGTTATGATACTTGACAGGACGTCCTCCACCCCTGAACGTTTCCGCCGTTCTTGGTTTTGGGGTGTGACACAATGAATGCTAATAGTGGCCTTCAATACAAGACTAGTCTTCCCCTTTAGTCTACAACATTAATCTGTACTGCTCCCTTGGCCTAGAACATTAAGCTGGTCCGCCGAGTATCTTGGCCTTCAATATACAACTAGATTGCCCTAAACTCCTCCATGATAAGTCGTCATATATAAACAAACAACTTACCAACAACAAATCACATGTAATTATTAACAAATCTATGTGCTTAACAGTTCATTACAACCTATCATACAGAGGATCCATATTGTAGTACAAGGTAAAGTGAGAAAACTCACCTGGGATAAACAACAGAAGTTCAACAGTAAACCTGAACAACACAACAGCTAACCCAGGATACCTAATGCCGAACCGAGACCAGTCCTTAGTCAAATACTCAATTCTACCTAAGTTTGACCAAAAGTCAAACTTGTCAAAAGTCAACGATTAACAGTCAAACTTAGCACTGACCATCGCGTCGCGGCTAATCCTTTTGACCGTACTGTGGTAACAAAAGGAAAAAACAGTTGTGTATTCTCACTAACAGATGCACATTAGAAACTTGGAAACCATGTCATGGCCCCTAAACAACTGCGTCGCGGTTGCGCTATTCCAGTAGCTCCAAGAAGACTTAATCCATTAAGTCCAAGCTTCCAACTATCAGATTTGATTCCATAAAATGTCTAAATGGATACATTTTCTGACTTTATCCATCAAGTATCTCCAAACAAGCAAGATCTAAAACCCTAGATCATAAGATGACCAAAACTCACTTTTCTTCATGCATGGAGTAAAAAGAGCTCTTGCATGAAGTCTTTACTCCACCAAATGATCAGATTTGAACCCAAACACCAATTAAAAGCTCCAAAGTTCTCCAAACTCTATGGAACATGCTTTAAAGGGACCAAAACTCACTAAAATGGACCATAACACTAAATACTTATAGATCTAGTGAAGAAACACAATAAATCTTGGGACTTTAATACTTACAAGGGTCCAGAAGTAGTATGAGAGCTGATACTTCAGTTGAAAGACTATAAACATCAAACTTTATTGATACCATCAATTTAAAGCACCAAAGGTCACCAAATGAGCATCAAAATGGATGAGGGGAGAGAGGATGAGCTCCATCTATAAAAATGGAGGCTAGGGTGTGTTCCCAAGGAACTCTTGATGTGATGAAGGCTACAAAATAACTTAAAACATAGAGGTAAGGTCTTCAAATATAGGTAAACATCGACATAGACACCGATTATTAGCACACTTTATTTATTTATTTTTGTACATACTACATACTCTTGTTGACACCTTTCAAACCCCATTCCTGTGTAACCAAGAATTACAAGCATCATGATATGGCGTAATTCGTACTACTAGTACAAACATGTCTTTTGACGATACAAAAAACCCGTCACTATAGACATATTATGAAGGATTTTGTTTCATTCAATGTGTGAGGCAAGGTCGCGTCATTGATGATAAGTTCTGATGTACTTTGATTGTGGTGACCCTAACGCATGAAAACCTATTGCTATGGATCAAACTCGTCACTATATAGTAGGAGTTTTTGGAGTTGTATCAAACATTTTTTTGATAATTGTCACTGATAATACACTTAGACACTTTTAATTATTTTATTATGAATATTGTGTACCTTTTGTCATCGGGTATAAGTTAAGGTGTCACCATAAAATTGTTTTAGTGACAATAATATTCTTATAAAATGACTATTGTGTATATTTACTTAGTCACAATCAAATAAACGATGACCATAAAATAATATAGTCATGTGTTATTTCTTTTATTATGACTATTGATAACTTGTAGTGGCATGTTTAATATTGATCATTCCAACTTCCTCACCAACTCAATATTCATGAAGTAAGGCCCAAGAAATACCTAGAAGGACCGTTCCAACTTCCTCACCAGTTCAATATTCAGGAAGTGTAACCCAAGAAATACAGAAATACTGGTTATGACTATTGATAACTTGTAGTGGCATGCTTAATATTATATGAAGACTATTATTACGTTTAGAAACAAATCACAAATTTAATCGTCATCATAAAATACTAATATTGACTTGTTTTTTCCGATACAATGATAAATGTTTACATTAGTCACCAACAAGAAATTTAATAGTGACCATAAAATACTTATAGTGATGTTTTTTTCCTACATAATGGAAAATGTTTACATTAAGTCACCCAGAAGAAATTCGATGGTGACCATAAAATACTTATAGTGACATGTTTATTTTCCTATACAACGACAAATGTTTACATTTAGTCTCCAACAAGAAATTCGACAGTGAACATAAAATATTTATAGTGATGCACTTTTCCATATATAGTGACAAATGTTTACATTTAGTTACCCATAATAATATGATGGTGACTATAAATTACTTATAGTGACGTGTTTTTCCAATACAGTGATAAATGTTTACATTTAGTTATCCACAACAAATCACATGGTGATAAAAAAAATATTTATCATTTCGTCACCCATAATAAAACGATGACCGTAAAATACATATAGTGACATGTTTTTTTCTATACAGTGAAAATTAAATGTTTACATATAATCACCCATAAGAAATTGCACGGTGACCATAAATACTTATACTAACATGGTTTTTTATATATACTGAAAAATGTTTACATTTTACACCGATAAGAAATTTGATTGTGACCGTAAAACACAAATAATGACAATGTGAATTTGTTATCATGAATATTGTTTGCATATAGTGTCACATAAGAATTTAAACTGTCACAAAAATGTTCTATAATAACATTGATAATTTTTTAGTACTTATATTGTAGAATATATTTAAAAAAAATAGTAATTACATATATTGGGCACTTTTTATGATACACAACAATGGAAACATACAATATTTTTTTTTACTAATAGCAGTGTTAAAGTTATTACATCAAAAACAACATATATATATATATATATATATATATATATATATATATATATATATATATAATAATTTTTTTTTACTAATAGCAGTGTTAAAGTTATTACATCAAAAACAACATATATATATATATAAACTATTTTTTACTAACAACAGTGTTAAAGTTATTACATCAAAAACAACAATTAACTAAATTTTTTTTTTATTTGGAGTACTATTGTTTTTAGTAGCTGCACTCCTTAGGTTGTTTAACGTTGTATAAAGTATAGGCTTTTTTTCTTAGACTTTTGTATTTCATTATTAGCTTCAATAATAGATTCATCTGGATCCACTAACAACAACCTTTATTATCAAAACAGACCGCAAAAACTAAAAGGGGAAAACAATAGGAAACCCCATAATTATTTACTTCATATTTATAATTCTCTACTTGAAACCTAGAAATTAAAATACTGCATAAACATGAAAAATCAATGCAAATCGACTTAATTAAGCTTTTGAAGCATCAAATCCAAAAGAATATGCCAAGACAATAGATGTTGAAATGGTTTACGAAAAAAAATACTTTAATACCCTTGCTTTAACTTGTCTGTGAGCCTATTTCGTCATTTTAACCAAGAAATTAAAACACTGTTGAGATTGGTTATATCATACAACTAGAGGGAATTGGTAAAACTAGAATGAAGATTGGGCAACAGGTTGCATCTTGTTTAGGGGGTCGACAACACTTAATAAATTTTCTTTTGTTTGTAAGTTAAATAGAGTCCAAGATAGGTTATCTCATTTCTCATATTTCTCATCCAATGGTAATTACAAAGTTAAATAGATTCCTAAACTAAGATTTATCAAGAACTACATAATACCCACCATAGAGAAATCCCTAAATCGAGTAAACTTTTCCAAATAACTCATAGCAGCCTGATCATTTGTCAGATAATTCATGCACATGATGAATATTATAGCAGACGAATAGATGCACATGATGAATATTATAGGGGTAAGATAGACTCAATGTCGTTTATCCAATATTTGAATTGTGATTTTTCAAATTTGTAATCCGTTTGGATATATAATATAGAGTTTTATTATCGGATAATTAGTTGATTGTTATTAACTATAACGTGGTAATTTTGCATTTATCGTAATCCATTGAAATTTGATTTTATTATTCTATCACTTCCCTATTTCACATATGAAGTTCTTTGCATATTGTAGTTGTACTTAACAATACTAGATTTGAAAGGTCTTTAGGGACATGATAACTATGATAAACACTTCATTTATGACATGCAAAAGTGGCAGTCATAAAAATGTCATCTCTTATAACATTTGAATGATTTACGACACATATTTTTGCGTATCCTAAAATCGAACATCATTTTAAAATAAATTAGGAACAACTAAAGGGGAAACGTAATTCCTGAAATTTTTGTAGACCCCGCCTTCCTCTACCTCTGTATATTCACGTTAATAGATCTATGTCCTCTTCTCTGCTCTCGCCGACAACCTTCATTATCTCCCTCATTTCTCCCTGCAAACCCTAAGTCACCGCCACCAACATCGATAATGTGGTGATTTCTATGGTACGATAATTAGTTTATTACATTAGGAATAGTGGGGTTATTTATATTTATTCATTGTATTCCATTGAAATTTGCTTTTATAATTTCGTAACTTCCCCATTTTACCAAAGAAGTTGTTTGCATATTATAGCTTCACTTAAAACTGTATAATTTGTACGATTAGAATACATGATATGTTGAATTCGCACAATAGTTCCAAACTTTCTTATATCTATCCTTTGATTGACATCAAAATCTGTGTTTATATATTATAGTTCTACGTAAACTTTTATAATTTGTACGATGAGAATAAATGATATGTTAGATTGGATAGTGTTGCAATTTTTTTTTTGGGTCTCTACACGTTGCTCAATGTCCAAATATTTCTGCTATTTTAGAAAGCTTATTTTTTAATAAATTTTAGACTTTGAAACAATAAATACCTAAGCTCTCTTAATTAAAAATAACATTATTTGATGGGATTTAATAAAAGAAGACATTAATTTTATAATCTTTACAACTTGCCTATTTCACTTATGAAGTTGTTTGCTCATATTACGTTGTTTGTATATAATAGTTGTACTTAATGATTTATAACATGTACGATCAGAATAGATTATATGTTTGATTTGATAGTTGCATTTTTTTTCTTTTATGGATCTCTACTTATTGCTAGATATTCAAATCTTTGTATTATTTTAGAAAAACTTTTCTTTTAAATAAAGTTCATATCTTTTAAACAATAAATACCTAAATACATTTTCGTTAAATAACCTCTTTTTATACGTTTTTAAAAAAGAAGCTTTTTATGTTCTCAGATATCAACGCTTAGAACATTTTTAATAGTAAGTTTAATGGAAGAGTTGAATGAGATGCCAAGTCTAATTGTCATTCAATGGATTAAACTTTCCATAGTGAATGTCACATTGGCATTCAGTGAACTTAGAGTTCAATAGTCATTGAACTCTTCAATGAGAAAAATGAAAGTTTTTAATTCTTAAATGTATGCTATAAATTAGTTTTTTGTGAATTTTTATTGAACTTTGTAAAGTTCAATGCATTGTAAAAAAAAATAGTATCAAAATTGTATGGAAAATGGAAGAATGATGTGACAATACATTAAATTATATGGAGTTCAATGCATTATGGATGTCCTCATATAACTTTCAATATCTAACAACCTTTACCATCAAAACTTACCCCAAAAGCTAAAATGGCCAAAAAGGAGGCAAACAGTGTGAAAGCAAAATCCAAAAAGCAAATGCCAACATAGTAAATGCTATGGTTTATGTAGGAAAAGACTTTAATACCCTTGTTTTCCTTTTTCTATTGTCCTACGCCATCATTGTAAAAGAGGCGTAGCTATATAGATGCAACAACGGGCCTTGGCCCACCCCACATAAATTTAAAGTGAATATATGGATTTATATTTCTTTTAAATAAAAAACACTAAGGCTATGAATTGTGACATGGTCCACCTTAGGGGTGTAAACGAGCCGAGCCCGAGCCTGACTAAGCTCGAGCTCGGTTCGTTTAATTTTGAGGAAGCTCGATCTCGAGCTCGAGTTCGATTCGAGCCTTAAAATGAAGCTTGAGCTCGGCTCGTGAACAATTCAGTGGGCTTGCGAGCCTAATCGAGCCTAAACGAGCCTCTATGTATATATATATATATATATATATATATATATATATATATATATATATATATATATATATATATATATATATATATATATATATGTGTGTGTGTGTGTATGTATGTATATATGTATGTATGTATGTATGGATGTATGTATGTATGTATATAGGCTTAGGTTATTCTATTCAAACTAATTATTGTGTTATTGTATGCATAAATGTGGGCCAATCATTTTACTTATTTTAAGAAAGTGATTAATACATATTATTGAATTAAAAATAATTGAAAAATACCACCCAATTTAACTAGAAGGGTATTTTAGTAAATTAATATATATTTAATAAAGGAAATTTGCATATTTTAAGGGATCATAGATTCTATTAATTTTAAAAATCCGATTTTTACTAATTATAAGTTTTTAATTCGGACATTCTGACAGAATATGTTTGAGTATGTTTAAAAATAATAATATTCTAGAATAACAAATTTTCTTGATCATGACTTTAAAAATTTCTTGTAGAATAACAAATTCTTGAACCAGCAATTGAAGAATTAAAACAAAAATTACATTAATTCTTATAGAATACATGTAACAATTGTTAAGAATTACATTTATTGTTAAAGAATAAAACTAAAAAACTTTCAAATCGGGAAAAAAAACATCAAAATCTAACAAATACACTAATTCATTCTAAAAGAAGAATGTTGCTAAGAAACACTTTTAATTTTTTTGTCCGTTCTTCAAGCATCAACTTCTTTAAGCATCAACTTCTGTGAAAATAAATCCAATTGTAGTTTAGAATCCAATAACGCATTAGCAAATGATAAATAAAAACTATATTCCTTTGGAAAAATATGCGGACTTGTTAAATGCACCAAAACCAATAACCAAAAATTGTAGAACATGTATAATCAATGAGAAAAAATCCATATTCCATTCCAACAGAATCAGAATTCGTGTTTCCATTGCGATAGAATTTGAATTTGTGGTTCTATTCCGATAGAATTAGAATTCATATCACTTCTTCGGTCACATTCACACATACTTTGCCTTTCGAAATCAGGAATCAACAAAACAAATTCGTGATTCTATTCCGATAGAATGTTCTAAGTAGTAAAACAGGCAAAAAAGCAGAGTCTTCATACAAGCTTATTTGAGTCAGAAACCTCACAAAAATAAGCTTACCACATAAATTGTTGATCCTTTTGTCCATTTCCTTTACATCTTTTTCAGCTTTCTTGATGCTTGTGGAATATGGCCCCAATCCCTGCATAAGTCTTCATCAATTCAGTTGCAATAAACAGAACATTTCAACCAACACAAACTATCAACTCAAACGTTTCTCTATAATGCCTATGAACTCTAGTAAAATGCAAGATAAAGATCAAACTATCCTAAGTTCCTAACAACTGAAGGCATTTAAAAATCAATTTTAAATCAAATTATATTAAATCGCAGCAATTCATCAACGCACAAAGCTAATCTTTCAAATCCTCAGTGGATGCTACCTTTTCCTTGATTTGATGTACAAAACCATTATGTAAAAAGTTGAATTTTAATACAACAAAGCCTATTTTAGTACACGCGTAAATAGTAAAGAAGCTGAGAACAGCCGAATTTCATCAAAGAAGTAATTTTCACCCGATCCGTAGTGTTGCTCGATAGTTTAACAAGTTAAAAAGAACAAGTGCCAATTAAATAAGGGCATCGAGTGGAACAAGTATTAGGTCTTTAGTTTGTAAGAATCGCAAATTAACTCACATAAGTCTTGAGAAGAGCGATATCGTCTTCATCAAGAGGGGGAGGATTCTTCTCGTCCCTAATCTCATCTTCTATGTCAGTCGACATCGCTTTTTTTGTTGCTACAGGAGGGAAACGATTTGATTTGATCTCCTCGACAGAAAAACGTTTCTTTGGATCTTCATTCGCTATGAGATGGGTCTCGGAATCGAGCATGTGTTTGGTTGAGGCTTGACCACCTGCGAATGAAATCGGGACTCAATTGGAAGAACACCGGTCAAACGAAAGTCAAAATTAAGTTACCTTCGAACATTTCTTAACTGTGATTCGCAACGAACTTGTTCTTGGTTTCATGTTTACCTGGAGATTCGTATTTGGTCTGTGATATGTTGATTCGGAGCGAAAGGGTTAGAAATCGGGAATGGAAATCTATAAATGAAGAAAGTGAAGTTGGGTTGATGTCGAATTGAAGATATGGAGTTGCTATGGTCGGCCGATGGTAAGGGTGTGAGGCGGATTTATGAAGGGGATAAATTTAGGGTTGGAAAAAGTCAGTTAGATATAAACCTAGAGAAATTAGGTTAAAAGTCAATACCATGATTATAGGGATTATTTTTGGAAGTTATTAATCATATTACTAAATTACCCTTATTTATTTAATTAATTATTTAATTTTTTATATAATTTGGATTGGTCCACATTTATGCATACAATAACACAATAATTACTTTAAACACCTGAACCTATCTCTCTCTCTCTCTCTCTCTCTATATATATATATATATATATATATATATATACACACACACACACACACACTACAAGGAAAAAGATAATTAGCAGCGACAAAAGTCCCCGATAAAAGCTCTAATTGTCGCCGGTAATAGTAATAACGGCGACACGTCACCGGTAGTAAGTCGCCGCTACTGCTTCGTCGCTATTGATCAAATTGTCGCCGCTAATCAGAATTGTCACCGCTAATGATCTTGTCGCCGGTAAAGAGTGTCGTCGTCGGTAATGATTATGTCGCCGGTAATGATTATGTCGTCGGTAATAGTGTCGCCGGTAATAACAGTTTTCATTTTTTAATTTCATAACAACATTCGATTAAATATCGCCGGTAATTACATAACAACATTCGATTAAAGTCCCAGATAAAAGCTCCAATTGTCGCCGGTAATAGTAATAACGGCGACACGTCACCGGTAATAAGTCGCCGCTACTGCTTCGTCGCTATTGATCAAATTGTCGCCGCTAATCAGAATTGTCGCCGCTAATGATCTTGTCGCCGGTAAAGAGTGTCGTCGCTGGTAATGATTATGTCGCCGGTAATGATTATGTCGTCGGTAATAGTGTCGCCGGTAATAACAGTTTTCATTTTTTAATTTCATAACAACATTCGATTAAATATCGCTGGTAATTACATAACAACATTCGATTAAATATCGCCGGTAATTACCGGTAATAATGTCGCCGGTAATTACATAACAACATTCGATTAAATATCAAAAATAATAGTGTCGACGCTAATTACAAAACAAACATCCGATTAAATATCAAAAGTAATAGTGTCGCCGGTAATCACACGCATATCCGATTAAATATAAAAAGTAATAATGTCGCCGGTAATAGTGTCGCCGGTAATTACAGAAAACAACCAAAAATTTTACAATCTAACAAGTAGCAAAGCGTGACAACAAGTGTAATATGCAAATAAAACTCATCTCTACATACCATCATCTTTATTTCCATCGTTTCCTTGATTATTTTTGCATTGAAAAAACGAATAAAGCTCATCCCTACATGTCGGGTCGTTGAGCATTGCACGAATATTTTCCAACTACATAATTCATAACAACATATATAAACTTATAAGTTAAATTATCAAACATAAACAAAAACTATTAAAGTATATTGTTATTTTTAAATTAAGACAAAAAGCCAAAGTACATTGCTATTTCTTGCACTTGGGAAAAAAAACCCAATTATCAAAGTTTTTAGCAAATAATCACCACAAACCAAAATTACCAAATCAACATGCATTTTATGATGCTAAAGTAGATTGCTATTTTTAAACTAAGACAAAAACCAAAGTACGTTGTTATTTTTTGCACTTGGGACAAAAACCTAATTACCAAAGTTTTTAGCAAATAATCACCACAAAACCAAAATTACCAAATCAACATGCATTTTATGATGCCAAAGTTGACTGCTATTTTTAAACTAAGACAAAAAACCAAAGTACATTGCTATTTCTTGCACTTGGGACAAAAACCCATTTATCAATGCTTTTAGCAAATAATCACCACAAAACCAAAATTACCAAATTAACATGCATTTTATGATGAAAAAGTAGATTGTTATTTTTAAACTAAGACAAAAAACCAAACTGCATTGCTATTTCTTGCACTTGGGACAAAATCCTAATTACCAAAACTTTTTGCAAATAATCACCACAAAAAAACCGAAGTAGATTGTTTTACCTGTGATGGTTGTGGTGATGGTTGCGATGGCTGTGGAATCGGCGGGAGACTAGAAGGTTTACGGTCGACGCCTCTGATATGGTCACGTCGCTCTCCTAATACTTTTTCAAAAGCAATTATTTCTTGAGTGGGTGTTAACTCACTTTCACCTTGGGTTTATCTGCGAAAGCCTTTAGGGGCAACGCTTTTAGCGAGCGACGATTTGGTCTTTACCGGCGACACAAAGCAACAGCGGCGACTATCTGGAGGGAAGGATACCGCGTCATTTTTTAGATCACTATTAGCGGCGACATTTTAGACTTTTAGCGGCGACACAATTGTCGCTGGTATTAGGTTTGTGCGGATAAGAGACCCCAACCGTTGGATTAGATACTCGATCGAACGGCTGAGATCTATCAGAGAGGGTAAATGCAGATTCAGGTGAGATGCCTTTAGCGGCGACACAATTACCGGCGACACAACCCTTTAGCGGCAACAAATGGTAGAGTCGCCGCTAAAGGGTTGTGTCGCGAGTAATTGTGTCACCGCTAAAGGCATTGTTTCTTGTAGTGATATGCTCGTTTAAGCTCGCGAGCTCATTAATTGAAGCTCGGCTCGAACTCGTTTAATAAACGAGCCTCATATTTAGGCTCGAGCTCGGCTCAGGCTCGTTTAATTCGATCTCGAGTCAAGGTTTTAACGAGTCGATCCCGAGTAGCTCACGAGTAGCTCGGCTCACTTACACCCCTAGTCCACCCCATTCAAAACTTAAATTCATAATGAAAGAAATAATTTACATGTTGATGTATGTCGATTGAAGAATTAAGGCAATAGTTCTTTGAATAGATCAAATTGCGTTTCAATCTTCAAAGTAAATTCTTCATTCATTAGGTTCGGATAATACTATATTTTTTATTAGCTTAATTAAGCAATTACTTCCAACTTAAATGAACAATTTACTTTAAAACCATACATTTTTACATTTTGTTACCATTTGAAATATTTTGCTACTTGTTTATATTTTGTAAATTATTTGGCCTACCGTAAAACAAAATCCTTACTACATCATTACATTGTAAATAAACAGTGCCGAGATTGATTCATATATCATACATTTGGAGGGAATTTGGTACAAGAACTGAGATTAGGCATCCAGTGAAACCTTGTTGAGGGGGTTATTCAAAACTACCATCATCATAATACAATGAAATAACAATACATTCTTTTGTTTTTATTTTCTTTGGTTTAAGGACATGTGATTAGGCATCCGGTGAAACCTTGTTGAGGGGGTTATTCAAAACTACCATCATCATAATACAAATGAAATAACAATACATTCTTTTGTTTTTATTTTCTTTGATTTAAGGACATGTCAGCCGGTACACATAGAAGAGGCAGCTTTGGTCTTTGACAAAGGATTGCGCAGGTCTATCGAGGATATGGTGGTATGTGGAGGCCCCTTCTTTGGAGACATTCAGTGGCGCCTGGCTTCCTTACCTATTCGTTTCGGTGGTTTGGGTTTGTACTCGGCATACGAGGTTTCCTCCTACGCGTTTGTAGCCTCAAAGGCCCAATCTTGGGCATTACAAGACCACATCTTACGTGACAATGGCGTATTTGGTATGGACTCGGATTACCTATGTGTTATTACTCGTCTTCGCGATACGATTCCGAGATTTGACTGTAGCGGTTTCACTAATAAGGACACCCCCCCTAAATCCCAAAAAGCTTTGGTGTGTGCCCTTTTTAGCAAAATCGTCCAAAATATGGAAGTCGACTTCAACATGACTGTCAGACAGAAAGCAGTCTTTGAGTGTCAGCGGGCACCTCATACTCAGGATTTTCTGCTAACTATCCCTATTGATGGTCTTGGCGAGCATATGTCTCCTGTGGAGTACCGAACTATCCTTCGTTACCGCCTCATGATTCCCCTATTCCCAATTGACGAGATATGCCCAGTTTGTTGCAATGGATGTTTGGATACCTTTGGAGAACACGCGGTTCATTGTAGAGAGCTCCCTGGTTTCAAGTACAGACATGATGTGGTTCAGGATGTTCTCTTTGATGCTTGTTGGCGTGCTGATATTTCTATGAAGAAAGAAGCGCCAATGAACTTTTTGACGGACCGGCAGGATAGAAGGTCCACATTTAGACCGGCTGATATTTTGGTCTTTGGATGGATAGGAGGGAAGCATGCGTGCGTGGATCTTACTGGGGTCTCCCCTCTCGTTGGTTTGGGGAGCGGGGGTTTCACAGCAGGGCATGTCCCTTTGAAAGCCGATGTGTGCAAAGTGGTAAAGCACGAGAATGCATGCATAGAAAATCAACATGTGTTTGTACCTTTTGCATTCGATACATTTGGTTTTCTCGCACCAGAGGCGGTGGAGCTCCTCAATAGAGTCCAACGGGTCATGCATTCTAATGTCATATCTCCTAAATCCACAAATGGTGTTTTCAAAAGAATTGGTTTTGTCATCCAGAAAAGGCTAGCAGCGCAGTTTGTTACCCGTTTGCCTTCAATCGATTTAATTATCGATTGAACTTTTATTTTTCAATCAATTATCTATTTAATTAAAAAAAAAATTTGACGTTTAATTTTTTCTTTCTAACCTTTTCACGCATGTATATCATGTACTCCTGATTTGGGTGTTATTGCATGGGGAACATAATACGAACATCTCTAAATGGGCTTAGATAGTGGAATAATTATCATGAACCATAATTTCAAGACAATGCCGTGTCAGCAGAAAACAAAACGCATGCAGTTAACATCAATTTTGAAGAACAATGAGAGACATTTTGCACTAGGAACATTTACAATTTTATTGAACCGAAACATTAGCCCCAAACAATACAAAATTTCAAACACATTAATTAACTTCAGATTGTTCCATTAAAAGGCCAGGGTTCAAACCTCAAACTCTTCCTCGTTTTTCTCAAGTGGCATAAAGTTGTATAACATAACCATATAGAATCCAAGACAGGTTATCTGAGTTGCCGCATTACTCATCCAATGGGAACTGCCAGTTACAATCATTCCCAAATAAAATCAATGAACAAGTACTCAACACACACTACAGGAAAAACCCTAAATCGAGTAAACTTAGACAAATAATTCCAAGAAGCCTCATCATCGGTCACATCATTCTTGAAGATGAGGAACATTATAGCAAATGAACAGATGAGGTTTATCAGTGTTAACCCCAAGTCCATATTAACCTTGTCTGTATATAAAGGGCTTTTTTCTCCATTCACTTAAACTACAGTAGCCAAAACCTGAAGTGGGATCACAATCACAATCATCAAAACATTCTTTGTCTGTGTTACCGCGACCACAGTGTACAAAAGCACAACCCTGAAAAACCCAAATATGTAAAACAAGACATCGAATCCATGAGGACGAGTACCTGTAAACTTCAGGTACTGTTGGATCTCCGCCCCACAGAACAAGTTAAGCACCTTCATGACAAGCAACAAACCTATTAGTAAATGAATCCACTCAAAAGTTTGACGCTTCTTGATGCATACGAGGATCCATAACGCTAAAACATACATATAAATGATGGAGAAATTGAAGTAAAGAGATGGGAGGTTTGTTAGCCCGGCTGATAAATAGTCTTTGGTAGTGCCGCGGTTGTTGGTGTTGTAGAACTCTGTACGGACGTCCATTGTCACGTCGGAGAGGGGGTTGCAGTTGCCGAATCTTAGTGTGTACCAATTGGGATATATCACAGAATATGACTTGTTGAAGGAAGACTGAGGAGGGGAGAGATCTTGGAAAGTAAAGAGACTGGAGATGAATTTGGAATCAAGGTCGCATGAAAGATGCTCTCGTTGGAATTGGAATTGTTCATAATTCGAGATAAGGAAGAAACCAATACGTGAAGGGTCATGTCGCGAGAAGTTGGAGGTGACCGATGAGGTGACTGATGCGGAGGAGATGGCAACCGACTGACTGAGACATGACCGTTTTTTGTGAACTCGAACTCCTTGAAGATGATCTCATCGCCGTCGTTGGATTGGATCTTCACAGATGTGATGTCTGCGGTGGTTGGTGCATTGAAGAGGAAGAAGAGAAGAATACCAGTAAGAATTTTTGCTAAATTCTTCATGGCGGCTGACGGGGTAGGAAAGTCTATACAGAATATCGAAGTAAGAGATGATTCGATCTTCATTGAATAGTTCGTATATATAGAATCTGAATCAAGCGTATAACATGTGTGTAAATAAGGAAAGTATATGAAAGGAAGGATTCGTTTGATGTGCCGCTTCCATAATTCCGTCATTCCTGACTTTCCTTTTCAGATAGATAACAAGTTTTGGGATTTAAGTTTATGAAATCCCAAATTTGTCTTCCCATATCTGCCTAGGATTTTCTACCATATATAATAGGGATTTTCTAATATGGGTATATATTAGAAAATCCCAAATGTGAAATTCGGTCAATCTTTTGATCTGATTTTATCCTTTCAAACTGCAATTCGTTCATGCCTTTCTAGGAGATGTGAAACCAATTCAGCATTTTTTTTTCGCTGGAAGCGGTTCAATCAAGAAACAACCCTAAGTCTTCCTTGTTGGTGGGCAAGGCTAATCTAACACTAGAGTTAACAGGGGTATAAGAGGAATAAGAGTAGCCGAAGCTTCATTAAAGTGACTGAAAGTTGTTACAAAAGATTACATTTAAATGAAGCTAAAACTAAGATACTTAAATAGGCTAAAAATAACAGAAAAACAGAAAATACAGCAACGTTCTTCAACAACTCAACGTGCCTTTTTATTCTCCTAAATTACCTGGTCAACATTAACTAACATTTCTCCCCCTCAATGTTGGCCTTCACCTTCACGTCCTCAACTCCTATCAGCTTCCTCATTTCAGCAAACTTGATCCGTGGCATTGCTTTTGTCAATACATCAGCTCTTTGTTGATCCCCACTTACATGCTCCACGTGAGTCTGTTCCTTTTCAACACACATACGGATAAAATGGTACTTGGTATCTATATGTTTACTCATCCCATGGTAAACTGGATTCTTTATAAGTGCAATAGCAGATTGATTATCCACTAGTAGCTTCACCTTTTGAGCTTTTCTTCCAACAAGGTCACTTACCAAATTTCTCAACCACAATCCCTGACAGGCAGCTGCAGTTGCAGCCATGTATTCCGCCTCACACGAGCTTAGAGCAACAGTTTGTTGCTTTTGTGAGGCCCATGTTATTAAATTTCCTGAGAAGTAATATGCCACACCTGTGGTTCCTCTTCCATCCTCCTGATCATCACTGTAGCTGCTGTCACTGTACCCTACTAGCATGCCATCACCTCCTCTGTGATACAATAGACCATACTCGGTTGTTCCTCTCACATATCTTAGGATATGTTTTATGGCTGCATAGTGGCTTTGCTTTGGGTTCTGCATATATCTGTTCACAACTACAATACTAAAATTCAAATCGGGTCTTGTGTGTACTAGATATCTCAAGCTGCCAACCAATTTCCTGTAATTTGTTGCATTTACAGGTTCTCCATGTTCATCCTTGGTCAACTTTAGCTTAGCTTCCATTGGATTCTGTGAGTTGTTACACTCTTCCATTCCTGTCAACTTTAGGATTTTCTTTGCATACCCCTGCTGTGTGAGCATAATAGTAATACCATCCTTCCCTTGAAATACCTCTATTCCCAGGTAATAGGAAAGAAGTCCCAAGTCACTCATGTCAAACACCTACTTCATTCTTTTCTTGAATTCTAGGATTCCTTTCTCACTTGAGCCAGTAACTATAAGGTCATCCACATATACCCCTACGATGAGGATTAAGTTGGGTTTGTGTACCTTATAAATTTCTTGTTCTTGAGCACATCTGGTGAAACCTAGTCCTTTGAGTGACTGGTCTAGCTTCACGTTCCAGGCTCTTGGAGCCTGTCTCAACCCGTACAAAGCCTTCCGGAGACAATAGACCATATTCTCCTTTCCTTTGACTGAGAACCTAGTTGGTTGAGAGACGTATACCTCCTCCTTGAGGTCACCGTGTAGAAACACAGACTTGACATCTAAGTGATGTACAAGCCAGTTTTCTCTTATCGCTAGTGCAAGGATTAGCCGTATAGTTTCCAAACGAGCTACTGGAGCGAAAGATTCTTCAAAATTGATGCCTTTTTCTTGAACATAACCCTTGGCGACTAGTCGGGCCTTGTGCTTGATTACGTTTCCAGCTGCATCTCTTTTCAACTTAAATACCCATTTTAACTCAATTGCCTTTCGGTTTGGTGGCAATTTGGTCAAAACCCAGGTATTGTTTTTCTCGATCGATTTCAATTCTGCTTCCATAGCTAGCTTCCAATTTCTTTCAATTGATGCTTCTTCAAACGTTGTGGGTTCATCATCGATCAACATCAGTTCTTGATTTCGCTCATATAGTCTCTGTACCTCGTCATCACCCATTCTTTCGGTATTCAAGTAGATTTCGTGAATTAAGCGAAATCCTTTTGATGGGGTATCGTCGAACGAGGCTGCCGACCCACCATCTCCATAATTTCTTGAAGAGTGACTTGAGGGTGTTTCTCCCGACCCATCTCCAGGTGAGATCGACAGAGGCGATTCTCCAACAGGCGAGTTATTTGTTCCAAAACCGGAGGCATGTGAGTGAGAGTTAGTCGGCGTCGAGGGGCTAGCATTCACGTCGTCTGATTGTTGCTGCTCTTGGGCCGGCTGTAATTGGTTTGTATCTTGGGCTAAGACATTAGTCCAATAAGGTGTGGTAAGTGGCTCTCCATTTATTTCCTCATTCCAGGCCCACAACTTGGATTCCTCAAACACGACATCCCTTACTGTCACGATTCGATGACTCCTGGGATTGTACAGTCGATGCCCTTTTGTTCCTTCTTCCACCTCCAAATAAATCATAGTCTCACTCCGGTCACTTAGCTTGGATAAGCCTCGTAATTTCTTGACAAAGCCTATACACCCAAAAACCTTAAGGTGTGCAACCGATGGCTTTGAACCCTTCCAGGCCTCGTATGGCATCGCATCCTTGAGTGCTTTTGTTCCAATCCTGTTCAGCAAGTACACCGAGTGTCTCAGTGCTTCACCCCAGAACTGATTCGGCATTGTCATGGCTTTGAGCAACGACCTCGTCATCTCCAAGATCGTTCGATTGTGTCGTTCCACAACGCCATTCTGTTGGGGCGTGTGTGGAGTCGTCAATTGGCGTCGTATGCCGGCTTCTTCACAAAAATTCAAGAATTGAATGGAGTTGAACTCACCCCCACGGTCGGTTCTTAGCATCTTGATATTATAGCTTTTTTCTTTCTCTACCTGTAGTTTGAATTTCTGGAACATGCCAAAAGCTTATTCTTTGGTTTTGATCAGGTACACCCACATGTATCGGGAATAGTCATCGATAATTAGTAGAAAGTACTGATTGCCACCCTTTGTTGCAGGTGTGATGGGTCCACAGAGGTCCGTGTGTAACAATTGGAGCGGTTCCCGAGCTCTCCATTGGGCCGCTTTTGGAAAACTGTCTAGGTTGCTTAGCTACCATACATCCTTCACACACCTGTGCTGGATGAGATACGAGAGGCATTCCTGTCACCATCTGCTTCCGTGTCATTTCTTCCAGCATTCTGAAATTCGTGTGGCCCATTCGTGCATGCCACAGCCATGAGTCATCAACCATACTCACAGCCAAGCATGTAGGCTTCCCAGGTGTGAGTTTTATCTTATAAAGTCTATTTTTTGACCTCTGTACCTTCATGATCAAACAGCCAGCTTCATCATACATTGTTAGAAATTCCTTCTTCATTCCTATATCATATCCCTCCTCGGTCATCTGTCCCAAGCTAATTATATTGCTATGCAAGGATGGGATATAATACACATCTGGGATGACAAATTGATCACCATTTTTGCAATCAAACAATAGAGTGCCTTTCCCCTTGATAGGAACCTTAGAGCCATCTCCAAATCTTACTTGTCCAGTCACTTTTTCATCTAGTTCTGCAAATAAATCTTTAGAACCAGTCATGTGGTTACTAGCCCCATTGTCTAGGTACCACATGTTGCTATCTTCTATTTCCTTTAACTAGTTCGGATACACCTTCTCCTCATTCAGAAGGACCATACTTGTATTTTCTTCTCCATGTACAATTAACAGTAAAGTAGGTCCATCTTCATCCGCAGCTAAGTTCACCTCCTGATCTTTCTGCTTCTAGGCTTTACATTCGGAGGCATAATGGCCAAGTTCTTGGCACTCGTGTCATCTTATATGGCTTTTGTCTCGTGGCTTCCGATTGGAGTTATTTGCTTCATGTTGCGAACTACCACCCAAATGTCCGCCTCTTCCACGAGTCGACCACCGACCTCGTGAACCGCCCCTTCCACCTCTATCACTACTTGCACCTCTCCCCCGACCCCAGGTCTTGCTTGGACTACGATGACTTGAGGAACCTTCCGATTTTGCAAGCAACAAAGTATTATCAACACGTGAGTTTGTTTTCCGGAATCGAAGTCGATCTTCATAAGCCTTTAAGTGCCCAATTGCCTCCTCAAATGGCATAGACTCCATGTCGGAACTTTGTTCAATCGAAGCCACAAGATTTATAAATCTTTCTGGGACCGTATCAAATAGCTTTCTCACCAATTCCTCATCTTCCAATATTGCCCCTGCACTCCTAAATTTTGAGATCATGGCCGATATCCTCCCTGCATAATCATCTATGGTCTTCGTTTCTTTCATTTGAAGTCCTTCAAATTCACTTTTCAACACCCGTAGTCTTGCTTTCTGGACTCGTTCTGCACCTACATACCGTGACTTTAGAGAGTCCCACACTTCTTTGGCTGTCTTCTTTTTGGCAGCTTGTGCAAGCATCTCTTCCGGGATCGATTGAAAGATGAAGGCTCGAGATTGCTTGCTCCTTTTCTCGTCCACAACCACACGATTGGTGGCTCGATGGCATCCCATAACCCATGGGCATCCACAATGGCTTCCATCTTAATCGACCATGTGTTGTAATTTGATGAGGTTAGCATCGGGCATTGAAGAGGATACCGGCTGTCTTTGGGTGGGTTTGATGAGGATGCAACCGTCATGGTGTCGTATCTGATGATCTTGGGCATACACAAATGATCAGAACCTCAAAGCTCTGATACCACTTGTTGGTGGGCAAGGCTAATCTAACAGTAGAGTTAACAGGGGTATAAGAGGAATAAGAGTAGCCGAATGCTTAAAGCTTTATTAAAGTGACTGAAAGTTGTTACAAAAGATTACATTTAAATGAAGCTAAAACTAAGATACTTAAATAGGCTAAAACTAACAGAAAAGCAGAAAATATAGCAACGTTCTTCAACAACTCAACGTGCCTTTTTATTCTCCTAAATTACCTGGTCAACATTGACTAACATTCCTCCAATATTTATAGTCATGTATAATTCTATGTATGTGTCGACCACTGCTTTAAGCAATTGGTTTTTGAATGTGCGTGCCTGCATTAGATTGGTTTCGGTGTTCATATATACCAGTTGGATCACACTTACAGAATTAAAACTTAAAAGGAAGGTGTTGGATGAGTAGATGATCAGAGATGTTACTGAAAAGGAAAAGCTCCAGAAAAGAAGACTGTTTTATAGAAATGTAAGCATGTAACTCTAGGTTAATTATACAATAATATTTGTTATGTCCAACGAAAAATAATTCGACTGTTTTGCAATATATAATAATTTTTTATGGTTTATATATCTAACTTTAATATTTTCTTCAATGGCAAAACTCATTAACAATAATCGGGTGTGATGTCACGAAGGTAAAACATGCATTTTAGAAAAATTATGCATTTTAGAATTTTTTTTTTTCCTTTTCGTTTTTTGTTCTTTAAGGTTTTGCAATCATATTGGCCATCTTCCATCGAGGATTTGAAGACAGATTGGAATTTGATAGAAATTTTTTTGTATGCATTTTAGAATTTTTTTCCTTTTCGTTTTTTTGTTCTTTAAGGTTTGGAATCATATTGGTCATCTCGTGCTTATGTTTACTCCATGTTGATCAAACATGCATGAATCCCATAGAGGATTTGAAGACATAGATTGGAATTTGATAGAATGTACTTGTAGTATGTGAAAATGAGGGGAAAAAAAAGAAAAATAGTGTACCCGTAATGATTTCTATTTGAAAAATACTCAATTGTTGTATTGTAGTGATTTTTTTTCAACAAAGAGGAAGTCAGTTAACTTGCCTACACTTAGAGAATTTAGTTTTGAGCAAGTTAAAAATGCAACATTAGGTAGAAACAAGTGACGAACAAAAAATTCCCAAATTAAGTGAAGCCCATAAAAAAAATCAACAACATTTTTGGGTGTCGGGTCGGGTCGTGTACCTTAAATGAACTGAACTGGTTCAATCGGTTAAAAACGATCAGGCACCACCGATTAAAAATTTTAAAAACCAAATGAAATATAACTGAAAAAACTCATACGGTGTACGAAAAACTAGTTGATTATTAGTCCATTGATAAAGCGGCGAACGAATAAATGTATCTTTGTGTGTACAAAATAGGTCCTCTATTTTTTCTAAGGTAATTCCTAGTTTTTCAACTATATATATTGTAAATGAAATTGAAAATTTAGGGAGGTCCTAGGACCTACCTAAACCCTTGGTAGACACGCCCGAGGGTAGAAAGTGGTAATTACATTGCCACAACTACTAGAAAGAGGTGCTTTTAATGATAGACAAACGATTATGACATGCAAAATATACGTAATAAACAATGTCATGTTTTGTAAAAGCTATAAGATTTACGATGTTCATAAGTGTTCTTAGACCATCTCTAACCAATTTTCATTTTTTCCCCAGAAATGGAGTAAAAATGGAATAAATAGTGTTTCATTTCTAACCTTACTATATTTTTTACTCGATTTTAACCCCAAAAAGTATATTCATAGTATATTTCACTCTTCCAACTTACATAGATTGTCAAACACACCCCTTCTACTAATTTGGTTTTAAGAAATATACAATCTATATTTTTTTCATTAAAATAATATTAAATAAATAAGATTATATTTATAACAAATTTATAAGCTTTTGTAAAATATGTTATCGTTTTTTAAAATTTCAATATGTATTTAACTTTTTATATGAATTTGATGAACAAAAAACAAAATCTATATTTACAATTAATTAATATAATTTAATATATAACAAAATATTATAAGTATTAACAATTACATTTAAATTATAATTAGTATGTAAAAATAAATTAGAAATGTATAAATATATAAACAAATGGACTAAAACCGACAACGGAAAGTTCATCCCTATTTTGAGAGAAATTAATAGTATAACGACAAAACTGCAAAAATGGTCCCTATGGTATTCATTTTTTCGGAGCTTTAGTCCAAACCTCGACTTTTTTTTGGCTTCATGGTCCTTTTGACGATGTTTGTTTGTGATTTTGGTCTCATAGAAAATTGAAAAGACTAAAATGCCCTTCTGATATATTTTTAATATTTTTCTATTTAATTAAAGGAAAAAGAAAATAAATAATTAATTTGGGCCCACATCTCTCTCTCTCTCTCTCTCTCTCTATATATATATATATATATATATATATATATATATATATATATATATATATATATATATATATATATATATATATATATATATATATATATATCTGTTTGCACAAAGCCATCCAAAGTTCATATTCTCCATCCAATTCACCCAATTGCAACCCTAAAACATTAAATATGTTCATAAACCAAAAATCTTGAATATCCAGATCATCACCTCTAATCGGAAAACCAGTCAATCTCTACCAGCCTTCCCTTTTTTGATCTCACGTTACCACCTTCACTTTAGCCACAACCTCCATTGACTATCTTTATTCACCACTGCGTCCCATCTACTACGCCTCGCTTCCCTAACTATGCAGATCAATGTATCTTTGTGTGTACAACCCTAAGCCCCTAACTCTGCCACATCAACGTAGGTTTGACTTCACTGCTTCAAGACGATGGACCGAAAGGAAAAAGGCACGAATGAAGAGGAAAGTCCTCTATTTTATCATTTCTCTATGATTTATCAACACAATGCAAAAGTTTGTGTATTTAGAACAACATGGCACCTGATTAGAGCACCCAATAGATTGTACACAGAAAATAAGACCAGCTATAGTAAGTGTAAGCATTTGTATTGATTCCAGAACTCAAATAAGATGGTTGCAAATAAGACTTCTTGAAATGTTATTTCTTCACAAGAATCAAAGGTAAGATTCAAATCGTGTTTTTCTGTGTTCAAAACGCTTCATCGATCTTCGTTTCCAGGTTCTCATCTTCCAGATCTAAGAACCAAGTAGGTTGAGAGATTAAGATGTACAATTAAGGAACCAAACGACAAGATGATTTCAACAAGTTATGCCCAAGAACCAAAAACAGATGAACACCATCCTCACTATATTATACATGTTGGAGATTATTAGTAGTTGAAACTTGATCCCTCAACTAGAAAACACGATCCAAACCTCTCAATCGGAAATCATGAACATAACCCCTAAACCGGTGTTGCAAATCACAATACTTACCCCTTATAGTTTACCCAAATGGTTCAGATCTAGTGGAAGGAGATGAGATAGGCTTCCATAGATTAAAAAATAATTGGATGATCTTCTCAAAAAAAGATAAAAGGAAGAAGATGAGGACCTATACTCTTTACATAAGTGTTGTGTACCCGAGATAGATAGATAGATAGATAGATAGATAGATAGATAGAGAGGTGGATAGGTGGGCCCAATTTTATATTTAATAATAATAATAATTTTAAAAAGTGAAAAAATAAAAACTAAATTCATTAAGGGTATAATAGTCTTTTTAGTTTGGACAGCGACCAAAACTACATGTAAACTAGCTCAAAAGGACCACCAATCCCAAAAAGTCGAGATATGGACTAAACCTCAGAACAAAATGCATACCATAGAGACCATTTTCGCAATTTTGTCTTAAAAAAATTGAAGTTTTTTTTTAATAAATATTCTGGTTTCTTTAAAAAAAGTTTACTGATTTTTAAAAAATTATTGTGGTAATAAAAATTGCAGCTTTTAAAAAATAAATATATTTTTAAAAAAAATCATGATTTTTTCAACAAAATTAGATAAATGTGATTGAAATATATAACAAAATTAGAGAAATGTATAGAGTAAAACTGAAAAACAAATAATGCTCGCATTTCGTGAATAATTACTGAAAATCTAAGATACATATATATATATATATATATATATATATATATATATATATATATATATATATGTGTGTGTGTGTGTGTGTGTGTATGTGTAGTAATAGTCACATGTGTGTGTGAGTTAAATAAAAAATTATTAAGTACATTATACATACCAGTTGTGAGACCGATGTATTAAATGCATTAATTTAAAAAAAAAAGTTAAATATAAAGGTCAAAATATTTGAAAACTTTGAATTTATAAGAAAATATAATAAAAATAATGAATTATTATAATGGAAATGTTTTATATCATTTAAATTTAAACAAATAATTTAAATAAAGAAAGAAACTAATGAGTTTTAATTTAAGAATTTTGAAATTAAAATGTAAGTTTATTAATGAAATTGATATCCATTTATTACTACATTTATTGCAATTATTATATTAAAATATTATGTGAAATTAAATAAAATAGAAAAATTCATAAAATGACATGTGGAAAAAAAATTAATTCAAAATAATCACAAAATGACATTTGGCAAATTGAATGAGAGTATGACAAGTGTCAAAAAAATCTTCACTTACTAGAGCGAATTAGTCACCGAGTTGAACGAGTTTTACAACAGTGTTCAGTTCAGTAGGGGGGCGATCGGTGAGTACTCGGGATTCTGTAACTCGACTCGGTAAGGGGTTGAGTATCGAGTACTCATATGAGTAATCGGTCAACTCGGCGACTTTTACAATACTGCCATATATATATATATATATATATATATATATATATATATATATATATATATATATATATATATATATATATATATATATATATATATATATATATATATAGAGAGAGAGAGAGAGAGAGACAGAGTTAGGTTGAACTGTTTCTACTAACTATTGTGTACACGTAAGATTGATTCTAGACCAATCATTTTAGTTATTTTAAGATAGTAATTAATGTATATTAAATGTTGAACATTTAATTAATACTCATTATATCTTCAACATGTAATATGTATTAATTACTTTATTAAAATAACTAAAATGATTGGTCCACAATCAATCCTACATGCATACAATAGATAGTTAGAACACAATAACTTAACCATATATATATATATATATATATATATATATATATATATATATATATATATATATATATATATATATATATATATATATATATATATATATATATATATATCCGGTTTGGTTTCACTTGGTAAATATACCATCCTCGATAACATTTCTCTTTCATTATCGTTTTACCATCTCCGTTTTCTTTACTCCATTATCGTTTATTACTTCACCCAAATGAACATTACTTTTTTCCACTATCACGAAGGGCAAAGATATCAATATTCTTGCTTCCTTATTAAATTCCTAAACCCTAAACCCTAAACCTTAAACCCTAAACCTAAACTCTAAACCCTAAACCCTAAACCCTAAACCTTATTTTGTCGATCTTGAATTTACATCTTCAAGTATTAATCGTGAATCCACTAACCGTAATCTTTATATAGTAAAACCAATGTTCTAAATAACGTAAGGCGTGACTTGGCGGCAATGTCAAGCCTCAAGCTTTTCCGAGCCTTGGCGAGTCATGGCGTTTGTAAGGCGTGACTTATGGCGGCAATCTTCTATATAATTAATATTTTTATATGTATTTTCAACTATTATTCATTTTTATACACATATATGAGTTAAGGCGGTGTTTTAGCAAAGCTTGGCGGCTCGTGAGGACACCTTAAAAACTGAAAAAAAAATACAAATCCTAAAATCGAGCATAGTACTATATTTAAGAGAAAAAAATCGGAAAAAAATTGTTCGATCATTAAAATTGAATTATGGATCATTTTTATGATCCATGATTCACTTTTTATGATCAATGATTCAATTTTAATGATCCAAATAAAATTTCCAATTTTTTTTTCTCTCCAACATAGTACTATGCTCAATTTTATGATTTGTATTTTTTTTAATTTTTTTAAGGTGTCCTCACCGAAAAAACAGTCTTCACCGGGAGTTGTTCAAATAAGAACCCAAAAAGGTTAAAAACACTAATAACCATTTTTTAAAATGTTTTCATTAAGGACATTTTGGACAAATCAAACATTAATATTAAATTAAGCAAACTTCTCTATTCCCTAATTTACACGTAGTTACCATTTGTTGCACAACCGCCAGACTACCATCGGACCATCATCGAACCACCGTTGGACTAACACAAAATTTAATGACATTTTATAGTCGTATTCACAGTTTAATAGAACAAACATTGTAATTCTCATTTCTTTGGTAATACTTTTTAATACATATTATTTTATTTTTGCAGCAAAATATATGAAAGTTTAATAGAAAAAATATATTTATACTTTGAAATTTTCTCTTTTTTCTAAATTATATATTTTAAAAAAATATATATCGCGTAAAAGACATGTTCACATATTAAAATATCATATTCATAGTTTAATAAACATATTAATTCACTAATACACAGTTGAATGTTTTCAATCATACATTCATTCATATTTTAACATAAAATTTATACAAAAATATACAACTTAATACAATCCATTTTAGTTTATTACATAAAATTCACAACATAACATAATATACTTCATTATATAGTAATTCACATATTCAAAGAAATCAAACCCAACTCTACCACCACCAGCACTAACTACTGCCACACGCTACCACCAGACACCGTTGCAACCATCATTCCTTCCAAATCAAATATGTATATAAAATCATTGATTGACAACTTAAATACTATATTCACAATTTAATAAACTAATTAATTCATTTTTCAGAGTTTCATGCAAAATAATTAGAAAAACTAATACATTCTTACATATTTATACAACACAAAAAAAAATTATACTGATAAAAAAAATACAAAACTCATTCATATTTTAACACATAATTTATTAACAATTTCACAATTTAATACAATTAATTCGTAATTCCGTACAAAGAATTCATAATTTTATTATAATAAATTTACAATTTAATGCACAAAAATTATATATTCACAACCATATACTTAACTTAAAACTTACATTTATACTTCAAATACATAGGTTAATTCTTTTTTCATAGTTTATTTACATAACTATTCTCAATTTATATTTTACATACTTAATTCAAAATTATATAAAATCAAACATGTATATCATGCTACTTTCATCTTATATTTTAGAAGCAAACAAAAATTTTATAAAAAAAATCACAGCTTAGTACTAGTCAATTCACAACTTAAAGCAATCAAATCATAGTTTCACACAAAATTCACAGCTTAATATAATGAATTCACAGCTTAAATAGAAAATTCGCAGTTTAGTGAAGTCAATTCATAGTTTGAAACACAGAAATCACAGCATCATATAGTCAATTCAAAGCTTAAAAAGAAAATTTGTTGTTTAATGTCGTCAATTTATAGTTTAAAACACAAAAATCATAGCTTAATAAATGAAACTCATAGCTTAATACAATAAAATCATTGTTTAATACACAAGAATTATACATTCACAACCATCTTATGAACCTAAAACTCTTAGTACCGTCAATTCACAATTAAATACACGATATTCACAGCTTAATACAATAAATCTATAGTTTAAAAGAAAAAATTCACAACATAATACAACAAATTTAAAGTTCAAACAGAAAATTCAGAGTTTAATGTAGTCAGTTCACAGTTTAAAACAAAAAAATCAAAGCTTAATACACAAATCATTCATATTTTAATGCAAAATCCATATTTTAACGCAAAAAAATATGTAAACATAAGTAACAAAATGAGTGTACATGTGATATCCACCAGATTTATAAGAAAAAACACATGAAGATTGTAGATCTCGCAAGAAAATAACGGTGACGAAGCGAAACCACAAAAAACAACACCATAGACAAAGAGATTATATTTGTCAAAACTTGGATTCACTTAGATCAAACCATATCTAGATAGATTTAAACTAAGAACACCACCAGAGAAAGAAAAAACAATTGATATCACTCAGATCTAACCAGATCTGAGCAAAAATCGTCAAAGAAAGTCATCGGAATAATAAATCTTTCAACAAGCAACTGGAGACGGCAGACGAAGGTGTTCGATGGTGTTTGGCCAGCTTATATTCAGATATGGCGATGGTAGAGAAAAGTTCAAAATCGGTGGTCGTAGGAACTCGCATATCTGGAGGCCGATAGTGGCGAAAAACATAGATCTGGACCAGAGCGTGCAAATCTGTACTATAAAGGTGGTGAAGAATGTGGATCTCCACCCGAGCTTTACAGATCTGGTCATCGGTGGTGGCCAAAAACGTAGATCTACACCAGAGCTCACAGATATAAACATCAATGGTGGCGAAAATTATAGATCTAACATAGTCGGTCAGAGGAGAAGGAAGAGTTGGTAGAGTAGATCATATATGATTGTGTAACCACCTTAAAATGAACCACAAACTCTAGATCTAGACTTCAAATGCATCAAACACACCAAAACACACTAGATGTAATGCAGATCTGGTGTTGTTTCACCAAAGAAACGAAGAGAAACAGATGGTGTTTGACTAAGGCGGTCACAATGACCGGAAGCAGCGGCGACGGTAAATGGAAACAATGGTGTTAGTTGGTGTTGATAGATGGAAGGTTTAAGTTTAAGAGTTTCAAGATGAGAGAGAGTGTTTGATTGCAAGTCAAATGATTAGATCTTATTTTGTAGTCTAACTTTACATTTTTATGTTGAAATTCAAAATGACCATCATAGCCTTATTATTTTTGGCCATGTATAAAAACAAAAAAAAAAAATTTTGAATTGACAAGTATACCCTTAATGATAAGTTCAAATTTAGAGGTTCTTAGGGTTCTTAACCTTTAGGGTTCTCATTTGATCTTTTACATATATATATATATATATATTGTTCACGTATCCCTCTGGGGAACGTCTAGAAAGAAGTCAAACTAACATCGGGCTTGGCCTAGTCAGAACCTAGTCCAAAGCCTAGTCCGGGCCTTCGCCAACGCGATGAGCGTTGATATGGCAACTAAGGTGCAGAACCGCGCCTTAACCCCTTCTCCTGGAAGTTACATCCCGGCAAATGTGGGACCAATCAGAGAGTCTCACTCGCTCATTAGACGATAGCCACAATCTTCGTAAACATTTAGAAGATCCCCTCCCAGCCTATGAGGGGATGAGGCACAAGACGTGACGAAGGGCCCTCTAATATGGGTCCTCCATGTCGCACCTCACGAGGGAATTATCTTTTTCCTAAAATCTTCTACCATCTATTTTAGATCTCATACTGACTTGATCGTCGGAGCTTCGTCCCGGGAACTCCTCCGGGACGTCGACTAACGGTCATTTCTCTCTTGCACTGTAATAACATGAGAAGATACTCAGACGGATCCCTCCAGCAGTTTCGACTCCATCCTCTCCAACATATCACAACATTTGGCGCCATTCGGGCGTATCTTCAGAGCGATACATCCACGAATCAAACCTAGAAAGCAACAATGGCAGGCGATATCCCAGTAACATCAAGGAAAACGACGAAAAGTCCGCTGCACCCAATGCAATCACTCGACGGCGGGGAAACTTCTGTTCAGGAGGAGCAAGCTTCAATCCGCACACCAATCTCACAGACGTCATCCAGTTCGGTGGTCGAAACGGTGGCAGCTTCCATAGCCAATTTATGGCGCCCAACAACCAGTACAGCCCCACAAATAGCAATTGTAACCATAACTCCTCAAATCATCGCAACGAAGCAAACAGAGATCCGTGCATTGCAACAACAATCCTTCCCTCACACTCCTGGCACCGGGACCTGGATCCCTCACACCATTAAGCCGCAGCCACAATATTCCTCGACGGTCCACCCACACACTGCTATAGTAAGGTTGTCTCATGTGCCGATATTTGCACAGCAACCGCCGATCTTTAACCAGCTTGCACAATAGACGCTAGAGGCAACCCCTGCACTGTCTCAGCTACAAGTAACATGCGTGCAGACTCCGTCCAACCAGGGTCCTTGCCCTTATGGATCCGGCGTCCAGTTCCTGGTAGCATCCGAATTTAACCCCATTTATAGCCACCAATCAACCGTTCAACCCATACACGCAACAGTACACATGAGTAAGCCCATACCTAGTTCCCCCGACAGGGCAATATGCAATCCAGAACTTTGGATTACAATCGAGCCTACATCAATCTCAACCATACATCTCACAGGTGGCCATGCATAACCAGATGTATGTGAGCCCCTACCGGATGGAGCAACACATGGCTTATGGTGGTATGCCATATTCGTACATGGACAACCCCATGCGAAATACAAGTTCCAACTTCAGCCATGAACTCCTGCAGTACGAGATCCCGCACACTGCGATGATTCCAAACATGCCAAAGTATGACGGCACTACAGACCTAAATGAACACATCGACAACTATGAGTGGACGATGACATCTCTTAAGATGGATCGTCGCTTCACCTGCACGTATTTCCCTTGTACCTTAATAGTAAACGCAGACAAGTAGTTCAAGTCTCTAAGGCCAGGCATTATCTCAAGCTTTGAGCAGCTGAAATATCTTTTCCTCAATAACTTCATGCAATTGAGAAAAGGAAAAGGGGACGCCAACTCCGTAATGGCGTGCAAGAAAAAAGAAGGAGAATCGATCCGTGATTACTACGACTGGTTCACACTAGCTACCCTGAACGTCCCGGGACACGAAGAGTTCCTGGTGACAGGCGCCTTCGCCCAAGGCCTGCTTCTTGGACCCCTATCAAGGAAAATGCAAGGAACATTTCCCAGATCCAGGGACGAACTTAAGTTATGTGTGGAAAAATACATGCGTCAAATCGAGGGGGAGGAACGAAAACAGGCCAATCTCAAAGCCGTGGCCAACACTTATCTCAAACAGGAGGAAATGGAGTCCTGGCCAAGCCCGGTTCAGCAAGAAAAGCAAGACGACAACCAGCAGAGACACAACCGCCGTTCCAGGCACATGTCATGGAGGTATAGACCATTCAAAATGGATGACAGCAGAAGTAGGAACATCGATGTCCACGCAATCAATAAGACTCCAGCCAAGGAGAACAAAGAAAAAACCAAGTTCTGCGAGTACCATTGAAGCAAAACGCTCGACACCAACGAGTGTATAGTGTTGAAGCGGGAGATTGATGAGAAACAATTGGTGGGAAATATAGTCAACATAGCAAAAGGACCTCAGGGCGAGATTTGATGGGGACAAGTACTCGCCCAAAAATCAAAAAGACGGGGGCAAGGTTAACGAAAGAAGGGCCGAGATACTCACCATCTCAGGACCCCGTCCATGTAGCAACCGCCACAGCCAGTACGTAGGCGCACATGTATACCACCAAAACATGATCAACATAGAATTCTCAGTGAACAACCCTAGGCTAGAATAATAGGACCCCAATGATCCGCTGCATGTCACTAGCTTCGTCGGTCAACACCGTGTGGAACAAGTGTACATTGACAACGGGAACAGTGTCAACGTGATCTACAAACACTGCCTTCGTCAACTGCTAATCGACTGGAAAGAGCACGTCCAGCCGTCGCGCCAGGGCCTGTTAGTTTGATTCAAAGGTCACGGCGTTTAGCCAGTGGGAACAGTCAAGCTCCCATTCACACTGGTCAGGCACGATGGGCCAGAGAGATGACGAGGGTGCTCGAATTCTCGGTTGTCGAATGCCAGGTTGAGCACAACGTTCTCCTAGGCCGGCCCGCGCTTTACCAGCTGCAAGCAATTCCATCTACCCTCCTTGGTGTTCTCAAATTCAGCACGAGCCATGGGTCTGCAGCAGTAGTGGCGAACATGCCGATAATTGGGCTCGATACCCAACGAGGAGCAAGGCAAGAAACCCAATTACGCCAAAACGGATGTCGCCAAAGAAGGGAAGGCCCGCACAGGAAACTAGTCGTGGTACAGGAGCCAGTCTGCGAATCCAGGAAAAGGCGGCGAGATGTGTTCAGTCGGCTCACAACGTCTCTCCCACGAGAGGGAATTAACGCCGACCCAAGAATCGCTCAGCCAGAATACAGAGAAACGATTGCTCGCAAGCAAAGGCACCTGCTCGGACCACAATTGACGACCAGGCGATTCCCAGCAGAAGAACAACTTGGACTTCGAAGCAAATCTTGGCCGGTGTCAGGCACGAACCAAGTTTCCTCAGAACGGAAGACGCAAATGCAAAAAAATAGCAACAACGGAGTTGGAATTCCGTTCTCCTTAACGTGTAGTTTTTCCCATAGAAGAACGCTTGCAAAGGCCCCCGGTAGGCAAAACAGCACCTTCAAAGTAAAATGCACGGAGGATGGGTATGCTGAAACGCGCAGGTGGTACTCTCACTCGGTCAAGGGGAGGTGCTTCCTACGGCTGCAACATGCACCGAGTCGCAAAGAAAGACAGACGGAAGCACCCCCAGCATACGAAAAAGAACAAGTCACTCCCCTGTGCCGAGCCTCGCTGGGGAAAAAGAGAGGAAGCCCCAACCTATGAAGACTCACATTCATCAGGTGTAGAAAAGATTTCAAAGCCTAACAAGGAGTATGGTCTAACTCTACACAGGATAACCATACTCCAGGCGCTGAAGCAAAGACCGGGCCTACGCCCTGACATTTAGATATTCAGGGTCTACTGTCTCATGTCTTTCCTTTTTTCTATCTAGAAATAGTATAATTTGCTTCTTGAAAAAGCTTTCCAGAATTATGTATTGCAAAAACACAAAGTATAGAGGTTGTGCATATTTTCCAAGTAGTAACAACGGCTGATCACCTATGCTACTTGAGCAAAATCCATGCAAGGATGCAACCGTAGCTCTTAAAAGAGTCATAATCTTTACCTGCAATGTACCAATAAACATCTCAGAACTGAGAATGTATAAATAAAAAGTAACGGCACAGTACAAGGGGTTCTAAAAGATTTGTAACCTTTCCCCTGATTTCACAACAGTAAAAGGCCTTGAGGTGACGACCTCGGCCTATGTATTGGCAGCTAGACCATACAATACAGTCTTCATCAGTGACTAACATTGCATGGCTTAACACATTAGGCCTAACTAAACACACGAGCCAATAGAGCATAGCTCAATAATAGCGAATATGCGATGTCGAAAGCACGCAAACCCTAGAACAAAGGAGTGTGCAGCAAAATTGTCTGTCCTCAACGACATCACAAGACAAATCATGATATACGTGTTAACATGCCAGAACAATGTGTATACATACAAAGAGAAAACGAAAGAGAACACTTCCATACAAAGTACAAAACAAAGTACATAGTTTATGGTAGCTAACATTCTTTATTATATCCATAATACATACAAAGGCAACTACACAACAGACAAAAGGGCAAAACACAAAATAGCCCTCGGAATATGAGGAAGAACCTCCTGGATCCGGCCTTCTACAAAACGGGGGGAAGTCATCATAATCCAACTCTCCCAAGCAAAAGAGGCCCGCGAAATCCGTCTCAGCCAGGGACGATCGACCAGCATCCACCTATTCTCAAAGTTTTACGTTAATTAAAGGGCACATCTGGACAAGGGTTGTTCTTACCTGCTACTAGTAATCTTAATCTTTTTCAGCATATTATGATGTGAGTTAGTTGAGTTGTCCCACGACTAGACGATATTGCACTAGATAATTCATGAGTTTAGGAGGATCACCATTGTCGTGGAGGACCAAGAAACAAAGTTTAGTAGCTCGATCTTCAGCATAAGCGAAATAAAGGGCTATGAAAACTATTTTTTGTAAAGTATTGTCGCTAAGATGGCTCTTACAAGATTTGGATGCTACCCAACATGACGGCACTCCTTAAATCTGTGATCGATAATGAAGTTGTGCGTCATATTGTAGTTAATCCTATTTTTCCTAAAAGGACGAAACATATAGAAATGGACTGCTATTTTATTCACCAAAGCTCTTGGTCCTCATCGTTTTCAATTTCTTTGTAGCAAGTTGGATGTTCGTGTTCTTTGCAATCCAACTTGAGATGGAGTGTTGAGATGTATATCACGTTTCCTTATTCCACAAGGTTACTTGTTTCCTAAGTATTCAGTCCTTCCTTATCTAGTTTTAGATTCAGTTTAGAATTATTTGTTTACCCTATAAATATAAGGATTGTAATCGCGTTTTCTCAATTAATAGAATCAGTTTTCATTCTCAAAATATATTATACAACCAAATCATTCTTACCAAGTTACCATCCTTGAATTTGAAAAGCACCATTTAATTCTAGAAAGTTAATAGCAATCAAGTGAATCCCACAACATATTGAATGAATGTTTATGAGCCAATTACAACTACAACATCAACCAAAAATTGGAAATATGTTTAGTTGGTTGTATTTGCAGTTAAGAAAATTAATAAGTTGTAAGTTTTCTGCACTCCTTACTCTTTTTCTTCTGATATTTTCCCTGGGTTGTTGTCCTTGAAGTCAACCAGCTGATCAAAAAAATATGCTTCAACTAACGAGAAAAAGGGTATCAATATGTGCATTATCAGGCCCATGAAATGCATCTTGGAGAATGCTATTCCCTTATATGGCAACCTTTTCATTCTTTGATATGTACCTGAATCCATGATAGGCTACTTTCACATATTTGTGCATGTCCATCTCAAAGAGATCAGATAACAAAGAAGAAGAAGAAAGAATTAGAAATAGGGAAAATCAAGAATATTGATGAGAACAATGAATTAGAGCTTGAACTTTAAACCTATCGGTGAGAACTTTGATGATTTAGATGAATCCTTTGGTGTTGGTGCGAATAAGTTTGCTACAAATGGGCACTTTTAAGCATTTAAGAGTGCTTATGCTTTGCAACAACATAGTCCTTGGTTTTATCTAAGAAAAATTGATTTTGGTATGTTTTTTTTTAAGGTCAGTTTGAGGGGGTAAATGTTAGTGTTAATACTTCAATTCTTATTAGCACGATCATCGGCATCCCCATCCTCGCAAACTAAGAGTGATGACAAATGAAAAATTAATGTCCACAAACTTAATTCCTTTACTCTCTATATGAAATGTAAATTTCGTAGTCCTCAAAATTTCATTTAAAGACTTTGATGTTTACACAAAACTACAAACTTGATTTTGACTGGCAGGATAAGAAATTTTTGATTATTTGATTTTAATATGGTTGATGTTTCCAGCCTAACAAAAGATAAGTTTTTATTACTTGATTTTATCAATCCATGACCATGGACAATCCTCTAAAGCATGATTGATTCCATTTTGCTTGATTTTTAATATTACCACTCCGTATTTCTTCCATATGTCATCTAGGGCAGCTGCACCTACAAAGAAACAAGAAAGCCGAGCAAACACATCTATACATTCTTTGAATCTTACGACTACTTTTGTTGGCATCGTTTTTCTTTCTTAACAAAAATAAAAACAACATAATTCATCTAATCATCCTGATTTTGAAGGAAGAAGTAAGTTTTGTTTCTCAAATATATATGCCGGTTTCAGCAAAAAAAAAAAAAAAAAAAAAAGTGGCGAATTGGTTTTACACCATAGATCAAGGCATGAACGAAGTTTATAGTTACGAACAAGATATATCAAATTAATAATACGCAAAACATACCAACACTCTCCACGTATTTGCAACTTAGATGACTTGGTAGATGAGTCCATTACGTCGATGGTGCCTTACGAGGGTAGGAGGGTGAAATCAGATAAGATAAACATCCTAATTAATTAAATGGTGGGAGAAGGCGAGATTGGCGGAATTTTGATTTTTGATAGGAGGATATTATATATGGTAGAAAAATCGTAGGGTAGATATGGGGAGAGAAATTAATTTGAGATTTCAAAAAGAAAAATTAAATCCCACAATTTAGTTTATGCTATCTATCTGAAAAGGGAAGTCCAGAATGATCGAGATTAGTAGGAATCTAGGATGATTATGGGATATATACATATCCTTCTTTTGATACACTTTCCTTACTTACATAGCTTAGGCTTACATTCAGATCCTATATATACGAACCTTTCAATGAAGATGGCATTATCTCTTACGTCGATATTCGGTATGGGTGTTCCTCCGCCGTCAGCCGCCATGAGGAATTTCCTAAAAATTCTTACTGTTATTCTTGTCTTCTTCTTCTTCATCTCAATTATCTTTACATTCCAAGGTCTCTCCCTCCTTCCTCTGTCTTCCTTCAAACAATCTTATGCTGCGAGTCACAACACCACTACCAAAGACTATTCAGCCGGGCTAACAAAGCTTCGGTCTCTTTACTTGTATTTTGCCCTCGTTTATCTGTGTTTTCTAGGTTGTTGGATCTTCGTATGCTTCAAGAACTATCCATCTTTTCACTGGATTCATTTACTAATGGGTATGTTGCTTATTATGAAGGGGCTTAACTTACTATGTGCATCCGAGGTCCAACATTCCATAAAGGTTACAGGTACTCCTCCGCATGGATGGAATGTCTTGCTTTACATATTTCCGGTTATCAGGACCATGCTTCTTTACACTGTGATCGCGATCTCTAAGGGGTGGTCTTTTCAAGTAATGCTCTTTTCAATGATTCTCATTCCACTCCAAGTTTTGTCTACGTTTGCTTTTCAAACGGCACTTCACGTTTTACTTGAGAACTCCTTTTCGGACTTGGGTATATGGATGGCAGACCACGTTTGTCAGGTCTTGCTAACTGGATTTGTGAGTCGCAAGACTTTAGAGATTGGTCAGGCAGTTAAGAGTTATTTGGCACACTTCATTCTATATTCGCTGTTCTATATAGTGCTTATTGTGTACTCCATCAATGTTTTTGTTTACGGAGTTGGGAACAGTGTAAATTGCAATTACTTATGGGCAATGGCAGCAGAAACAATCAGTCTTTTGTTCTATATCATAATGTTTTCCTTGTTCCGGCCATTTGAGAGAAACGAATATTTAGTTCGACTTAATCTTCAAGTACCCGTGGTGCCTGTCCGGGATTAGGAGTTTGAGTTTGAGCTTTTAACCGGTGATACCCATGAGTTTTCAACTTAATATTTTAGTAGTTTTTCTGGAACAGTATGATTCTGATGTAATTTTTTTTTTCTTCTGTTTTTGTCGCCAACTTTTTCTATGTCAAAATGTCTCGACTTGCATTCTTAATTATTTGATGTTGATTTTATAACTACATATTAAACTCTACCTAATGAATGTCTTGAAGGTTAATTATGCTTCATGCATGATAATTGTCCCACCATCTCTAATTAACAGCCCGTATTAAATAGATGACACCATATATAGCACCCAAAATTATTACAATTACACTTACAATTAATAAATAAACCTCAACTCTACACTTTATTTTCACACTACAATCTCTCTTTCTCTACAAAACCATTCCGCGTCTATTTTCTTTTTCCCAATTAACGGACCAAAATCCAAACACACCACCAACAAACTGTAACACAAACACCCCAATTACCCAAGCACACCTCGACAATACCCAAGAACACCTCGACAATTTCCAAATTATGAGTCACTTCACCACTAACTAAATCTATGGGATACCCACACAACCATTCCACTCCATATCATTTTTTTTTAATTCAAAAATACAAAAAAAAAAAAAAAAAAAAAAACAAAAAAAAAACATTGAATTTTTTTAACTAGCTTTTCATTAATTATAAAAATAAAAATACAATTTCAAACTATATTACTTAATTAACCTAGAATTAAAAAAAAAACATTACATTACTTAAATAACTATAATTAAAAAAAAAACAAACATAAGTAAAAAGAAAAAAAAAAAAAAAAAAAAAAAAAACTAATATTCGTTTATGTTGAGTTGGTACAAATGTTCCACGACATCTTCCTGAAAATTAAAACACGCTTCACTGTTATGAATTTCAATACACATACACAAAACCAATTTACACAATCAATTGCGGTCCTCTCAGATATCTTTAAGTACTCGTCCGATACATCAAATGTTATACCGTATCCCAGATACCTAAGCGCACCCGTACATTTTTATATACTAGAAAAACCCATTATTTCTCTAGCATCGGGTTTTTGTTTGAAAAAATCATAACAGACCTCTAAGACATTACTAATACGTAAAAATATAGCTTTATTTAGACGAAAAGGATGTTCGAACAAGTCATCATTGTAAAGACAATTATCGGCAGTGTATTCACGTAACAATAAGTCGTGTGTTGCTTGGCGATCACCATTGACGAGCGCTCTCGAGAACATTCGAACTTTCTTCATTGTGAACGGGCTGCACAATGTTCAAGAAGGTCAAGATAAATTATCCGTAATCATCCGAATCAAAAATTTTAAAGAAATCCATTTGTTTTTTGGTTTAGAGAATGAGAGTGTAAAATTGAATGAAAAGTGAGGGTTTTATTGTGATTATATAGGTATTGATTTTGTAAAAAAAAAAAAATTAAAATCTACAGAAATTAATTAGATTCTTGTTCCATGTCTGCATATATATACATGTCGGCTACTGCATTGCTGCAAAAGTCATCTATATATGCTGCATCCATTACTCCAGTCCCAATCCTTTCTATTCTTGGCACTTTTCTTTCTCCTTTCTATATGTGCATGTTACTTAATTGGTGCAAGTTACATGTAAATGGTGCTATTTCTGCATGCTACTTTCTTTTTCCCAAATACGTTTGCATGCCTTCACGAAGAAAAATATTTTAGACACTAAAATGTTTGATAAAGAAAATGGGAGTGTGAAAAAGTTGATCTACGTAGAGATATGCATAAACCTACTTTATACACGTATAACATAATTCTATCATAAGATGTGCAACGAGGGCAATTTTTATGGTTGTAATTATAAATAAAACATAATCCGTTTTTAAGAAATGTGGTTCTGTTTTCTTAAATATTCAGATACTAATTAATATGTTAATTGCTTGGATAATTTAATTTGTAAATTTCTTGATAGTTAATTAGTAGACAAAAATTATCATAGTATAATATAAATAAATATAAGTTTAGAAATCAAAATATATATTTTCTAGGATGTTAAAATATCCATAAATTTTGTTTGAAACATAGAACAATTAAACTACTCGAAATTCCGCCACTAATGATAACGACAACATGTTTGACAAAAACTAGCTGGTAATTAGCTAGTAGTTAGAAGTTTGAAAATGTAACTTTTATTTTTTATATTAAAATTTTGATAAAAATAGTTGGAAGCTTTTGAAACATATAAAATTACATAAAATAAAATTGTTTAAAAAGCCAAAATATTAATTAGGGTAAATATAAAAGCATGAAGCAGTAGCAATATCTCATCAACTTGGGCAAGCAAGAATACGTCTCCTTAGTTTGAGCAAGTTGAAAGCAGATCTTTACAGTTTGTTGAAGTAGTAGTTGCACCACATTTTTGACAATATAATTTGTGTATACCCGAAAACATAAACCATCATTTGTAGGAGTGTTTTGAAGGTTTGAAGTTTAATTAAGATTTTTAAGCATCTACATTATAACCTTTACAACTTTATAAATTTATTATGGCCAATTTCTTTTAAGGTTTCTCAACAGTATAAACTGTGTATATCCGACAACAGAAATCCATTATAGTTTGATCAAAATTTTACTTCATTCTAAAATACCATTAATGCTTGTAAAAAAATCCAAACCATTGTGACTATCTATTACCGGTTCAATATATTACCTTGATAAGATTATATCTTTTTCACTAAAGGCACCAAACTTTAACATTTTTTTTTATTTGAATACTATTATAATTATTGTATTTTTAATTATTTTTATAGAAAGTGTTGTTGAAATTATAAAAATTTGTCAAAGACAACAATATTTTGTTGGATTTTTTTGTATTTTTTTAACAATGGTTCATTTGTTTTCCAAATTTTATATCTTGGTAAACAAACAAATTGAAATAACTTAAAAACATCTTATGATTTCGCCTTTAAATAAATAAATAGGCTTAAAGCTAGCTATGTTACTCGTATTAGCAACTGTGTCATTTTCTAATCTTATTAGGTAATTAGATATTTAAATTTGGGCTTTTAGTGACTACAACCATCCAAAGAATTAATGGACCGGCGATGGTTTATGACATTAAGTTTTTGACGCCAACAACCACATACATTTGAAAAAGTAATACAATATGGAGATATTTACGATGACACGTTAACAATTTAATTTTGAGAATAAATTTTTTCACATTGTGTTTTTTTTTTTTTTCCTTATCTAAAATAATACGTAAATATGAAAAAGATTGAATCAGATTACATCAACAATTATTTTTGTTGGTTTAACATGCAGAAATTACTCCGAAAAAACTGATCATTAATACCAAATTACATCAAATTGTTCCACGAGAAAACTACTTGAAGATTAATAAACTACAAGAAAATTGAAAGTTTAAAACTACTTGAAGATTAATTCGACAACTTAATACTAGTACTTTAGTATGAATATCACTAAACAAGAGCTAGTGATCCTCCATTTATTGAAAGTTGAAGATTGATCATCAAATTCCTGATTCCACGCATCCAATTTTATTTTCATCACGATCGACAAGAAGGGTAAACTGTTTCTTGAACATGCTACAGATGATCATGTAGAAATTCAGACTGTTCAATTCAAACACCACATTAGCCTTCAACAGGTACTCCTCAGCATCAATGGCGTTTAATCCAATAGCACCATTCTTTCTCACAGGTTCCACAACAACGTTAACAAACAGCAAATAAAGCACAACAATCATATAGAAGTACCTAAATCCATTCAACCTTTCAAAATTCTTAGCGCTCATCCCACCAGTGCACATCGACACCATCGAACAAATAATGGGGTATATCATGAGACTACAAGTGATTAGATCTACCAGATTCATCCAGTCGTTAATGGAATCGCTAGAATCCCCAATCACTGTTTTAACTACATTTGCTAAAACCTGAAGAGGGATCAAAAACAGTAAAACGATTCTATCCACATTTTGCATAATCGGCTCCATGAAATAACAACCAGAAGCGATTAGCTGGATCACAATGGACAAACGGACAACTCGGATGAACTTAGAAATGTAGAAGAAGAGATCCGATCCATGAGTACCTGTAACGTTAACAGCTTCATAGATCAAGCTAAGTGCCTTCACTACAACCAATCCAGCCATTAGTAGATGAATCCGGCGAAAAGTTGGCTTGACCTTGAAGCAAACCGAGATCCAATACACTAGAAAGCACAGATAAACGATGGAAAAGGCGAAGTAAACAGATGAGAGCTGAGGGAAGCAGTTCCCGTTGAAGAATGAGTAGAGAGAGCACGTTTTATGGAAGGAGGAGTGAGCATAAGGGGAGGGAGCGGGAGCGAGGTTATCAGGCTGGGTCGCCGGAGACTGCATCTCCGCGGTGGTGGAAGTGGGTGGTGCAGAGATGATGAAGAAAAGGAGAAGAAGAGCAGTGAAAGGTGTTGCTAAAACCCTCATTTTGGTTTGCAGTGATCGGAAAATTGGATGAAATTTTTGTTCGTATTTTGTATGGAAAGGAATAGTTATATATAGTGTCAGGAAGATTCCAGACACTAGGTCACTAGGGCTGCGTTTTTGTACAGGAAGATTTTGTTGATTGGACAAATATCAAATTAAAATATATTTGTTACAACTTCTTTTCTTTTATTATTATATGAGGAGATAATAAATCGGAGATAGATTAGGAATTCATGATACTATTCTTTATGTCTTGTCCTTATTTGATCTCCAGTTTTATAATTGTATAATTAATATGGTGCCCTACACATATTTAGGTTTTACATATATTAGAGGTGCACAACTAGTCTAATGTTATTTATTGATTTATATGTAGGAGTGTGTTTGATTTTTTTTTTATATGAGTACGGTCTATATTAGCATCCTATTTAATTTAGACTAGATGTGATCATATTATATCATTTTTCATAAAATATATGATATAATTTGTAATATTTGTTAATAGGAGATTTAAAGTAGAATTAACCGATTATATACAGGAAATTTTTTTTCACACACTAATTTATCTATACAGATTTGCATACCAATATATCTATTAGGCTTTTTAATTACTTCATAAAACACTTTTGACTAATTTTTATTGGGGGCGTCTCTATATATATATATATATATATATATATATATATATATATATATATATATATATATATATATATATATATATATATATATATGACAACTTCTTTTTTTTGTTTTTATTTGAAATTGGGGCTGAATTATTGTTTGACCAAGAAAATGCAAATTGAGTGATATTTGGTTTTTCTAATTTGAGGTTTACTCCATAAAACCTATCTGCCCATTTTATTTTATTTTTTGTTGGTGTATGTTCATAATTTATCCACTTTTTAAATTATTTTTAAATTATTTTTTGACTAACTCATTGGAAGGAAGATCAATACTTAGACCAGCTGATGTTTTAGTATTTGAATGAGCTGGAGGAAAACATGCATGCATGGATCAAACTGGGTTTCCCTTCTTGTGGGTCTGGGGGGTGGGGTTTTCACTTTGGGGCAAGCTGCTTTAAAAGTTGCATCAAGCAAAGTGGCAAAACATGAGAAATCGTGCATGAAAAATCAACACACGTTTATGCCCTTTGCATTTGATACTTTCGGTTTCCTTGAGCCAGAAGCCGTGGAGCTACTCAATAGAGTCCAACGGGTCATGCATAGTAATGTTATGACTCCAATATCTATAGATATTGTTTTTAAAAGAATTAGTTTTGTCATCCAAAAAGGGGTTGCGGCACAACTTGTTGTTCGTTTATCCGATGCGTCTATGTAAAACTTTCTTCTTATGTTTTATAATATATATCAAAGTTTATTAAGAAAAAAAAAATTATTTTTCATTCTAAACTTAAGCTTAAAGTTAAAAAAAATTATAATTAATTATTATCTTTTATTATTATTATTATTATTATTATTATTATTATTATTATTATTATTATCATCTAAAAAAATTCAAATTTATTATTATTTTATGATATTTAATTAAAATGTTATTAACTTTATTATCATCTAATTTGTATTTCAAGCTTATTTTTCATAAGATAGATAAACAAAAATAATATATTTTTATAAAATAATAATTTATATATGCTTACAAAAGATATACATTTGTAACCAATTGTTCTCGATCATTTTTCTTAAATTAAAGTTAACCTCTTTTATTTCGTTGGTTGATGTTTTGGGCAATTCGGCAGTCACGTATTTAGCAACACTATTCCTTTCAGTTTTTTTATTTTATATAATTTTAAATATAATATAACAAAAACATGGTATATTTTGGTTTAAAATAGGTAGTATGTTGTTTCTCATGATTTCATATATTAACATTTATAATTTTTATATTAACTAATTATATGTACTAAATTTATAGGTCCAGAATGAATTTATTATGTTTACATAATATGTTGTTTTCGTTCTTTGAAATATTAGAATTTGGAATTTTTGTATTAATTAATACTAATATATATCACATACGTAAATTCTATTGAAAATAAGAAAAAAAAAACTTTGAAAAGGAAAGAAAAAAAATAACCTTCCACTGTTATAAGTTTCGGGGAAAGAAAAAAAATATCTTTAAGAAAAATGAAAACTCTTCACATGGTATAGATACACGTGGGATTTATTGGAAAATAGAGCATATAAATTTTTGGTGTTTGGGTTTTACAAGCTAAATTTAGGATAAAGTGTTATAGACGGTGTGTTACATAGTAACACCCATATTAATTATACAATTAATTTTTAAAATATTTTTATTGATTGAAATTGTATTGTTTTCCGAAAAAACAGATTATAAATAACTAATTATAGGTTGATTTTTTATAAAAGTTGAAGTGGGGTGTCTTATTAACAGCATCCTAACAATAATTTTTTATTGGAACAACTAATACAATATTAGGAAAAAAAACACTAAATGAAATTAGAGAGAGAGAGAGAGAGGATTACAAACATGAACTACATTCTAATTAACGTTAATAAAAAGAATTATTATTTTTTTCCTAATATTGTAATAGTCGTTCCAACAAAAAATTTATTGTTTTCTGATATCAACGTTAATAAAAAAATTTATTGTTTTGTGATATCAACGTTAATAAAAGAATTAATGTCCTGTTTGATAGTTGCTGACTGAAAAAGTGCTTACTGAAAAAGGTCTGTCCGAGTAAGAAATCATGGCTGAGTAAGAAACAATGTTGTTTGATTTTAAATCTGACTGAATGTGCTGACTAGATGTAAAATGACTATTTTACCTTGCTGCTTGATTGTACATCTGACACTTGATTTTAAACCGAACACATACGAAAAAAATGCAATAGCAGCAACAAAGGTCCAACATACATAATAGATACTTATCTATAATATATAGTAACAATATTGTTCTTCTTATTCACAAGATAAACAGTGCATCTCATTAATATAACGTAACGAATAAGGACATAAGAGTTCCTGATATATATACATATGTCTAAACAAATGCAAAAAGATGAATAATTTGACTTGATATAAGCATTAAAAAACAGTAAAACCAAGTGAGAATATGGATCAAGAAACACCTTAATTATTTATATCAAGTATCAGATTACATTGAAAAATTTACATGGGGAAAGAGAAAATATGATATACAAATAACTATGCTATAGATGTATAGAACAAAATGAAGCTTGCACCGTTATCCTTGAACGATGCTTGAAATTTCTTGGCAAGATTACCCTTGCGAATTCTGTACATAAAACCTCATTGAGAAATTTTCAGAATTCAGTGAAGAACAAGGTAACACCATATAAGCCTCAATATATAACAGTATCTTGTACACATATTAATAAACTCTAAATATTGGTTCATGCATTTTATCAAACATATAACATGCATCAGGAGCTCCAAAAGCTTAAAAGTTTTGTGACTTTAAGAATTTTCCAATTCCACATCAGTCATCTGTTATAGCACTACCAACAAACTTTTTTTATGATTATAATTTATAAACATGGATTTATAAAACAGAATATGAAATTGGACTTACCAGTAGGTTGCAATCGATCATCCCTTTCCCTTACCAGCAGGTTGAAATTGAACCTATCCTTTCTAACCTCCTTGAAATTGAGCACAAGTCTAAAAAAAAATATATGATGAAATTGAGCACATGGCTTAACTTTATTGAAAAATTTTCAGAATTTAACGAAGAACAAGGTACCTAATGAGTGATGAGAAGATGAACATAGCAGAAAAAATTGGAAAAAAAAAAAAAAACGTAAGTGAAAGAGGAGAAGATCAACGTACCTGATGAGTGATGAGAAGAGGGGTGTCGATTGGTGGGGGGCAGACTCAAATCGTCAGTCTCAAAGGATCTTGGTTGTCGCTGAAAGAGGAGGAGATGGTATCTTTTCGGAGGCACTGGAAATGAATTGTAGGGCAAGGGTAGATTAGGAAAAATTCTCAGTCAGCTATTGTTCTCAAGCTTTCTCGCTCAGATTTCTCTTATCCGGTCAGCCATCCAAAATCGGTTTAACAAACAATCTCAGTTGACCGAGTCAGCCAAATACGTCTGACCCGACTCGGTCAGGCGTATATCAAACAGCCCCTAAAGCAACCTGAGAGAGAGAGAGAGAGAAAGATGATTAGACCGGAGGGTATGAGTGGGGAGTTTCCCTCACTTTTTGTGGGTCACACCACTCTTTCCCTCACTTTCATTTCTCTCACCTAAACCCAAGGAATTGGTGGGAAGCTTCCCTCACTTTTTGTGGGTCACACCACTCTTTCCCTCACTTTCATTTCTCTCACCTAAACCCAAGGAATTGGTGGGAAGCTTCCCTCACTATTTTGTTTTTTATTTTTTAAATAAAATTAATTCTTTTTTATGATTTATAATTTTTAAATTAATAATAAACATAATATTTAATTAAAAATAAAAAGCATTTCATTAATTAAAATCAAAATTATATTAAACCTTATATTTAAATAAGTAGAAAATTAAAAAAAAACGCAAACAAAAAATCAAACTAACCACAACATAGAATCCTAATTTAATAAAAAAACAAAATACGTCACTCGGAATCATCGTCCTCGTCATCGACCTCATCGTCTTCATCATTCTCCCGAACGTCACTCTCGTCATCGGAATCTTCGCTCTCGACGAACATATCAGAATCCTCGTCTGATTCGTCAAACAAATCATCGTGAGAAAACTCTATCGGTGGCTGAATACAAGCCCTATAAATGTGTTCCACCAAATCAGCACGAAAGGCGTGATGAATGCCGCGATTGTGTACTTCTCTTCTATTCGCCCTATACTCTTGTGTACCAACGGCTACTCCTTCGACATTTGGCAAAATTTCATTTTCGTTGTACCGACATATCGCTCTTCCTTCGTCTTCAAGAATCATATTATGTAATATGATACATGCATACATTACGTGCTGTAACCTTTTCACTTCATATGGCCTTGCCCCGACTGCTAGTACTTGACAACGTCTCTTAAGTACACCAAATGTTCGCTCCACATCATTCTACACCAAATGTTCGCTCCACATCCTTCCTAGCTGACTCTTTCGCCTCTTTAAACTTTTTCCTTTTTGGGTCGTTAGGACATGTAAACGATTTCACAAAAACAGACAAGGGAGGATATATACCGTCAGTAAGATAGTATCCATGCTTATATGCTACCCCATTTGCTTGAAAAGGTACATCGTGCTACTTTCCAAGGTAGATATCGTTGAATACCGGCGACTGGTCTAGCACATTGATGTCATTGTTTGCACCAGCTGGACCAAAGAATGCATGCCATATCCAAAGATTATGTGATGCGATGGCCTCTAGAACGATCATCGGCTCTTTGTGGTCGCCTCTCATGTACTGACCACACCATGCGTTGGGGCATAATGACCAACTCCAATGCATGCAATCGATACTACCAAGCATTCCAGGGAATCCATGTTTGCCTTCATGCACCGTGTACAATTGGTGGACATCATTCATAGTTGGTTTGCGCAAATATCGTTGCCCATAAATCAAGCAGATCACTTTGCAGATCTTGTACACACACTCCCGCACGGTACGCTCTGACATCCTAAAAGACTCGTCCCATTTGTCTGCGCCCATGCCGTATGCTAACTGACGAATTGCAGCCGTGCATTTTTGAATTGGAGAGAAACCTTTTATCCGTCTCGCATCCATTTTCCATTGGAAATATGGAAAGCGGCCTTCCAAATCGCCAACAATACGCAAGAATAATTCATTCCTCATCCGGAACCGACGTCGAAACTTTACAGCGTAGATGGCGTCATATGCAAAGTAATCTTGTATAAGACGATAGTGTCCATCTTCGCGATTTCTACGCAACCGCGACTTTCTTGGTTTAGATCGTGCACGTGATGTTTCACCTACTCGGTTTTGAAAGTATGCAACCGTTTTCACCATGACGGAACCGATAAACTTAGTCTCCTCTAGAGCCGTCGAATCGGATGACGAAGATGATGACATTTTGATTAATATTTTTAGAGAGAATTATAAGGTATAGGTTAAAAAAATGGTTGGATGGTATGGTACTTATAGTTTAATAAAAGGAATATATATATATATATATATATATATATATATATATATATATATATATATATATATATTAACGGCTATATAGCCGTTTGAATAAAAAAAAAAGAATAAAAATAACGGACGAATCAAATGAGGAGTGAGAACGCGGCATCCCCACCCCCACCCTCCTTCCCATGCTTCGTTTCCCGCACCGACGGTGCGGTGTTCCCGCATGCGGGAATCTTCCCCCAGCTTTCCCCGCATACCATACCGTCCGGCCTTACAAACATGAACTACATTCTAATTAACAAGAGATTTGAACACCATTCTATCCAATTAAAGTGTTTGTCTTTTTTCTTCAGGCTATTAATTCAAAGAAAAAATAACATGTGGATGTCTTTCACAAAGATCAATGAGATTGGTTGGGTTTTGAGACTTCAATAGCACCAAATACTCCGGATGAAAATCAAATTGAATTGCATTCACGACTTCTCCCTTCGCCCTAAGAGTTGTTATTGGTATTTCTTGTTCCAATAATTACTTCACTAAAGGATGACGGGGCAACACATAAGGAAGGACACTAACACGTGATCTAGCTCCATATTTCCAAAGTTAATTAATATACAACTTAGAAATAAATGATTGTTGTTTCTGTCCCCGACCCACATAAGTTGCCTTAGACATCTAAGACAATGCCTTAGGTATTTTTTTTCACGTGTTCTAACTCCTGTTGGATTAATCGGTTTGAATATCCATAAAATGAGTTTTTAGTTTCAAGGGCATTTTAGGAAAGTTACATATTTAAATTTTATTTTATTGTATTAGAGTTTTAGTAAGATTTTATTTCAATTAGTATATATAGTTGTTATAGTTTGGTTTTTTAATAAAGTTAGAACTCCACGTTTTGTTGAAACCTTTGGAATCAAGTAATTACTCTTTTCTTTCTTTTTTCTTTTAGCTGTTATTTTCTTTCTTTTGCTTCTTGTTGGGCAATCTTTGCAACACAAGAAAATTGTATCTTGTTTGTTATCTACACTCGATCGGTATCAGAGCCTAGGGCTCGTGAAGGCATAGGGCGTCTGGTTTAAGTGTCAATTTCAAGAAAACTGTAGCATTTCGCTACGGGGCAGACGTAACGGGAACCATGTTTGGTTTAAGGGGGTGTGGATTGTTTTTTAGCACGATTTGAAGCATCTCAACAACAACCCCAGTTTTCATGATCGAGCTTGTTCTAAGGTAAAAAGAGACTAACCGCGGGCGCAAAATAAACGGACGGGAAGACGTCAAAGTGCGTGGCTTTGATTCGGTTCGTTTTGCAGGTGACGGAAGACGATAAAGGTGGTCGTAACCTTGTCTTGTTTTTCGGTGGAAGAGTACTCTCGGAACAAGCTTGATTAAAGAGGTCGGGGTTGTCAAAAGAATAATATGTCGTTGGTTAAAGAAGGAGGTTCGATGACGTATCAAGTTTCGGTTTTGACTCCAACGAATTATCCGGTGTGGGGAATCAAAGGCAAGTTAATTATGTATGCACACGACATATGTGAGATGGATGAAGCGAGGGCATTCGGTGGAAGAATCTCTCGGAATATGATGGATTAACAAAGGTATGGCTATCAAGATAAGAAATGAATGGACAAACAACACGGTGTGAGCATTATGACGGTGGAAGCTCAAATCGGATGGCTTTGGATCTGACCGGGGAGAGGTTGTAAATCTGGGAAAAGTCGAGGTGGTATTGAACGTGCCCAACGAGATGCCATGGTACATGTTATGTGTGTTGTGAACAATCAAAAAGGATTAAGAGAAGACTTTGGACGTGACCAAGGTAGAGATCGGGTGTTCAGGAAAAGTCGGGATGGTTCGGGAAGATGGTGCTTCAGCACCGTTGTGAACGAGTGGTATGACTAAACCGATTAAGGGGGTGATTGTTGGATTAATCGGTTTGAATATCCATAAAATGAGTTTTAGTTTCAAGGGCATGTTAGGAAAGTTACATATTTAAGTTTTATTTTATTGTTTTAGAGTTTGAGTAGGATTTTATTTCAATTAGTATGTATAGTTGTAATCTTTTGTTTTTTTAATCAAGTTAGAACTCCACGTTTTTGTTGAAACCCTTGGAATCTTGTAATTACTCTTTTCTTCTTTTTTTTTTCTTTTAGCCGCTGTTTTCTTTCTTTTGCTTCTTGTTGGGCAATCTTTGCAACACAAGAAAATTATACCTTGTTTATTATCTATAGCTCCAAGGTATGTCGATGTGTTATAAGAAGGTAGCTATAAATATTTTTTTTCTAATAGAAGGCATCATGAATTTACTAGTGTTGTCAAGGAGCCATGTCTATTTTTGACATAACATATGAAAGTAAAATTTTGATATAGACCCACCAGATTCAATTTGGTTATCGTCGGTTCTTCCATGCTGAATATATGTAACATTCGCTTTTCAGGACAAGAGTATTAGGATATTTTGGGGGAAAATAAAATTTTGAGGAAATAAATTTAGATAAATTATATTTTTGATTTCGGGTTTTAATTTTTATTATAAAGAAAATTAAAATTAAAGTGGAGATATTAAGTTAGAGGAACCAAAATCATCAATTTATGAAAGTTAATATTTGGCTATGTTGACCCTATTGCCATGTAGGACTTGAAATTATAAAAATGACGGGGAAGGATTATTTACCTAAATATAAGACTTATGGTAACATCTTTATTCAGACGATGGTCAATATGAGAAAATAAGAACTTAACAGGTTTAATGGGTAAATGGACCAAATATAAGAAGTTAACTCTCTTTTTCGCTCTTCATTGGAACCCAACAACATTTTTAGAGATAAAGGACGTGAAAGTGGTGATATATAGGGTTGGATGTGTTAAATCTTGGCTACGGTCAAACAAGTGTTGGAGCTTGAATCTTTCGTTAATGTCTTCTAGGGTTAAAATCTATAACGATTCAAAATATCAAAAAAAAAAATCTTTTTTGAAATATAAAAACAACTGAAAACCATTTTCAATAAAGATAATAAGTACCAATTGTTAAACATCATAAAACTGAATCAGTAAAATGTATGAGAGTACGCGAAAGTCTCAAAATTTAGTCAAAAGCCAGATGTATATACTGTCAAGCCGAGCCATTTCCCTTATCACTGGAACAACGTGAAAATCATTAAAGTTGAGAGAGTAAACACAAAGCTTGGTGAGTAATCTAATATACCATGTATCACATTTCATATATATAATTGATACATACAAGGGCTCATAGTCAACACCTTAGTGAGACTACATGCTCCTAACCCTTATCCTAGTATGACATGTTAGACTTCCAATCAGCTTATAGTTAATATTTTAGTAGACCTATAGACACAAATCCATCACCCTAGTATGATCTGTTAGATTTCCAATTATCCTCCTAATGGGCCAAAAGGTTTACAACCAACTTCCCTTAAGACCCACCACATACAACAAAAAAAGACCAACCAATCTAATCACACAGTCATACCCGTAAAGTACCCAAACAACCTACCATATTGGACATATAATGTCACATACAGTATAGTCTGAACACCCACCTAATAGGAAAAGATGAAAATAACACACTCGAGTCCTCGAAGGAATCTGCTACACGAACCACCTAAATCATCATTACTGCAACCTAATGACCAAAACATAATTATAGGTCAATCCTTAGAGCAAACCATTTAATCCAACAAAGTTTAACCAAAGGTTAAATTGGTAAAAAAGTAAATGGTCAACAGTCAAACTCTTAGTCAACGATTAAAACCCCTACACGACACGTGCCATCACTTGGACGTGTCGCGTACACTAATAGGAAAAGCTGAAAATAACACACTCGAGTCCTCGAAGGAATCTGCTAATCATTATTGCAACCCAATAACCAAAACATGATTATAGGCGAATCCTTAGAGCAAACCATTTAATCCAACAAAGTTTAACCAAAAGTTAAATTGCTAATAAAGTAAATGGTCAACAGTCAAACTCTTAATCAACAATTAAACCCCTACACGACACGTGCCATCACTTGGACGTGTCACGTACACTAACCAAAAAAATAGTCGAGATTTCACCACGATACGCTCTGCGTGCAAGGAACTAGTACTAGCCATGTAGCATTTTTCATCTCAGCCTTTTATTAAGTGTTTAATCATTTAAGACATAAGCTTATGCTTTCTAAAACCTTTCCAAATATGATCTTAATGGATACAATTTCTAATTTTATCCACTAAAAAGCCTCTATCTTTCCATAACCTAACCCTTGATCCAAAATGAGTCTTAATATGTAACAAGCTTCTTACTTGGTTCAAAGGGACACAAACATACATTTGTATCACCTCAAAAGGTCCAGAAAACAAATCTAATCAATCTTTGGACCTGGAATTTTCCAGACTCCAAAAAAAGAAGACCAACATGGACCAAATAATGCTAAAAACTTAGATCTAGGAACATATAACCATAAAACTTACAAATTGATCACTTACAAAGGTTCATAGAAAGGTGAGAAGTTTGTAACTTCAATAGGCATTACTTGTAACAACCGATTATTTTGGGTCAATAAAAGTCAAACAAGTTAAACCAAAGGCAAGCAAGTCAAACATAAGTCATATAATTAAATAGTTAAAAAATTAAATCATGAAAACTTTATTGATTAAAGAGTTTTCGCTTTTGGAATCAAAAACCCACAAAAAACCGAAATCCCTTTTATGGAACAATAAGGACCGAAATCCCCCAAGCCTAGACCGAAAACACCTAGACCGAGAACCCCTACCCGAGAACCCTCCCATGACCGAGAACCACCCCACCGAGAACTCCTTTGGACCGAAGACCTTGATCTCGGTTGGAGCCTTAGACCGAAATCTCTCAGTTATCCGATGGCACTCCTTCCCATGTGATAAAGTACACACTTCAAGGCAAACATCACTTCACTTTACCCTCTTTTCCCCTATTTAAATAACGACCAAAGACTCTTCAAACCTCTTTCACAGTTAAACAAAATTCACCTCATATTCTCTCTAATATCAAGTGCCTCCTATCAAGAACAAGCCCAATCATTTCAAAGGTTTATTGCTCAAGATATTTCTTAAGGATTTTGGTGAGTGTTTCTTATATAATCTAGTGTTTACCAACACTCTCTTGATAGATCCTCTCATTTACCCACACTATTATGTGTTTAAAACTATTAGGATTACGACTACCTTCAATCGTTCTAACTTAAAGACATCGTCGTCACTTCGTTATCAAACCGCAACCGCGCATAAGGTGAGTTCATACCCCTACATTTTTCAAGACTTTTTCTATGTTTTAGGGGGGAAATACAAGTAACACACAAGAAAATTTATGTTTAAACGCAAACATTCAAATACGTTTAATTACTATTTTTACGAAAAGTGATAAATACGTGAAACGGCTTTACTACCAACCTCGTATACATTTACATACAAAGTTTTTGATAAAAACACAAAGATATGAAAAACGAGTACAAATACACTACACTATTCTTATTATATATATATATATATATATATATATATATATATATATATATATATATATATATATATATATATATATATATATATTGAGTACGAATCATCTACTACATTAAACTATATAAATATAGTTTGCGAAACCTTACCACCTTTGTAACCCGTTGAGCAAATGGTGTAATTATATAAAGTGCATATATAATTGTTTTTACGTTATTTTATATATTATCCTGGAAAAAGGGGATAATTACATATACAAATGGTTTTCATTACAAAAACACGTACACTCGTTGAATAAATTTTTCAGACATTGTCTTCATCGTACCTAACTGATGTATACACGAAAGTCCTGTTTTATAACCAGAATCTTCCGTACGAGAGCGTGATACTTGTGTATAGATCTATACGGGACTAATGATCTCACACCCTGACTGTTAGCTACAGTCAGACCGACAGGTTATAGGTGACAAATGTCATAAACAGTTCGACGACTGAAGAACTTCGCGGCAGACAATTCATTTTTAGCACGGTTATGAAAACTCACATGGGAAAACGACTATACGTATATTTTACACGAAAACACATTTCTTCGAACGGTTTTATACATGAATAAAACTACATATTACTATTTTTACGTATGGAAAACACTGGTACATTTCGGTCTTGGATCATTAAAGACTACAACTCATTTCTATGAAAATATTGGATTTTCTAGAATAAACACCATCATTTTACAAGTAAACGGTTTACATCTCATTTATTATAAAATATTGGAATTTATGGAAACAAACACGATTACTTTATACAGAAATGCTTACAATTATTCATACAAACTCTTATTAACCCACCAACTTAATTTTTGACACTTTTTCAAACAACTTGTATTCTCAGGGAATCACTAAAACAGGTAACTATCAGCTTTTGAGGATGAGACGCTAAGATGTCAAACAAATTTTTTGTCATCATATTGTAATTGACTTTTGAAACATGTAACACTTACAATGATGTAACTTTTTCAATTATATATATGATGGTTGTGTTTGCTTTGATCATTTATATCCAATTGTTATGATAATGTACATGAAAGTCATCCATCCCCGGACGTTTCCGTCATCCTGGTTTAGGGGTGTGACATTACTTCCTTGCATTTAATACACCTTCTTCTTCTTCTTTTTCTTCTTCTTCTTCTTCTTCAAAATCTACTCAAAATCATCAAGAACTGTAAAACACACCAAGGGGATGCTAGGATTTCTTTCTCTGAAAGATGGATAATGCAAATAGGGAAAATTCTAGAAGTTAGAGCCTTTAAATAGGACCTAAAACAAGACGCTTAGGGTTTTGAGTTTATCGTAGTCACGTGTCACGTACCTCATTAATTGAAGCGCCGTGTCCACATGGTACTCACACGTCGCGTGCATGGCATGAACATGTTGTGTAAATCCCATTCTCTTTATCTTAAAATAATAATTGACATATCCCTAAACAAGTGTTACAAAATCACTTTTCATCTTATTCACTCTATCACCTAGAGTTTATGGATTTTTCACAATTTTTATATTTTTGTTATGTTATGTTGTTAGATTAATAGTTTAGATTATGATCTATCATTAGAACATGAATTTATTAGCATTTCACTAGTGAGTTGGTGGTTTGAAATTTTGAGCTTCTATGAGCCTATTAACCATAGATTCATGGATTCATGAATTGATCTTTGCAAATGTGAATATGATGGGCCATTTATATTAGAATTGTGATTTGGAACCTATTTCTAAGAGATTAAGTTCAAAATCACATGGCTAACTTGAATTATTACAACATTGGTGATTTTAAACTCTCATATAAGCTTTAATATATAATCAAACAATCTAAACCATCAATTAGATCATATATGACAGTTTAGATTCATCAATAGTGTTTAGATAATATATGGAAGTTAATAAGAAGGCTCTTAACGATTATTGGAAAATAAGTTGTTACTTAAGGTGTCAAGTTACATTTGAGTTTGCTATTTTGTGAAATGAAGTACAATGCTTAAGATCTTCCAAATTGAATATTTAATCCTTTTAGGTGATCGTGTTTTGATGTTATTATGTAGAGTTTAAGTAAGTCGTATATAGTCATCCTAAAGGCATTAAGTCACTTAAATCATTAAGTGATGAGTGAGTTAAGATACAATTTGGTGATTAGAAATGAAGTAGATTGGTTTAAGTCAAATTAAAAGAGCTAATCGACATTTTAACTTTTTTGCTAAAAATGGTTTCAACACACTTTGCAAGGCCTGTAAAATTATCCAGTCAGCCCTTAGAAAAATTTGCATGACATTACAAATAATAATTTATTATTGTTCATATTGCTAAAAACGAAGGAATTCACTTACTGAGTTTCCAAATTCCACGACCTACAAATTTAATTGTCATAGCTTACAAAATTATATGGGATTTTCCGTTGCAAACTTTTATGTGAAAAATGATTTTTAAAAGCATAAAGGATTTTCAAAATGGGCTATGATATTTAGGATTAATGCCACATTACCCCCCTTTCGAACATGTGTATAATCATACGACATAATTTATCACTGCAACTTCTACATACATATTTTCAACAGTATAAACCGTATATATCAGACAACACAAACCATGCTTTCTAGGTTTGAATTTTATTTAAGCTTTTTTAAGCACTTGCATTGTTACCTTTAAGAGAAATTAAATACCCTCCTATATTTTATTCTTACTTATCTTTCTATCATATCAAATGTTCATAATGTTCATATGTGTCACATTTAATGAAATTAATAATATTTTATTTTACTTGTCACAATTTATTGTGAGTAGAAGGATAGTACAAATATAATGTAAAAAGATTTTTTAATTTCTCTACCTTTAAAACTTTTTTTAATGTACCCTGTCCATTTTCTTTCTAAAATAAAATGAAATTTTATTACATTGAAATGTATTTTAAAAGTTAGTGACTATATGTATAAAAAATTACCGAGTACCGACCAAAACTGACAAAAAAAAAACATATAAAAGCTAATATATAAGCTAATATATAAAGTTTGACGAAAATTAGGTATAAGCACCATTATTTTATTTTCATCCAAAAATACTGCACATTTTTTTGTAAAAAGTTAAAAATTAAAAATTCCAACACAAACATCATGACCATCTATTACTTTTTTGCAGATGGTATTCTTTTCACAAAAGCCATAAAAATTCGACATTAAACACTCTAATAACTTTTTGTACTTCTTATTATTTTGTTAAAGGTGATGTTTTTGTTATAAAAAATATTGAAATTTTTAAAAATTGCCAAAGGCGGTATTTTGTTGGAATTTTTTTTTTAAATTTTGTATTTTAAAAATGGTTTATTTGTTCTTCAAATTTCGTAGCCCTATAAACAAACAAATTCAAACTAATGATATACATCATATGTTTTCACTCTTAAATAAACAATAGACATAAAACTAGCTAAATTACTTGCATTAACAAATACACCATTTTCTAGTCTTATATAGACATAAAACTAACTAAATTACTTGCATCAACAACTACACCACTTTCTAGTCTTATCGGGTAATTAAATTTGAGATTTTTGTGATAACAACCATCGATAGAATAATAAAGAGACAATATTGTTGATAGTATGTAACATTGAGCTTTTGACGCCAACAAGTCAACAATCACATAAATTTGAAAAAGTAATCCGATATGAAGATTTTATGAGATGATCCTCTTACCACGACGTCTAACATATTAGTTTTCGAAAATAAATCAGATTGTGATTTCTTCTTTTTCTAATTTTAACAAAAAAAAATGCAAAATATATAAGAAATACAGAAAAGATTGCATCCAAGGAGCGAATTTAATGATTTTTTCTAACAAACAAATATTGTTTTTAATACAAAGTAAAAAAAAAAATACAAATGAGCTGAAAGAAAATGTTAAAGTTTAGTAATTGGAAAAGACATCAACTTTTGTTATGGCGACCAATCGAAACTATATAGTGACTTCTTCGTACAAAATGTTAAGTTTTATTTATTTATTTATTTTGTCTCAAATCTATCAATAGTAAATATTAATTATAACATCATTTAGAGTTTAATATCCCAGCAAATTCATCTAAAATGGACAAAATCGTCATATTTTTAACATTTACAATAAAACAACTAATGATCATTTTCAGAAAGAAATTTTTGAAATTTCAGAAAAGTAATACAAAAATACATCCAAAATACGTTTTAAAAATACACATTTTTAGATTTCATTTACATATACCATTAATTTATTTATCTTTTCACATATACTTACCAGATATGTTTGATTTTAGTGCATGAATAATAATTATCAAGATATTCGGCTTATGATTACATGCAGAATACGATAAATCAAATCCCCATATCAACACCAACAAAAATAGTTAACAGATCAAACACAAAGTTTAACCTGAAATTACTCCAAAACAGCTATTAAATCCAAATTACATCAAATTGTTCAAGAAAAAAACTACTTGAAGATTAACTCAACAACTTATAATACTCTAGTATGAATCGCTAAACAAGAATTGATCCTCCATTGAATGTTGATGATGATCATATCCCTCTTTCTACGCATCCATCTCTGCTACCTATTCATGATGATCGACAAGAAAAAGCAAATTGTTTCCTGAACATGGTACAGATGATCATGTAGAAAGTCAGACTGTTGATTTCAATCACCAGATTAGACTCTATCAGGTACTTGTGAGCATCAATGGCGTTTAATCCAATATGACCAGTCTTTCTATCATTTCCCACGATAACACTCAAAAACATCAAGTAAACGCAACAATTGTACAGAAGTACCTAAATTGAGTTAACTTTTCAAAATTCTTATCCCTCATCCCATCAGTGTGTGTATACACCATCGAACAAGTCATGGGGAACATAACAACAACACAAGCAATTAAATCTATCAGCATTAACATATCGTTCAAATTCATCCAGTCAAGAACAGAATTGTTAGCATCCCCAATCATTATTCTAACTACATTTGTTAAAACCTGAAGAGGGATCAAAAACAGTAAAACGATTCTATCCACATTTTGCATAATCGGCTCCATGAAATTCCAACCAGAAGCGATTAATTGGATTACAATAGACAAACGGACAACACTGATGAGCTTAGAAATGTAGAAGAAGAGACCTGATTCATGAGTATCTGTAACGTTCACAGCAGCATAGATCAAGTTAAGTGCCTTCACTAGTATCAATCCAGCCATCAGTAGATGAATCCTGCGAAAAGTTGGCTTGACCTTGAAGCAAACCAAAATCCAGTGTACGAGAAAGGATAGATAAACGATGGAAAATTCAAAGTAAACAGATGAGAGCTGAGGGTCGCATTTCCGGCCGAGAACACGTTTTGTTGAAGGAGGAGTGAACATAAGGGGAGGGAGCGAGGTCATCGGACTGGATCGTCGGAGATTCCAGCTCCGCGGTGGTGGAAGTGGGTGGTGCAGAGATGATGAAGACAAAGAGAAGAACAGTAGTGAAAGGTGTTGCTAATTGGATGAAATTTCTGTTAGTTTTTTTGTTTATGGAACCGAATTCTTATATACCTGTCAGAAGATTCGAGACACTACCGATTCAATTCGTTTTTTTACAGGGGCTTTTTGGTAATTTTAGAAATATCAACTATTTGATGTCTTGATATGGTTTTGTTAATTAGAACTTCTTTTATGTATTGTCCTTATTTGATCTTCAGTTTTATAATTGTATAATTAATAAATTAGAGGTGTACTACTAGTGTAATATTATTATCCTGCGCGCTTGGATAATCCTTGGTGATTTCAATGATGTACGGAGACCTGAAGAAAGAATCAACTCAGTTTTCTGCAAGTCAAGTGCCGAATCTTTTAATCGTTTCATACAAAGAGCAGATCTTCACGACTTAAAAATGGGTGGGAGTCGGTTCACTTACTTTCAGCAATTTGGTGCAAAGCTAAGTAAATTAGACCGATTCTTGGTCTGTTCGAATTTTATGGACAAATTTCCCTTAGCTTCTTCTATTGCCCTTCCAAAAGAACTCTCAGACCACTCACCGGTTATTCTTAAAACGGAGGTTGCTGATTTTGGGCCATCTCCATTCAAAATGTTTAATTCATGGTTACTTCGGGAAGGTTTTGATCAGGTTGTACTCAAAGCTTGGGAAGAATTCAATGGTTTTGGTGCTGCTGACGCCTTTTTAGCGTGTAAATTAAAACACTTGAAAGGTGAAATAAAGAAATGGAGGGCAATTGAATTTCAAAAGGAGAATCATGAACTTCTGAATACGAAAAAAAGAATGGAAGAGATTGACCGTTTGGCAGAATCTAGACAACTGTCTGATATTGAAATCGAGGATAGGGCTAGAGGCTTTAGTAGAATTTCGGAATTGGAAAGGCTGGCCTCTTTAGACCTCAGACAGAAATCAAAGATCAAATGGTTGATTGATGGTGATGAGAACACGAGCTTCTTTCATGGTTATGTAAACAACAGGTCAAGGCGAAACCAAATTCTTGGTTTTTTGGTAAATGGTGAATGGGTCTCACAACCCAATGAGATGAAAAATGCAGCAGTGTCATTTTTTTCCAACAAATTCCAAGAAAAATGGGCGAATAGGCCAAGTTTTAGAAGTGAATTATTTAGAAAATTATCTCCAAATGATGCTGAATTCTTAGAAGCTCCGATCTCGTTGGTTGAAATAAAAAATGTTGTATGGTCTTGTGGTAGTGAGAAGGCCCCGAGACCAGACGGATTCACCCTTAAATTCTTTAAAAAATATTGGGAAACCGTTAAAGGAGATGTGCTCAGTGCGGTAAAACACTTTGAAAGGTGGGGTAAATTCTCAAGAGGGTGCAATGCTTCCTTCATTATGTTGGCAGCAAAGATCAAAGACCCACTTCGGCTTGTTGATTATCGACCAATCAGCTTGATTGGTTCGATGTATAAAATTATTACTAAAGTGCTAGCTTTACGTATCAAAAAGGTGATCGGTAGTGTGATTGATGAGGTTCAATCAGCTTTTGTGGAGGGTCGTAATATTCTCGAAAGACCACTTATTGTAAATGAATTGTGCTCATGGGCTAAGTCGCATGGAAGGAAAATTCTTCTATTTAAGGCGGACTTTAATAAGGCCTTTGACTCAGTTAATTGGGGTTTTCTAGACTCCATAATAACCCAAATGAACTTTGGGTGTAAATGGCGTTCGTGGATTCGGGGCTGTTTAGAATCGGCTAGAGCTTCTATTCTTATTAATGGAAGCCCCACTGCTGAATTTACAATGTCAAAAGGAGTGAGGCAAGGGGATCCTCTATCCCCTTTCTTGTTTATCATCGCGATGGAGGGGCTTAATGTTGCAATGAAGTCAGCGACATCCAAGGGTATATTCGACGGAATCCATATTCCTAACTTTGGTATTTGCGTATCCCATCTCCTATACGCAGACGATGCTTTATTTTTAAGAGAATGGTCACAACGGAATATTGCTAATCTTGCTAGAATACTTAGATGCTTTTACGTTTCTTCTGGTCTAAAAGTCAACTTCTCTAAATCTAAAGTATTGGGTATTGGTGTCCCGACCCAGGATGTTGCTAACTGGGCATCCCCTCTCGGCTGTGAACCGACAGTTCTACCGTTCAATTACCTTGGTGTCCCGGTAGGATCTAATATGAATCGTATGGTCTCGTGGAGTCCTATATTAGATAAACTGAAGTCAAAACTCTCAATCTGGAAGGCTAAGACCCTCAGTTTTGGTGGAAGAATCACTCTTGCTAAAGTTGTACTTGGAAGCCTTCCCACATACTTCATGTCAATATTTGGTGCCCCAACTGGAGTCATAAATTCTTTGGAAAAAATTCGCAGGAAGTTTATTTGGGGGGTCCTGTTTGTAAAAACAGTATAAACTGGGTGGCTTGGGATAAGATGACAGCTCTAAAATCTGTTGGAGGTTTGGGTATCGGTTCAATCCGATCTTTAAACTTGGCTTTGTTAACCAAGTGGCTATGGAGGCTAAAAAACGAGCCAAATTCCTACTGGGTCTTGATTCTCAATGGATTGCACAAAATGATGGGAGAGAATAATCGATTTTGTGCTAAAATCCATGGAGTAGTGTGTGGAATAATATTGTAAAAAGCAAAAAATTGTTAGAGAAGATCAATATCCCTTTTGAAGATGTTATGCGCTATGAGGAAAACAACGATAATTGGGTATCATCATTTGTTAGGGATGGAGAGTTTTGCGTGGCTGCCCTACATGATAGAATTGAAAGAGCATCCTTCCCAGTATGTGATGGGTCGTTCCCATGGATTAAATTGGTCCCAAAAAAAGTTTTGGGCTTCATCTGGAGAGCGAAACAAAATCGGATTCCGTCAGCGGTGGCACTAAAAAACAGAGGAGTCGAGATAACATCAACAATATGTGGTGTTTGTAATGTGGCAGAAGAAACTGGTGATCACATCCTTGTAACATGCACATTGGCGAGGACAGTATTACAATCTATTCTTCATTGGTGTGGACTACCGGAGAAGGAATTTCATTCGGTTTTGAATATCATTGATTATGCTACCAAATGGGGTAGCTGCCCTAAAAAGAAAAGAATTCTAACTGTGATATTATTCGGGACCATATGGAGTTTGTGGAAAACCCATAATGATAGAATTTTTAAAAAAACGGAAGCAAACTTGGAGAGGATTGTGGCTGCTGTAAAGTCATTATCTTATGTTTGGGTTAAGCATAGAGGTGATAGAGATAATTTAGATTGGAACTTATGGAGCTTATCTCCTCTCCTCTCTAATTGATACACTGTAATTTCCATCCTTGCTAGCTGCTTGCTAGAGGGGTAGTTTTTTCATTAATAATATATCTATTGCCGGTTCAAAAAAAAAACAAATACTTAGCATAAATTTATTCAATTACCAACCAGTCATGGAAAATGTAAAATGTATACCCTCTTGAAAAAAAAGAGAAACATGGATCGTTTTACTTCCAAATTGATGGATACAAAGTAAATCACAGTTTAGGATTCAATATAAACCATTTTGAACACTAATATTATACATTAACCTTTCCAAATTCTGCTACTTGCATTCCACGTATCATTTGCTTTCAACCTTCATTAACACAACAAACAAATGAAACCAAGACAAATATCAATAAAATTTGAGAGATACATAGTAAATTATCATTAAGGATTTGAAATATATCTAAAAAGGTCGATTAATCTTAACTAATAGATTAAGCCAATGTTACATCTGATTCTTGCTTGAGACCTTCAAATCCTAGATGTATCCAAGAGACTTGCTCATACATTCATGTAATCAGAAAAAAGAAAAGGATTTAAACGAACATGAAAACCAACCTACCCTTTTTCCTACATTCATGTAATTTGAACTTAAGATTTGTACAAGAGAGCAAAACCGATAAAAATTAGAAACATAAAATGATGCAGGAAATTGATGAAAAAGATGAAACATATTAACAAAAATCTTATAAAACTGCAAAACAGGAGGATGAAATGGTGTGGAAGACAACCGAGGCAATGTATCGTACATGAATAAAGAAAATGACCTTCTTCCTCGTGTTTCTTTCTCTCCTTCGTATTTATCTCATATCTGCACAAAGAGAACAGTAACTAAAGTGATTTAAATCATCATATGTTAGAAATTAGGATTCTACGTAATAAATGTAGTGTACATAATCAAAATTATCGAACAACTAAAATTGAGTGTGAGGTAGAGATAGAAAGAACCTGAATGGATTAAGGGGAGCAAATCCAACGGTTTTAGATATATTTACTGATCTTCAAAAGTTAGATGATTCTGAAATCCAAAATCCCCCGTTATAGGTGAAGAATTTTAGAAACTTTTCCAACAATAAAAACCAATCAGAAACAACATAACCGAGATTATTGTACAGAATCAAAATTAGAGGTTGTATCGATAACGGAAAATGAGAAAAACTACAAGGAACCAAGTCTAGCTTTAAAGGAACCCATAATTTTCCATCGTCGTTTACAACATTTTGGAGCTATCTTGAATGGCGAGAAGGAATGCAACAAACAGTTGATGGTTCGATAGACGTGGTGACGATGGATAGTTAACAACGGTGATGGTGGATATATGTGAGGTGTACCAAGTGGTGGTTAGCGGTTTGACCACCATGATTGATGGTTGGCGGTGGCGACACTAAACAGGGTTGATCATGGGCGGATCTATAATAGATCCCTCAAAAAAATTTCGGTACTAAATTTTTTTTAGAAAAATTTCGTTTTATGGAGTGTATTTATACATAATATTCATATGTTTAGCGAGCTAATAACACAAGTTGTAGTTGGTTCAGATGGTTAAGGCGTTAGGGAATGCTATTGGTGGTTGCAAGTTCAAATCTTTTTTTAAACATTTATCTTCTTTTATTTTCTCAGCTCATTTTATATAGCTTTATACGGATTATAACTATTATATTATGATGTTGTAAAAATTAAACACAAATATAGAGTTGTCCAAGTGGTAAAGTGCTCAACTTTAAAGTTTGAGGTCCTAATTTCGAATCTTTGCCCTTATATGGGTTTACTTAATTTTGTTTATCATTTTTTCAACTTGTTTTTTAAAATTCTAAAATTGTCTCACATAGGCCATAAATGAAACATAATTCCTATACATCTGTTATATAAGCAACACAAGCTTCTCAATTCTCAACCAGTTAAACTTTCGAATGGGTTTGGGTTTATACCCGAAACCGAGTTTGAAGAGCCGAGAAACCGAACGCATCGGTTTGGGATACCCCTTTACTTTGACCTTGGCTCCGCCACTGGGGTTGATGGTTGGTGATGGCGACAATGAGAAGAGTGGGGATAGAGTTTTTAGAAGGGCTATCACGCGGTGTTTGTGATGAAGGAAAAAAGATGGCTTGGAATTGATATCAAGATTGAATGGTTGTGTGAAAGGAGCATCGGAATTGAAGAGGCAACGATGGTGATATGGAATCGAGGGATCTACATATGCTCGACGACGCTTCCAATTCTTGAAATACTTTAGTGCTACTGACTGCTTAGTATGACTGAAGAGAGACGACGAAGATAATGAGGGTTGTAATTCTTGAAATAAGTTGAAGAGAGATATAGAGAATGTCGAGCCAGAATGGAGAATGTAGATAACTTTGCCGAGATCTCAGGATTCAACATAGACTCCGGATTAAAGGGTTGGTTTAGTCGATATTTGTCAAACTGAGGAGGTAGAATAAAAAAGATTGGGTCAAAAATTTAAAAGACATAGGATTTTCAAATTTTAATTATTTTATTAGCAGTTACTTGTACTATTAGCTTAAAGGTTTCGACGTCTTAAAAAAAATATTATTATATTCAATCTATTTATAGAAATAGTGAGATTTCTTTTATAAGATAGTATATATATATATATATATATATATATATATATATATATATATATATATATATATATATCATTTATAGAATTTGAATTAAGTCCAATAAAATGAATTGATCTATATTAGACCATCAAAGATAGAGTCCGTATATCAAATTATGTTCCCAATTCCAATAGTTCGTCAATCGTCATTTCGTTCGGCGATCTGTATACCAAATCGTCACTTTTCGTTTTGATGTTTGTTAAACTTTATGGTTGATATAAACAAAATCTGATTATGACATCTGGTTTTGATCGCTTATTAAACTTGGTTTTTTTTTGTGTAAGTTGAGTTTATTATGTTGATAGATTGGGGATGGTTTGGGGATGGGTCGGGGATGGGCTGGGGAAAAGCCTAAAATACAAAGGGGAGAGCATTTGATTCCCCGCATCCGTCGGGGATGGGGATGAGGACAGGGATGGTCAACCCCGCCCCAAACCCGCCCCATTTCCATCCCTAGATGTATATAGAGTTTTGTTGACCTATATTTCTACACTACGTCCATGTAACATCCGACTTCGAGGGCTAAAGATTTTAGAAAAAATTAAAACATTTATTTGAAAAGATTGGAACGATCGATATGTCAGGTAAAATCTTAGCTACTAAATTTCTTTTATTTTTAGCTTAAGGACCCTAGTACATTGGGCGTACATAAGGTACACCGAACGCACTTCGAAGGATGCATGAGACGGGGTAGCTCCCTGGGATGTTGGGCGTACCCATTTGTACATTGGGTGTACGTATTAACCAAGAGCGTGAATTTTATTCCAATTCAGGAGAGCAATTCGACGGAGAAGTTGGTCGATATCTACATTCGTAAAGTAGTGGCACGTCATGGGGTGCCGGTTTTTATGGTCTTTGATAGGGATGTTCGGTTTACTTCCAGGTTTTGGAAGAGATTCCATGAGGAGTTGGGTACTCGTCTGTATTTCAACACAACTTTCCACCCACAGACTGTGTCACAACTCAAAATTTTGTACCCAGTGAAGCCTAAACCCTAAACAAACATAAGTGATACTACATTTCAATCCTTGGTGCATTGTATCCCTTATGGCCATTAGGACATGTTTATAAACTAGTAACTAAGGATAGATTGAAAACTATGTTGGATTAAGCAAGTATAAGTTAATGTAAGTTAAAAGACTAATGTTTAAACCATAAAATAACCTACCACTTTGAGTTTACGGCCAAAGAATAATATATCAAAGGTTTTTACGGTTTAGGGACTTAATGTTAAGTAGTTTACGACCCTAGACTTCTAGAACAAGAAGTTTAGGGTCCAAAGATCCAAAGATCTTTTAGTTCACGGCCTTAAAGTTTAAACTATTGGTGTTCACAGTTTGAATTAATGATCAAATAGAGTTTACAACCAAGGTATGACCGTGAACACAACCCAAGGCCATTTGGGGCGTAAACCCAAAAGATATGTACCGTAAACCCTTTCATGTGGAGAGTAAACTCATTCTTGTGGCCGTAAACACCTTAAATATCTCATATCTTATCCTAATTCATCATACCAATGTGATAGGATTCAATTACCAATGCAACCGCCTCATATTTCCTTCCTACTTAAGATATAATATTAGGAACATTTGCCATTTCTTCTCCAGCAAATGAAAACTACATCCGTTCTCTCTCAACTATCAAACCCTTTTTCCTTCATCCTAGTGCAATTAAACTCCAGTAGATCGTTTTTCTTCCAATCAAGATACAAGCTTAAGTTAGTAAGTATTCAATTATGTAGTGTCTATAGAATACTTGTGTTGTTAAGACATCTTATTCAAACACAATCGTGTGTTAAAATACTCGTAGGATACGATCACTTTCCTGTATTCTAGCCTAAAGTTCACCATTTCTATCTCGTTATCAAACAAAGACTACAGATAAGGTGAGTTCATACTCCTATGTTTTCACGATTTTTAAATTGTATTAGGGGGGAGATACAAGTAAAACACAAGAAAATCTTGTGTTTAAAAATATAAAATTCTGATTATGTTTTCTTACCGTTAATAAGAAATTAAAACGTGAAATTTACTAAATATGAAAAATATCGTTACTATTGAATTTACAAACGATTTACAAAACACGTTAAGACGCAACGGTTTTCACACCAACACGGAAAAAAATTTATTAACTATAATAGGTATAGTTTAAGGAACAAAGATACTATTTTACATGATTCAGGTCATAGCACGAAAATGAACTTATAAACTATAATAGGTATAGTTTATGGAACAAATATATTATTTTACAAGATTTAGGTCATAACACGAAAACGAACTTATAAACTATAATAATTATAGTTTATGGAACAAAGAATCTATTTTGAAAAGTACAAGTTAACATATAAACAGAAAGGGATTTCAGATAACAGATGAACAGAAAGGGTTTTCAGATAACAGATGAACAAAAAGGATTTCAGATAACAGATGAACAAAAAGGGTTTTTAGAAAAAGGGTTTTTAGTTATTATTCGTAAAAACGTTGAAGCAATTTGTGAGATGTTTTCGTGTACTTATCTAAGTACTGGTAAAAATCCTGATTTTATAACCAGAGTCTCTTGTAAGGAGATCGAGATATTTGTGTATAGATCTATTTGGGACTGACAATCCCACATCCCGACTGTTAGCTACAGTCAGGTCGGCAGGCCTGGGGTGACAAATGTCGTTAACATTCCGACGCCTGAAAAACGTTGCGATCAGGCCGACTGGGTTAGTATGGTTACAATAACTCACAAAGAGAAAACAACGATATATTTACGAATAATCTATTATCAAATAATTTTATTTGATTATTAACCTTACATACGGATTTCATGGCAAATGTACTTTCAATGGTTTTATTTAAATAATAAAACCATATTACATTATTTGTAAGTACTAAATTTCTAGATTTACACACAGTTATACGAAAAGCAAAACATAATATATTAACTAATATGGTACGGACAGAAGATTAGAAAACATATATCGAGTATTCTTTTTATTTAAGTCTATGATTACTTAATATGTACGTTATGATTATTTATAATAAAGATCCGATAGACAGTGGAATGTGTGATTTCCGCCTTTCTTCCTGTTCCTTGTTTGGTTATGGGCTTAGGGCAGAATCACCTAATCGACAGTCCGTTCGATTTTGATTATATATAATTTGTATACATTAAGTAACCATAGGAGATAACAGTAAAGGTCATACCAATTACATGAATCAGAACCTCGAATCACAGGTTATTAACATAAGAAACTTATACTTTTTTAGTCTCAAAGTACTAAGACTACGATTTAATTACTAAGAAAATATTGGATTTTCTGGAAAAACATATTAACATTTTTAATGAAAAAGAACACATCTTTTCCAAACAAAATACTTATGAACGCACAAACTTTAATGTTGACACTTTTTCAAACCACTTGTATTCTCAGGAAAGTTAGTAGACAGGTATCCTCTCAGGCGTTGCGAAGACGGAGCATAATAATATTACGTCTTAACTTTTGCTATAGTTTTAAATGTTAAATCAAAAATGTTTTGGATACAATGTAAAAACTATGTTTTCAATACAATGGTTGTTGTTGCTTTGATTACTATTATACAATTGTTGTGATACTATTCATGACGTTCTCCGCCCCCGAACGATTCCGCCGTTCCGGTTTGGGGGTGTGACAGACTGATGGTCAGAGTGAGCGGACTATCCAGACTTTGGAGGACATGTTGCAGGCATGTGTTCTAGATTTTGGCGGTAGTTGGGGTACGTATCTTCTTTTGGCAGAATTTTCGTATAACAATAGTTATCACGCCAACATTGATCGACCTCCTTTTGAGATGCTCTACGAGAGGAAGTGTAGGACCCCGATATGTTGGGGTGAGGTCGGTTACTGGGTCATGGGGAGTACCAAGGTGGTACTCAAGACGACGAAATTGATTTAGCAAGTTTGCAAGAGACTTCAGACAGCTCAGAGCCGACATAAGAGTTATGCAGATAGATGCTGGTCAGACTTGGAGTTCTAGGTTAGGGACATGGTGCTACTAAAGGTGTCACCTTGGAAAGGTGTCATCGGATTCAGGAAGCGGGGCAAGCTAGGCCCCAAGTATATTAGTGCTTTCAGGGTGTTAGCCCGGGTGGGTAGGGTTGCGTATCGTTTGTATCTGCCAGCGGAACTAAGTCAGATCCATAACATTTTTCATGTCTCTCAGCTACATAAATCTTTGCTTGATGATTCTGCAGTGGTTCCATTGGAGGACATTCATGTTGATGACCGCCTGAATTATATAGAGAGACCAGTAGCAGTCCTTTCCAGGAGAACGGAGACTTTACAAAACAAGGTGGTGGATCTTGTAAAGGTGCAGTGGTAGCACCAAAAGGGTTCAGAGTGGACATGGGAGCCCGAGGACGAGATGAGGGAGCATTACCTAGAGTTATTTGTGGCAACGGACTTCGAGGACAAAGTCTAATTCAAGTGGGGGAGAATTGTAACACCCGATTCAAAGTATTTTTCATTTTGGACCCTTGGTGTGTAATTAGTTTGCAATTTTGGTCTTTAGGGGCATTATTGTAATTTTTGGGAGGAGGGTGCGTATGCTGGGTGTTCCTCCTGAACATTGGGTGTACGTAATCAAGGGACAAACCCTAATTTTAGGGTTTGGATTGTATTTAAGCTACCTTATGTCCTAAGGTTCTCTCATTTCCTAGCCTCCATTACCCCTTTGAGTCCTATTTCGAAACCCTAGCTCATTTCAAGAGAGAGTTGACATTTGTATGTGTTTTGGTGTGTGTTTGGTGTAAATCCAAGAAGAATAAGCTTAGAGAAGGGGCCTTGATCATGAAAGAGCCTGTAGATCCAGATTTCACTCATCATTTACAGCTTCATTGAGGTATAAAGCTTGGACCTTGCTTATTCTATGCTTAGTTCTAATTGTTGTGGAGTTTTGGACACTTTTTGGTCCCATGAATAAAATATAGTGGAATTTTACCACTCCAGAAGTTATGATTTGCTCCTCTTGATGTTTCTGAGATCCATAGTCCATAAAGTTAGCATCTTGATGGTTAAGGATCAACCATGCATGAGTATATGTCCACCTGGTGAAAGTAGGATGCTAAATCTAGGGTTTGAGTTTATTTAAGCCATGCAAAGGCTCCAAGTTAGCGACTTTATGGATTGAGACGTTCCCCAAGGCTTGGATATGAAATTTGGACATTTGGTTTTAAGCAATAAGGACTTAATGGCAAAATGGATTAACAGGGGGAGTACATCGGGCATACACGTCTGAGTCCCCGATCAGGCGTAGCCACCCAGTACGTTGGGCGTACCTCTGGAATGCTTATCGTTCGCGACCTGGTCATAGGCTTTTGTGATTTGGGCTATCTTTGGACTTTAGGGTTTTGGGCCTTTGTTGGGCCTCGAGTTTTTATGATTATGGGCCATTGTTAGAGCTTGGGTCTTCTTCGATTTGGGTCCATATTGGGATTTGAGTGTCCTTTAGGAATTGGGCCATTATTGGGCTTTTGTGCCATTAAGTTTAGGCCACGATTTTTGGGCCAATTGAGGGAAGGGTAAAATGGTCTTTTACCCTGGGAGTCAAGATTAGTTAATCAAAGTCCCAATTATGGTTTATGACCCAATTATTAATTAGGGTTTTATTTGGTTGGTGAGTGCAGGGATTCTTTGGTTTAGCATCCCGAGCATCTATTCGAGTGACAACAGACTGAAGTGAGTTTGCTCACTATACTGTAGGACACTAGGGATTATATATATGCTTGTACTCTTTTTGACTCCTGTTGTATATGTTGTATGCATGTATGCCTGTTTGCTATATGTATGTAGGGTGAAATAGACCCTGTACAGCCTTGTGCTGACATATGAGTTGAGATAGACTCGGAGGTGAAACACACCTGGGGTGAAATAGACCCGGTACGGCGTTGGGCTGACATATGAGTTGAAATAGACTCGCGGGTGAAATAGACCCATGTAACAACAAGTTATTTCAAGTCAATGAAAATCAAAGGAAGTCAATAAAAGTCAAAATATTCAAAAGTTAAGGATAAAAACGAAATAGTAGATAGACCCAATATCTATGAAGAAAATTGTAGTGGCCGGGACAAGGATTCCAGAGATATAAAGAACACCAAAATCCGAGTTATAACGAAAAAGTTATGACATGTCGAAGTTTCGCGACAAAATTGGCACGACACCGGGAATCGTAAAAAGTGAGTTTACGATAGATTACTTTTGAGCCTTAGTAATCTAAATGAAAGTTGTAGAGTACGTCTCCACCTACGTGTGGATATAAAGAATGTCAAAAACGGAGGTCGTATGCAAAAGTTATGACATTTCCGAAGATACAACTGTCTGAGAGCATGACACCACCTATACTATTGCCACCACCGTCGCCACTAGCAATTTACCACCACTACTACAACAACCATCATCTCCACCTTCACCCCTCTGTCACCATCACCACTACCTTTACCATCACAACTATCATTATCGTTAACAATCCACCACCACCACCACTACTACCTCCTTCACCACCACCTCCGTTACTACCATTACCTCCACCCCATCTTCCACCACAATTATCAACAATTATTTCATTACCACCTCCACCTCCACCTCCCTCCATCACCGCTACCATCACCACTAAATATGAGCAGCAGAAACAATAATACCGCTTTCATTTTCGAAACCCTGATAAACATGCACCACTTTCAAATTTAATTTATATTTCGGTTAACCGCAACAACATGCACCTTTCGTACCCTAGATATATACCATTTAATGTTTTATTATTATTTAAAAAATATTTTTCTGCCACTGTAAATTTTAGTTTATTTTAATAAGGGATAATGACTTAAAAGGGTAATATATTTTTCGATTTATACACATTTGGTCACTGAGTTTTTTTTTCGTCCACATTTACACCTTCAACTTGTTAAACTGTATACATTCGGTCCTTATGACCGGCTACTCCAGGTTACCCGGTAAAAATGACTTAATAGGGTAATATATTTCTCACTTTGTACACATTTAGTCCTTAATATTTTTGTACACATTTAGTCCTTTTTTTTTTTTGCAAAATAAGTCATTTTTTGTACTCATTCAGTACTTATGAATGATTTTTTAGTTTTTTCTCACGAAATTTTACGTGGGACATTCATTAATGAGGTGTATGGGGCTTTTGATGCTTATATCCATCGCGATCTCGACTACTTGGTTGCTTGGGTCATGTGTTCTGAACGTCATAACTTCTTTATATGATCTCGGATTTTAACGATCTTTATATCCATGCGTTCGTATTTTAGTCTACTACAACTTTCATTTAGATTACTCCCATTAAAAAATAATATATTTTTACTTACGATTTTTATATCCATACGCAGTGGCGGATTTAGTATAGTTTCGGTGTTGCACCGACAACACCTGTTTTTTCTGTTCACAGTGGAAAACTTTTCGCTTTATTTTTTACGTTTATACCTATTGTCCATGTATCGGCAACACCTACTTCATCTCGGCAACACCTACTATGTATTACTGCGTCTTCCCCTGTCCATACATTTTTTATGAATGCATGTATGTATGTTTTTTTTATAAAATCGTTAGTAAAAATATATTACATTTTAACGGGAGTAATCTTAATAAAAGTTGTTGTAGACTCAAAAAATGAACACGTGGATAAAGATCCTTAAACTCTGATATCGTATGAAGAAGTTACGATGTTCAAAATACAAGACCTAAGCCAAACCACAAGACTTATGCAACCAAGCAGTCGAGATCGCATTGGATATAAACATCAACAACCCCAAGCCCCTCATCAATGATTGTCTCACGTAAGATGTCGTGAAAAAAACCTAAAGAAATCATTCATAAGTACTGAATGAGTACAAAAAAGGACTTATTTTGAAACAAAAAAAATGTTAAGGACTAAATATGTATAAAAATATTAAGGACTAAATGTGTACAAAATGAAAAATATATTACCCTATCAAGTCATTTTTCCCAGCTAACCTGGAGTAACAGGTCATAATAACTGAATGTGTACAGTTTAACAAGTTTAAGGGGTAAATGTGGACGAAAAAAAAACTCAGTGACCAAATGTGTACAAATCGAATAATATGTTACCCTTTTAAGTCATTATCCCTTTTAATAATCATTTTTTTGTTTTTTCTTACCTGCCCTTATGTCCTAAATTTTCAAAGCCCCATCTTGGTCCCAAATTATAAAAAGAGGGCAAAAAACCCTCCTCACTCTCATATTTCCTTTTTTACTTTGAAAACCAAGGGCTATGAATCGTATGAAGACTTGGTCACGCTTGGAGCAGAGTTCATGAAACCAACAGTCATCGGACATCAAGTTACAAATCTGTGGTGAGTTTTAAATCCGCAGTGATACGATACTGATCATGGTTGTTCCTTTTTCTTCAATTTGATTGTTTATTATTGCATTTTAGGGTTGAGAGTCAGCTTGTTGAAGAAGGATGTCATGTCGACATCCATTAAACCCCCATCTCTAAACAAATACAATCAATCTGGGTCCCCAAATTGCGATGGTAACTAATACAATTTCGCCTATCTTTCAGTTTCTCAATTCTCATGCACCCTTACAAAATAGGAATTAATGAATTACATTATATTTTTATCTTGAATTCATAACTCCATTCACCTTCAAACGTAATGATGCAATTGAATAAAAAAAATTATTCCATTTTGACTATGTCCTGTTTTTTCGGTTTAAACGAAGATATATATTTTGATGTTGATAGTTGCTTCTCTCGACAGTCGATTTATTAATTTTTATTTAACTTCATATTTTCTTGGGTTTCAATATTGTTGATTGGATGTACTCATAATATATACCAACGTAGATTTATGATTTTAATTAGTTAATGTGAAAAGCATAACAAATTTATATATTATGTTTACTAATGTGTTCAATATAATACTTGTTCTTTAAAGTGTTGTTTGATTTTCTGAATCAAAAATTCATGAAGTCTGCGGACCACCTCTGCAACCCTCTGCAGTAGAAGAGGTGGACCAAACGGCTGCAGACTGTAATAAGAAGCGTGTTTGTTTTTTAACATCTGCATACTGCTGCAGATATTAAAAAATTAAAATAAATTAATTTTATAAACCGAAAAAAGTTTTTTAATACGTAAAATTTAATAATGTATAACATTTCGGCAAGAATTAATGATATTTCAGTAAAAAATAATGATATTTCAACAAAAAATAAATATATTTTAGTAAAAAATAATGATATTTCATCAAGAAATTATCATTATTGAATATAAAAAAACAAAAAAAAATTCAACAATAATAATAATAATAAAACGAAAAAAAAAGTGAAATAAAATTTCAACAACATATAATCAAAATTTCAGCAAGAAAAAAAGAAGAATAAGAGATTGGAAGAGGTTGGAAGAGGCAGTACAAGTGTTGCGCCAAACAGAGCACGCGCAAAAGTTTTGGACTCCGAAGACTTCTAAAAAACAAACAACTGCAAGATGACAAGTGCTGTGCGTGTGCTGCGCCACGCAACAATAAGAGTTCTGAAGAGGTTTTTTTCCAAAAAACAAACATCTAAATAACTATGTGTTCAAGCAACATGCCAATTTTTTTAAATTTCATGTAATGTGGAATAAATAAACGTGAACTAATATATGCTTTTATTTTTCATGCAGCTTATATAGAACTTGCAAAAGTGGCTTGTTTCATATGATAGTTTAGTTAGTCAGGTCAATAATCTCTTAATGGATCTGCCATATGAGAAACACAAGATTCTTGCATTTGAAAATTCAAGTAAAACTATTTTCTAGTCTGTTCTTTGAGATATGTTACAGTAGAATATGATCATTCTCTATCTTTTAAGCTCTTGTTCCAATTAGTAGTTAGGATCAATCAAGTTTTTTGGTATGTAGAATATCACTTGTGGTGCTTACACTTGTAACCCAATTTTGCTAAGAGAGATATATTTCTTAGTAGAAGATGCTATTATTTTATGTTTATGATGTACTTGGTTTAACCTTTTGACTTATTTGGCATTTTTTTAGACATTCGATTCAAAATATCTAAAAGAATTGATGAAAATCTATGAAATTTATATTATTTTCCATGGACTACAGTTTAATTAATTTTTGTATATTTTATATTATAGCTAACATAATGTGTTACTACAAGTAACGTGATTTTTAGAATCGAATGAGAATTTACTGTCACAAAATATGTGCCATAAATATTTTTTCCTTGGGGGCAAATGAAAAATGCCACTAAATAGCATATCTTTTTGTAGTGAATAGTTTATCGACTAATTACTTTTCAGTTATAACATATCGATATTAGTTTTATAAGTTATTTTGAAATGTTTTGTTTTTTTTACTATGTTAGGTAAAAATTCACCGAAAGTAAAGAGAAGGCACATGGCAAACTAATTTTTGTTGTAATGATCATAACTCCTTATATAGATGTGACTTGGAGCAAAAGATTGTGAAAAGTGTTTGTAGCAAGCATAAAAAACTACTCTTTGGTCAAAGATAGGGCCTCGAGACTCTTGGATAATTAATATATGTTTATTATTATAAACCCGAAATTAATTTTAATTAATTACTTTTTTTATTTAGTAAAATTCTGTTAATTAGAGACATAACAGCTTGACATTTTTAGCAGTTAATTTCGGTTGGTGGTTTACAACGACAATTGGAAGCCTATAAATACATTGAATCAGACAAAATTTGAAGGATAATGAAAAACACACTTTCTCTCAAAAAAAAAAATATTCATATCATAAGGGATCATGGTGATTTTCGACATATTCAAGATATGTTTTTGAATTGATTGTTGTATTGTCACAACTCAAAATTTTAGACCTAGTATGGTCTAAACCCTAACCAAGTACTAGTGTAAATTACATTTCAATCCTTGGTGCATTGTATCCCCTATGGCCATTAGGACATCTTTATAAACTAGTAACTAAGAATAGATTGGAAACTAATTTGGGTTAAGCAAGTATAAGTTAATAAAAGTTAAAGGACTAATGTTTAAGCCATAAAATAACCCACCACAATGGAGTTTACAGCCTAGGAATAGATTAGCATATAGTTCACGGCCTTAGACTTCTAGAACAATGAGTTTACGGTTCAAGAACATCTAGAAGATGTGTTCACGGTCCAATATATTAAACAAGAAGGGTGTTCACGGTTGGGACCAAACCGTGAACATCTCTTGAATATGAAGATTCAAACCGTGAACTCCAATTAGAATAAAAGCAAAACCGTGAAGCCTCTTAAGGAGTCAAACCGTGAACACCATTTAGTAGTGAAAGTCAAACCGTGAACATCAAATATCTTCATAATCTTATCCAAAGTTAACTTCCCAATGTGATTATACCGTAAACCTTACATGCAACCGCCTCATGAGTTCCTTCATACTTAAGTTACTTCATATATAAGATCCTTCTTTCATTCTACACATCCAGTGAACAAAAACGTTACGATTCTCTCTCAAATTAGCAAACCCATTTTCTTTCATCCTTTTAAATTCAAGTCCCAGGAGGTCTTCATCTCAAAGTAGAATTAAGTGTTGGTGAGTATTCTTCAATTATTTTGGTGTTTATTCAACACATAAATTGTAGTTTCCTCACATTCACACATATTATTATGTGTTTAAATCTATTAGGAAACGACATCTTTCCCGTATTATAACCTGAAAGTCACCACTTCATATCGATATCTAGTCAAAACTGCACATAAGGTGAGTTCATACCCTCATATTTTTCCAAACTTTTTCAATGTTTTTAGGGGGGGAATACAAGTAAAACACAAGAAATCTTGTGTTTAAAAATATAATTTTACTTATTTTGTTTTCTTACCGTCAATATGTATTTAAACGTGAAATTTGTTAAAACATGAAAATAAATTTATAAACTATATTTAGGTATAGTTTATGGATCATATGAACTATTTAACAAAGTCCAGGTTAAAACATGGAAATAAACTTATAAACTATAATAGGTATAGTTTATGGAACGAAGGGATCTTTTTACAAAATTACATGTTATTTACTAAAAGGTTTTTCACTTTATGTAAACTAGTTAATACAGGATTGTGAACCGCTTGATGTACCAAATATGGTACCCGTTAAAATCCTAATTATAACCAGAGTCTCCTGGAGGGAAAGTGTGAGTTTGTGTATAGATATATACGAGACTGACTATGTATTAGTATGGTTATAATGAATATTCACAATAAGTATTAACTAATTATTTACGTAAAGAAATACTTTTTCTTAAACAGTGTCAAGGGATATTAACTATGTGATTACTCAGTATATACAATAGGGTTATATAAAACTGAAGTCCGGTAGACAGTGGAATGTGTGATTTCCGCCTTACTTCCTGTTCCTTGTTTGGTTGTGGGCTTAGGGCAGATTCACCCATTCAACTGTCTGTTCGATCTCAGTTATATACAACTCGTATGTACTAAGTGATCATAGGAGGGTAGTATCGTCACATCGAGTTTTCAGGGCAAACACATCTTCAACTAGTTTTTCTTATAAATAAAACTAGGTATCATTAAACTAAGTATGATAATTATACTTGTGCTTTTTGGTCTTGGAACGATTAAGACTACAATTAGGTTTTATAGAAAATATAGGATTTTCTATGATAAACATCGTTATTTTAAAGGTAAACAGTTTTCGATTTAACTTTCTGAAAACAATAACAATTATTACTGAAAACAATGTTTTACAATAGAGTAAGTGGAACTAGGAACATATTTACAAAAGGTTCAACACTTATTTACAAACTAGTATAACATAAAGGACCTTTAATGGTTAATTCTATAATTCCTTAGTTTATACATCAGAGTTATATATAAATAATATCCGATAGGTAGTGGAATGTGTGACTTCCGCCTTACTTCCTGTTCCTTGTTTGGCTGTGGGCTTAGGGCAGATTCACACATTCAACTGTTCGTTCGATATTAGATTATATATAGCTAGTATAAACTAAGTGATTATAGAAGGAACTATTGTGGTTACCATTCTACTAAAGAAAATATAGGATTTTCTGAAGGAAACACATTCATCATATCTAAAAGAATCATTAATGTTAATTCTAGGATTACTTGGTGAATAAGTTAGAGTTATATATAATGAAGATCCGATGGGCAGTGGAATGTGTGACTTCCGCCTTACTTCCTGTTCCTTGTTTGGTTGTGGGCTTAGGGCAGATTCACACATTCAACTGTCTATTCGATCTGTATTATATATAATTTGTATTCACTAAATGATCGTGGAAGGAACAAGTACGATCATATTACTCATTAAGAAAATATAGGATTTTCAGGAGGAACATACGAACTTTTCTAAAGAACAAAGAGTATACTTTTTATATCAAAAATAGTTATGAACTCACCAACTTTAATGTTGACACTTTTTCAAACCACTTTTATTCTCAGGAACGTTAGTAGACAGGTACCCTCTCAGGTGTTGCGAAGACGGAGCATAGTAGCATTACGTCTTATCTTTTGCTACAGTTTTAATGTAAATCATGAAATGTTTTGAACATAATGTCAACTTTATATTATTAATACGATGGTTGTTGTTGCTTTGATTACTATTATACAATTGTTGTGATACTGTATATGACGTCCTCCGCCACCGAACGTTTCCGCCGTTCCGGTTTGGGGGTGTGACATGTATCCTTAAGACATACCAATACCAGGACAATTTCCGTCTTAGGACACTGCAATTCGCGGGCCTCAATCTACATATTTTCGTGATTATATTTCTGTTGCAAAACATCAACGTACAAGAATGTTTTCTGTATTTTGAATTTTTATTTATAAATTCATTTAATTTGTGTTTTTGTTTGTTCAATTTCGAGTTTTGATTACTTTTGTCATACCATCCAAAAATGTTTAAACTCTTGATAGTCCATCTATCACTTAGCGAGTAAAGGACTAGTGAGAGCAGAAACTTAAGAATTGATGTAGTTGCATATGTATTGCATAATTTATACTGAATATATGTTTTACCGAGATAGAGATTTCTTATAACTACATTTATAAAATTATAATTGTGTTGAGAACTAAAGGTTTATTCATTTCATCCGATTTTGTGAGCTTAACATTCTTATGTCCGAAAGCGATCTAATTTCAATCTGATTATGGGAGGAAAACTTCTTATTGTCGATAATGGTAGATCGTTTATATAAGAATCACCGAGAAAACCTTCTTATTTACGGAAGCGATCCGATGTTCACCAACATAATCTTATTACGTTTGTGTGAAGGTTGGTTATAATTGGGCTCACTTCATAGAACATATCGTCTTTGTGATCGAAGGCATAAGGTCTACCGGTAAACCTTCTTGTTCTCGACAACATGATTAAGTCTCATTGGCTCAAACTTCCTATTGTCAGAAACTCATCAGGTGAAACTTTATGTCTCTCAATGAGAAGTTATAAAAGAATATTTAACTTTTTACTTGCCAGTTCTAGTCCTTCAGTTGTGTTTTATTTGCAATTTCGATCCTTTGATTGTTCGGTCTTTACAAAATATCAATGTTGATCCCTTGTTTTTTTTTCATGAAAAACTTGGTGCTTTGTTCATAGACTTTGACATTTTTATCCTTGTAAAATATTTCATGAATGATTTTGCTTCTTGAATAATACTTTCCAAGAAAATCAGCAACACAAACTTCACATATTTTTCCGTAATTTCATATATTTTTGGTTTTTTTTTCCGGTATGAAAGTTTTTTATAATAATTGTTACATTGGTTAAAAGCATTTCATCTTATTTTAGTGATGATAACATACAAAAATATTTTCCAACATGATTGAAGAATGAACCGTAACCGAAAAAATTGAAAAGAAATGATTACATGTCGAAAATGATTAAGAGATACCGATCTCAAGTATAGATTGATCTCAAATAAAGATCAACCTTTTATATATATATATATATATATATATATATATATATATATATATATATATATATATATATATTGAAGGAGGAATCATAGTGGCCAATTATAACCATCAGAAAAACTTTTCTAACAAATATAATGGATATTGTCGTCATGTAACCCGTGTTGACGATCTCTACAGATAAAATTTGATTTTCAACACCATCTTCTTATTCATCATAATATTTGTCTTCACCGTTAGTGTGTTGGACATGTTCTGTGTCGTAGAAGAAGGCGGGCTCACAAAAGGTATCAGTTTTATCTTCATCGTCGTCCTTATGACAAACAATTTTTCGGAGTTCAAACGACTAGGGTCGTATGAAAGATTCATATCTAGCCTTCTCGGCGGTTTATAGTTTAATTCCTTGCACTCGTTGGTGCAGGTACTGGATCATGGTGCTGCTTATCTCTATATAAATATCTTGTGTGTCTTAAGCTTGGTCGCTCAATATTTTCATAGGAAATTAACAAATACTTGGTTATTTAGTATAATTGTAAAAATGTTCAAATTTTGAAACATGTTAAATTTATGTCAAAACATTTCGATTAAGAAATTACAAATTACGGAACCATGTTATAGAATACTTTTCGAAACCAAAAAATTAAAAGATTATATAAAGGTACCATTTTGCAATTAGCAAATCGCAACTCGCAAAAGTTCAATATGAAATAGGGGTTTAAGTCATCTTTAGTCACTTAAGTTTTAGATTTGTGTTTATTTGGTCACTTAACTCAGTTTAAGTTTTAAAGGGTCACCGAACTTTTAGCTTTGTGCTCATTTAGTCACTTAACTTTTAAAATTGTGTTTATTTAATCATTAAACTTTTAAAATAAAGTTATAAAAATGAACACAATTTTACAAGTTAGGTGACTAAATTAACACAAAATTTTAAAACTTAGGTGACTAAATGAAAACAAAGCCAAAAGTTAAGTAACCAAACCAAAAGTTAGGTGACTAAATGAGCATAAAGCCAAAAGTTTGGTAACATTTTAAAACTTAAAATAAGTTAAGTGACCAAATGAGCACAAAATTCAAAGTTAAGTGACCAAAAATGACTTAAACCCTATGAAATATATGAATATTTGTTATGCAGATAAAAAGCTAAGCTAAAAGGAATCTTTTTATTTTGGTTGTTAAAAGTATAACCTTTTATTATACATTGAACAATAAATATTTAGTCGACTACATATTTATTTATCTTATCTACGTTTTCGTTGATTGTAATGACAATTAAAATTTTATTGTACATAATTTTTTTGGTGTATTTTACAAATATATTACTTGACACATTTAATGATATATTTTGCTCTGACATAAAATATAGACCGATACAATTCGTTTCTCCTTTTTAGCAACATTTAGATCCTTCGGTTCATGCCACAACTTTGTGAAACAGATGAAACCAACAACAACAGAAGCATGTAGCCAGGTCAAATCGACCCAACAGAGGATATTCAGGTAAGACTACGAGGAGTGAAACACGCCAAGGAGATGCCAAGAAGGCTCACTGGACGCACCAAGCTCACTGAACACCACCCCTACCCCCGTGTGCCAAGAGGCCTCACCAAGGAAGATTCGTTGGTGGGTTAGCGAGAGGAGAGAAAAGAGAAGTGAGAGAGGGTGGGTGTGATTGGAGCTTCACCGACCACCTAGCTTTCTTGGGAGATGAAGTCGTTGCCTGGAAGCGAAGAAGGAGCGGACATCTAATTTTGACTTTGTGAATAATAGGTTTAGCCTATAATGGATCACTTAAATAATATGGACTCAACTAATGAGCTTGAAATTAAAAGTTTCAAATCTAAATAAGGATCCAAATGGAACACTTAGAGCTAATATAAAAACTTTTAGGTCATTTTTTTGTAAGTAAAGTATTAATATAAAAAGTTTGTGTTTTAAATTAATATTGTTTAAAGAAAATCAAAATTAATAGTTGTTTAATTTTTGTTTTAAAAATGTCTAGTTCACCACCATTTTCTAACTTTTACTTGTTAATGATTATTAAAATGTTTGTGTTTTGTAAGTCATTTTCTAATCCAAACTTGTCTATTGAATTTTTTTAGAACCATTTGAAGGAGTTTTTGAGAATGGGTTCCTTATATCTAGAGCTCTGCAAGCGAATCCAGTTTCTTCCATTCTGAACCCATATGAATGGGAAATGAGGTGTTTTGATGTGGTGAAGGACATTGAAGACCACATATCGTGCTTTGAAGAGTTCTCGCCATGCTTCAAAGTTTAAGCATTCGAGATCAAGAATGAGGGAGACATGAGTCTTGATGTTCGTTATACCGTAAGCAATATTAACAAGTGTAGTATCCCAAAATAGCAATATTTTTTCATTTAAAAGTCACTCAAAACATTTATTAGTTGTTCAAAACCCATACAAGTCATAGTATTAAATCATCAGAGTACAAATTATTTCAAATGTGGAAACCGTGAGGGGAGGATGTTATGCCATCTAGCTGGGCCCTTCCCTTTGGAACTGGAAATACCTAAAACCATAAACACAAACTGTAAGCATAATGCTTAGTGAGTTCCCCAAGTACCAAACACTACACATGAAGGAAGATAAATGATATGGGCCAAATCTTAGTCTTTTCATTCAGTGTCGAGGACCAAATCATGGTCTTTCATACAAATTCCAGGGGCCACATCCTGGTCTTTCATATAACTGTCAGGGGCCAGATCTTTGTTTTTCACGCAAATGCCAGGGGCCGGATCCTGGTCTTCCATATAATCATCACATAACATCCAAAATTCTACACAACGAACAATGGGACGACATTGGTGCCTTCGACCCATGAATATAGTGATGAAACTCACCTCAACTGATAAAAATCCCAGATAAACGCTCGGGCTACTGGACTAGAGAAATCCCCGTGCTAACTAAACAATAGGGTCCCAATTAATAATTGAGACATAACCCAAAACTACAAACCTACAACACTTGTCTAATGTCCAAGGTAAAAATGGCCAAGCTAGCCTTCAAAGCCCGATAAAATCCTAGGCCCAAGCCCAAGGATCATCCAAGGTCGAATATGGGCCTACCATCAGAAGTGGCCCAACAATAAGAAAGTCCATGGTCCAACCCAACAAGCAAGCCCAATGACTAAGACCTAAAAATCGTCCCAAGCTGGACTGGGCTGTACGCTCGACGTACCAACTGGTATGCGCATCGTACTCGTTCAAAGTGGGTAGATTGCGACTGGGATGCAGTACGCGCGACGTACAGGGAGTTACGCCCGACATATGCACCCATCATGCAAACTCATGCACAAAGTCTTAATGCCTTAAGACCCTGTGACCAGAACTTAGATTTGAACCCACTAAGACCCCTAACGCTATAAAGTTGCAAACTTTATGCCTTTGCAGGGCTACAAAAAGCCCAACACCAAAAACCTAGCTTATTTCACCCATTTTCTACACTTTAACTCTTGGATGGGGACAAATTAAGGTCCACGCTTACATATTTATGACTTGAGATGCTTAAAAACGTCTGAAAGGACACCCTATAGGATTAGGAGTACCTCATACTCATCAAGCCCTAAACTGTGGGGACAAAAAGGAAGAAGGCAAGGCTTAACTAAGATCTAAAGGAACATAAGCCAAGTTTGGAGCTTTATACCTCCAAATGGTGCACAATGAAGAGGAGATGTTGGATCCAAAGTCTTGAGAGCAAAGCTTTCTCCTTGAAGTCCTTCTTCATAACCAAGGAAGCACTCAATCACTCCAAAAAGCTCAAAATGCTCAAAATGAACAAGGGTTTGCAAAGAGGGTCGATCTTGGGATGGAGGAAAATAAAGGGGAAGGTCTTGGGGCCATAATGGTGTTTAAATAGCGCACAAACCTTAATTATTAGGGTTTTGGTTTGAACCATGTACGCCCGGCTACCGGAGTACGCGTGGCATACTGGCATGGGACATAGTACACTCAGCGTACCAAGGTGTACGCCCCACGTACTCGAGCAACACCAAAATTCATGAATTTTGACATCGAGGACCATTCTTACTACAAATCAAAACTCAAGGGTCCAAAAGCAAACCTGAAGAAGAATAGATGTTACAACTCTCCCCCACTTGAACTAGACTTCGTCCTCAAAGTCTGCTACCGCGAACAAATCTGGGTAGTGCTCTCACATCTCCACCTCGGTTTCCCAGGTCCATTCGGAACCCTTCCGGTGCTGCCATTGTACCTTCACCAATGACACGTCCTTGTTACTCAAAACTTTTGTCTTTCGGTCTAAGATCGTCACCGGCCTCTTCACATAATTCAGGCGATCATCGATCTAAATATCGTCTAGAGGAACAACTGCGGTCTCGTCGGCTACACACTTTTGAAGCTATGACACATGGAAGGTGTTACATCTCTGACTGAGCTCATCAGGGAAATCTAGCCAATATGCTACCATGACCACTCGGGCCGAAATTATGAAAGGTCCGATAAATCTGGGGCTCAGCTCGCACCGCTTCCGAAAGCGGATAACACCTTTTCAAGGTGACACCTTCAGAAGCACCAAATATCCTACTTGGAACTCAAGGTTCGAACGCCGCCGATCGACATAATTCTTCTGTCGGCTTTGCGCGACTCGCAATATGTCATGCACCTACTGAATCAACTCCGTAGTCTTGAGTACAACTTCTGTACTCCCTATGACTCGGTGCCCGACCCCCCATCAAACCGGGGTCGTGCACCTTCTCCCATACAACATCTCAAATGGCGGTTAGTCAATACTGGCATGATAACTGTTGTTGTAGGAGAACTCGGTTAGTGGAGGTAAGTGTCCCAACTTCCTCCAAAATCCAACACACAAGCCCGAAGCATATCCTTGAGCGTCTGAATGGTCCTCTCGCTTTGTCCATCGGTATGAGGGTGGTATGTTGTACTAAAATGCAACTAAGTACCCAAATCTTAATGGAACTTCCTCCAAAACCAAGAGGTGAAACGGACATCCAGTCTGAGACCACCGAAACTAGCACCCCGTGCCGAACTACCATCTCCCGAACATAAATACCAGCTAACTTCTCTGTGGATATGCTCTCGACAATCGGTATAAAAAGCACACTCTTAGTTAGTCTGTCCACATTAACCTAAATATAATCAAAACCATCTGTCGTCCTTGGCAATTTTGTGATGAAATCCATAGTGATCTCTTCCCACTTCCACGTGGGAATGGATAAAGGTTGCATCTTGTTGTAGGGTCTCTGATGCTCGCCTTTGACTTTCCTGCAAGTTAAGCATTGCTTAACAAACCAAGATATCTCCCTCTTCATACAGCGCCATCAATAACTTAACCTCAAATCCCTATACATCTTCGTGGCCCCCGGATGGATAGAAAACTTTGACTTATACGCCTCTTCCAGAACCGTCTGTCTCACCCCACTTGATGCCGGGACCCAAACCCTATCGCACTGAGTCAATAGTCCTTGGCTGTCCCTAAAAAACAAGGGAATCTGTCCCCTGATCCGCTCGCCATCCAATTTTCCTTTTCAAACCCTCAACCCGAGCTTCCTTGATCAAATCCAACAAAGGCGAGGTTACAACCATCCTCAAGCATACATCTCTGATAGAAGAACTCGCCTCCTTGCGGCTTAAAGAATCGGCCACAACATTGGCCTTCCCAGGGTGGTACAGGATCTCGTAATCATAATTCTTTACCACATCCAGCTACCTGCGCTGCCGCATATTCAGATTCGACTGGTCCATCAAATACCTCAAACTCTTGTGGTCAGTGTAGATAGTACACTGAAACCCAAACAGATAGTGCCTCCAGATCTTTAGGGCAAAAACCATGGCCCCCAATTCCAAATAATGGGTGGGTAGTTCGCCTCATGAGGCTTTAGCTGCCTCGAAGCGTAAGCTATCATGTGACCCCTTTTCATAAGAGCAACTCCCAAACCCGAAATAGAGGCGTCACAGTAAACCAGAAAATCATCCAAACCATCAGGGAGCAAGAGAATCGAAAACTCACACAATCTCTACCTCAGAGTCTCAAAAGCCAACTGCTGATCAGGCCCTTATCGAAAGGTCACATTCTTCTTTGTTAAACGGGTCAAAGGCACAACAATTGTAACATCCTGAAAATCATGGGTAAAAATTTCATTTTTATATATAAATTCAAACATCCATTATCATTTATTCAAACATTTAAAGTATTCCAAAATAAAACAATTATCAGATTAAATCCCAAAATCATGAGTTGCGGAAAAACTCAGGTGTATGCGCTGCGATCAAGCCGGGACCTTCCCTTTCGAACCGAACGTACCTGAAACCATAAACCACAAAATGTAAGCACAAAGCTTAGTGAGCTCCCCAAATAACACATACCACACATATCAATGAGCCATACACATCATACATATCCGGTAATCAAGAAAAAGTGCTATGTTCCAACCATAGTCTTTCCATTATGCAACGAACCGTATCATTGTCTTCTTTGCCAGGCCAGGGGCCAAAGCCCTGGGTCTTATACACAAGTTCCAGGAGCCACCTCCTGGTCTTTCATGCAAGCATCACAAAGAGAACTAGCATACAATCTACAACTACATAACCAATTAACTGCCAGAGTTCAGACTCTGGTCTTGCATACAGATTGCAAGGAGCCGCCTCCTGGTCTTTCATACAAAGTGCCAAGGGTCACCTATAATACATAAACCAAATGGGCCGACATTGGTGCCTTCGACCCATAGAACAGTGAGGAGACTCATATCGAATGCTGAAGCTCAGAGAAAGAAATCCCTAGCTGCTGCCCGAACGACACCCCAAGCTATTAGAACAAAATTACACCCAATTAGCAATTGGGTTCCAATCACGGTCCACAATCCATACTTGGGGTAAAATAACCATTTTACCCCTGGCCCAACCTGAACCAAAACTGTGGCCCAAATCCAACAACCAAAAAGCCCAAAACCAAAAGATCCACAAAGGCCCACTAATGGCCCAATTTTCCAAATTGGGCCCAACCCTCATATGGCCTTATCCTAAGCCCAATAATTCACTTAGCCCAAAAGTTGATCTCAGATGGCCCAAAAGGCCCAAGGCAACTAGTCCAAAGAAGTGGCCCAAGATGCGAAGCCTAAAAACACGTCAATGCTCAAATCCCAACATAACGTTGTACACGGGGCGTACGCGTAGTACGCTGGGCGTACTCGCAGAATCTAGATCGCGACTTCAACTTGGTACGCTGGGCGTACCATCATTTACGCGGGTCGTAACCTAGCTTATTCCAAAACTGACTTTATGGCTTAACCACTTAAGCCCTTTGCACCCAAAGTTCAGAGAACCTCAAAATAAAGATCTTAATGCATAAAGTTGGCACCTTTATGCATTTACATGACTTATTGGGACCCAACAACCATCATAATCCATTAATGCCCATTCTAATCCAACTAGAACATGCATGGACCATTCTTAAACATCAAGCAAGCATTTTTATGAACTAATAACATTAGAAGAGGCAAGATCCATCACTCCAAGCTCCTGGAGTGACTCAAACTCACAGGAAGAACTTAATACACCATAAAAGCTCTTAATCTTTCCCTAAACTCAAACTAGCATAAGAAGAGGTCAAGATAAGAACTTTTTACCTCATGAAGCTTCTAAAGAGTGTGAAGATTCTGGATTTATAACCCCGATGCTACACCAAGCTTGAACACCAAGATCCACTTCCTTGAAATAACAGTAAGAACCCTTCAAAATTACCTCCAAGTTCAAGCATGCACCACCAAGGGAATTAAGGTTCGAAATGAGGCTCTAAGATCAGTGGAGGCTGAGAAATGAAAGAGCATTCAGCTCATAAAGATGTTTAAATAGTGCCCAAACCCTAAAAATTAGGGTTTGACACTCTGCTCATTACGATGGGCATACCCTCAGCTTACTTTGGGTGTACTCACCAAGGCACGTGCCTCAACCATGCACACATGAGACTGAACTGCAAGCCTTTTCCATTAAGGGCCGTTTCTGCCAATATCTTCAAATTGCCATAACTTCCTCATCTTATGTTCATTTCCAATGAACCTTATATCCACGGAAAGGTGGCGAGAAGCCCCATGCTTCTAACAACACACCATAGCCTTAAAACTTCCCAAACAAAACCCAACATTCATAAAAGACCGAGTTATCAAATTACGATTATACCCTTGGCCTCCGAAGGCACCATCAAACACTTGGATCACTTAAACCATAACACCCACATCCGAGAAGAGCCAAATCCTTTCTTCCCCAATGCCCTAAGCCTCATTACACAGATCGTTGGGCCGCAACCCTGAATAATGAAGCAAATCCAAAACCGAGTGTTACAACTCTCCCCCACTTAAATTAGATTTTGCCCTCGTAATCGCTCCTTACTAACATCCAGATCACACCAACAACCCGGGGAACGCAACCGAAAATCCTGAGCATAGAACGACCTTCCCAATACATTCGATCCCAACCCAAAAAGAAAATTCCAATCCGAAGAAGAACAAAATCTTAACCCCTGCAGAAACTGCTTCTACCTTTCCGAAACCTAAAATCTACCGTGGTCTGACTCCCGGACAGACCGTCCATGCTGAAACATTACCATACCCATTCCTTAGCAAATAACAGACCAAACATAACACTTCCAACCCTGATCATCTTATCAACAGAACAAAATCACTGACCATAAACAGCTGCAGAGCACCTATGCTTGACAGAAGGCTTAGATAATCCTTCGAGTAGAAGATTCATCCCCGCAACGGTTAGACTTAAACGAGAGCTGCACAACATGGTCAAATCACATACTATGAGATTATTTAATCCAACTGCAATTGACTTAGCATTTCCCGAACAACAAGCTGCTCCACAAACACGAATCCTAAATCACCAATACTGCCCGAAACATCACGCTACCTCCTAGCTGCTTCCCAAAAGCAGTCGAGACCTCCCTGGTCCCAACTTGTCTACCAAATAACTGAGATACCGGATTCCTACCAAGTTGTTGAGCCAAAAGACACTCACACAGTCTCCCTATGAGACTTCTGAAAGAAAGCCTCAACTGGCAATAATCACCCGAACCATCTCCCACGACCTACCATTTCCTGATTCCAAACATGTTGTTGCTTTTTCCCACAGCCTTGCGAACAGACCCGCCCTAGTCTAAATCATCTGAAGAATCAGTGAGCAAATCATAGATTTGCCACAATCTCTCCGCTATACAGGGACCGGTGAATGCTACGGGCCACCCCGCAGTCTTACAACACTCCCACACTAACTGCCAACTAGTGAATGCTAAGGACCACCCCGCAGTCTTACAACACTTACACTTTTCCACGGCCACCGCCTATGGTCTTACCGCTAATCTATCAATCCGAACACATTTAGAGTCGAGCATGCACTCGACCAAACACCCCAAGCTGAACTCAGGTAATGACTGGAACCCCAACTTGGGTCCACCAAGGCCTGCTATCTGACACCAAGAAGGCACGAACCAAATGTTGGGAAGTTTCTCGAACTCCAAACTCACACAATACTCAATCTAGATGACCACTTGGGCCGCCTTCATCCCCGATGGTTATGCGGAACTCATCCTAGTTTCACACCTGCTTCTGTTCCTGAATACCTGAATGATTCTCCTCTACTTTGATTTGACTAAGCTCTTACAACACACAAAATTTGAAGGATTCCCAATCCCTCTCACCCTCTGATAATCGAACTGCTGACAACCTGCTCTTACCAATGCTATTGATCTAGTACTAGCCAAACCCAAAAGACCGAACAACTCTTGAGGACCAAGATGAACACTCTGAATCCTAGCAGAACTGATAACCCCATAAGCTATAGCTCAGACCAAAACCTCAACAATAAACCACTCCCTTTGGCACCCCCAAGAGCCAACCAAGCACCATTGTTAGAACCACCAAATCCTTATGATACTGGAGCACTAACCCGCTGAATCCTAACCATTAACCTTCCACACCATGCCTCCGAACCGGTCTCGACCAAAAACTAGAATACAACCGAGCACTTGGAATCCGCTACACAAGATACAACCCCTGACTAACCCATAAACGATTCATGGCATGCAAATGACATATAACAATTCTTGAAAAGATAACCCAACCATAAACATAGAATCAAACCAAAGATACACTTACCCAAACCGATGCAAGATTCCAACAACATAAATACAGATACAACCGAAAATAAGACAAAAGATAACATACCTGTAATGTCACCTGTTGGAGTCTTGATCTCCCCTGTCTGATACTGTAATGTCCGACTCTTCTGTGATGGGGCTCCTGCCCTACCCTCTCGTCCATTAGTGATCCTCAAAGTAGTTGGATCAGGTGCGCTCACTGATCCTCCCCTCAACATCGGACAGTCGGCCTGCTTGTGGCCCACGTGATCATAGTGAAAACATAACGGGCTTGCCCCCGAAGACAATCTGTGTGGACATGACAAATCCTGTCACACTTGTAGCAGTCCTTACCCCTGGAACGAAAAACTCCATCATATAGTTTCCCGCACGTGTTGTACTGACTCCAGCCCTGCTGGCCCCTAGAACACTGATTAGAAGTCTTTGGTCTCTTCCCGAGACCCTCCACTATATGCACCTGATCTGCTCCCCTCTTCCCATGGTGCTCCAAATCGATCTTCCTCTCTTGGGCTCTAGAAATCATATCATTCAGGGTCTCGCACCCTGAAATACTCACAAACTCCCGGATATCATCCCGCAACATGTCATGATACCTCACCTTCTTCATATCCTCAGCTGCTGCATACTGTGGAACCAATAAAGCCCTCTCCCGGAACTTGGCAGTGATCTCTGCCACAGTCTCAGTAGTCTAGCGGAGATCTAGAAACTCTTGCGCCAAATGCTGCACCTTAATTACCAGTGCAAACTCAGCTCAGAACCTGGTCAAGAAGTCATCCCATGACATAGCATCGACAACATCATCACCCATCTCACTACCAACCACTTCCCACCATGTCACACCCCCAACCGTCGGCGGAAACACCGGGCGGTGTAACGTCATTCCTTGTATCATAGTTATCAAATATATATTGAACAGTACAAAAGAATTATTATAAACTACGTACCTTTATTAATAATAGAAAGTTATATTATTCCAGCTTATCAAGTTCCTGAAAACACATGCGTTTTGAAAATACGTCAACATAAAGTTGGTGAGTTCACAGGTTTTGACTCTGAGTAAAGATAATACTTTTTCCCAAGTTGGAAAAGTATATAATACAGTTTGAAGATATCATTTTGACTCATACTTGTTTCTAACATATAGCATATATATCCTAGGTATAATGGTTTACCTACCAAATAAGTAGTATACCTAAAAGTCTCATATACTATGAATATAAGTGTTTGTAATTCCATACAAACGTAGGTTACTATGTATAAATCTTATTTCAATTCTATACGAGTAAAAACGGCTACGTATAAATCTTATTTCAATTCTATACGAGTATGTAGTATAGGTATAGTTGTCTACTGAATCACTAAGTAGTATACCTACAAGTTCCTTGTACTTAGAGTATAAGTTTTTGGGAAACTTATACTTAGCATTAATACTTGTATAACGGCAAAGTATAACGCTTCTAACAATTTGCTACCTTGAGTCCGTAACCGCGGCTGTATGACTAGTTTCAAACCTCTACTTGATGCTACAAGTTTCACATCTTAAGATAAGTTCCACACGCTTCATCAACGTCGGAACAATAAACAAATAAAATGATAGTTCATCACTCGCTTAAGTTTGGTTGTAGCTAGCAACCACGAGTGGGATTGTCAACCTGTATCTTATTCATACACGACTTCCTCGCTCGCACGGGATTAGCGGTTACAGGTTAGAGGATTTTCCCTAAGATTTCCAATCTTAGTTGATGAATACAATAACTCATATAGACTTGTCGAGTTCCGTTAGTTCTAGTAGTAAAAACATATTCGTGTCTAAACCCCTAGGTTATTAGACTATGCTTTAAGCATTACTCCTAATAGTTATAATACTTAGGCAGTACAACAGTTATAATTTGAGTTAAAACCAGGTTTTATCTTGACATAAAACCAACAATAGCAACATACTTAACAAGTATATATAGAACTCCTGAATATACCTTCAGGGTTATATTAATAACATAATAGGTTTTATCTTGACATAAAACCAACAATAGCAACATACTTAGTAATTAGTATATAGAACTTACGAGTATAACTTCGGAACAATACCGCACACAACATATATATATAGAACTCCCAAGTATAACTTAGGGTCTACATTAGTATAATATCATGCTAACAAGTTTACGATAGTTGTATGTTTTCAAAATATCAGATTCAAAACAACTATATCCCAGTTAATATTAACTTAAATACAATATTTAGCATGTGTTTTCCCCCGAAAACATTAGAAAGTGGGGCCGTGAAACTCACCCTGGTGGCGTGATTTCATGGAATCTAACTAGAAATGGTCAGCAGTTCGTGATCATCGAGCTCGGGATGAGAAATGGCTGATTTATAGGCTGATTTTGGCTCTCTCACGTCATGAGAATCAATACGCACGTCGTGAGCCATGGCAAGAGTCATCTTGTAGTCTTCCTAGGTGTTTTCTAGGCTCGATTAGTGTCCGTTTGACTCCTCACGTCGTGAGAAATCCTTGCTCACGTCTTGCGCTTTTGAGTTATCGTTCCATAGAAGTCTAGCTTCGAAATATGGTGTTTTGACTCCTCACATCATGAGAAGTCAAGCTAACATCGTGAGTCCAGTCAGATTAGGGTTTCTGACACGTGTCATGCTCTCAGACAGCTGTAACTTCGGAAGGCCATAACTTTTGCATACGAACTCCGTTTTTCACGTTCTTTATATCCACGCGTAGGTATTTACGAGTACTACAACTATCTTTTAGACTCCAATAACTAATTCTAAGTCTATTTTAAATTCATCTTATTATAGAGATTTATAGTGTTAGGGTTTATCATAACTTCTTCACGCGAAGCCAGATTTAGACATTCTCTATATTTTTGGAATCGTATGGACGTATAATTTGAGTTGTATCATAAATTATGTATGAAAGTTCATACTTTAACATGAATTACATAGTAAGTTTATCACATTACTAGTTTAACAAAATCACATTACATGATTGGTATAATCACATGTGATTGTAATTGACCTATTTTGACTGGTGTTACACACCAATATCGTGCCTTGTCCTTTAATAGGCAGGAAGCATATCTATCCTTAGCCTTATCGAAATAGAAAATTGTCCTGAACGCGTTAGCCATATTTGCTAACCACTTCCTATTGGCAATGGGATCCTTTTCCCCATGGAATGTAGGAGCTCCGTACACATGGAACTCAAGGAAAGAAAGAGTGCGAGCTCCGGTGATAACCATAAGCTCAACACGGAACGCACCCACACGCTCATGCAAGGTATCCGAAATACCGCGAGAAATATTTAATGAGATGAACTCCCACAGGTGCTGCATCTGCTCGTTAGTCGGCTCAACACCTGCACCTGATCCGGAACCCGAACCAGAATCACCTCCCTGATTGCTCATCTCCAAACTCAAATACAACATGCCAAAGATCAAAACATACCCAATAATCCTCCTCCCATAAGCTTCTTTGATTATCCAAGACTCTCCCTGATTCAAGTATGGATCCTGTGCTTTCAGTAGTACGGTTCCAATACTACCTTCCACACCTATCCATACCTTCCTCAACGATCATCTCGAATTCTTTAAGTCACCTTCTCAAACCAATGCACCAAAACTCTCTAAACAGCACCACTAAACCCGCTGAAGCATATCCTAGGCTCTCCTAGGTTCCCGACCTCACCCAGCCCTCAGCTGCTGAAGAACTTCCACCAATGTCAACTAGCTTCCTCATGAATATAGTCACATGCAAGAGAGATTAGATAATCCTTTGAGTAAAATACTCAAACCTAGAATGGTTGGACTCAAACAAGAGCTGCATAATAGGGTCAAATCCATCACTCTAATATTATTTAACTTGTGCCACATGTGACTTAGCATATTCACTTAGCACTCAATTCACATCACTAAAAGTCCCACAAAGCACAAAGCAAGCAGCATTCAGGCACATAAAATCTAACCAACATAGACTAATCAAGCCATTATACCCACTTATCTGGAATCCATACTAGCATGTAGTTCTAAAACTCATACAATCAGGTATATAAAGGCATCTCTCCTATCATATAATACTGAGCAAATCCTTAGCCCTAATCTAGCATGCAATTCTCATATTCATATCATAGATCATAATAAACATGTATTGGTATTCTGGGAACCACTTACTTGAGCCCAGCCGATTGCACGCATCACACCTCTTTCTTTGATTAATAATTTTCTTTTTAATTAAGTGTTTATTCTATATAAAAATTTCACCAAACCCTCAGTTTGAGTTCAGGCAGACCCGAGAGTATGCCCAAATCCCTCAAACCAAGGCTCTGATACCAACTTATAACATCCCGAAAATCATGGGTAAAAATTTCATTTTTATATATAAATTCAAACATACATTATCATTTATTCAAACATTTAAAGTATTCCAGAATAAGACAATAATCTGACTAACTCCCAAAATCATGAGTTGCGGAAAAACTCAGGTTTATACGCTGCGATCAAGTCGGGCCCTTCCCTTTCGAACCACAATTACCTGAAACCATAAACAACAAAATGTAAGCACAAAGTTTAGTGAGTTCCCCAAATACCGCGTACCATACACATCATACATATCCAATAATCAATAAAAAGTGCTATGTGCCAACCATAGTCTTGCCATTATGCCACGAGCCATATCATGGTCTTCCTTGCCAGGCCGGGGGACAAAACCCTAGGTCTTACAGACAAGTTCCAGGAGCCACCTCCTGGTCTTCCATGCAAAAATCACAAAGACAACTAGCATACAACCTACAACTACATAACCAATTAACTGCCAGAGTTCAGACTCTGGTCTTGCATACAGATTGCCAGGAGCCGCCTCCTCGTCTTTCATAAAAAGTGCCAAGGGTCACCTATAATACATAAACCAAATGGGCCGAGATTGGTGCCTTCGACCCATAGAACAGTGATGAGACTCACCTCGAATGTTGAAGCTCACAGAAAGAAATCCCTAGCTGTTGCCCGGATGACTCCCTGAGCTATTAGAACAAAATAACACCCAATTAGTAATTGGGTTCCAATCATGGTCTACAATCCATACTTGGGGTAAAATGACCATTTTACCCCTAGCCCAACCTGAACCAAGACTGTGGCCCAAGTCCAACAACCAAAAAGTCCAAAACCAAAAGATCCACAAAGTCCCACTAATGGCCCAATTTTCCAAATTGGGCCCAACCCTCATATGGCCTTATCTTAAGCCCAATAATTCACTTAGCCCAAAAGTTGATCTCAGATGGCCCAAAAGGCCCAAAGCAACTAGTCCAAAGAAGTGGCCCAAGATACGAAGCCCAAAAACACGTCATACCCAACTCCCAGGAGAACGCTGTATGCGGGGCGTACGCTCAGTAAGCTGGGCGTACTCGGAGAATCTAGATCGCGACTTCAACTTGGTACGCTGGGCGTACCATCAATTATGCGGGGCGTAACCTAACTTATTCCAAAACTGACTTTAGGGCTTAACCACTTAAGACCTTTGCACCTAAACTTCAGAGAACCTCAAAATAAAGCTCTTAATGCATAAAGACGATACCTTTATGCATTTTCATGACTTATTGGGAGCCAGCAACTATCTTAATCCATTAAGACCCATTCTAATCCAACTAGAACATGCACAGACCATTGTTAAACATCAAGCAAGCATTTTTATGAACTAATACCATTCGAAGAGGCAAAATCTATCAATCTAAGCTCCTTAAGTGACTCAAAATCACAAGAAGAACTTAATACACCATAGAATCCCTTAATCATTCCCTAATCTCAAACTAGCATAAGAAGAAGTCACGATAAGAACTTTTTACCTCCTGAAGCTTCCCAAGAGTGTGAAGATTCTGGATCTGTAACCCCGAGGGTACACCAAGCTTGAACACCAAGATCCACTTCCTTGAAATAACATTAAGAACCCTTCAAAATCATTTCCAAGCTCAAGTATGCACCACCAATGGAATTAGGGTTCGAAATGAGGCTTTAAGATCAGTGGAGGATGAGAAATGAATGAGCATTGAGCTCATAAAGATGTTTAAATAGTGCTGAAACCCTAAAAATTAGGGTTTGACACTCTGCTTATTACGATGGGCGTACACCCAACTTACTTTGGGTGTACTCACCCAGGCACGTGCCTCAACCATGTACGCATGAGACTGAATTGCAAGCCTTTTCCACTAAGGGCCATTTCTACCTATATCTTCAAATTGCCATAACATCGTCATCTTAGGCTCGTTTCCAACAAACCTTATATCTACGGAAAGGTGGCGAGAAGCCCCACACTTCTAACAACACACAGTAGCCTTAAAACTTCCTGAACAAAACCCAACATTCATAAAAGACCGAGTTATCAAATTACAATTATACCCTTGGCCTCTGAAGGTACCATCGAACACTTGGATCACTTAAAACATAACACCCACATCCATGAAGAGCCAAATCCTTTCTTCCCCGAGGCCCTAGGCCTCATGACACACATGATTAGGCCGTAACCCTGAATAATGAAGCAAATCCCAAACCGAGTGTTACAACTCTCCCCCACTTAAATTAGATTTCGTCCTGAAAATCGCTCCTTACTAACACCCAGATCACACCAACAACCCGGGGAACGCAACCAAAAATCCTGAGCATAGACCGACCTTCCCAATACAACTGATCCCAACATAAAAAGAAACTTCCAATCTGAAGAAGAACAAAATCTTAACCTCTGTAGAAACTGCTTCTACCTTTCCGAAACCTGAAATCTACCGTGATCAGTCTCCTCGACAGACCGCCCATGCTGAAACATTACCATACCCATTTCTTAGCGAATAACAGACCAAACATAACACTTCCAGCCCTGATCATCTTGATGCTACCAATAGAACAAATTCACTGACCATAAACAGCTGCAGAGCACTTATGCTTGACAGAAGGCTCAGATAATCCTTCGAGTAGAAGATTCATCCCCGAAATGGTTAGACTCAAACAAGAGCTGCGCAATAGGGTCAAATCACTTACTTTGAGATTATTTAATTCAACTGCAAGTGACTTAGCAATTCCCAAAAACCAAGCTGCTCCACACACACGAATCCTAAATCACCGATACTGCCCGAAACATCACGCTACCTCCTAGCTGTTTCCCAAAAGCAGCCGAGACCTCCCTGGTCCCAACTTGTCTACAAACTAACTGAGATACCGAATTCCTGCCCGGTTACTGAGCCAAAAGACACTCACACAGTCTCCCCATGCGACTTCTGAAAGAAAGCCTCAACTAGAAATAATCACCCGAACTATCTCGACACCAAACCCAATGCTAAATTGAACGCTACAAGACCAACTGTAGTATTACATCATACAAAGTTTTTCATGACCTACCATTTCCTGATTCCAAACATGTTGTGGCCCTCCCATAGCCTTGCGAATAGACCCACCCTGGTCTAAATGATCTGAAGAATCAGTGACCAAATCATAGATTTGCCACAATCTAACCGCTGCACAGGGACCGGTGAATGCTATGGGCTACCCCGCAGTCTTTCAGCACTCCCACACTATCTGCCCACTAGTGAATGCTACGGGCCACCCCACAATCTTAAAACACTTCCACATTGCCACGACCACCACCCATGGTCTTACCGCTAATCTATCAATCCGAACACATCTAGAGTCGAGCATTCACTCGACCAAACAACCAAGCTAAAATCAGTTCATGACTGGAACCCCAACCTGGGTCCACCAAGGCCAGGTATCTGACACCAAGAAGGCGCAAACCAAATCTTGGGAAGTTTCCCGAACTCCCAACTAACACAATCCTCAATCCACATGACCACTTGGGCCGCCTTCCTCCCCGATGGTTATGTGAAACTCATCCTAGTTTCACACCTGCTTTTGTTCCTGAATACCTGAACGATTTCCCACACTTTCATTCGACTAAGCTCTTACAACAAACAAAATTTGAAGGATTCCCACTCCGTCTCACCCTCCAATAATCGAACTGTTGACAACTTGCTCTTACCAATGCTATTGATCCATTACTAGCCAAACCCAAAAGACCGAACAACCCTTGAAGACCAAGATGAATACTCTGAATCCTAACTGATAATCCCAGAAGCTATAGCTCAGACCAAAACCTCAACAATAAACCACATCCCTTGGCACCCCCAAGAGCCAACCAAGAACCATTGCTAGAACCACCAAATCCTGACGATACTGGAGCACTAACCAGCTGACTCCTAACCATAAACCTTCCACACCATGCCCCTGAACCGGTCTTAACCAAAAACTAGAATACAACCGAGCACTTGGAATCCACTACATAATATACAACCCCTGACTAACCCATAAACGATTCATGGCATGCAAATGACATATAAAAGTCTTGAAAAGATAACCCAACCATAAACAGATAATCAAACCAAAGATACACATATCCAAACCAATGCAAGATTCCAACAAGAAAAATACAGATAAAACCAAAAAAGACCAAAGATAACATACCCGCAATGTCGCTTGATGGAGTCCTGATCTCACCTGTCTGACACTATAATGCCCGACTCCTCTGTGTTGCGGCTCCTGCCCTACCCTCTCGTCTATTAGTGATCCTCAGAGTAGTTGGGGTCTACTTACTGGCTCCGGCTGATCGTACACTCTGCATCCTCCTTTAGTTATTTTGAAAACCATTTGAAAATTATTTTGAAAATCTTTTCCTTGGTTTGATACTGGATTCACATGAGTGTTCCTCTAATTCACTCAAACCAAGGCTCTGATACCAACTTGTAACATCCATAAAATTAAAGCCAATTTAAAACTTTTTCAACCAATTAAAAACCATTAATTATTGCAAAGTATTTTCAAAATAGTTTCATGTCAGAGTATCCTAGAAATCAAAATTATAAATTGTGAGGAGATGTACGATCACGCCTTCACCTTCTCGCGATCATCCGAAGTACCTGAAACCAAAACTGAAACTATAAGCCCGAAGCTTAGTGATTTCCCCCAAAATATCGATACATAACAAATATTACACATAACAACAGCATGTAATGGGTCCAAAGCTCTACAGACTGGATTACCCCTGAGCCCACAGTATGAGTCTGGCTTGCCTTACAGGCCCACAACTTATATCTGGCTTGCTCCCTCAGTCCTTGGACTGTAACGAAATGATTAGCCTTCAGTGCGAGTCTGGTATGCTCTCCTGGCCCTTAGCCCGCATCTGGAATGCTTAGGAGTCCTCAGTATGAGTCTGGCATGCCCTCCCTGGCGCTCAGCTCATATCTGGTATACTCCAGGGTTTGTTGGTCACCGCACGGAGCAGTGCAACCTCAACCCTACCCACTTAACATGTTGACGTGTAACAGATAATGTTCATACAAATAATTGTTGGTTTTTGAGCATTCTAACACTCCTAAGTGTACATGCAACCCTAAATACCTTGGATCTATGTTTTCTCTATTATACATGCAAATATGAATATTCCAAGGTATTATCCTAACTAGCATACAAAACATTGATTCATATGGAATAATATAAGTTAGAAGACATACCTTTTGATGTAGCTTGATTCCATGGAGCTTAAGAGCCTAGTGCCCCAAGTGTGACACCTCAAATGGTTCACACAACACCAAATACACTTAGAATAACTTGAGAGAAATGTGCCACTTCATGAAATCGGCTAGCCCTCACCATTCCATCATAGTGGCCTCATGGTGGTCGATTTAGGGAAGAATAAGATGCTTATATAGTGTGTCACAATTAGGGTTACACCATGTAAACCCTAATTGTCATGGCCTTTCATTTCCATGATCCATGGGTACAAAACCACATGGAGCATCCTATGGGTTTTAGCCTAAATTGATAATCCATGGAGCATTAGCCCACTATACAAGTATGGATGATTTACACAATCAACCCATATATTTAATTAGTCTCTTTTGATCACTTAATTAATTCCAAATTAATTCTTGATCAATACTAATTAAATAATCTTATTAATATATTAGAACTTATAATATATTAGTAAACCTTAAGTGTTATTTCTCTCATTTTAGTCTATCCAAATGCATGATGCCATGCAACCCAAATGGACCATGCCAATTGGGTCAAGTACATACCAAATATAGTTATGGACTTAGACACTTATCCAATAGTCTCCCACTTGGATAAGTCTAAAACTATTATTTCGTATGACTTCAAAACCCGACTAGCAATCGTAGCTCTTAAAAGCTGTTGCCGTCGAACTCTGAACAAATTAATGACGCGTCCATCAGATAAGGGATCATATATTCCTCCATTCTAGATATCGTATGGACTGAGACATGGATTATAATCATTCTATCTGTCCATTTGTTGTTTCCCGATTTCCGATTTATGACGACCGACTAATTGAACAAATCACATTAGTCCTGGCTTGGCCAAGCACTTCGGGGTGTCATCACTAAATCATCGAGGGGCCCACATATATCGCTTTTATCCCTTTAAGGGTAAAAGGAATGGATTAACTTCGACTCATATGGCTTGTTCTACTACTTGTTGAATCATACACAAAGGCACATTTTATAACATCGACTTACCAATGTGTTTTCGTGCAATCAATGTATAACCAACTCATAGTAACAACTCATATCTCTAGGTTTGAAGAATATAAGATATTATCGTCTCATGATCACTCGTGATAAAATCTATGAACTGAGTCAAATGAGCGTGGGTTGAATCCAATACTCTGAACTTATGAGCACTCATGAATGTTGCAGCAGCTCTTGCTATGTCCACTACCTTGGACATCTACAAACCAGCTTCATGACAGTCTTGATTCATATCTACTTCCAACATATGACCGATTGTGGATGGTTTGAATAACTTAGTTATTCAGGAAGAACAACCTAGTTATTCTGGAATTCAAAACATGCAAAGTGAAACACAAGAATAATCGAATCCAATATGGTCTCATAACTTATGAATATAAATATACACACCTTTTATTTATCACCATATTGATTACCCATCATTCATTGCATACTGTTTCAACCTATCAACTTTATACTTGAATTAAAACAATAGTTGTCCCATGCTCCAAACATGTACACTATGTTTTTTCTAAACACTAGTCATGCCATACACCAAGTATGCACACTATGTTTGTCTAAAAATTAGTTATGCCATACACCGAGTATGCATACTAAGTTTGTCTATGATCTTTACTTTATGAAATAGATCGATTGAACATAATTCCGATGATTCTCATTTCACAATCCCAAATCCTTACCGCAAATGCAAGAACTCCAAATTCCTGCCATTTGCCTAAATCTGTTAGATTCTAAACTTATATGCACTGATCCTCTTGTAATGATTATGCACAAAGTCACAAAGACTTGTCAACAGACATTACATGGAGATCAACTCCATGGAAACATCCTTCTTGCATTAAGTTTTTCTAATCTTACACAAATTAAATAACTTCCACCTATGGAAACATTTCCATATTCCCATTTTGACTATCACTTCTGAACAAGAGTTGCCTCTTTTCAGAATATGTCAATATGGTCCTCTCCAAAATTTACACCATACTTCCAACTGTCCCTGAGCAACCAATCTTTGGCAAACCTTAGATTGTCCTCGACAATTGCTTAATCATTTTAGTCATATCCAATTCTAGACCTTTTCCATTCTTAATGCCCCATGCATTTGGAAAAATTTAGAAAGGATGAATATTATAGCACATGCAATCGATCCTATATCCGAAGCATATGGGACACGATTCATGATGTCTCACATAAAGACATGATACTAGACCAGTCCTTTTGCTATAATATTTCTATTTGCCAAGTTCTCATAATTCAGATTATGAAAAGGGATGCCGTAATCATAGTCGAATTTTAGAGCGCAAATAATGGACCCATATATAGAATTTCCTTATGTTGAGCCATTCCAACATAAAATTCATATATATATATATATATATATATATATATATATATATATATATATATATATATATATATATATATATATATATCCTTGACTAAAGATGATTAAGACCTCAATCTAAACTTTTAGAACTGAAATGAAGTATAATTTCCTCTCCCTTAATTATAGCAAAACAATTTTTCCCAATTGAAAATTTTGTTTTCTATAATTAATATTGCTAACTTGCAACACTTATCATAATTATCATGCTCCCACTAACATGATGATTATTAGCATAACACTTATGCTCCCACTAGCTTTGACATGTACTCAGAAATCAGCTGGACTTCTAGAAGGCAATACTTTATTGACTTTCTTACCAAAGTGCAGACTTATGATACGAGATGCTTTGGTAAAACTATATCAGGATCATACACCTTTTCCTTAGATAGCACACATGTGTGTCTAAACAATTTCAGAACTATGAAAATGGATGCCGTAATCATAGTCTCAATTGTTTAGACCTTTACCATTTCTCACAAGTCCATGTTAGTGTGCCGGTTAACCACACACGCTCCACTGACGACTTTGAGAATGCAAATCTACTTAGTACCATTTCTCACAATTGCTATCTACCTAAAATCTACTTAGTGAAAGTGTTTCCTCACCATCATTTTCATGAATCGGAGAGAAACCTTATGAAACTTAGATTTTATGGTGTATGTGTTCCTATCCATGTGAATTTGTCAAAACCATAATCTCAAGACAAGGTTAGTGACAAATCTAAACTCATATGGATTGAACTTGTGCAGTCTTAACTTCTTGCCACCTGGTAGCACAAGGGCCCGCCATTGCTTCCAAGTTGTTATGCAACTAATTGAGAACTCTCAGAACTCATATGCAAATCCATCTTTCACTAGAATGGGCACAAAAGTAGGAATATGTCAACATGATAGGTTATAAACCTCAAGTCGTGAGCTAGTGAGAAACTACAGGTTTTATTCTTGGTTAGATCTTGAAATTCTTTCAGGATCTTTTAGACTCCCACTGTCCTCTTGACATATAAGACTCTCTTGCCAAATATTCAGGAGATAGTGCAGATTCTTTATCAAGACCAACACTTCACACAATTGGCCTTAGTTGGTCTTTGTTTTATCCAAAACATTACAACCTACCAATTTCAAATGTACAAGAGTAGGACACTTTTACTCTTACATTTGACAAGTGTTATAAACCTTTCTTTAAGATATGTCACTCAACTTATAGTCTTGGAGTATAACTCTAAGATTTGTATTTGGAACGAAGTATGACTCATCTTCTTGATTTAACTATTTCAGCAATTCTTGATTCCTCTTCTTAGCCATAGGAATGCACTAAGATTTCCTTAGAGGACTAATGGTGATATGATTTCGAAATCATTAAGATGATCACAAAACCTGATACTAAAGTAATCTCCCATCTTTTCAGATTTGAGAAACTTTTATCTTTCTGTCAAATTTGATTCTTCTCATTCGTTCTGCCATACATCGAAACTTTTCCAATGTTTCAGAATTATACTTAAACTTGTAAGTATAACCATATTTACTAGGCTTTAGTAAATCATGACGAATATTCTTATCGATCTTTTGTGGTGGACTTGATCAGTGCACCAGAATGTGTACTCGATCCCTTAGTCCTTCACTTGACTCACATATACATGTGAACAAGGAATTAATCTTAATTTTCCAAAGATGAAAATTTTCATTCATCATACTATACAACTTGCATGATTTCCAAGTTTCTATCCAACTGAAACCTTAGGTGATGAGAATCTTTCCTTATTTGGTAAATTTAGACACTACCACAACTGAAAGAATCAAATTCAAATTTCCATTATTGCTAGAAATATACAAACATCAATTTTCCATAAGTGCCATTGCAAGGACATATAAAATAAAACAAAATTTTATTTATTTATCAAATGCGGAAAAACTTTCCTTACAATGCAACTTTAAATGGAAACTATGCTATTACATATTTCCTAGCAATCTATCATAACTCCTAAGCAACAACTCAAAATTCTGATCACCGAACCATGCGATCGAAGTCCATCTTCGCGATCAGAATCAACATATACTTCCTTTAAGTTTCTTCACTTTTCTTTGATTCTTAAACATCAACATGTGACCCGGTCACATCATGTAATAAGAATCTCAGAATAGAATCTTAACAGAGTTATATAGTGGACTTTACCTGAAGTAGAGTCAAACTTCTTGACTTGATCAACCTTATGATCTTTGAGGTAGTTAAGGTAGCTTCGCAACCAACGCCCCTTCCTTTGGCAAGAGAAACATATGGACTCTTTGGGAATGGTGCACTGGACTATCTCAGACTTGCCTTTCTCTTTACCATTTGGTCAACCGAGTTGACTATGGCCAATCCCTTTTCATTAGGAAGAGAAAGCTTTTCAGGATATCCAATGTTACCATTTTCAAAGTCCATGGAAGTTTGGGAAGTTGATCTTCTAATCAAATTTGCTCTACCAGTGCTCCAAATCATTGTTGATTCAACAGCACAAAGCAAATAGATAAGAACATTAAGGGTTATGTCATAGTCTTTTACATAATAGTCCATAAAGAACTCACTATGTGACTTAGAAAGTGATTGAACATCCAACTTTCTTAAGACTTTGACACCCAACTCTCCCGGCTTGTCAATATGTGACTTCATCTCCAAGATGCGATCACACATAGACCTTGCTTGCCAATAGGACTTGAGTGACCTTGAACTTGTGGGTTAGGGAGAATGATTGGAGGAGGTGGAGGAAGTAAAGTTCCAAGATATTTGGGAAGATCATAGATGTCTGAACTAGACATGTTTTGGGAGATATTCAAGATAGTTGATTTAAAGTCCTTAATATAACACCCAATATGAAATATTAAGGTTAGGACCCAACACAATATTTTATAACTTGGAAGAGGGATGCCGTAATCCAAGCTATAGAATATTTGAAGGTAGGCGAATGACGATTCACCAATTTCCACCATGAAAAATGAAATAATATATTAGGTTTTAATAGGATTTGAAACTCCTAGATCTTTTGAGATTCATTGAACTTTTCAATGGCATTTTTCATTCTCGATTGTGCCCTCTCAGGTTTTGTGACTGGGATGCCGAGGATCACAAAACAAGGTGTGAATAACCATGCAAATATACTTGGTACCCTTAATATTGACCCCTCAACCGATGTGCCGGTTAACCACATGCGCTCCATCGATACTACGATAAACATTAAGTTACCCTTTGCCTACCTTGTTAAATCAAGCTAGTGTGCCGGTTAACCACGCGCGCTCCACTAACCGACTTAAGCAAAGTGCAAAGTGTAATTTCATGGGTTAGCACCAAATTCACATTTTCCTAAAGTAACTAAGATTGGGAATTTATAAATGTTTTAGTTACTTTATATTTATCATTAATACTTTTAATGAAGGGAGAATTCTAGTCCTTGTCCTACCCGTTCGGCTAACGACCCTCCACCAGTCAAGGAAGCGGTGGGTGAGAGTGGACACCCATTAAACTGCCATTTTATAGGCAGTAACCTTATACCCCCCTTATAGACCGGCTTCGTGAATGAGGCCTACTAACGGTAAGATTGACTTGGTATTATACATATATATATTATTAACTTATAATACTATAAAGTATAAGGGTTGAATTTTAACTTTTAAAATTCTAAGGGCTTAATTTGGAATTAAAGTATTCATAAGGAAAAACTTTACAAATTCCAAAACTTGGGAGCAAGTTTTTTGAAACTATTCAAAACTATTCAATTCCATAACTTATGTGTTTAAAGTAGTTTTAATTCAAAAAAATCTTCAAGTTCCATGACTTGAGGACAAGTTATGGAAGACTTTAAAGTATTAAAAGAATATGACTTTTCTTTATTTATAACCTATGGAAATATTTATGAGTTTTATGAATCTTAAATGTGACTTTTCATATAACTTGAGGACAAGTTACAAAAACACATTTTAGAACCAACTCTTAGATTAATTTGGATTGAAAACAACAATTTCACATAACTTTTCTATTAATCTAAGCAAGTCATAAGAACAAGTTAATTCAATCAAACTTTTTCATGTAATTAGGCTAACCATTAAACTAATACAAAACATGAATCTATTGACAATTATCTTTGAAATTAGATTAGCATGAACATTACCACATCAAAAACAGATTTATAAGTTGAAAAATAGCTTAGGGTAATGTTCCTAGTCCAATTCCAGCCAAAACAGTCGAAGATATGCTGTCTGGGGGTCCAACTCGTCGAGTGCATGAACCAACTCGGCGAGTTGGATGAATTTAGCCTTGGACTCATCGTGTCCCTTCATGGACTCCGCGAGTCTGCTGAACAGACAACAACAAATTTCGATTTTTCAGCCAATTTTGCAAGTATAACAAGAAAACAAGCCTAGGCTCTGATACCACTGTTGGCTTTTGAGCATTCTAACACTCCTAAGTGTACATGCAATCCTAAATACCTTGGATCTATGTTTTCTCTATTATACATGCAAATATGAATATTCCAAGGTATTATCCTAACTAGCATACAAAACCTTGATTCATATGGAATAATATAAGTTAGAAGACATACCTTTTGATGTAGCTTGATTTTATGGAGCTTAAGAGCCTAGTGCCCCAAGTGTGACACCTCAAATGGTTCACACAACACCAAATACACTTAGAATAACTTATTCCATCATAATGGCCTCATGGTGGTCGATTTTGGGAAGAATAAGATGCTTATATGGTGTGTCACATATAGGGTTACACCATGTAAACCCTAATTGTCATGGCCTTTCATTTCCATGATCCATGGGTACAAAAACACATGGAGCATCCATGGAGCATCCAATGGGTTTTAGCCCAACTTGATAATCCATGGAGCATTAGCCCACTATACAAGTATGGATGATTTACACAATCAACCTATATATTTAATTAGTCTCCTTTTGATCACTTAATTAATTCCAAATTAATTCTTGATCAATACTAATGAAATAATCTTATTAATATATTAGTGTTGGGTTTTGAGCAAACTAACACTCCTAAGGTGTTCATGCAACCCTAGAAACCTTGGATCTATGTTTGTCTAAAATACATGCAAAATAATTTTCCAAGGTTCATAACCTATCTAGCATACATGGGGTACTTTTAAACATAAAAGATACTAGAAGAATTACATACCTTTGTTAGTGAGTTGATTCCTTGGGAGTTTGAGAGCCAAGCACCAATAATGTGAATGCCTCAAATGAAAATCACAAATCACCACAAACTTGGAAAACTTATGAGAGAGCACTCTAATACTCTAGAAATCGGCCACACCTTATGCACACACACATAGTCTCTTTTCAAGCACCATAAGCCTCTTTATATAGTGTAGATGATTAGGGTTATGAACCATGCAAACCCTAATAACCCATGTCTTTTCCTATTCCAAGGATCCATGGGTTAAAAGCTCCATGGATCATCCATGGACTCCCATTCAAGCTTAGCTCATTTCCTAATGATTGTTAGCCCACACTATATAAGTACAATAGCCCATTATTTAATTAGTCACCTTATGATCACTAAATTAATTCATAATTAACTTAAGATCAATACTAATTAAATAATACAATTTCATATTAATATATTATAACTTATCATATATTAATAGGCCGCAAATATACTCTTCTCATAATGTTATCCATATAAATAGTTCGGATGAAGTGCAACCCAAATGGACCATGCCAGGTCGGGTCAAGTATATACCAAATAAGTTATGGACTTAGACACCTTATCCAACAGTCTCCCACTTGGATAAGTCTGATAATTGTATTTGCCTATATAGCTTCAGGAACCAACCGGCAATCGTAGCTCTCGAAAACTCTGTTGAACTATGAAGCGCCATTTTAGATAAGTGATCATATAATCCTCTGCTCTCATGATATCAGCTGGACAAATACATGGAACAATGTCTTACTTATTGTCTAGCAGTTTGTTTCCCGATTTCCGATTTGTTTGACAAAGAACTTAATCGAACACATCAATTTAGTTCTGACCAGGCCCGGTACATAGGTCAAAACAAAATCATCGAGGGGCCCAGATATCGCTTCTATTTCTAGAAGGAACAGATAAACTTCGACTCATATGCTTGTTCTACTACTTATTGAATTGCACACAAAGGCACGTTTTATAACATCAAGTTACTGATGCATTTACGTGCAATCAATACACAACCAACTCATAGGTAACAACTCATATCTCTAGGTTTGAAGACTTATATGATATTACCGTCTCACGATCACTCGAGATAAATTCCATGAAGTGATACAAGTGAGCGTGGGTTTATTCCAATACTCATAACTTATGAGTACTCATGAATGTTGTAGCAACCATTGCTATGGCTAAAAACCTTTAGTCATCTACAATCCCAATTCATGACAGTCTTGATTCATACCTACTTCCGACATATGACCGACTGTGGAGAGTTTGAATAAACTTATTATTTTTGGAAGTCAAAACATGCAAAACTGAAACAATAGTAAATAATTGACAATGATAGCAACACCTTACTCATAAATAAATCACAACTTTTATTCATCATCAAACGTCGATTACATTTTACAAGTTTCAGTAATAACTATCTAATCTGTAAAACTAATATCGTCCCTCAGCCCGATGCGTCTCGCATGCTGCAAATGCTTCACCCTCGTCAGTCCCTTCGTAAGGGGATCCGCAGGGTTCTCATCTGACGATACCCTCTTTGCCACGAGGAGTGCCTCTTCTATCTTGTGTCTTATGAAGTGATATTTTCTGTCAATGTGTCGGGATCTGCCATGATCTCTTGGTTCCTTGGCTAAGGCAACCGCACTATTGCTGTCACAGAAAATCTGCATAGGCTCCTTAATAGCTGGTACAACTCCAAGGTCTCCGATGAAGTTCCTCAGCCATATCGCCTCCTTTGCCGCTTCACTCGCTGCTATGTACTCTGATTCATCAGTCGAATAAGCTACAGTCTCCTGTTTGGAACTCTTCCAAGTGATTGCCCCTCCATTTAAGGTAAAGACCCAGCCCGACTGAGAGCGGAAGTTATCCCTATCAGTCTGAAAGCTAGCATCACTATACCCTACTACTCTCAAGTCATCACTCCCACCAAGGGTAAGGATCCAATCCTTAGTTCTCCGCAGGTACTTGAGAATATTCTTTACCGCAGTCCAATGAGCCTTGCCAGGGTTCCCCTGATATCTGCTGACCATGCTCAAAGCGAAGGCCACATCAGGACGGGTACAAGTCATAGCATACATGATCGAGCCAACAACGGAAGCATAAAGTAATCGACTCATCTCAGCTATCTCATCTTTTGTACTCGGGCTCTGAGCCTTGCTCAGTTTGGCATTGCTTTGGATCGGTAATTCTCCTTTCATGGAATTCTGCATGTTGAACCTTTTCAACACCTTATCCAAGTAGATACTCTGATTAAGTCCAATTAGTCTTTTACTCATTTCTATTAATATCCTTATCCCTAGGATATAGGCAGCTTCTCCAAGGTCCTTCATAGCAAAGCACTTCCCAAGCCAGACTTAACCTCCTGCAAGGTTGGGATGTCATTTCCTATGAGTCGTATGTCATCCACATACAGTGCCAAAAAGCTAACTATACTCCCACTAGCTCTGACATACACGCAGGACTCATCTTCACTTCTTGAGAAACCAAACTCTTTGACCTTCTCATCGAAACAAAGATTCCAACTTCGAGATGCTTGTTTCAATCCATAAATGGATTTCTCAAGCTTGCACACTCTATTGGGGTACTCTGCACTGACAAAACGCTCTGGCTGATTCATGTAAACATCTTCAGCCAACTTTCCGTTAAGGAAAGCGGTTTTGACATCCATTTGCCATATTTCATAATCATGAAATGCAGCAATGGCTAGCATAACCATAACAGACTTAATCTTTGCTACTGGTGAAAAGGTTTCATCATAATCAATACCCTGAGTCTGAGTAAAACCCTTCGCAACCAGTCGAGCCTTATAAGTGTGCACCTTCCCATCCACGTCGGTCTTCTTCTTGAAGATCCATTTGCACCTGACTGTCTTACGGCCTGGTACATTGTCAACCAAGTTCCAAACTTGATTGTCATACATGGACTGTATCTCGCTGTCCATAGCCTCCTTCCATTTAGCAGACTCTGGGCCTGCCATGTCTTCCTTAACACTATTAGGTTCATCCAGATTTACCAGTGTACTGTCACTGATAAATGTATCACCTTCCGTAGTAATATGAAATCCATAATAAAACTCAGGTGTGTTCCTAACCCTTGTGGAACGCCTCGGAAGTATAGACTCGTCAGCTGGATCAACAGGATTTTCCTCCTCAGGTTGATTGCTAGTGTCTGAGGTTCCTTCACCAATTGAGTCTTGAATTTCTTCAAGGTCAATTTGCCTCCCACTGTTTCCTTGGTTTATAAATTCTCTCTCTCGAAAGACCCCTCTCCTAGCCACAAAGACCACATTCTCATTGGGTCTGTAGAAGAGGTAACCAAAGGATTTTTGTGGGTAGCCGATGAAAATACACCTTTCACTTCGAGGTTCGAGCTTGTCATGAGTCTCGCGCCTCACCAAAGCCTCGCAACCCCAAATCTTGATATGGTCCAAATTGGGAACTTTCCCAGTCCACATTTCATGAGGTGTTTTAGCAACCTTCTTTGTAGGGACTAGATTAAGGATGTGGGCGGCAGTCTCTAAGGCATACCCCCAAAAAGAGATTGGTAGCGAAGCTCGAATCATCATAGAGCGAACCATGTCCAACAAAGTTCGATTACGCCTCTCAGCTACACCATTCAACTGTGGTGTCATGGGAGGTGTCAATTGTGAGACAATCCCACACTCCTTAAGATAGTCGAGGAACTCAGTACTAAGATACTCACCACCTCGATCGGATCGAAGCATCTTAATGTTCCTGCCCAATTGATTTTCTACTTCCTGTTTAAACTCTTTAAACCTTTCAAAAGTTTCTGACTTATGTTTGATTAAGTGGACATAACCATATCTACTAAAATCATCAATAAAAGTCACATAATAGCGATTAGCATCCCTTGTGGCGGTTTTGAATGGTCCACATACATCAGTATGTATAAGGTCCAACAAACCCTCACCCCTTGCACAAGTACCAATGAAGGGTGATTTTGTCATTTTTCCAAGTAGACAAGACTCACAACTATCATCCGACTTGAGGTCGAACGACTCCAAAACTCCATCCTTTTGGAGCTGGCCTATGCGTTTCTTGCTTACATGTCCAAGACGACAATGCCACAAAGATGCTTTATCCAAGCTAGTAGAAGAATCAATACATAATACATTATTTCCTAAATTATCTACAACCGATACAGCTTCATACACACCATCACAAGGTAATGCTTTAAAATAAAGAACATTATTAAAGAAAGCATTAATACTACCAACTTCATTATCAAAAGAAAAGGTAAAACCTTGTTTGTACAAAGCATGAAAGGAAATAATATTCCTTGCCATTTCAGACGAGTACACACATTTATTCAAATCTAACTTTAACCCACTATCTAGCAACAAAGTATAAACTCTAATATTGGCAACAGGTGTAACCTTCTTGTTCCCCATGATTAAGTTTATCTTTCCGTGCTCCACATCCTCACTTCTTCTTAGGCCCTGCAAGTCACAACAGATGTGAATACCACAACCTGTATCAAGAACCCAAGAATTAGAATATGGTGAGTTATTAGACAATATAGTGTAAATACTTGCATGGGATGGTTTCACTTTCCCATCCTTGACATCCTGCAAGTACTTTGGGCAGTTTCGCTTCCAGTGCCCTTTATTTTGACAGTAGAAGCATTCAGCATCCTTAGGGATGGCAGAAGGAGTGATAGAACCACCTTTGGTTCCAGATGAGGAGCCTTCAAGGGACTTTCCCTTGGTACCCTTCGAAGGGTGCTTCCTCTTCTTCCCTTTGCCTTGCCCGATAGCCAAAACAGGGGTAGTAGTAGGAGTAGGAGTAGCAACCGACTTACTCTTAAGACCACTTTCGGCAGTCTTCAGAAGTCCATGAAGCTTACTGAGTGTGACTTCCTCCTTGTTCATGTGGTATGTCATACGAAATTGATCATACCACGAGGGCAAGGAGTGCAAAATGATATCAATTGCCAACTCCTCAGGGAAGTTCACATTCAGTTTCATTAGACGGTCCACATACCTTTGCATTTTCTGCATGTGGCTTGTGATTGGTTTGCTATCCTTCATACGGGTAGTGATCATGGAGGAGATTATTTCATACCGCTCTTGACGAGCACTCTGGTGGTATCTTTCCATCAGATCCTGATGCATCTCAAAAGGGTAATAGTCCTCATAGGACTTTTGGAGTTCAGCTGTCATGGTGGCCATCATGATGCATGCCACCTTGGTGGCATCTCTTTCATGTGCCTGATACTCAGCGACCTCCTCAGGAGTAGCAGTGGACTCATCAAGCTCCTTTAGCTCCTTATCGAGGACATATTCCTTGTCCTCGTAACGAGTGACCATCCTGATGTTCCAGATCCAATCCATGAAGTTGGAACCATCAAAGATGACCCTCCCACAAAGGTTCATGAGGGAAAAGGAGCCAGTAGGGTTAGAGCCCGAAGCATTGTTGTTGGAAGACATCTGAAAAGAAGAAAACATGTTTAGATTAGATATATCGAATCCTTAATAATACACCCAAATGTAATATTAAGGCTAGGATCCAACACAATATATTATAACTTAGAAGAGGGATGCCGTAATCTAAGCTATAACATATTTGAAGGTAGGTGAATGACGATTCACCAATTTCCACCATGAAAACGAAATGAATTATTAGGTTTAATTGGTTTTGAAATTCCTAGATTCTTTTGAGATTCATTGAACTTTTCAATGGCATGTTTCAATCTCGATTGTGCCCTTCAAGTTTTGTGACTGGGATGCCGAGGATCACAAAACAAGGTGTGAATAACCATGCAAATTCACTTGGTACCCTTAATATTATCACCTAATCAATGTGCCGGTTAACCACACACGCTCCACCGATCTATGATAAACATTAAGTCACCCTTCGTGATCCTTACTAGTCCAAGTTAGTGTGTCGGTTAACCACACACGCTCCACCAACGACTTGGTAAGGTACAAAGTGTGAATTTCATGGGTTAGCACCATATTCACATTTTCCTAAAGTAACTAAGATTGGGAATTTATTAAAGGTTTAGTTACTTTATAATATTCATTATACTTTTAATGAGAATTTAAAGTCATTGTCCTACCCGTTCGGCTAACGACCCTCCACCGATCAAGGAAGCGGTGGGTGAGAATGGACACCCATTAATTTGCCATTTTATAGGCAACAACCTTATACCCCCCTTATAGACCGGCTTCGTGAATGAGGCCTACTAACGGTAAAACGACTTAATCTTATACATATATATAATAATTAACCATTAATGTTATAAATAGTATAAGGGTTGAATTTTAACTTTTAAAACTCTAAGGGTTTGGAATTAAAGTATATTAAAGTGTGTGTAACTTTACAAATTCCAAAACTTAAGGACAAGTTTTGAAACTATTCAAAACTTTTCATTTCATAACTTATGAATTAAAGGTTCATAAAATGAAGACTCTTCATTTTCATGTAACTTATGTGTTTTAAGTGTGCATAAATGAAAGTGACCTTTCTCCATTAAAACACATAAATGATCAAGAATTATCAGTAAACAATTTAGCAAATAATTCCAATGATCTATCAATAATTCAGAAGAACATGAACATCATATCAAAAATTCCAAGAACATATGAACACATATCATCATGCAATTTTGATATAAGCCATTGTAAATGGATTAGCATAAACATTACACCATCTAAAACAGGTTTTATAACACCAAAACAGTTTAGGGTAATGTTTCTAGTCCATTTCCAGCAGCAAAACTCGAAAATCTGCATTCTGAGGCTTCTACTCGTCGAGTGCACGAACCTACTCGACGAGTAGGATGAATTTACTCATGGACTCGACGAGTCCCCCCATGGACTCGGCGAGTTCATGCTGCAGAATGCAGAAAACTTGAGCTTTTTTCAACATGTTTGCATCAAGTATCAAACAAACAAGCCTAGGCTCTGACACCACCGTTGGGTTTTGAGCAAACTAACACTCCTAAGGTGTTCATGCAACCCTAGAAACCTTGGATCTATGTTTGTCTAAAATACATGCAAAATAATTTTCCAAGGTTCATAACCTATCTAGCATACATGGGGTACTTTTAAACATAAAAGATACTAGAAGAATTACATACCTTTGTTAGTGAGTTGATTCCTTGGGAGTTTGAGAGCCAAGCACCAATAATGTGAATGCCTCAAATGGAAATCACAAATCACCACAAACTTGAAAAACTTATGAGAGAGCACTCTAATACTCTAGAAATCGGCCACACCTTATTCACACACACATAGTCTCTTTTCAAGCACCATAAGCCTCTTTATATAGTGTAGATGATTAGGGTTATGAACCATGCAAACCCTAATAACCCATGTCTTTTCCTATTCCAAGGATCCATGGGTTAAAAGCTCCATGGATCATCCTTGGACTCCCATTCAAGCTTAGCCCATTTCCTAATGAGTGTTAGCCCACACTATATAAGTACAATAGCCCATTATTTAATTAGTTACCTTATGATCACTAAATTAATTCATAATTAATTTAACATGAATACTAATTAAATAATACAATTTCATATTAATATATTATAATTTATAATATATTAATAGGCCGCAAATATACTCTTCTCATAATGTTATCCATATAAATAGTTTGGGTGAAGTGCAACCCAAATGGACCATGCCGGGTCGGGTCAAGTATATACCAAATAAGTTATGGACTTAGACACCTTATCCAACAATTAGACCTTATAATATATTAGTAAACCTTAAGTGTTATTTCTCTCATTTTAGTCTATCCAAATGCATGATGCCATGTAACCCAAATGGACCATGCCAATCGGGTCAAGTACATACCAAATAAAGTTATGGACTTAGACACTAATCCAACAATAATCATATAGTATCACAAGTAGTCCTACAAATCTACCAGACTAGCATATCAAACTACATGCATATCTAACTCATACTCAACATATCAATAACTACTAGGATATCAATCCAATGGGCCGGCCTTGGTGCCTTATACCCCATAGTATAGTGAGGATAACTCACCTCGCAAGTAGTGTCGAACTGGACTGAAAGTCTCTGATCGTTGTCTCACCGAAAATCCCGAACTATCCAAAATAACAATTACTAGGTCAACACATGGGGTATCAATCTTGAATAAGGGTCCTCATAGAGTAATTGTCCACTATTGCCTTTTCTCTAATTTAGGCTAAGGCCCAATGCCAAATCCATGATCTTAAAAGTCCATATATCCAAAGCCCATTAATGGCCCAATTTTCCCAATTGGGCCCAACTCCCTAATTAGGCCATATCCTAGGATCCATTATCAAAACTGGCCCAAAACCTAATTATTTAGAATGTCCAACTAGGCCCAATTCCAACTAGTCCAAATGCGGCCCAATTCCGAAGCCCAATTTGTTAAAACCCAATAGAGGGCGTTCACAGGGTGTAATCCTCTAGTACGCAGGGCGTACTTCCATTTTGCGTTGACCACCATCGGGGTGGTTGACTCAGTACGCTAAGCGTACATAAATTACGCGGGACGTATGCGAGTTTTACCAAAACTCTAATAAGTGCTTAATGGCTTAAACACTTCAGCCCATATTCCAGATCCATCGACCAAATATGTCTTTGAACCATAAAGTCTCAAACTTTAAGACTTTGGTCGTCCATAAAGTTCTTAATACATGGTCTTAACCCATTATGACCTTCCTATTATATGCATGGGACATTTTAAGCCATTGGGACATCATTTTTATCACTTAGGACCCTTTCTAGGGTCTGAAAGGACAACTTATTACGTTCAAACCATAACAAGCACCAACTTGGGACTTTTGGGACAAGAAATGGTTTCATAAAGCTACTAAGGCTAGATCTACATCATACACACATAAAGGTTGGAGCATTTTACCTTCTGGAGCTTCTAGAGCACAAAGAAACTTCAGATCTACAAGGTTGTCCTCCTTCTCAAACTTGTTGATGCAACACCTTATTCTCTAACTACTCAAAGCACACTCTTTTAGCTCACACACTCAAGAAATAGGTTAGGGTTTGGGGAAAATGGTTCCAATCTATGGAGGCTGAGGTGATGGAGGGTTTTGAGCTCATAAGGACGTTTATATAGCACTCAAACCCTAAATATTAGGGTTTCCACCAGACGTGAGTACGCTCAACGTACACAAGTGTACGCCTATCGTACTAGGGCACGCCTAGTACGCTCATCATAACTTATGTACGCTTAGCGTAGTCTCTTCATCCCAATATTGCAACTTTAGCCCTCAGTATTCTAATGGCTTCACTCTTCCAACCCCAGGGACAACAAATGACAAAATAATAATAAGAGAGAGGATTCGGAAATACCTACAAAATATCGGGATGTTACAACTCTCCCCCACTTGACCTGGACTTCATCCTCGAAGTCTGTTGTAGCAAATAGGTCCGGGTAATGCTCCCGCATCTCGGACTCTGACTCTCAAGTCCACTCAGATCCCTTCCGATGCCGCCACTACACCTTTACCAGAGGTATCTCCATGTTGCGCAGAACCTTTACCTTCCTCTCCAAAATAGCCACCGACTGCTCCACATAGTTCAGGGGCTCGTCAACCTGAATATCATCCAACGACACTACCGTATCCTCGTCCGATACGCACTTCCGCAACTGCTAAACGTGGAAAGTGCTATGAATCTGACGGAGCTCCTCCGGAAGATCTAGTCTATATGCCACCTTGCCAACCCTGGCAATAATCCGAAATGGTTCAATGTATCGGGGACCCAACTTCCCCCTCTTCCTGAAGCGAATCACACCCTTCCAGGGTGAGACCTTCAGGAGTACCATGTCACCCACCTGAAACTCCGGCTCAGATCGGCGCCTGTCAATGGAACTCCTCTGCTGACTCTGAGCGGTCTGCAGTCGCTGCTTGATCTGCTGAATCCTCTCGGTAGTCTGCAAAGCTACCTCCGTCCGTCCCATCACCCTGTGACCGATCTCACCCCAACAAACTGGGGTGTGACATCTCTTTCTATACAACAGCTCATATGGTGGAGCACCAATACTGGAATGAAAGCTGTTGTTGTAGGAGAGCTCTACAAGGGGTAGGTAGGAGTCCCATCTCCCACCGAAGTCAATAACGCAGGCTCTCAGCACATCCTTGAGAGTCTGTATGGTCCACTCACTCTGGCCGTCTGTCTGCGGATGATAGGTTGTGCTGAAGTGCAGACGTGTGCCCAGTTCCTCATGGAACTTCTGCCAGAAATGGGAGGCGAACCGAATGTCTTGATCTGAGACAATAGAGACCGGCACCCCATGGCGAACAATGATCTCGCGGATATACACGTCGCCCAGCTTCTTGGCCGATGAACTCTCTCGTATCGCTAAGAAGTGGGCGCTCTTGGTCAATCGATCCACGATGACCCAAATAGCGTCGAAGCCCTTCGTTGTCCTCGTCAGCTTGGTGATAAAATCCATCGTTATCTGCTCCCATTTCTACATGGGAATCTCCAGAGGCTGCAACTGGCCATGCAGCCTCTGATGATCGGCCTTGACCATCCGGAAGGTCAAGCACCTCTCAACGTACCATATAATCTCCCTCTTCATGCATGGCCACCAGTAGCTCAAACGCAAATCCCGGTACATCTTGGTGGCGCCCGGGTGAATAGAGAAGCGAGAGTTATGAGCCTCCTCAAGAACAATCTGTCTGACCCCACCAGACATCGGACCCCAGACCTGACCGAAGCAGGTCAACAGTCACTGATTATCCTACACAAACCGGCTGTTCTCATCCCTAATCCTCTCAAGCTTCCAATTCTCCTGTCGCATACCCTCGACTTGAGCTTCCCTGATCAAACTCACTAGTGGAGAATCCATTGATATCCTCATGCATGTCACTGGGTAGAAGACCCAGCTGACTTGCGGCTCATAGCGTCCACAACCACGTTCGCTTTACCTGGTGGTAAAGGATCTCACAGTCGTAGTCCTTGACTACATCCAGCCACTTGTGATGTCTCATGTTCAGGTTCGGCTTATCCATGATGTGTCTTAGGATATTGTGATCCGTGTATATGGTACAACGGCCCCATAGAGGTAATGTCTCCAAATCTTGAGAGCGAACACCACCGCTCCCAACTCCAAATCATGAGTAGGGTATCTCGTCTCGTGCGGCTTCAGCTGCCGCAACGCGTAGGCTATAACATGTCCTCTCTGCATGAGGAGCCCCCCCAGTTTCGTGATGGATGCAGCACATAACACTACAAAATCCTCAACTCCCTCCGGGAGAGTCAAGACCGGAGCCTCGCATAGTCGCTGTCTGAGGATCTCAAACGCCCTCTGCTGCTCGGGGCCCCACTAGAAATCCACCACCTTCCTCTTCAGATGAGTGAGGGGTACTGCAATCTTGGAGATATCCTGTATGAATCTCTGATAGTACCCTGCCAATCCCAAGAAGCTCCTAATATCCGAGGGAGATTTCCGAACTTCCCACTTCATAACCGCCTCGATTTTGGCCGGATCGACCAAAAAATCCCCTCCCGGTTAACGAGGTGTCCAACGAACTGAACCTCTCGTAACCAAAACTCGCACTTCGAGAACTTGGCATAAAGCCGTTCTCGTCTCAAAACTCCCAATAGCTCCCGTAGATGCTCCTCATGCTACTCTCGGGTCTTAGAGTACACCAAGATATCGTCTATGAATACAATGACCGAGCGATCGAGCATCGGTCTACAGACCTGATTCATCATGTCCATAAATACTATTGGCACGTTGGTGAGCCTAAACGGCATCACGCAGAACTCGTAATGCCCGTAACGAGTCCGGAACGTGGTCTTCTCCACATCCTCCTCCCTAACGCTGACCTGATGGTACCCGGACCTGAGGTCTATCTTGCTGAACCAAGATGCTCCCTGCAACTGATCGAAAAGATCATCTATCCTCGGGAGTGGATAACGGTTCTTCACCGTCAACTTGTTCAACTCCCAGTAGTCGATGCACATCCGGTGTGAACCATCCTTCTTCCTAACGAAGAGAATTGGCGCTTCCCACAGAGAACTGCTCGGACGATTGAAATACTTGCCCAATAGTTCCTGCAGCTGTGACGACAGCTCCTGCATCTCGGGTGGTGCCAACAGGTACGAAGCCCTTCCGATAGGGGACGCACCTGGCACTAGGTTGATCCTAAACTTGACCTGCCTCTCCGGAGGAACTCCGGGTAACTCCTCTGGGAACACGTCAGCAAACTCCCTGACCACTGGAACCTATGATGCTGAAACCTAATCCCTGACGTGCGTATCCACCACGTACTCTAGATAACCCGCACACCAGTGCTGAATATACTGTTGAGCCCTGGCGTTTGAGCAGAAACCTGAACCCAATCTGGTGCCCTCGCCGAAGATAACCAGTTCTCCCCCACTTGGGGTTCGAACTACCACTCGCTGACCCTCACAGTCGATCATGGCACCGAAGCGACTAATCCAGTCCATACCCACGATCACACACACATCCCCCATGGGAATCGGAATTAAGTCTACCGGAAAAGATACGACGAAGATCTCCAACACGCATCCCTGATAAACTGAAGAGGCAGAAACCCTATGTTCGTTGGCGATAGGGACTCACAACGGACACTAAAACAAACTCCCTACTAAAAGACTGAGAGACAAACGACCGACTCGGCCCCGAGTCAAATAATACCAAAGCAGGTAAGGAGTTCACTAAGAACGTACCTACTCACAGGTACAAACATATAAGCATAAAACAATATAATTAACAAGATAAAAGATAGAAACATACCAGCAACCACGTCCGGTGCTGTCCAGGCCTCCTCGGTTGTAAGCTGGAAGGCGCGTCCCCGAGCCTTCGGAGGCTCTGCTCTACCCTGACTCCCGTCAGTAATCCTCATTGTAGCTGGCGTGGGAGCCTGTGCCGGCTTGGCGGCGAGCAACGGACAGTTGGCCTTCAAATGGCCAATATGATCACGGTGGTAACATATCCTCACACTCGAAACCGGGGCTGGCTGGTTGACAATCCATCACATAATGCCCCTCCTTGCTAAACTTGTGGCACCTTCTACCTGATCAACAAACCCCAAAATGACTCTTTCTGCACTTTCCACAAGTGTGGCCACACTGACCTCCAGTCCTAGAATCAGCGGTCTCTGCTCCCATAACTGTAACTCAATCTCCAGCTCACGCCCCCTAGCGGCCTCCTATAACTCCAGCAGTGTATCACATCGTTGGGTAGCAACAAACTGACGGATGTCAGCCTTGAGCATGCTCAGATAACATGTTATCTGAGCCTGCTTAGAAGCAAAATCCAGGCAAAACATCGCCCTCTCAGTGAACATGTGGGTAATCTCCGTCACCGTCTCTGTGCCCTGTCTCATATCCAAAAACTTCTGCGACAGCCACTCGCGCTCAACCCGTGGAATGTAGCGAGTGCGGAACATATCCCTGAACTGCTCCCAAGTAACTGTAGCTCACTGATCATCCGTATACGACCCAGTCATCAACCTCCACTAGTCCTTTGCCCCGTACCTCAGCAAGTTTAGGGCACATCTGACCTTCTGGTCAGCAAGACATGAGCACGTGAAGAAACATCCCTCCCCGTCAGACAGCCACCTTATGGCTATGATCGGATCCTGAGTCCCATCGAAATTCGGGGGCTTCGTGTTATCGAAGTCCCGACATTGAAAGCCCTGAATGGCTCCTCCCCTGCCGCTGTTAAAACTGTTGTAGCTGTTGCGGCAGCCGTCTCTGCTAGTGCTGCATATCTTGTTGGATTAGTGTCTAAGTCCATAACTATAATTGGTATGTACTTGACCCGACTCGGCATGGTCCATTTGGGTTGCATGGCATCGGAACATTTGGATAGACCGTTTATGAGGAAAAGACATTTTGTGACATATTAATATATTATAAGTTCTAATATATTAATATGAAATCATATTATTTAATTAGTATTGATCAAGAATTAATTTGGACTTAATTTAGTGATCAAAAAGAGACTAATTAAATATATGGGGATTGATTGTGTAAATCATTCATTCTTATATATGTGGGCTTATGATCCAAGATTCCTTTATGTTGGGTTTAACCCATGTGGTGATCCATGGATACTCCATGGAGGTTAAAACCCATGGAGCATAAGGAATGGGTAAAGTCATGAGTTACATGGTGTAACCCTAATAGCCACACTATATAAGAACCCCTTTAGTTCAAGAAATGGGCACTAGTGATACATATTTTGAGGGCTAGCCGATTTGAACATATATGTCTTCTTCTCATGGTTATTCCAAGAGTTCATGATGTTGTGTGAACCATTTGAGGTGTCACACTTGGGGCACTAGGCTCTCAAGCTTCATGGAGTCAAGCAACAACAACAAGGTATGTATTCTATCTATTTTATTATCCTAGTATCAATGTTTTGGTATGCTAGTTAGGATAATACCTTGGATAATCATATTTGCATGTATAATAGAGAAAACATAGATCCAAGGTATTTAGGGTTGCATGTACACTTAGGAGTGTTAGAATGCTCAAAACCCAACAGTGGTGTCAGAGCCTAGGCTTGTTTTCAATTATACTTGATGCAAATTGCTGAAAAATGCTGAAAAAGTCGAATTTCGGGCATTCTGGGCATTGGACTCGCCGAGTCCACTGATGAACTCGCTGAGTCCATGAAGAAAATCATCCTACTCGGCGAGTAGGTTGATACACTCGACGAGTAGGAGCCCCAGACAGCATATTTTCGAGTTTTTTGGCTAGAAATGGACTAGAAACATTACCCTAAGATGTTTTTGAACTTATAAACTTGTTTTTGATGTAGTAATGTTCATACTAATCCAATTTCAAAGATAATTGTCAATAGATTCATGTTTTGTATTAGTTTAGTGATTAGGCTAATTACCTGAAAAAGTTTGATTTGAATTATCTTGTTCTTATGAGTTGCTTAGATTAATAGAATAGTTAATTGATTATGTGTTTTCAATCCATTTTAATCTAAGATTTGATTCTAAAATGTGTTTTTGTAACTTGTCATCAAGTTATATGAAAAGTCACATTTAAGTTTCATAAAACTCATAAAAGTTGGCAATGGTTACAAAAATGAAGAGTCTTGTCCTCAAGTTATGGAGGTTCAAGAGTCACTTCATTAAGTAATAAAATGTGTAACCTTAATTAATTCCATAAGTTACAAAATAAAGAAAAGTTACATTCTTTTATTAGTTTAAAGTCTTCCATAACTTGTCCTCAAGTTATGGAACTTGAAGAGTTTTTTAATTAAAACTAATTTAAACACATAAGTTATGGAATTAATTAGTTTTGAATAGTTTCAAAACTTGCCCTCAAGTTTTGGAATTTGAAAAGTTTCACTTATGAATACTTTAATTCCAAGTTAGCCCTTAGAATTTTAAAAGTTAAAATTCAAACCCTTATACTATTATTATAATTTTAATTATATAGATATGTATAAGATAAAGTCAATCTTACCGTTAGTAGGCCTCATTCACGAAGCCGGTCTATAAGGGGGGTATAAGGTTACTGCCTATAAAATGGCAGTTTAATGGGTGTCCACTCTCACCCACCGCTTCCTTGACTAGTGGAGGGTCGTTAGCCGAACGGGTAGGAAAGGACTATAATTCTCCCTTCATTAAAAGTATTAATGATAAATACTAAGTAACTAAATACTTATACATTCCCAATCTTAGTTACTTAGGAAATGTGAAAAGGTGCTAACCCATGAAATTACACTTTGTACCTTACCAAGTCATTAGTGGAGCGTGTGTGGTTAACCGACACACTAATAAGGACTAGTAAGAGTGGCAAAGGGTAACTTGACTCTATTATAGATCGGTGGAGCGTGTGTGGTTAACCGGCACATCGATTAGGTGATAAAGTTAAGGGTACCAAGTCAATTTGCATGGTTATTCACACCTTGTTTGTGATCCTCGGCATCCCAGTCACAAACTTGAGAGGGCACAATCGAGATTCAAACATGCCATTGAAAGTTCAATGTATCTCAAAAGATCTAGGAGTTTCAAATCCAATTAAAACTTAATTATATTTCGTTTTTCATGGTGGAAATTGGTAAATCGTCATTGACCTACCTTCAACTATTTTATAACTTGGATTACGGCATCCCTCTTCCAGTTATAAATAGGTTGTTGGGTCCTAGCCTTAATATTTCATATTGGGTGTTATATTAAGGACTTTAAATCAACTCTCTTGAATATCTCCCAAAAGATGATCTTCCCAAATCTCTTGAAACAAGCTTTCCTAAATGAAGATGATGTCCCATGGAAATCATACTTCTTTCACCTCCTCCAATTATTCTCCCTAACACACAAGTTCCTGAAAAGTTTAAGGTCACTCAAGCAAAGGTCTATATGTGATCACATCTTGGAGATGTAGTCAGATATTGACAAGCCGGGAGAGTTGGGTGTCAAAGTCTTGAGAAAGTTGGTGACTCAACTATTTTCTAAGTTACATAGTGAGTTCCTTTGGGACTCCTATGAAACAGACTATGACAAGACCCTTAATGATCTTATCTATTTGCTAAGATCAACTTCCTAAAACTTTATGGACATTGACAATGATGACATTGGATATCCAGTAAAGCTCTCTCTTCCCAATGGAAAGGGATCGGCCATAGTCAACTCGGTTGACCAAATGGTAAAGAGAACGGCTAAGTCTGAGATAGTCCCATTATCAAGGGTCTATTGCCAAAGAAAGGGGCATTGGTTGCGAAGCTGCCAAATTTACCTAAGGATATTAAAGTCAATAAGTTTGACTCTACTTCGGGTAAAGTCCACTATCTAACTCTGCTAAGTTTCTATTCTTAGATTCTTGATACATGATGTGACTGGGTCACATGTTGATGTTTTAAGAATCAAAGAAAAAGTGAAGAAACTTAAAGAAAGAATATGCTGAATCTGATGGCATAGATGGATTTCTATTGCATAGTTTGAAGATCGGATTCTTGAGCTACTTCTTAAGAGTTATGATATATTGCTTAGGAATAAATAACAACAAAGTTTTCATGTGCTTTTGCATTGTAAGGATAGTTTTTCCGCAAAGTTTTAAAATAAAAGAATTTTTTTTTTGATTTTATTTATTTTAAAATATCCTTACAATGGCATTTGTGAAAACTTTTGTTGCTTATAAGATTCCATTAAGAGCAAGAGTGGAAATATGAATTTGATTCTTTCATTTGTGGTAGTGTCTAAATTTACCAAATAAGGAAAGATTCTCATCACCTAAGTTTCAGTTGGATAGAAACTTGGAATCATGCAAGTTGTATAGCATGATGAATAAGAACTTTCAAGCATTGGAAAAATTAAGACTAACTACTTGTTCACATGGATGTGTGAGTCAAGTAAAGGATCGAGTACACATTCTTGTGCACTGATCAAGCCCACCACAAATAATCGTTAAGACTATTCGTCATTATTTACTAAAATTCAGTAAATATGGTTATACTTACAAGCTTAAGTGTAATTCTGAGACATTGGAAAAGGTTTCAATGTATGGCAGAGCGAATAAGAAGAATCAACTTAGGCAGAAAGATAAAAGTTTCTCAAATCTGAAAAGATGGGAGAGTACTTTAGTATCATGTTATATAATCATCTTAATGATTAAGAGACCTTATCACAATTCATCCTCTAAGTGCATTCTGGTAGCTAAGAAGAGGAGCTATGAATTGTTGAAGTGGTTAAATCAAGAAGATGATTTATACTTCGTTCCAAAAACAATTCTTAGAGTTATACTCTAAGATTGTAACTTGGGTGACATGTCTTAAAGAAGGTTTAAAACACTTGTCAAATGTAAGAGTAAAAGTTTTCTACTCTTGTACATTTGAAATTGGTAAGTTGTGATGTTTTTGGATAAAACAAAGACCAACTAAGGCCAATTGTGTGAAGTGTTTGTCTTGATTAGAATCCACACTATCTCTTAAATATTTGACAAGAGAGTCTTATATGTCAAGAGGACAGTGGGAGTCTTAAAGGTCTTGAAAGTCTCAAGAACTAATCAAGAATAAAACCTGAAGTTCTTCACTAGCACACGACTTGAGGTTTATAACCTATCGTGTCGACATGTCTGTGCCTATTCAAGTTGGCTTTGCATAGGAGTTCTGAGAGTTCTCAATTGGTTGCACAGCTACTTGGAAGCAATGGCAGGCCCTTGAGCTGCCACATGGCAAGAAATTAAGATTGAGTCAGTCTATATGAGTTTGAATTTGTCATTATCCTTGTCTTGTGACTATGGTTTTGAAAATTCACATGGATAGGAACTCATACACCATAAAATCTAAGTGTCATAAGGTTTCTCTCCGATTCATGAAAATGATGGTGAGGAAACACTTTCACTAAGTAGATTTTAGCTAGATAGCAATTGTGATATTTGCATTCTCAAAGTCGTTAGTGGAGCGTGTGTGGTTAACCAGCACACTAACATGGACTTGTGAGAAGTGGTAAAGGTCTAAACAATCGAGACTATGATTACGGCATCCCTTTTCATAGTTCTTAAAATTGTTTAGACACACCTGTGAGCTATCTAAGATAAGGTGTATGATATTGATAAAGTTTTATCAAAGCAATCTAGTATCAGAAATCTGAACTTTGGTAAGAAAGTCAATAAAGTATTGATTTCTAGAAGTCCAGCTGATTTCTGATTACATGTCAAAGCTAGTGGGAGCATAAGTGTTATGCTAATAATCATCATGTTAGTGGGAGCATGATAATTATGATAAACGTTGCAAGTTAGCAATGTTAATTAAAGAAAACAAAAGTTTCAATTCGTGAGGCTGCAGGGGTTGAAAAAGTTGTTTTGCTATAATTAAGGGAGAGAAAATTATACTTCATTTCAATTCTAAAAGCTTAGATTGAGGTTTTAAGTCGTATTTAGTCAAGGATATATATATGAATTTCATGTTGGAATGACTCAACATAAGGAAATTCTATATATGGGTCCATTATTTGCGTTCTAAAATTCGATTATGATTACGGCATCCCTTTTCATAATCTGAATTATGAGAACTTGGCAAATAGAAATGGAAATGTTATAGCAAAATACTGGTTTAGTCTTTATGTGAGACATCATGACTCGAGTCCCATATGCTTCGGATATAGGATCGATTACATGTGCTATATTTATCCTTTCTAAAATTTTCCAAATGCCTGGGGCATTAAGAAGGGAAAAGGTCTAGAACTGGATATGACTAAAAGGATTAAGCAATTGTCGAGGACAATCTAAGGTTTACCAAAGATTGGTTGCTCAAGGACAGTTGGAAGTATAGTGATAATTCTGGAAGGACCATATTGACATAATCTGTAAGGAGGCAACTCTTGTTCAGAAGTGATAGTCAAAATGGAATATGAAAATGTTTCAAAGTTGGAAATTATTCAATCTGTGTAAGATTAGGAAACTTAATGCAAGAAGGATATTTCCAAGGAGCTGATCTCCTTTGGAATGCTCTGTAATGGTTGTTGTCAAGTCTTTCTGACTCTGTGCATAATCATTACAGGAGGATCAATGCATATAAGTTTAGAATCTAACAGATTTCAGTAAATGGCATGAATTTGGAATTCTTGCATTTGCAGTAAGGATTTGGGACTGTGAAAGAGGATCATTGGAGTTATGTTCAATTGATCTAATTCACAAAGTGAAGATCATAGATAAACATAGTATGCATACTTGGTGTATGGCATGACTAGTGTTTAGAAAACATAGTGTACATGCTTGGAGCATGGGACAACTATTGTTTTAAATTCAAGAATAAAGTTGATAGCTGAAACAGTATACAATGAATAATGTGTAATCATATGGTGATAAATAAAAGGTGTTTTATTTATGTTCATAGGTTTTGATACCATATTAGATTCTATTATTATTGTGTTTCATTTTGCATGTTTTGACTTCCAGAATAACTAGGTCGTTCTTCCTGATTGACTAAGTTATTCAAACTATCCACAGTCGGTCATATGTTGGAAGTAGATATGAATCAAGACTGTCATGGGTTGGCTTGTAGAGGTCTAAGATGTTGGACAAGGGGCTACAACACTCATGAGTGCTCATAAGTTCTGAGTATTGGATTCAACCCGCGCTCATTGGAATCACTTCATGGATTTTATCACGAGTGATCATGAGACGATAATATCTTATATTCTTCAAACCTAGAGATATGAGTTGTTACTATGAGTTGGTTGTACATTGATTGCATGAAAACGCATTCGGTAACTCGGTGTTATAAAACGTGCCTTTGTGTATGATTCAACAAGTAGTAGAACAAGCCATATGAGTCGAAGTTTATCCATTCCTTTTACCTTCAGGATAAAAGCGATATCTGTGGGCCTCTCGATGATTTGGTGATGACAAATGTAAGTGCTCGGCCGGGCCTGGACTGATTTGATTTGTTCAATTAGTCAATCGTCATAAATCGGAAATCGGGAAACAACAAATGGACAGAGAGAATGATTATAATCCATGTCTCAGTCCATATGATATCTAGAATGGAGGAATATATGATCCCTTATCTAATGGACAAGTCATTGACAAAGGTCAGAGTTCATCTACAAGGTCAGAGTTCGACAGCGGCTTTTGAGAGCTACGATTGCCAGTTGGTTCCTGAAGTCATACGCAATAATAGTTTTAGACTTATCCAAGTGGGAGACTGTTGGATTAGTGTCTAAGTCCATAACTATAATTGGTATGTACTTGACCCGACTCGGCATGGTCCATTTGGGTTGCATGGCATCGGAACATTTGGATAGACCGTTTATGAGGAAAAGACATTTTGTGACATATTAATATATTATAAGTTCTAATATATTAATATGAAATCATATTATTTAATTAGTATTGATCAAGAATTAATTTGGACTTAATTTAGTGATCAAAAAGAGACTAATTAAATATATGGGGATTGATTGTGTAAATCATTCATTCTTATATATGTGGGCTTATGATCCAAGATTCCTTTATGTTGGGTTTAACCCATGTGGTGATCCATGGATACTCCGTGGAGGTTAAAACCCATGGAGCATAAGGAATGGGTAAAGTCATGAGTTACATGGTGTAACCCTAATAGCCACACTATATAAGAACCCCTTTAGTTCAAGAAATGGGCACTAGTGATACATATTTTGAGGGCTAGCCGATTTGAACATATATGTCTTCTTCTCATGGTTATTCCAAGAGTTTATGATGTTGTGTGAACCATTTGAGGTGTCACACTTGGGGCACTAGGCTCTCAAGCTTCATGGAGTCAAGCAACAACAACAAGGTATGTATTCTATCTATTTTATTATCCTAGTATCAATGTTTTGGTATGCTAGTTAGGATAATACCTTGGATAATCATATTTGCATGTATAATAGAGAAAACATAGATCCAAGGTATTTAGGGTTGCATGTACACTTAGGAGTGTTAGAATGCTTAAAACCCAACATATCTGTCATCAAAATATTCCATCATGGTGGTCTTAATCGACCCAAACATCTCCGGGTATCTGTGCCCGGACAATCTCGACCACCTCCTCGCGGATTATCTCCCTGACATGATCCTCTGTCAATACTGGCCCACCCTGGCCGATAGTCTCGGGCGCTGTCAGGGCGTCCTGATCGCCCTGCCCTGATCCCGATCCAGATCCAGTCACAAAACGCCTCGTAACCACCATACTGAAAATACACCAGGAAGATATCAGATAATCCGCATAAATAACAGGGAACCAACTCCCAACTAAACCCTAGGGGTTGTGACTTTCTTGCTACGCGTATGGGTCTTGTGCTTTCAGTAGTACTGGCCCATACTACCTTCCACACCTACCCATATTTGTCTCAAGTATCATCACAACGCCCTAACAATATACATATGCATGGTGATCGCTCAACCCTCACTCCTAGAGGAAAGCTAACTATCTCATAACTGGTATACTGACCCCGCATTACTCAACCATCCATGAAACTTCCACCAACCCTGCAGCACTAGTGTATGATAGCGATACATAACGCTGGACTCTACAGACATTAGAATACTCGGTCCTAGTCTAAGCCCACAACCAGACAAGGAACAGGAAATAAAGTCAAACCAAATATTCTCAGGCTATAAGATCTTAATTATGTACAACCTATGATGCATACACAGAGCAACTACAGTAACGATGTCAATTTCATATAAGAAAAACCCTAGGCTATCAGGCATCATATAATCAGACAATTCTATCATGCAATTCCTGAAGATCCCTAGCCTAGTACTAGCATGTTGTTCTAACATATCTCAATATAAAATAACTGCATGGTATTTTGGGGTCTACTTACTGGCTCCAGCTGATCGTACACTCTGCATCCTCCTTTAGTTATTTTGAAAATCTTTTCCGTGGTTTGAGACTGGATTCACATGAGTGTTCCTCCAATTCACTCAAACCAAGGCTCTGATACCAACTTGTAACATCCATAAAATTCAAGCCAATTTAAAACTTTTTCAACCAATTAAAAACCATTATTTATTACAAAGTATTTTCAAAATAGTTTCATGTCAGAGTATCACAAAAATCAAAAACATAAATTGTGAGGAGCTGTACGATCATGCCTTCGCCTTCCCGCAATCATCCGAAGTACCTGAAACCAAAACTGAAACTGTAAGCCCGATGCTTATTGATTTCCCCCAAAATACCGATACATAACAAATATTACATATAATAACAGGATGTAATGGGTCCACAGCTCTACAGACTCGATTACCCCTGAGCCCACAGTATGAGTCTGGCTTGCCTTACAGGCCCACAACTCATATCTGGCTTGCTCCCTCAGTCCTTGGACTGTAACAAAATGATTAGCATTTAGTGCGAGTCTGGTATGCTCTCCTGGCCCTCAGCCCGCATCTAGAATGCTTAGGAGTCCTCAGTATGAGTCTGGCATGCCCTCCCTGGCCCTCAGATCATATCTTGCATAATCCAGGGTTTGTTGGTCACCGCACGGAGCAGTGCAACCTCAACCCTACCCACTTAACATGTCGACATGTTACAAATAATGTTCATACAGATAATCATATAGTATCACAAGTAGTCCTACAAATCTACCATACTAGCATATATCAAACTAACATGCATATCTAACTCATACTCAGCATATCAACAAATACTAGGATATCAATCCAATGTGCCGGCCTTGGTGCCTTAGACCCCTTAGTATAGTGAGGATAACTCACCTCACAAGTAGTGCCGAACCGGACTGAAAGTCTTCGATCGCTGTCTCACCGAAAATCCCGAACTATCCAATATAACAATTACTAGGTCAACACATGGGGTATCCGTCTTAACTAAGGGTCCTCATAGAGTAATTGTCAACTATTGCCTTTTCTCTAATTTGGGCTAAGGCCCAATGCCAAATCCATGATCTTAAAAGTCCATATATCCAAAGCCCATTAATGGCCTAATTTTCCCAATTGGGCCCAACTCCATAATTGGGCCTTAACCTAGGATCCATTATCAAAACTGGCCCAAAACCCAATTATTCAGAACGTCCAGCTAGGCCCAAGTCCAAATAGTCCAAAGGCGGCCCAATCCCGAAGCCCAATTTGTCAAAAGCCCAACAGAGGGCGTACGCGGGGCGTACTTCTCTGGTATGCGGGGTGTACTTTCGTTTTGCGTTGACCACCATCAGGGTGGTTGACTCAGTACGCTGGGCGTACAGAAATTATGCGGGGCGTACGCGAGTTTCACCAAAACTCTTATAAGTGCTTAATAGCTTAAGCACTTAAGCCCAAATTTCAGATCCATCAACCAAATGTGTCTTCGAACCATAAAGTCTCGAACTTTAAGACTTTGGTCATCCAGAAAGTTCTTAATACATGGTCTTAACCTATTAAGACCTTCCTACTATATTTATGGGACATTTTAAGCCACTGGGACATCATTTTTATCACTTAGGACCCTTTCTAGGGTCTGAAAGGACAACTTATTACGTTCAAACCATAACAAGCACCAACTTGGGACTTTTGGGATAAGAAATTGTTTCATAAAGCTACTAAGGCTAGATCTACATCATACATACATAAAGGTTGGAGCTTTTTACCTTTTGGAGCTTCTAGAGCACAAAGAAACTTCAGATCTACAAGCTTGTCCTCCTTCTCCAACTTCTTGATGTAACACCTTCTTCCCCAACTACTCAAAGCACACTCTTTTAGCTCACACACTCAAGAAAGAGGTTAGGGTTTGGGGAAATGGTTCAAATATATGGAGGCTGAGGTGATGAATGGTTTTGAGCTCATAAGGACGTTTATATAGCACTCAAACCCTAAATATTAGGGTTTCACCTAATGTGAGTACGCTCAGCATACACAAGTGTACGCCTAGCGTACTAGGGTGCGCCTAGTACGCTCATTGTACCTTATGTACACTTAGCGTACTCTCTTGATCTCAAAGTTGCAACTTTATCCCTTAGTCTTCTAATGGCTTCACTCTTCCAACCCCAAAGACAACAATTGACAAAATAATAATAAAATAGAGGATTCGGAAATACCTGCACAATCTCGGGATGTTACAATAAATCTTCGATAATACCCCGCAAGACCTAAGAAACCATGAATCTCAGATGCGGTCATCGGAACCTCCCAACTCATCACAACTAATCTTGGTCGGGTCAACCAAGATTCCCTTCTAGTTGATGATGTGCCCCAGAAACCGCACCCCGCTCAACCAAAACTCGCATTTGTAGAATTTGACATAAATCCTTTCCCTCCTCAGGGTCTCCAACACCTCTCGTAAATGCTGATAATGGTGCTCATTGGTCTTGTTGTATACCAGAATATCATCGATGAATAAAATCACAGAACGATCCAACATCGGCCTGCATACCCGGTTCATGAGGTCCATGAACGCTGCTGGTGCATTGGTGAGCCCAAATGGCATCACCACGAACTCGTAATGACCATAAGGAGTATTGAAGGATGTCTTCTGCACATACTCATCCCTGACCCTCATCTGGTGGTACCCCGATCGCAAATCAATCTTGAAAAAACAAGATACACCCTGAAGCTGATCAAACAAATTGTCAATCCTCGGAAGTGGATAACGGTTCTTCACCATTAACTTATTCAACTCCCGATAGTCATGCACATTCTGTGCGAACCGTCTTTCTTCTTCACAAATAGAATCGGTGCTCCCTATGGATAACTACTTTGGTGAATAAAACCCTTGTCTGGAGCTCCTGTAGCTGTGTACAGAAATCCTACATCTCAAGTGGTTCCAGGCGATACAGCGCCTTGGCTATCGGAGGTGCATCGGGTACCAATTCAATTCGAAACTCAACCTGCCTCTCGGGAGGCACTCCTAGTAAATCCTTGGGGAAAACATAAGGGAAATCCCACACAATGGGTACCCTTCTCAACTCAGTCGTGCCCTCAACCCATGTGTCATAAACATAGGCTAGGAACCCAAAACAACCCTGCTGCAAATATCTCCTGGCCCTCGCAGCCGGATAGAGAACTGGCCCATGCTAAACTTTATCACCAGATATAGTCAGTTCTCCCCCACTTGGGCTTTGAACTCTTACCAACTTCCTCTCGCAATCGATCACATCCCCATTGGGGATCGACACGAAATCAATAGAGAATCTTTCGCTACACATGTTTAGGACACACCCACGGAAAATCCTCAAAGCACTCACGGTACGATCATCCGCAATCTCCACCTCTATAGGGGAATCCAAGGTCCCCGGAGCATTTCGAAACTTCTTACTGAGCGCAAGAGATACGAAGGATCGGGTAGCCTACGAATCAAATAGAACATGAGCAGACAAACCATTGACTAAAAAGGTCCCTATAGAAGATCACAATAAGCATAAGCATAAAAAAAGAAGGAAATAAAAGATAGAGATAAAACACATACCACTACCCACACCCGACACTTCACGGACCTCATCGGTGGTTAGCTGAAAAGCCCTGGAAGCCGTCAGTAATCCTCAAGGTGGCTAGCGTAAGCGCCGCCACTGCTCCCCCAGACAACCTCGGGTAATCGGCCTTTTTATGGCTTGTCTGATTGCAATGAAAGTAAATAAGAGCCCTCTTGGAGAAATCCATGCTCATGTGGCCTAACTGGCTACAACTAAAACATCCTTAACCTGCTGATCGACAAGCTCCGCTGTGCGGCTTGCCACACTTGGCACAAAGGACCCAACCCTGTTGGCCTCTGGTGTGAGCATCAGAGGTCTTGGGCCTCTTAGTCTGGTACATTGTTGTCTGAATCTGCTCTGGCTTCCGCTTCGTCCGGAGCTCCAACTCAATTTCCCACTTGAGGGCCTTCTTGATCATATCATTTAGGGTCTTGCGCCCCAAAAAGATCACGAATTCCCAGATATCCTCCCTCAACATGGCGTGATATATCGTCTTCCTTATCTCCTCATCCGCACCGTACTGCAGAACCAACAATGCCCTCTCCCTGAATTTGGCAGTAATCTCCGCCACACTCTCTATAGTCTGGCAAAGGTCCTGGAACTCCCTCGCCAGCTGCTGCACCTCGATAGCTGGTGCAAACTCCTTCTAAAACCTCTAAACAAAGTCCTCCCATGTCATCACTGCCATCGATGTCGTCCCTATAGCTCGGGTAACCTCCTCCCACCAGTCCCGCGCTCTGTCCTTTAGTAGGCAGGACGCAAATCCCACCTTTGCCCCCTCAGAGCAAAAGCTCGTACGCTGAGCATTCTCCATGCCAGTGATCCAGTGACAGCTAGCGATGGGGTCCTTAACCCCAAATAACTCAGGATCCCCGCAAGCCTTGAACTCTTGAAATGAGGGAGTTCGAGCTCCAATATGACCCGCAACAATCTCAGCTCGGAAACTCCTGAGTCTCTTTTCCATCAAATCCATAATCCCCTCCTTGATGGTACCGAACAGTACAGGGGTAGCATCCAAAATACCACGAGTAACCTCAGTCGATATAAACTTGCACATCCTCTCATCAATTGGTTCAGCACCTGAACTGAGCCCGAACTAGAACCCGAACCTGAAGCTCCACGAGTAATCATCACCATCCTCAAACTGAAATACAACATAACAACAATCAGATATGACCTGAGGGAAACATTACAAACACAAAGGCCTCCTTAGAGTTGTCAGGTCTACTCTTGTCTCAGGTACAAGTCCTATGCTTCCAGTAATACGGGCCCAATACAACCTTCCACACCTACCTGTAACTGATGAGACATCGACCTCCGACGATGCTTCTGGTCTTCTGCTGCGGCGGAGATCTGACATCACAGTGCAAAGTCGTTAGAGCCGCCCCAGGGACTGTGCCCCGGGAGCGGACTCCGACGGTCAAGTTAGATCAGCTAGAAGATCTGAGATGGTCCTCCATAGCTGGAGAGAACCATCTTGGTGCTAGTGGTGGTGTATGGTGGTTGACGGCGGCGGGTGGCGGCTGAGCCACCCGGCCGGAGTATAGGGCGGCGGCTGAGCCAAGGGGAAGAAGATCCCTCTCCATAGAGGAGATACAATTCATTATATATGGGACAATTAGGTCAGGCCTTGGGCCAGCCCAATTCAGGCCCAAATAGCAAGAAGCTGGGCAAGGCCGCCCGGAGGCGCCGGGCGGGGCTGGTGGGCGCGCCCCAGGCAAGGCTAGCGGGCACGCACCAGGAAAGGATGGCAGAGGAGCGCCAGGTGAGGGAGCGCCTGGCCGGGCCGGCAGGAGAGTCCCCAGCAGGGCTGGCAAGGGAGTTCCCAGCAAGGCTGGCAAGGGAGCGCCAGGCAGGGCTGGCAGGAGCGCGCCAGGCCAGGATGGCGCGCTAGAGCAGTCTAGGCCATGCCAATGGACCATATATCATCAAGTCCCCCCAGTCTGGTGTTATTGGTACGCGGCCAATGACATCGGACTGGACTAAGTCATATAAACCAGCAGGAGAGTCCCCAGCGAGGCTGGCAAGGGAACGCCAGGCAGGGCTGGCAGGAGCGCGCCAGGCCAGGCTGGCGCGCTAGAGCAGTCTGGGCCATGATAATGGACCATATGTCATCAATTCCCCCCAGTCTGATGTTATTGGTACACGGCAATGACATCAGACTGGAACTAGTCATATAAACTGTGCGTCGTCAAGTCCCCCTAGTCTGATGCGATTGGGTTGCTGACAATCGGATCGGACTAGATAAAGCACCAAAGCATTAAATAATAGTGAAAATGATCGAATACTGCTTGAGCTGACTTGATACTCCTTCATTGAGAGGAGTGCGAGCCGATCGGTGCGGTGCAACGTAACTGTTGCTGCGATCATGCAGACCGAGGCTGCTAAAGAGTGTTACATGACACTCATGTCAATGGAATGTCGGGCCGGGGTAGCTAAGAAGCGTAACCTTGCCCTACAGTCCCTGAGACTGTTATCCGACGTGATTTTTGTGGTATCCATGCGCAGATGGGATGTCACCAGTAACCATCTACATAGTCTGCATTAATAACCGTCTTGAGGGTCTTTCTTGCTTGGGCTACACCTAGCTGGATTCCCCCCAGTCTGATGTGGGTAGCGTAGGTAGCCACATCAGACTATGTTGTCAAACCAATAAACCGTAAGGTTGTTGACCATAATATAAGTGGCAGATATTCCGAGAACTGTGCGATTAGGTTGCTAGCGAGGGTCACACAGTGAGACTATTGCTGATAGCCAGACAACAGAATTGTTGAGGGATAGGCAGTGAGGCTATAGGTTGGGGTTGCATAGCAAGACCGTTTCCGAGAGCCAGGAAACAGAGGTGCTGTGGGGTACGCGGCGAGGCTACAGGTAGGGTTGCACAGCGAGACCATTTCCGAGAACCAGGAAACAGAGATGTTGTGGGGTACGCGGCGAGGCTACATGTACGGTTACACAGCGAGACCATTTCCGAGAGCCAGGAAACAGAGATGCTGTGGGGTCGTAGGTAGCAGGGCCACTGTCGGGATGACCTTCTTGCTGGAGAGTATCCTCACTATAGCATGGTGTAATGTAGATAACACTTCATCGATCGTCCGAGCACAAGAGAACCATGATGACTGTGAGAGAGGAAGCACCAAGATCATGGTGTGGAATAAGATTGTGATGCGCGGCTTATGTTGCGCGACTTAGGAGAGTAGCTTGGGCTTAGCAGCCAGCGAACATGGAGATGTCATGCGGGAAAGCATCGCGTGTAACAGATCGGGTTTGGCTGCTAACGATCGTAAATAGATCACGCGAGAGAGCATCACGTGGAATGGATCGAGCTTGGCTGCCAGCGATCGTAGATAAATCACGCGGGAGAGCATCGCATGGAATGGATCGGGCTTGGCTGCCAGCAATCGTAGATAAATTACGTGGAAGAGCATCGCGTGGAATGGATCGGGCTTGGCTGCCAGCGATCATAGATAAAGCACGCGGAAGAGCATCGCATGAAATGGTTGGAGCATGTTGCTATAATGGAGTCGGGCTGAGAAGCCAGGCGACTCGAGGCGAGGGTACTGAACCTCGCATACGGAGCTTGCCGCTAATATGGAGTCGGGCTGAGGAGCCAGGCGACTCGAGGCGAGGGTACTGAACCTCGCATGCGGAGCTTGCCGCTAAAATGGAGTCGGGCTGAGAAGCCAGGCGACTCGAGGCGAGGGTACTGAACCTCGCATGCGGAGCTTGCCGCTATAATGGAGTCGGGCTGAGAAGCCAGGCGACTCGAGGCGAGGGTACTGAACCTCGCATGCGGAGCTTGCCGCTAATATGGTGTCGTGCTGAGAAGCCAGGCGACTCGAGGCGAGGGTACTGAACCTCGCATGCGCAGCTTGCCGCTATAATGGAGTCGGGCTGAGAAGCCAGGCGACTTGAGGCGAGGGTACTGATCCTCGCATGCGAAGCTTGCCGCTATAATGTAGTCGGGCTGAGAAGCCAGGCGACTCGAGGCGAGGGTACTGAACCTCGCATGCGGAGCTTGCCGCTAATATGGAGTCGGGCTGAAAAGCCAGGCGACTCCAGGCGAGGGTACTAAACCTCGCATGCGGAGCTTGCCGCTATAATGGAGTCGGGCTGAGAAGCCAGGCGACTCGAGGCGAGGGTACTGAACCTCGCATGCGGAGCTTGCCGCTAATATGAAGTCGGGCTGAGAAGCCAGGTGACTTGAGGCGAGGGTACTGAACCTCGCACGATTGGGCGTAACACCCTACAATATATGTGTCTAGCTCATGTGACCAGTCTAGGTTAAAGCAGAATGGTACCTGATGCTTTGCTGCATCGCTAGTCGTACTAATAATTGACGCCTCAGTGTCTTGGTTGTTTGCGGAGGGCTATGTCGCAGTTCTACCTAGAGCTCGATAGCATAGCTACTGTTAAGAGGTGCGTAGCGAGACTGCTGTCAAGAACTGGTCCGCAAGGCCGCTAAGGTCCGGGGAGCGAGCTGCTAGCGATAGGTGGGCAGCGTGACCACTGAAAGGTGGGCAACGAGACTACCGAGGGTTGAGCCACGAGGATGTTCTTTCGATCTAGAATATTAGTGTCCCCTCGAGTGCACTGTCATGCATAGTATTAGCTTTTCATGTACTTTAACTCAGCTCCTTCAGAATAAAAATGACTTCTGCATAGTGTCGTGCCAACCCTTCCCCCCTTCCCCCCCCCCCCCTTTTTTTCTTAGAGGAGGCGAGGAATGAAAATGATTGATGCATAGTTTCAGGAAATTGGGCGACGCAACTACTGAGAAAATGCTAAGCGACCCAAGTACTAACAAAACTGAACAGCGCGACTGGCACAGCTGCTGGGAGTCAGACAACGTAACTGCTGATGACTAGGCTTTGCAGCTGCTGAGCTGGGTCGCATCGTCTAGAATCGGATGTAGGTTGACTGGATTGGAGCGTACGAGCTTTGATTTTTTTTTTGGAAAGTTCCGAGTAGATTGGACTATAAAACATCTTCTAAAATCGAATTATGTTGGACGAAGTCATATTACTTGAGACTGATAGGCCAATTTATTCTTGAAAAATTTGTGTCATTTAATCCTTTAAGGCAGCCCCAATGTTGAAGTATATGGGAAACTCAAATAAGGTGCTATAGCCCACGTGCAGCCCATTAGGGTGTATGGAGTTGTAAGCCCACATACTCTATATTTTTTGTTTGAAAGCATCGGCCCGCGATGTATATTCTGAAAACATTTTTGCTGAGCGGGAATGTAGCACATGAGTACTGAGTAGTTTTTTTTTTTTTTTTTTTTTGTAAAATTGGGTATTTTTTCTGTTGGTGGAATAGCCCAAGAACATAAATGAATTCTGGCAGCCCAATGATATGAGACCATATGAGAAAACGGCCCAATAAATGTTAGCCCGTTTATAGGTTACCAGCCCAGCTCCTTCCTATCTTTTTTTGTTGTATGTGCAGATCAAACTGAACCCTAGCATCACTTGTCACGATCCCAAAATAAAATGCACGACTGGAGATGGCGCCCTCTTCTTCGGAACTCGCCGGATATGGAGAAAAACCGGGGCTGCGAGTTCGCCGGCAGTGCGAGATCCGATGGTCTTCAATTGAAGGCTATCAGTCGCTAAGAGGATGTGGTGGTTAATTGGTCACAGGGGCGCGACGACCTTGGTGGTCTTTCGTCTGAGAGTTATCGATTGGGAAGGAATGTTGGAACTACAGCGTGATTTCAGGCAAAATCGATCTGTTGGGTCGTTCGTTGAAGGCGACTGTGGTTTAACTTCTCTCTTCAGCGGCATTTGCTCGGAGGTGGCGATTAGTTGTACCCGGGTTCGGACCATCGGCGGTGCAGACTGGAGCGGCGGCGGCTCAAGGAACTGTGGCCGTCGATCGATACCGGTGGTGATTTGACTGGTAATGTGACTCCAGCTGGTGGTGGTCGTTCAGCTACTAGAGACTACTCTCCATTTTCGTTATTGGAAATCGTGGATTGTAGAAGGAGATTGGGGCTTTTGGTTTGGCTATACAGGTCTGCTATACCCTCGCTTGGAGATGGCTTGCGATGCGAGGATGGTACCGACGACCCTTCTCCCCCTTGATGATGGCGATGCTTGATTGAGCTGAAATTGATCGGTAATGTCTTGGCTTCGTTTCCCGGCGACGAGAATTATGGCTTGTTGAAGATGTCCGTCGACTGGGTTAACTGAGTGGCTCTTGTCTGCGACGAGAAGGAGGCCAGGTGGGATCCGGTGGATACAGGCGATTTGGTGGTGCCCTGGCTCTGGTGGGCGGCTATTAATTGAACACAGAAGAGTGTGATTGGATGTCATCGAACATAAAGTAGGTCGGAGCAACACTTTCGTCACTGCTAGGGCTTCCGTGGTCGCTTAACGACAGTCGGTCGGTGATGGACTGATTAAAATCACCGACTGGGTGTTCCATGGAAGGGATGGATCAGGTCGGCTCCACCTCTTGACTTTCTACTAGCTTTTTGACCGTGTAGGGCCCGCACACCTTTTTATATTTGGAGAGTAGCAGCAAATGTCGGGCAAAGCTATAGTTTTGACTTTGTGTATCGAGAATTGGACCAGGTGGTCCCACCCGAAAATGCTTTTGTCTTTTGGTTTTTAGTGTACACAGTATATTGTATACACCCGTACTACCCCTCTTTTTTTTTTCTTTTTTGGCTCTGTTGACTGAAAAGAAACACCAACTATTTCTCTCTTTTTTATACTATTTCTTGTGCTGTAACTGTGGAAGTGATATGGTAATTTGTATTTTTTTTAGTGTGGTAAAAGATAATGAGATGTATCTTGCAATAAAAACACGCACAACTTTCTTCTTTTTCTTCTTTTTTTTTTTTTGAAAACCATTAACCAAAATGGTAAAGCTATAGGGTAGAAGTAATTTTTACCCTTTGAAATGTGCAAAAATTACAGCACAGCTTAAATAGACTTGTGCATTTAGACTTATTACTGAAATAGTCCTTTGATGATATGACATCTGAAATATGGTAAAAACTCATAAGAATTCTCTTGCTTTTCAAAACTACCGAAGATACATGGAAAGGCATAAATTAAATGAAGTTTCTGAAAAGCTATGAAGTAAGGGTGGGTTAAGACCCATCAAAACTTCTCCTCCCTTCTCTTTTTTTTTTGAAGAGTTTTGTAAAATGTACAAGCAACACAGCTGTATGTACAAATAAATGCTTCAAGAATTGAAGTTCTTTACAGAAAATATAAGCTAAAATCGTTTTTCTGTATCATATAAACAGAAAATGAAGTAAAAACTCATAATTTTTTTTTTCTGAAATTGCTCAACAATCCTCCGACAAATAAACAAAAAAACGGGTCTAAAAAGGGGTTTCTTCCTCACGAAACCTTTTTTACTTTTCAGCTTGCTCAACAAGCTATGAAGATATGAGCAAGAAACAGATCTGGAACAATTTTCGTTCTCTATCTCTAATCTTTTTTAGAGAATACAGTAAATAGACTACTTCAGAGAAGCTTTGCAAAGAAAATCATAAACTGAAGGTCATTTTTTGTAACAAAAACTGAAAATAAAGTAAGAAATCACGAAAATTTTCTTCCCCTCTCAAGTTACTTGGATAAACACCAAAATATGAACAAAGATAGAGAAATGGTCGAAAAAACCTCTTCTCTCCCCGAAAATACAAGTAAAAACGGGTTTGAATTGATGTTTTGAAAACTTGAGAGATGATTAAGTGAACAAAAACCTTCAGATCTAGAGATCTGAGCTAAAAATGAAGTAGATTTACATATCTGAAGAAAAAGTCATCAGATCCAAAGATCTGAAGCATACTATTCAGATCTAGGTAGATCTTTGCCAAAATCCAAACGAATCTGAACTAAGGAATGTAGAAATGGACAGATCTGAGCAAACCTTAGATGAGGATAAATCAGATTTGAACAAATCTTAGAAAAAAACTAAAGCATCTGGACAGATCTTGGCAAGAACCAAGCGGATCTGAACCAAATGAAGCTAAACATTAACAGATCTGGTCACACCTGAGCTGAAGCACATCAGATCTAAATAGATCTAGGCAAGAACGAGATGATTTATGCTCGTTCGAGTCTGGGATGGCGCCGAATGATGCGACATCGACCTCCGGCGATGCTTCTGGTCTTCTGTTGCGGTGGAGATCTGACATCACAGTGCAAAGTCGTTAGAGCCGCCCCAGGGACTATGCCCCGGGAGCGGACTCCGACGGTCAAGTTAGATCAACTAGAAGATCTGAGATGGTCCTCCATAGCTGGAGAGAACCATCTTGGTGCTAGTGGTGGTGTATGGTGGTTGACGGCGGCGGGTGGCGGCTGAGCCACCCGGCCGGAGTATAGGGCGGCGGTTGAGCCAAGGGGAAGAAGATCCCTCTCCATGGAGGAGATACTATTTGATGATATATGGTCCATTGGCATGGCCTAGACTGCTCTAGCGCGCCAGCCTGGCCTGGTGCGCTCCTGCCAGCCCTGCCTGGCGTTCCCTTGCGAGCCTTGCTGGGGACTCCCTTGCCAGCCCTACTGGGGACTCTCCTGTCGGCTCGGCCAGGCGCTCCCTCGCCTGGCACTCCCTTGCCATCCTCTCCTGGTGCGCGCCCGCCAGCCCTGCCTGAGGCACGCCCGCCAGCCCCGCCCGGCGCCTCCGGGCGGCCTTGCCCAGCTCCTTTCTAGCTGGGCCTGAATTGGGCTGGCCCAAGGCCTGACCTAATTGTCCCCTATATAATGAACAGTACCTCCTCCATGGAGGAGAATCTTCCCCATGGCTCAGCCGCCACTACACTCCGGCCGGGTGGCTCAGTCGCCACCCGCCGCCGTCAGCCACCATACACCACCACTAGCACCAAGATGGTTCCCTCCAGCTATGGAGAACCATCTCAGATCTTCTAGCTGATCTAACTTGACCGTCGGAGTCCGCTCCCGGGGCACAGTCCCTTGGTCGGCTCTAACGACTTTGCACTGTGATGCCAGATCTCCGCCGCAGCAGAAGACCAGAAGGCTCGCCGGAGGTCCATGTCGCATCATTTTGCGCCATCCCAGATTCGAGCAAGTAGCAAAAGCCTCAGCTGCTTTCAAGCTCGTTTTCCCTCAGATCTGATGTGTTTCCATCTCAGGTTTCCTCAGATCTGTTAATTTCTAGTATCATTTGTTCAGATCTGGTTGTTTTTTGCCAAGATCTGTTCAAAATTGCTTCACCATCTTTTAGATCTGTAGATCCATCACGTTTTTTTTAGTTCAGATCTATGGATCTATAGGATTTTCTTCACTCAAACACCCCCCAAGTTTGCAAAAATCTTCTTAGAATCATTTTTTGGTTCATATCCTGGGGTTTGTTGAGTAGGATGAAGATTAAAGAAATTTTTATGAGTTTTTACCTCATTTCAGTCCATATACTATCAGAAATCATCTTTAGTTAAGATTTTTTATGAACAACTTTACTACATGCATCAGCTGTTTGTAAGCACAGCTGAGATGTTTGTACATTTCAGGAAAAAATCGAGCTCTTATTCCATTTTCGTTTATATTTTTGGGATTTCTTCAAAAGATTAGAAAAGGAAAACGAAAATTTCCTCCAGGTCTGCTGTTTGCTCATATCTTGATAGCTTCTTGAGCAAGCTGAAAAGAAAATGAAGTTTTATGAGCAACATCCCACCTCAGATCCGTTTTTCACTTTTAATATGGGATTTGCCCAGCAAGTGGGAAGAAAAGAAGTTTTTAAGAATTTTTGTTTCATTTTCAGTTCACATCTATCAAAAATCGTTTTTAGCTATGATTCTTTGTACTATCCCATCCCTCTAACAGCTATTTGTACACATAGCTGTATGGCTTGTATATTTTACAAGGCATTTTAAAAGAAAAAGAGAAGGGAGGAGAAGTTTTTATGGGTCTCAACCCACCCTCAGTTGATAGCTTTTCAGAAACTTCATTTAATTTATGCCTTTCCATTTATCTGCGGTAGTTTTGAAAAGGAAGAGAATTCTTATGAGTTTTTACCATCTTTCAGATGTCATATTATCAAAGGTTAATTTTAGTAATCAATCTAAATGTACAAATTTCTTTAAGTTGTGCTGTAACTAGTAAAAGTTATTTTCACTTCATAGTTTTACCATTTTAATTAATGGTTATATATATATATATATATATATATATATATATATATATATATATATATATATATATATATATATATATATATATATATATATATATATATATAAAGAAAAGAGAAAACAAAGAGACGGAAAGTGGCTCCTACAAAAGTGATAAGAAAAATGCATACAAAAACAAAAGCGTGTATACAGAGAAAATCATCTTTACAGCTCACATTCATGACAAATCACTCAAATACATCAAAAATGGTGTATGTCGTGTCTATCTATTGCCGACAGTAACAAAAAAAAGAAGGGGGTAAAGGTGCACAGTGCACCAGACCAATGACAGACTAATGAGAAGACAAATGACAGAGCTGTCTATAGAAGTCAGAAACAAAGGACCCTCATCTGGTCCAATCCCTTATGTACAGAAAAAACAAAAGGGTCGGACCCACCGGTCGACACACCTTCCCAAGCAGCCAAAGACGTCCCGAAACCGAGCTTCTCTCGCCAGAATGAAAGCCTCAACTACTCAATCCCCGGTCGCACCCAGCTTCGCCGGACCACCCACAGACGGCGGGCAGCTTCAAGATTCGGCGCCGCCAGTCACAGCCATCATCACCAGTCGCATTCGAGTTCGACGCTGAGCGACTGTCCAAAACGTCTCTAATCGGCCGTAGCCGCTCCACCAGCAACCATAGTCGGTCGACTACCACAACCAGGCAGCCTCCGATTACCAGCCACCGCCGCATCCCTGTGATCAATCAATCGCCGCTCGCCAGAGTTAGGGCACCACCAAATCACCTCCAGCCACTAATCGGGGCCACCTGACGCAACTAACCTGCATCGCCGGCTAAGCTTGCTGCTCCAAGACCTCCTCCGCCAAACGCACCCCAACCTAATGCAGACCACCAATCACCCTCGATGTCACCGGCGACCAGACAACAAGCAAAAGGCGAGCTCGTTGCGACCTCCAACGAGGAACCACCACAATAGCCACCATTGTACGCCTTTAGTAGCACTACAAGAAGAAACTGGACTGCCATCGACACCGCTGACCAGCGCCACCGGCGATTGGTACTGCCTCCGACCCTCTCTACAAACGACGTCCTCCAGCAAGGAGTCTTCAATGGCGGGTCAAAGGTGTCCTTTCTTTGACGGCTCCATTTGACAGTATGAGAGAGAGACGCGGCTGAAGGGTTTTTCCCTCAAAACTGATCGTAAAGCATTTTGGGCCCATGGTGCTTTGTGTACGTCTCAAAAGGAAGAGAAAAATTCATATGGGCTAATAATTGAAAGACTGGGCTCTTAAATATTTGTCTTGTGCAGATTAATTACAAACGGGTTGCAATATTCAACTTGGACTTCTATGGATTTCAATCAAGTGGTCCAACAAATAATTGGGTTGATTATTTCTAAGTAGGTCCAAATAAATAATGGGCTTTTGATCTTGGGCTGATCCTATCGCAAATGGACTATTATTTCTCATTTTGGACCTCTCGTATTAAATGGGTCTCAAGATCTCCCCTAGTGGGCTACAACTATGACATCTTGAGCTTCTTTTAGGCCTTTCAGGTTATTGGGCTACAATATGTATTTTGAGTTCCTCTCACGATAAGTGGGCTCCAACAGATTTATCTCGGGCTCCAAGCAAATTGACATTTCATTGGGCTACCTCAACAAATAAAATGGGCCATTTTTACAAAGACAATTTTTATCAATCGGCTATCTAGTGGTCGTGTGTTGCGGTTCGGCCCAACAAAACCCGACTTCAGAAGATGCGTTGCGAATCAAACCGCTCGATGTTCCCAAAAAATAAAAAAAAGGGGGGAGGGAAAAGAGTAGTGCATCACTACTACTCGTGAAGCATTCTGAAATAACCCTCAACAATTATGTTGCTCGGCTATCAGCAGCTATGTTGACCAACTTCAAGAAGTCTCGCTGCTCGGCTCTCAACAGCCGCACTGTTTGGACCCCAGCGGTCGCGCAGCCTGACCCTCAGTAGCGATGCGGCCCAACACAATAGCAGTAAAGCCCAGTCATCAACAGTTGCGTTGTCTGACCAGCAGTCGTGCTACACGACTCTTATTAGCAGCTATATGACGGTCATTTCCATTTTCCTCGCCTCTTCTAAGAAAAAAAAAGGGGGGGGGGGTTGGCACGACACTATGCAGAAGTGGTTTTTATTATGAAGGAACATAGTTAAAGTACATGAAGAGCTAATGCTATGCATGACAGTGCACTCGGGTCACATTAATATTCTAGAACGAAAGAGCAGGCTCGTGGTTCAACCCTCGGTAGTCTCATTGCCCAGCTTTTGTTGGTCGCGCTGCCCACCTATCGCTAGCAGCTCGCTCCCCGGGCCTCAGCGGCCCTGCTGACCAGTTCCTGACAGCAGTTTCGCTACGCACCTCCTAATAGCAACTACACTATCAAGCTCCAAGTAGCACCGCCACGTAGCTCTCTCCGCAAACAGTCAAGGCACCGAGGCATCAATTATTAGTATGGCTAGAGATGCAGCAAAGCACCAGGTACCATTCCACTTTAACTCAGACTGGTTACACGAGCTAGACACACAGATTGTAGGGTGCTACGCCCAATCATGCGAGGTTCAGTATCCTCGCCTCGAGTCGCCTGGCTTCCCAGCCCGACTCCATTACAGCGGCAAGCTCCGCATGCGAGGTTCAGTACCCTCGCCTTGAGTTGCCTGGTTTCCCAGCACGACTCCATTACAGCGGCAAGCTCCGCATGCGAGGTTCAGTACCCTCGCCTCGAGTCGCCTGGCTTCCCAGACCGACTCCATTACAGCGGCAAGCTCCGCATGCGAGGTTCAGTACCCTCGCCTCGAGTCGTTTGGCTTCCCAGCCCGACTCCATTATAGCGGCACGCTCCGCATGCGAGGCTCAGTACCCTCGCCTTGAGTCGTCTGGCTTCTCAGCCCGACTCCATTATAGCGGCAAGCTCCGCATGCGAGGTTCAATACCCTCGCCACGAGTCGCCTAACTTCTCAGCCCGACTCCATTATACTGGCAAGCTCCGCATACGAGGTTCAGTACCCTCGCCTCGAGTCGCCTGGCTTCTCAGCCCGACTACATTATACCGGCAAGCTCCGCATGCGAGGTTCAGTACCCTCGCCTCGAGTCGCCTGGCTTCTCAGCCCGGCTCCATTATAGCGGCAAGCTCCGCATGCGAGGTTCAGTACCCTCACCTCGAGTCGCCCGGCTTCTCAGCCCGACTCCATTATAGCGGCAAGCTCCGCATGCGAGGTTCAGTACCCTCGCCTCGAGTCGCCTGGCTTTTCAGCCCGACTCCATTATAACGACAAGCTCCGCATGCGAGGTTCAGTACCCTCGCCTCGAGTCGCCTGGCTTCTCAGCCCGACTCCATTATAGCAACATGCTCCGACCATTCCACGTGATGCTCGTCCGCATGATTTATCTACGATCACTGGCAGCCAAACCCGATCCGTTACACGCGATGCTTTCCCGCATGACATCTCCATGTTCACTGGCTACTAAGCCCGAGCTATTCTTCTAAGTCGCGCAACATAAGTCGCACATCACAAGCTCTCGGTGTTTCCTCTCTCACAGTCATCATGGTTCTCTTGTGCTCGGACGGTCGATGAAGTGTTATCCACATTACATCCTGCTATAGCGAGGATACTCTCCAGCAAGAAGGTCATCCCGACAGCGACCTTGCTACCTACGGCCCCACAACATCTCTGTTTCCTGGCTCTCGGAAACGGTCTTGTTGCGTAACCCTACCTGTAGCCTCACCGCGAACCCCACAGTACCTCTGTTTCCTGGCCCTCAGAAATGGTCTCGCTGTGCAACCCTACTTGTAGCCTCGCCGCATACCCCACAATATCTCTGTTTCCTGGCTCTCGGAAATGGTTTCGCTGTGCAACCCTACCTGGCCTCACCGCTTATCCCTTAGCACCTCTGCTGCCTGGCTCTCGGCAACAGTCTCACTACACGTTTCCTACCTATAGCCTCACTACCTGTTCCTCAAGAATTCTGTTGTCTGGCTATCGACAATAGTCTTACTACGTGACCCTCGCTAGTAATCGCACAGCTCTCGGAATATCTGCCACTTATATTATGGTCAACAACCTTACGGTTTATTGGTTTGACAACATAGTCTGACACGGCTACCTACGCTACCCACATCAGACTGGGGGGAATCCAGCTAGGTGTAGCCCGAGCAAGGAAGATCCTCAAAACGGTAATTAATGCAGACTATGTAGATGGTTACTGGTGACATCCCATCTGCGCATGGCTACCACAACAATCACGTCGGATAACAGTCTCAGGGACTGAATGGCAAGCTTACGGTTCTTAGCTACCCCGGCCCGACATTTCATCGACATCAGTGTCGCGTAACACTCTTTAGCAACCTCAGTCCGCATGATCGCAACAATAGTTACGTTGCATCGCACCGATCGGCTCGCACTCCTCTCAATGAAGGAGTATAAAGCCAGCTCAAGCTGCATAAGCAATGTTTGGCTCATCGCACAACCCCACGGCTCCCGTGGGTAAGGTTCGGTCATTCTCTTTATTATTTATTGTATTGGTGCTTTATCTAGTCCGATCCGATTGTCAGCAACCCAATCGCATCAGACTAGGGGGACTTGACGACGCACAGTTTATATGACTAAGTCCAGTCCGATGTCATTGGCCGCGTACCAATAACACCAGACTGGGGGGACTTGATGATATATGGTCCATTGGCATGGCCTAGACTGCTCTAGCGCGCCAGCCTGGCCTGGTGCGCTCCAGCCAGCCCTGCCTAGCGTTCCCTTGTGAGCCTTGCTGGGGACTCCCTTGCCAGCCCTGCTGGGGACTCTCCGGCCGGCTCGGCCAGACGCTCCCTCGCCTGGCACTCCCTTGCCATCCTCTCCTGGTGCGCGCCCGCCAGCCCCGCCCGGCGCCTCCGGGCGGCCTCGCCCAACTCCTTGCTAGCTGGGCCTGAATTGGGCTGGCCCACGGCCTGACCTAATTGTCCCCTATATAATGAACAGTACCTCCTCCATGGAGGAGGATCTTCCCCATGGCTCAGCCGCCACTACACTCCAGCCGGGTGGCTCAGCCGCCACCCGTCGCCGTCAGCCACCATACACCACCACTAGCACCAAGATGGTTCCCTCCAGCTATGGAGAACCATCTCAGATCGTCTAGCTGATCTAACTTGACCGTCGGAGTCCGCTCCTTGGGCACAGTACCTGGGTCGGCTCTAACGAATTTGCACTGTGATGTCAGATCTCCGCCGCAACAGAAGACCAGAAGGCTCGCCGGAGGTCCATGTCACATCACTATTCATTATATAGGGGACAATTAGGTCAGGCCTTGGGCCAGCCCAATTCAGGCCCAACTAGCAAGGAGCTGGGCAAGGCCGCCCGGAGGCGTCGGACGGGGCTGGCGGGCGCGCCCCAGGCAAGGCTAGCGGGCGCGCACCAGGAAAGGATGGCAGAGGAGCGGCAGGCGAGGGAGCGCCTGGCCGGGCCGGCAGGAGAGTCCCCAGCAGGGCTGGCAAGGGAGTTCCCAGCAAGGCTGGCGAGGGAGCGCCAGATAGGACTGGCAGGAGCGCGCCAGGCCAAGATGGCGCGCTAGAGCAGTCTAGGCCATGCCAATGGACCATATATCATCAATAACCATAAACAAATATTATGCTACACATCATACACATCCTAGAATCTCCTAGGAACTCTCAACTTTCACCACTCGCAGTACCAAGAACCTCAATCAACACCGTTGGTTGCCTTATGCATCCAAGTTGTACACAAATAAGATCATATAGACTGTCAAATGAAGATTCTACCCTAAGTCCACAACCAAACAAGGAACAGGAAACGAGGCTAAATCAATCCTTCTAGGGTTATACAATCCTAATCATATATAACTTTGAAAGAATACACTTAGCAAATAATTTAGCCAATATCAGTTCCAAGTAACACATGGAATCAAGTTCTATTGGCTATAAGGCATCACACAAATCAGTCAATTCTATCATCTGATTCCTGAAGGTATCCTTAGCCCTAATCTAGCATGCAATTCTCATTTCGAGCACACTAATAATAACACATAAGTATGGTTAACTTGGGAATCACTTACTTGAGCTCGATTGATCGCATGCATCACACCCAAAATAGCAAAAAAAATTCATTTAAAAGTCATTCAAAACATTCATTCATTGTTCGGAACCCATACAAATCATAATATTAAATCATCAGAGGACAAATTATTTCAAATGCAGAAACCGTATGGGGAGGATGTTGTGCCATCACGCCGAGCCCTTCCCTTTGGAACTGGAAGTACCTGAAACCATAAACACAAACTGTAAGCAAAACGCATAGTGAGTTCCCCAAGTACCAAACACTACACATGAAAGAAGATAAATGTTATGGGCCAAATCTTAGTCTTTTTGTTCACTGTCGAGGGCCAAATCTTGGTCTTTCATACAAATGCCAGGGGTCGGATCCTAGTCTTCCATATAATCAACACATAGCATCCAAAATTCTACACAACGAATAATGGGCCGACATTGGTGCCTTTGACCCATGAATCTAGTGAGGAAACTCACCCCAATTACTAAAAATCCCAAATAAACGCTCGGGCTGCTGGACTAGAGAAATCCCCATGTTAACTAAACAATAGGGTCCCAATTAATAATTGAGACATAACCCAAAACTACAAACCTACAACACTTGTCTAATGTCCAAGGAAAAAAGGCCAAGCTAGCCTTCTAAGCCCGATAAAATCCTAGGCCCAAGCCCAAGGATCATCCAAGGTCCAATATAGGCCTGCCATCAGAAGTGGCCTAACAATAAGAAAGTCCATGGTCCAGCCCAACAAGCAAGCACAATGACTAAGGCCCAAAAATCGCCCAAGCTGGATTGGGTTGTACGCTCGACGTACTAATTGGTACGTACAACGTACTCGGCCTAAGTGGGTGAATTGCGACTAGGATGCAGTACGCGCGGCGTACAGGGAGTTACACCTGGCATATGCACCCCTCATGAAAATAATGCAAAAAGTATTAATGCCTTAAGACCCTACGACCAAAACTTAGATTTGAACCCACTAAGACCCCTAAGGCTATAAAGTTGCAAAATTTAGGCCTTTGCATGGCTACAAGAAGCCAAACGCCACAAACCTAGCTTATTTCACCCTTTTGTACACTTCAACCCTTGGATGGGGACAAATCAAGGTTCAAGATTGCATCTTTATGACTTGAGATGCTTAAAAATGTATGAAAGGACACCCTGAAGGCTTAAGAGTACCTCATACTCATCAAGCCCTAAACTGTGGGGACAAAAAGGAAGAAGCCAAGGCTTAACTAAGATCTAAAGGAACATAAGCCAAGTGTGGAGCTTTATACCTCCAAATGGTGCACAATGAAGAGGATATGTTGGATCAATAGTCTTGAGAGCAAAGCTTTCTCCTTGAAGATCCTTCTTCACAACCAAGGAAGCACTCAATCACTCCAAAAAGATCAAAATGCTAAAAATGAACAAGGGTTTGCAAAGAGGGTCAATCTTGGGATGAGGGCTGATAAAGGGGAAGGTCTTAGCGCCATAATGGTGTTTAAATAGTGCACAAACACTAATTATTAGGGTTTTGGTCAAAACCATGTACGCCCAGCATACCGGAGTATGCGCAACATACTAGCATGGGACATATTGCGCTCAATATACCAAGGTGTACGCCCCGTGTACTCAAGCAACACCAAACGCCCCGCTTCCTTCCCTATTGATCATCGTCTCTATCGACATCTTCCGATATCATCTTCTTTTTACTAGCAGCTTCTGCACAGGTCAGGAACCTAATCTTAATTCCATGTATGAACTGAGATGATCATAAACAAATTGGCACAGAAGTTGTTTGAGAGATGGATTAAGAAGTAAAAGCATGCATTGGGTGACGATTCAATCACGGATTTACAAGATATTCTCGACTCAAAATTAAGGCCAACAACAACTATCTCTACTTATAGATAACAACAATCTTAGTGTCCAATTTTTTGGGAATCTTTAGAAGTCTAGGTAACAAAGGAAGATTCAGGTGTCGAGTTTGTTCTTAGGCACTTCCTACTATATATATTTCATGCAAGACGTGAAATAGGTGCACTTCTCATCACTTTGTTAAAAAAAAAAAAAAAAATAGTACACACATCGTCAAAAAGTCCATCTACATCTTAGAGTTGAATGTATGATAGTCAAACAATCAGCAATTAACCCCAAACTTTATGGAATAGTGAAAAATTGTTTGAGGGCATCACATTCATCGTCGAGTTTTATAGAAGTAAGGGGTAAGGGGATTAGGAATTGCTACAAACCTCATCTTTAGATTCGGTGCCATAGAAGGTAACAACATTAGCATCAAGTAAACCAACATCAATCGGGTGACTTAAATCCCTAGGCTTCTCCGCCGCCATCGCTGAGAAATGATGCAAGTGTAAAACCCTAGATGAAACCCTCGAGTGAAATTTTTTTGCAGAAAAATCATGTTGAAGGAAGCAGTGTACGGATGAAACCCTAGAGGGCACAAAAGGAGGAAGACGGTATATACAGATTCTAAAAGGAAGATAAGTAAATATAAATAAATAAGACAACTTCAAAATAAAATATAACAAATGCTAGAGAGAGAGAGAGAGAGAGAGAGAGAGGACCCCTTTGCATATTACTTCATTTTTTTAAATAAGAGAAAACATCATAAATGGTCTCTGTGGTTGTGAAATGACGAAAATTCTCTTCAGTTAACGGACAAAACTTAATAGAGTTAGCAATAAAGAATAATCGTCAAAAGTTTCGAAAGCACATGGACCATTTATGATGTTTTTAAACCGCGTTGACTAAACTTCAGATCTAAGGAAACCACAAGGACCATTTATGATGTTTTTAAGTGACTGGTAAATTCACATTTGGATTAGAACATTATAAGTCACTAAATGTATAATACATATTAAAAGACCAATAAATATGAAATATCTACATAATTTAAGCCATTAAATACATTAGAGGGGATTCTTTGAACTTGAAAGTACGAAAATAACTATTATTTTCTAAAATTTAGGTTTTATATAGTTTGGATCAATGACGTTGAAAATGGCGGATTTGATAGCCTAGTATGATGTATTCATATTTAATATAGGTAAAATCTTAGACTTATGACCTTATCACCTAAGATTTAGATTTTGATGATTAAAATTATAATCTCTTAATTTTAAATTAAAAATGACTAAATCATTAGAAAAAATAATTATTTTTACAGATTTCTACTTAATATAACATCATGTAGTTTTGAGAAATATTTGTCTTCCACAAAATAAATTTAGATTTTATTTTATGAATCTCATTCAACAATTATAACCGGCATATCTATTCAACTTAAATTGTGTTTATAAATATCTCTATATGTTTCAACATAATAATAATGTTTAATATCAACCTCTATTTCATCATAAAATATAATATATTATGTTATGATTAATATTTCCTTATTTTATTTTATTTTTAAAAAACTTATGAGATGTGGCAACATTCGCATGTTAGTAATCGAGGGGGCATGACAGAGAGGTTGGGGGAATATAACTTCTGCACCAGACAAACGTGGCGAGTCCCTACGCCTGATTCATTATACCAACTTTCCGTACACATCAGTGTGCAGTGTGTACGGTGTACCCCATGACCCGATCCATACTTTTTTTTTTTTTTTTTTTACAGAATTTGCAAAGTTAACTATGCCACATATTTTTTAGAGTAAATTACACGAATGGTCCCTATGGTTAAGGGTAATTTACACGTTTGGTCCCTAACTTAATTTTTTAACTCGGAAGGTCCCTACTGTTTGTTTTTGTTATGCACTTGGTTCCTGTCTTACCTAAAAAGACTATTTTGGCCTTCATTTTTTAATTTATTTAAATAAACACACCCCAACCCCACCTCCTCACCTTACCTTACCTACCTCATAATTTTTTCCTATTTAAATAATATTTTTTTAGGTAAAATAGGGACCAAACGCGTAACAAAAACAAACTGTAGGGACCAAACGTATAACAAAAACAAGTTAGGGACCAACCGTGCAAATTACCCAAACCATAGGAACCATTCGTGTAATTTACTCTATTTTCTATCAATTTCTTTTCCTACAAGTGATTATAACTTCATTTGTTTTAATGTTATAGCAGATTTAATCAACATAATAACCTAATCATATCTTATATCTTATACTAACAAACCATTAATACTTGCTAAAATTTTAAAGACTTGAACTAAAGAAGGTTATTAAAAAATTAATTTGGAGCAAAATAACAATTTTAAAATATTAAATCCAACAATATAAGTTAATTTACATTTCTTAAACTAGATAACGATAATAATTAATTTATATCAAATGTATAAACATACAATATAAATATAAGTTTTAAACATAAATATTTTAATTCAAAGTAGTAATTTTTCTTATTACATAATAACTAATAACAAAATCTAATAATTATTTTACCGTAAGAAAACTATTCGCCAAAAAATCTATTTATCGCCGCTGCTTTGCGCGGGCATACATCTAGTATATATATATATATATATATATATATATATATATATATATATATATATATATATATATATATATATATTCCATAGCTTTCTTTTTTTTACAGAATTTGCAAAGTTAGCTATGCCACATATTTTCTAACAATTTCTTTTCTTACAAGTGATTATAACTTCATTTGTTTCAATGTTATAACAGATTCAACCTCAACCACATATTTCTTAATTCTCGCTCTAATGCTCCAGCGTACCGGCAGCAACAACGTATGCCTAATCATAAATGATTATATGGCAGAGAGGTATAATCATATATGATTATATATATTTATACGTATATGCCTAATCATAAATGATTATACATATATGTCTGTTCACAGATTGAGTAATCATAAATGTTCATAACAGTTGATAATAGAAGTGGTGGTGGTTGTATATGTAACGGATGTGACTGTGGTGGGGTCGACTGGTGTCAGAGGTGGTGGTAGTGGTGGTGGCAGTGACAGTGACAATTATGGTGGTGGGGATGGTGGCGGAGGAGAAAGGAACAGGCGGCACTGTATAATCATTTATGATTATACCAGCCTGTAGATGTGAAATACGTGGCTAAGGTTGAATCTCAAGATCTTTATTTTATTTTTAATCTCAACGGAACGTACCCCTCTCTCTCTCTCTCTCTCTCTATATATATATATATATATATATATATATATATATATATATATATATATATATATATATATATATATATATATATATGTGTGAAAAAGTTCAATAAAATCATTATTAATCAAAATACCAATCTAAAACGTCAGAATTTAAAGTGATCAACGGCAAAAGGAAAAGTTGTAGACTTTTTGTTTAATTTTTTTTAGGTCTATGTTTTTTATCGAAAAAAAACCCGAATATACCATTATTAATGATTTTCCGCCTCTTTCCATAGAGATCCATAGTGATATACAAAAAATGATTTTTTTTTTCAAAAAACTCATTTCATTTCTTTGTTTTTTAAAAAATTAAGGCCTATTTTTTATCGAAAAAATTTAATAAATATATCAAAATTCATATTTTTTTTGTACTATTTAGACATATATTCATAAAAAAAAAGAATTTTCTGTTCAAATTCACATTGTGAATCTGCTCAGATTCACAGTCTGAATAATTAGGATTTTTTGTTTTTATTTCATCATTTTATAAATTTTTTATTTAACTTTAAACGTACATAACTTCCTCATATGACCTTGGAACAAGGTCATTTTTTTTAGATTGTAGTATTTTGTGTGCACGTCATTTTAAGCTCAAAAAACATCTTAATTTGTTAAGAATTTATAAACGTATATAGCTTTAAACAAGGCTATTGAGTTTTTTAGTTTTTTTTTCAGCATTTTATAATTTTTTAGTCAACTTTGAACACACATAACTTCGCCATATGACCTCAAACAAGGTCGTTTTTTTCATAATCATATGTATTTACTTGCCTTATACATATATTTATTCTTATGCATATGCATATACTAATTCATATGCATACACATACACTTATTCTTATGCATATACATATACTTATTCATATGCATATGCATATACTTATTAACATGCATATACTTGTTTTTATGCATATTCATATGTATATGCATATGTTAATTCATATGCATTTGCATATACTTATTCATATGCATACGAATACGCTTATTCTTATGCATATGTATGCCCATATGCATAAACATATGTATATTCGTATGCATATACTTATTATATATATATTCTTATGCATATGTTATTCATATGCATATACTTATTATTATGCATACGCATATGCATATACATAATAATCATATGTATTTAATTGTTTTATACATATACTTATTCTTTTTCATATGCATATGCATATATTTTTCATATATATATATATATATATATATATATATATATATATATATATATATATCATATGTATATGTGCTAACGTATCCATATAGGAATACATTAAAGATAACGATACAGTTATCTAAAGGACGACCTATCTAACGGTCGTTACCCAACATAAGTGCTAGGCTCGGGCCCTCGTCCGTGCAGCCTCGCACTTAGACCCTGACGCTCTAGCACCAAGGTCCAACTCAAAATGAGAAACTATGGTCTATAACAAGCCAAAACAGTACTAATCGCTCTCAGAGCGACAAGAATAATGATCAGAGCGCCACCCTTCGGTAGTTTTGCACTAATAGCATATAATCGCTAGTGGTGCACGATCCGCCAATAGGACGCCTCCACGTCCTGTCAGTCCAGATAAGACAAAAGGTATTGTCGGGGACATGCTCCCTGATGGGCTTTGATAAAAAAATATAAGTTTTTTTTCACAAAAACCGCGACGGAAGAATTTAAAAAAGTAACAAGTTTATTTTTAGTTCATAACAAAACCAAACCATGAAGGATCGATTTATGGAGGTTAGAATGAAATTAAATACAACCAAAGAGTATTTAGAATGATAACCATTGAATCCTTTGAACCCACTTGGTTTTGGGGTGTTGATGAAGATAGCAAAAATCAAAAAATATGATTTCTCTATGTGTATCCACCATCAAGAGTAAGGCACTTGGAATGCTAGTTTCTTCTTGTATTAAAGTACTTCTTAAGCCCTTAAGTGCTTAAATCAAATAAGCACTAAAGGAGAAGCACTTTAAGCCATCAAATCTTTAACATACTTCAAAAGACAAGAAGAATAGGCAAAGGGAAAGAGGTTTCGGCCATGGAGAAGAAAAGAGAAGGTTTCACCGAAAAACTAGCAACTCTTACAAGCCTCTTACTCTCCTTTATATACTACCATCCAAAGTAAAGCCTACACATTATTTAAATATAAAGTATGGGCTACTAAAGCAAGCATGGGGACACAAGAAGAGGGATGTTGACAAGCAACCTCCCATTCCTCTAAATTTCGGCCATACCGTTACAAAATCGAAGGATTCTTTAAATTTGATAAACTCAAAGTTTATAAAATATAAACTTTGTCTTTAGGTAAAAGAGAAAAAGATCCAACAAGTCCAAAAGGTTATACATGAATTATTAATTCATACCATATGAAATAATAACTAGTTATATTCTCTTATAATTATTATTTTCATGAAACAATAATTATTCCCTAGTTAAAATACAATAATTGATATTATTTATTTATAATCACATTAATAATAAATAGACAAAATGTGCCAACTTGATAAAGGTGTGACCCTATAGGATCATATATTATTAGCAATATCACTCCATAATGATTCTTGGGCATATAAATTCAACAATCTCTCACTTGGACAAGATTCATTACAGACTAATATAGATAGTAGTTGACGTCTAGCAACGGGCTACTGCTCCTAACAACATAATAAAGGTGCCATCTCTTCAACAGCCAATTCCAGGAGTTCTAAGCTACAATTGTTACAAAAGTGTAGTATCAATTATGCATTTGTCTCAGACATCATGTTGAACATGAGACATGGATCGCCATCAATATCATTTTGTGTTTAACTTTTAGTAAGACCTTAGATGTCTAACTCTCAACGAATAAGAGGGAATAATCCAATATTGACTACATACGCCCATCAATGTAGTTCATGTCATACCCAATGATGTCCCTTATAACTGCCTTTTACGGAACAATGTTAAACCATGTCAAAGCACAACAATCCCTACACTTTAAGTCCCAAATATGTATCTCAGGTCTAAGAATACAAATATACAACCTTGATAAAAACATCACTCTTGACTATGATCCATAAAGTGATTTTGATGCGGTCATGTCCAATAATCATTCTCCTAATCAAGTACCTACAAAGTTAGTAGCAGCTCTTGCTATTTTCATCTCCATGAAAATCAACCAATCCAATCATATTACTCTTACCTCATAGATGCTCCCACAACTATGAACGACTATGGACATTTAGAATAACCTACTTATTCAAGGATTTAAACATGCTAATATAGAACACAATAAGTGTTCAATGAAAGACTCATATCCAATATATCAATTCATTAAAATATATGTTGCATGTACAATTCCAATATCCAGATACTAAATTTCAGTTAAATACATCTACTTATATCAACAAGGCCCTACTACAACTTGACTTTCATGCCTTAGCTAATGAAGAATCTTTGTTAAGTGGATTTGACAAAAGTTGATTTGTTTAAACTTTTCAAATACAAACATATTCAGTTTTATATATATACCTCATATATAAAGAAAACTATTGAGAATGTATTAGATGCTTAAATATGACTTAGATACCAATACTTGTGTAATGGGATTACTCATAGTCATAATGAACTATACATCAAGCATCTTTGTATGTAGTTCTCCAAACCATAATGTACTCTAACTCTGATGTGTAACTGTAATTAAAATCTACATGAAAACACTATCTATGTAACTTTCTCTTCATTCATAATGTGGATACGTCCAACTATGACAGAGAGTCATCTCAATCTATTTGAAAGTTTAGCACATGTGTAACAGCTTTAAACATAGCTTTATTTCAGATACTACACAGATTAGGAATATTTCTCCAGTTCTCACAAGTACTTTATGATGTTCCTATAAGTTACACAATGATTTGTTCTCGGATTATACTGGTATCAATCGACATGCTCTAAGCTTATGAATTATTTGGCCTTTGTGCATAATCATGACATATATGATTAATCCAATTGCATCAACATATGGAATACAATCATATTATCTAGTTCAAATCATTTGCACAAGGATTTTGCTCAAAATCAAGTCATGTGGTATTTGACAAGGTAAACTCTCTTTGAGTCATTTATCTTAAGCTATTTAAGATCCTTGGCAATTAATGTAATTTTACTTAAGCGTTTAAGTTGCCATGATCTATCTTTATAGATATTTATTCCAAAACTCAGTATGTCGACTACATATGAGACTAGGAATGTTACTGCGCTCCCACTAGCTTCATAGAAACACAAGAGTCATCTTGATTTATAATTAAATCACACTATGCATTTATTTTATAAGAAAGAAGATTCTTACCTTGAGATGTTAGCTTAAATCTTGGAAAGATTTTCATTCATGTATGTTTTCTCCTCTCAAAACTCACTTACTCTTTATATTCATAATATATCGAGGAAGATTAATCAAACCCATACTTGATAATCATACATGAATGCATCTCTATGTGTTTTATTAGTTTATGAGTGAGAGATCATTTACCATCCGGGGAAGGACAATGTGATGGCCAATGCTCTTAGCCGCAAGCCGGTCATGACTCCGATTAGGGATCTTTGTTTGAGGATGACCATGATTACACCGCTTTTGGAGCGGATTCGTGAGGCTCAGATTGAGGCTATGAAGGAAGAGCACCAAAAGACTGAGCACATTATGGGTTGGGTGGCTTCCTTTGATTATGATAGCTGATGGTTATTGACTCTTCATCGGAGAGTATGGGTTCCGTATTGGGGCAGTGTGCGTCAGGTTCCAAAGGAGAAGGCGCACAAATCGAGGTTCTCCATTCATCGTCGGGCGATGAAGATCTATAGAGATCTTCGTTCTGATTATTGATGGCCCTACAAGAAGTGGGATGTAGCCTGGTATGTCGAGAGGAGCTTGACTTGCAAGAAAGTCAAGGCCGAGCATCAGCGACCTCACGGAAAGATGCAGCGATTGGATATTCCCGTTTGGAAATGGGAGGAGATTACCATGGATTTACTTACGAAGTTTCCTAGGACTGCGCGCGGCGATTTGGGTCATCGTGGATCTGATGACGAAGAGCGCGTAATTTATCTCTATTCAGGAGAGTATCTCTGCGGAGAAGTTGGATGAGGTATACATCAGGGAGTTTGTAGCACAACATGGGGTGCCAGTTTTGGTGGTTGCAGACAGGGACGTCCAGTTCACTTCTAGATTTTGGAGGAGGTTCCACAATGAGTTAGGTACTTGTCTCCATTTCAGCAAGACATTCCATCTATAGACTAACAGTCAGAGCGAGCGGACTATTCAGACCTTAGAGGATATGCTTCGGGAGTGTGTTTTTGATTTTCGTGGGACTTGGGATACATATCTTCCATTAGCGGAATTTTCAAATAACAACAACTATCACGCTAGCATCGATCGACCTCCTCTTGTGATTCTCTATGGGAGGAAATGCAGGACCCTGATTTGTTGGGGTGAGGTTGGTTAGGGACACATGGGGAGTACTGAGGTGGTAATCAAGACTAATGAGTTGATACAAAAGGTTCGAAGTAGACTCCAGACAGCTCAGAGTCGGTAGAAGAGTTATGCCGACAAGCGCCGATCAGATCTATAGTTTCAGGTTGGGGACGTGGTTCTCCTGAAGGTGTCACCTTGGAAAGCTATCATCCGATTCAGGAAGAGGGGAAAATTGGGCCCCAGGTATATCGATCCTTTCAGGGTCTTGGCCCGGGTGGGCTGGGTTGCTTATCGCTTGGATTTTCCCGAGGAGCTTAGTCAGATCCATAGCCCTTTCCACGTCTCTCAGTTGCGGAAATGTTTAGTGGATGATTTCGTGGTGGTTCCATTGGAGGATATTCAGGTGAATGATCGCCTAAATTACATCGAGAGACCGGTAGCGATTCTTGACCGGAAGACAAAAAGCTTGAGGAACAATGTTGTTGAGTTAGTGAAAGTCCAGTGGCAACATCGCAAGGGTTCGAAATGGACGTGGGAGCCGGAGGACGAGATAAGGGAACACTACCCATGGTTATTTGAGGCAGCGGACTTCGAAGACGAAGTATGATTCAAGTGGGGGAGAATTGTAACACTCATGTATTTGGTAAATTTCCTTTTACTCCCCATTAATGCAAATTCCTTTCATTTTGGTCCTCAGCTAGTACACGGGGCTTACTCCATGAATACACTTAGCATACTAGTTGCATGATGATTGCGGGCATAACCCACGTACGTTGGGCGTACATGGGAGTACGCTAGGCATATGCATAGTTTGGGAAAACCCTGATTTTTAGGGTTTGCACCCTATTTAAGCATCAATATACCATCTCTTTGACACTTTAGACCATCCTCCATCTCCCTTTACTCTAAAAACGAAACCCTAAGAGCCTTTGTTGAGATTTGAGCTTGAATAATGATTTGTTGGTGTTTAGCGGTGAAGAAGAAGAAGAGGAACACTTGGAGGAGTAGCTTGAGCTTGTAGATCCAGTATCACCTTCTCATTTGCAAGCTTTTTGAGGTAAAATGCTCTCACCTTGATGATAATTTATGTTAGATCTACTTTATTGTGTTTCTTGGGCATTTTTTAGTCTTTTGAAGTAAAGATGAGCTTTTGATCTACTATAGAAGTATTGGATACAATATCTATGCTCCATTTAGGCCCTATGTTCATAAAAATGCAAACTTTAATGATGTTTTTGGTGATGGGTTTTGAGCATTCTAACACTCCTATGGTGTACATGCAACCCTATAAACCTTGGATCTATGTTTTCTGTATTATACATGCAAATATGCAATATTCCAAGGTTTCATCCTAACTAGCATAATAAGAAGTATATACTATACAAGAATCTAGTAGAATGACATACCTTTTGATGAAGCTTGAAGTCTTGAACCTTTAAGAGCTTAGTGCCCCAAGTGTTGCACCTCATATGGTTCACACAACACCAAGAACCCTTGGAATAACTTGAGAATAAGGATACTAGCACCAAAATCGGTTTTGCCCTCTTGTGTACACACACTAGTGCCCATTTCATGAACTAGAGACCTCTTTATATAGTGTGGAGGATTAGGGTTACATTCATATAAACCCTAATACCCATGACCTTTCATTTCCATAGGATCCATGGGTCAAACACTCCATGAACTATCCATGAAAGCTTAGCCCAACCTAAATGAACTTGGCCCATCCTATATATATATAAGAGTCTATATTTAATTAGTTCCTTTTTGATCACTAAATTAATTCTAAATTAATTCTTGATCAATACTAATTAAATAATATGATTCCATATTAATATATTAGAACTTATAATATATTAATATAAATCATAACTATCATTTTTCTCATTTTGTCTATCCAATTGTTCCGATGCCATGCAACCCAAATGGACCATGCCAAATCGGGTCAAGTACATACCAATTACAGTTATGGACTTAGAAACTAATCCAACAGTCTCCCACTTGGATAAGTCTAAAACTATTATTGCATATGACTCCAAAACCCGACTAGCAATCGTAGCTCTTAAAGCCGCTGTCGAACTCTGACCTAGTCAATGACTTGTCCATTAGATAAGGGATCATATATTCCTCCATTCTAGATATCATATGAATTGAGACATGAATTATAATCATTCTCTCTGTCCATTTGCTGTTTCCCGATTTCCAATTTATGACGACTGACTAATTGAACAAATCAAATCAGTCCAGGCTTGGCCAAGCACTTAGGGGTGTCATCACTAAATCATCGAGGGGCCCACATATATCACTTTTATCCCATCAAGGGTAAAAGGAATGGATAAACTTCGACTCATATGCTTGTTCCACTACTTGTTGAATCATACACAAAGGCACGTTTTATAACATCGAGTTACCAATGCGTTTTCGTACAATCAATGTATAACCAACTCATAGCCAACAACTCATATCTCTAGGTTTGAAGAATATAAGATATTATCGTCTCATGATTCACTCGTGATTAAATCCATGAAGTGATTCAAATGAGCGTGGGTTGAATCCAATACTCGAATCTCATTTCATCACCACTCATGAACACTGCAGCTACTTTGTCCCGGACAAACTACAGAACCTTCATGACAGTCTTGCCTCAATACCTACTTCCAAAGTATGATCGACTGTGGATAGTTTGAATAACCTAGTTATTCGAGAAGTCAAAACATGCAAAGTGAAACACAAGAATAATCGAATCCAATATGGTCTCTGAAACTTATGAATATAAATAAAACACCTTTTATTTATCACCATATTGATTACACATTATTAATTGCATAATGTTTCAAATAATCAACTCTATACTTGAATCAAAACGATAGTCATGCCATGCTCTAAGCATGCACACTGTGTTTATCCAAACTATAGTTATGCCATACACCAAGTATGCACACTATGTTTGTCTATGATCCTTACTTTGTGGAATAGATCAATTGAACATAATTCCAATGATTCTCATTTTACAATCCCAAATCCTTATCGTAAATGTAAGAATTCCAAATTCCTGCCATTTACCGAAATCTGTTAGATTCTAAACTTATATGCACTGATCCTCTTGTAATGATTATGCACAAAGTCACAAAGACTTGTCAACAAACATTACAGAGTATTCCAATGGAGATCAATTCCATAGAAACGAAGTCTCATATTCAAAGTAAATACTTTGAACATCCTTCTTGCATTAAGTTTTCTAATCTTACACAGATTGAATAACTTCCACCTATGGAAACATTTCCATATTCCCATTTTGACTATCACTTCTGAACAAGAGTTGCCTCTTTTCAGAATATGTCAATAGGGTCCTTTCCAAAAATCTACACCATACTTCCAACTGTCCATGAGCAACCAATCTTTGGTAAACCTTAGATTGCCCTCCACAATTGCTTAATCGTTTTAGTCATAACCAATTATAGACCTTTTCCCCTCTTAATGCCCTAAGCATTTGGAAATTTTTGAAAGGATAAATATTATAGCACATGTAATCGAATCTATATCTGAAGCATATGGGACACGATTCATGATGTCTCACATAAAGACATGATACTAGACCAGTCTTTTGCTATAATATTTCTATTTCTATTTGCCATGTTCTCATAATTCTGATTATGAAAATGGATGCCGTAATCATAATCAAATTTTAGAACGCAAATAATGTTCCCATATATAGAATTTCCTTATGTTGAACCATTCCAACTTAACATTCATATATATACTTGACTAAATTTGATTAAAATTTCACGATCTAAGCTTTTAGATTTGAAATGAAGTATAATTTCCTCTCCCTTAATTATAGCAAAACAACTTTTCGCAATTGAAACTTTTGTTTTCTATAATTAAGATTGCTAACTTGCAGCACTTATTATAATTATCATGCTCCCACTAACATGATGATTACTAGCATAACACTTATGCTCCCACTAGCTTTGACATGTATCCAGAAATCAGCTGGACTTCTAGAAATCAATACTCTGATACGAGATGCTTTGATAAGACTTTATCAAAATCATACACCTTTCCTTAGATAGCTCACATGTGTGTCTAAACAATTACGAAGAGGGATGCCGTAATCATAATGTTTAGACTTTTTTGCCATTTCTCACAAGTCCATGTTAGTGTGCTGGTTAACCACACACGCTCCACTAATGACTTTGAGAATGAAAATATCACAATTGCTATCTACTTAAAATCTACTTAGTGAAAGCGTTTCCTCACCATCATTTTCATGAATCGAAGAGAAACCTTATGACACTTAGACTTTATGGTGAATGTGTTCCTATCCATGTGAATTTGTCGAAACAATAATCACAAGACAAGGTTAGTGAAAAATCCAAACTCATATGGACCAAACTTGTGCAATCTTAAATTCTTGCCACCTGGCAGCACAAGGGCCTGTCATTGCTTCCAAGTAGTTATGCAAACAACTGAGAACTTATTAAACTCAGATGCATAGCCAACTTAACTGGAATGGGCACAGAAATAGGAATATGTCAACACGATAGGCTATAAACCTCAAGTCGTGTGCTAGTGATAAACAACAGGTTTTATTCTTGATTAGTTCTTGAACCTCTTTTTGGATCTTTTTAGACTCCCACTATCCTCTTGACATATAAGACTCACGTGTCAAGAACCATTCCTCGACAAACAAATATTCAAGAGATAGTGCGGATTCTTATCAAGACAAACACTTCACACAATTGGCCTTAGTTGGTCTTTGTTTTATCCAAAAAATCACAACTTACCAATTTCAAATGTACAAGAGTAGAACACATTTTACTCTTATATTTGACAAGTATTATAAACCTTCTTTAAGATATGTCACTCAAGTTACAATCTTGGAGTATGACTCTAAGAATTGTTTTGGAACGAAGTATGACTCATCTTCTTTATTTAACCACTTCAACATTTCATGACTCCTCTTCTTAGCCATAAGATTGCACTAAGTTGTCCTTAGAGAAGCAATTGTGATATGGTTTCATAATCACTAAGATAATCATAAAAAAAGATACTCAAGTACTCTCCCATCTTTACAGATTGGAGAAACTTTTATCTTTCTGCCTAATTTGATTCTTTTCATTCGTTCTGCCATACACTGAAACTTTTTCCAATGTTTCAGAATTACACTTAAACTTGTAAGTGTAACCATATTTACTACCGTTTAGTAAATCATGACGAATAGCCTTATCCTTTTGTCCTTCACTTGATTCACATACATGTGAACAAGGAATTAGTCTTAATTTTCCAAAGATGAAAAGTCTCATTCATCATACAATACAACTTGCACGATTCCAAGTTTAGGTCCAATTGAAACTTGGGTGATGAGAATCTTTCCTTATTTGGTAAATTTAGACACTACCACAAATGAAAGAATCAAATTCATATTTTCCAATATTGCTAGAAACATACAAACATCAACTTTTCATAAGTACCATTGCAAGGAGATATAATAAAATAAAACAAATTTTATTTATTTATAAAATGCGGAAAAAAAACTTTTCCTTACAATGCAACTTTAAATGAAAACTATGCTATTAGATATTTCCTAGCAATCTATCATAACCCCTAAGTAGTAGCTCAAAAATCTGAAATCCATCTTCGCGATCAGATTCATCATACTCTTATTTTAAGTTTCCTTCCCTTTGCTTGATCCTGCAAAACATCAAAATGCAACCTAGTCACATCATGTATTAAGAATCAACATTTAGGAACTTAGTTGAGTTAGATAGTGGACTTATCTGAAGCAGAGTCAAACTTTTTGATTCTTCCTTCTCTCAGATCTTTCAGGTAGTCAGGATAGCTTCACAACCAATGCCCCTTCTCTTGACAATAAAAACATATACATTCTCTGGGAATGGTACACGAGACTATCATAGACTTAGCCTTTCCCTTTACCTTTCGGTCAACCGAGTTGACCAAGGCCGATCCCTTTCCATTGGGAAGAGAAAGCTTTTCTGGACTTCCAATGTTACCATTGTCAATGTCCATGGAAGTTTGAGAAATAGACCTTCCAACCAAATTTACCTTTCCAGTACGCCAAAACATTTTTGATTCAGCAGCAACAAGCAAATAAGAAAGATCATTAAGGGTCATGTCGTGATCTGTCACATAGTAGTCCTTAATGAACTCACTATATAACTCAGGAAGTGACTGAAGAACCCAATCAATAGCCAACTTCCTTGGGATAACGGCACCCAAAATTCTCAACCTGTCAATGTTTGACTTCATCTCTAAGACATGAGTACACACAGGTCTTCCATCTTTATGTTTTATTGCAAGTAAGGCTTGAGTGATCTTGAACTTTTCAAGTCTGTAGAGTCGAAATGTCTTGTAATATGTTGAAGTCTGTGTATTTGTCTATTTTGTATATTTTCTATGTATTTGCTAAGGCTTCTTTTTAACGAAGCGTAATGTACAGCCTTAGTATTTTTTGTACTTTCAGCCTCCTATAAATAGGAGCCGAACATCGAGTTGATAGTAGAGTTTTCCCATGTTTACTATCAGTTTTGTACTCTTGTTCATTGAAAGTAATATGAGCTAAACCAGAATTTATTTACTTCTCGTGCTCATCATTTACTCTGTTTTGATTCTCATACTCGATTAAACGCAATTCATTACTACAATTGGTATCAGAGCAGGAATCAATACTACAAAGATCTGATTTTCAATTGAATCTCTAGTTTTTGAATCACGAGTTTGTCTCAAAAGTTTCCGCCCTGTTTGATTCTGAAAATTATCTCTGATCTACAGTTTTGATTTGATTCTGCGTTTGAATTGTGTAATCGAGTAATTGTTTTTGAGTTTCTGATCAATTCATTCATTCAATTTCAAATTTCTTCAAGTTCTTCTGAAAAATCTCATCCGTACGTTAATGGATAATTTCAACATGAACACGATGACTTCATTTTCTCATCTGTTAGGATCTTCTATGAAGATTCCTATGTTGATTCCAGAGTACTATGATCAGTGGGCTGATCGAATGGAGGATTACTTGAACGGATTGGACGAGAAACTCTAGAGCTGCATTATAGGAATTGCTCAACCTCCATTGAATGTTCAAAACATTGGATCATCTGGATCAACAACTGCAGTTACTGATCAATCCACCAGGCTGAAGAACAACGAAAAGCGTTGTTTGAGAGAATTGCGAGGTGCCTTGCCACCTGTTGTTTACAATTACATCCGTGGTTGTAAATCTGCAAAGGAAATCTGGAATACTCTTAAGGAAAAGTATTAGGGAATCGAGAAAACGAAGATAAATTCTGTTAAGAAGTGTCTTGTGGAGCTGAAAGAGTTCAGACAAAAAGAGAATGAAACATTTGAAGTTTACTATGATCGTCTTAATGAACTGATCTATAGATGCAATCGTTATGGAATCATAATAAGGTCATGAATGGAGTTCAATCTCACTTTTGTGATGGGACTTCGTAAGGAGTGGAGAACTGTCAGCATGATGGTGAAGAATCAACAAAGCTTCGATACTTCATCTCTGAATGATTTGTATAATCAGTTGAAAACTCACGAAAGTGAAGTGAATGAGATGGCTGAAGAGTCAAAACTTAGTTTGGGAGGTCCTTTAGCTCTAGTTTCGAAAGTGTCGGAGAAAGAAGTTGTTGAGAAAGATGATTCTGATGAAGAAGGCTTTATAATTAATTCTGATGATGAAGCGATTGCTTTTTACTCGAACAACCGAGTTAAAAAGTTTTTCAAGAAACCTTTCAATCCCAAGGTGAAGCAGAGTGATGTGAAAGGAAGTTTTGTTAATAAGTCTGTGAGTGAGGAGAAGAAGAAATTCGAGAAGAATGATGTGAAGGTTACTGAAGCGAAAATTGAGAAGAAAATTAAGGGAGATTCGGGCATTGGCTGTCATTACTGCAATGGAGCAAATCATTTAGCAAATGATTGTATGCTTCGGAAGAAAGAAGAGAAAAAGAATAGGGTCAAGGACGAAGCCTATTATGTTGAAAGATTGGAAGAAGTTCGTGCAAAGGCGAAGGGGATGTATTTGGTTGCACGAGGCGAAGGTGAAGAAGATGTTGAGTTTTGAGCATTCTAAAACTCCTATGGTGTACATGCAACCCTAAATACTTTGGATCTATGTTTTCTCTATTATACATGGAAATATCAATTTCCAAAGTATTTATCCTAACTAGCATATTATGAAGTACAAGTAATATAAAAACTAGTAGAAATACATACCTCTTTGTTGGTGCTTGATTCCATGGAGCTCAAGAGCCTAGTGCCCCAAATGTGACAGCTCAAATGGTTCACACAACATCATATGCACTTGGAATAACTTAGAGAGAAAGTAGAACACTTCATGAAATTGGTTTGCCCTCTTCATGCATACATGGTATCCGATTTTTCCAAGAATAAGATGCTTATATAGTTGTTACAATTAGGGTAAATCCTAATTGTCATGGCTTTCCATTTCCTTGGATCCATGGGTTCAAATACACCATAGAGCATCCATGGAGTATCCTATGGGTTTTAGCCCAACTTGATAATCCATGGAGTCTTAGCCCACTATACAAGTATGGATGATTTACACAATCAACCCATATATCTAATTAGTCTTCTTTTGATCACTTAATTAATTCTAGATTAATTCTTGATCAATACTAATTAAATAATATCATTAATATATTAGAACTTATAATATATTAATAAACCTTAAGTGTTATTTCTCTCATTTTATTCTATCCAAATGCATGATGCCATGCAACCCAAATGGACCATGCCGGGTCGGGTCAAGTATATACCAATTATAGTTATGGACTTATTCACTAATCCAACAGTCTCCCACTTGGATAAGTCTAATAACTATTATTGCAAGTACGCCTTCATAACCTGACCAGCAATCGTAGCTCTTAAAAGCTGCTGCCGAACTCTGAACAAATCAATGACGCGTCCATTAGATAAGTGATCATATATTCCTCCATTCTAGATATCATATGGACTGAGACATGGATTATAATCATTCTCTCTGTCCATTTGTTGTTTCCCGATTTCTGATTTATGATGACTTACTAACTGAACAAATCAAATCAGTCCAGGCCCGACCGAACACTTACATTTTGTCATTACTAAATCATCGAGGGGCCCACAGATATCGCTTTTATCCCTTTGAGGGTTAAAGGAATGGATAAACTTCGACTCATATGCTTGTACTGATTACTTGTTGAATCATACACAAAGGCACGTTTTATAACATCGAGTTACCAATGCGTTTTCGTGTAATCAATGTATAACCAACTCATAGTCAACAACTCATATCTCTTGGTTTGAAGAATATAAGATATTATCGTCTCATGATTCACTCGTGATAAAATCCATGAAGTGATTCAAATGAGCCTGGGTTGAATCTAATACTCAGAACTTATGAGCACTCATGAATGTTGTAGCAACCACTGCTATGTCTAATGCACATTAGACAAATCATACAAGCCAAATTCATGACAGTCTTGATTCATATCTACTTCCAACATATGACCGACTGTGGATGGTTTAAATAACTTAGTCATTCGGGAAGAATGACTTAGTTATTCTGGAAGTCAAAACATGCAAAGTGAAACACAAGAATAATAATAATCCTATATGGCCCCAACACTTTGAGTGTACATAAAAACCCTTTTATCTAAGCACCATATTCATTACTCATTATTCATGTTTCGATTAATCAACTTAATACTTGAATTGAAACAATAGTCATGCCATGCTCCAAGCATGCACATTATGTTCGTCCAAACAATAGCTATGCCATACTCCAAGTATGCACACTATGTTTACATGTGGTCCTCTCTTTGTGAAACAGATCGATTGACAATATTTCAATGATGCTTATTTCACAATCCCAAATCCTTTACAATAAATGTAAGAACACCAAATTCTTGTCATTTACCGTAATCTTGTTAGATTCTAAACTTATTTTCAATGATCCTCTTGTAATGAATATGCACACAAGTCACAAAGACTTGGCACCAGACATTACAGAGTATTCCAATGGAAAGAACTTCCATGGAAATGAAGTCTCAATTTCAAAGTACAGTCCTTTGAACATCCTTCTTTGCATTAAGTTCTTTAATCTTACACAGATTCAAAAAATAACTTCCACCTATGGAAACAATTCCACATTCCTATTTTGACCATCACTTTTGAACAAGAGTTGCCTCTTTTCAAAATATGCCAATATGGTCCTTACTCTATACTTCCAATTATCCATGAGTAACCAATCTTTGGTAAACCTCAAATTGTCCTCGATAATTGCTTAATCATTTTAGTCATATCCAGTTCTAATCCCTTTTCCCCTCTTAATGCCCTAAGCATTAGGAAAATTTAGAAAGGATAACTATTATAGCTCATGTAATCGATCCTATACCCGAAGCATATGGGACATGATTCATGCTATAAATTTTTTTTATTTGCCATATTCTCATAATTCGAACTATGAAGAGGTATGCCGTAATCATAATCGAAATTTGAGAATGCAACATATATAGAATTTCCTTATGTTGAACCATTCCAACATAACATTCTTATATATCCTTGACTAAAGTAGATTAAAATCTCAATCTAAGCTTGTAGAATTGGAATGAAGTATAAAATCCTCTCCCTTAATTATAGCAAAACAAAGTTTCAAAGCGAATTGAAACTTTTGTTTTCTATAATTAACACTGCTAACTTGCAACATAATCATCATGCTCCCACTTGCACAATGATTATTATCTTACTAGCATAACATTTATGCTCCCACTAGCTTTGACATGTACTCAGAAATCAGCTGGACTTCTAGAAAAACAATACTTTATTGACTTTCTTACCAAAGTTCAGATTTCTGATACGAGATGTTTTGATAAGACTTTATCAACATCATACACCTTTCCTTAGATAGCTCACTTGTGTGTGTAAACAATTATGAAGAGGGAAGCCGTAATCATAATGTTTAGACCTTTTGTCATTCTCACAATTGCTATCTACTTAAAATCTACTTAGTGAAAGAGTTTCCTCACCATCATTTTCATGAATCGGAGATAAAACTTATGACACTTAGATTTTATGGTGTAAGTGTTCCTATCCATGTGAATTTGTCATAACCATAATCACAAGACAAGGTTAGTGGCAAATCCAAACACATATGGGCTGAACTTGTTCAATCTTAATTTCTTGCCACCCGGCAGCACAAGGGCCTACCATTGCTTCCTGGTTGTTATGCAAACAATTGAGAACTCATAGAACTCACAAGCATAGTCAACTTTTAAATGGAATAGACACAAAAATAAGAATATGTCAACACGATAGGTTACAAACCTCAAGTCGTGGGCTAGTGATTAACAAAACTCTTGATTAGTTCTTGAAACTATTTCAGGATCTTTTAAACTCCCACTGTCCTCTTGACATATAAGACTCTCTTGTACAATATTCAAGAGATAGTACAGATTCTTTTACAAACACTTCACATAATTGGCCTTAGTTAGTCTTTGTTTTATCCAAAACATCACAACTTACCAATTTCAAATGTACAAGAGTAAGAAAACATTTTACTCTACATTTGACAATTGTTTTAAACCTTTCTTAATATTATGTCACTCAAGGCTCAATCTTGGAGTATGACTGTAAGATTTTATTTTGGAACGAAGTATGATTTATCCTTTGATTTAACCATTTCCACAATTCACGATTCCTCTCCTTAGCCACCAAATGCACTAATGTGTCCTTAGAGGATCAATTGTGATATGGTTCCATAATCACTAAGATAATCATAAAACAAGATACACAAGTACTCTCCCATCTCTTCAGATTGGAGAAACTTTTATCTTTCTGCCTTATTTGATTCTTCTTATTCAACCTTTGTGGTGGACCTGACTAGTGCACAACCTAATGTACCCGATCCTTTAGTCCTTCGCTTGACTCACATGCGAATGTGAACAAGGAATTAGTCTTAATTTGCCAAAGATGAAAAATCTCATTCATCACACAATGCAACTTGCATGATTCCAAGTTTCTATCCAACTGAAACTTGGGTGATGAGAATCTTTCCTTATTTGATAAATTATGACACTACCACAAACGAAAGAATCAAATTCATTTTCCAATATTGCTTATCGATGGAAACATATAAACAACAATTTTTCACAAATGCCTTTGTAAGGATACTTAAAATATATAAAATCAAAACTTTTCTTTTATTTTAAAACTTGCGGAAAAACTTATCCTTACAATGCAAATTCATATGAAAACTTTGTTGTTATCTATTCCTAAGCAATATCTCATAACTCTTATGCAGTGGCTCAAAATTCTGGTCATCGAACCATGCGATCAGAATCAGCACACCTTTTCTTTAAGCTTCCTTTGATTCTTCAAAAAACATCAAAATGTAATTACATTACATCATGTATTAAGAATCTCCAAAAGAGACTTAATAGAGTTAGATAACGGACTTTACCTGAAGTAGAGTCAAACTTTTGACTTTACAATCCTTATGAGGTTTCAGGTAAATTTGGCAGCTTCGCAACCAATGCCCCTTTCCTTTGGCAATAGGCACATATGGACTCTTTGGGAATGGTACATGGGACTATCTCAGACTTAGCCTTTCTCTTTACCATTTGGTCAACCGAGTTGACTATGGCCGATCCCTTTCCATTGGGAAGAGAAAGTTTTTCTGGATTTCCAGTGTCACCATTGTCAATGTCCATGAAGTTTTGGGAAGTCGATCTTCTAATCAAATTTGCTTTACCAGTGTTCCAAATCATTGCTGATTCAGCAGCACCAAGCAAATATATAAGATCATTAAAGAGTCATGTCGTGATCTGTCATGAGGGAGTGACTGAAGAACCAAGTCAACAGCCAGCTACCTCGAGACTTCGACACCTGACTCTCCCGACTTGTCAATATGTGACTTAATCTCCAAGACCTAAGCACATATAGACTTTGTTTGCCAATAGGGATTGAGTGACTTAGAACTTATCAAGTCTTGAAACTTGTGGGATATGGAGATTTATTGGAGGAGGTGGAGGAAATGAAGTATAATTTCCAGTCCTATTAGTGCTCAATAAAGGGATTAGTCTTTCACCTTGATTGCCTTTTGGGATATCATCTTCATTAGGAAGCTTGTTCCTAAAGATATGGGAAGACCATAGTTGTCTGAAGGAGACATCTATAAGGGAGAAAATCAAGTTAGTTGATTTAAAGTCCTTAATATAACACCCAATATGAAATATTAAGGCTAGGATCCAACAACCTATTTATAATTGGAAGAGGGATGCCGTAATCCAAATTATAAAATAGTTGAAGGTAGGTAAATGACGATTTACCAATTTCCACCATAAAAAACGAAATATAATTAAGTTTTAATTGGATTTGAAACTCCTAGATCTTTTGAGATACATTGAACTTTCAATGGCATGTTTGAATCTCGATTGTGCCCTCTCAAATTTGTGACTGGGATGCCGAGGATCACAAACAATGTGTGAATAACCATGCAAATTAACTTGGTACTCTTAATGTTTATCACCTAATCGATGTGCCGGTTAACCACACGCTCTCCACCGATCTATGATAAACCTTAAGCCACCCTTCGCCAACCTTGTTAAATCCAAGTTAGTGTGCCGGTTAACCACACACGCTCCACTAAGGACTTAAGGAAGGTGAAAAGTGTAATTTCATGGGTTAGCACCAAATTCACATTTTCCTAAAGTAACTAAGATTGGTAATTTATAGAAGGTTTAGTTACTTTAAATTTATCATTATACTTATAATGAGAACTATAGTCATTGTCCTACCCGTTCAGCTAACGAGCCTCCACCAGTCAAGGAAGCGGTGGGTGAGAGTGGACACCCATTAAGCTGCCATTTTATAGGCAACAACCTTATACCCCCTTATAGACCGGCTTCGTGAATGAGGCCTACTAACGGTAAGACTGACTTGCTTTTAAAACTCTAGGGTTTGGAATTTAAGTGTGTGTGAGACTTTACAAATTCCAAAACTTGAGGGCAAGTTTTGAACAATTCAAAAACTTTTGGATTTTCATAACTTATGAGTTTAATTAAGGTTTTAAAAAACTTTAATGAAGAGACTCTTGAACATCCATAACTTGAGGACAAGTTATGGAGTCCATAAAACTATTTATGAGAAAGACTCTTCAATTATGTAACCTATGAGTTTTTAATGGATCTTTAAAAGAAATGACTTTTGGTAATCCATAACTTGAGGACAAATTATGGACTCCACTAAAAATACATTTAGATCAAGAATTAACTAACAACCAATTTGCAAATAATTCCTATGATCTACCAAAACTCATAAGTGTATGAACAATCATATCAACAATTTCAAGAATCATATAAACACATATAAAACTTGAAATTTGATAATAACCTTGAAATTGGTTTACCATAATCATTACCACATCAAAAAACATGTTTTATAAGTCCAAAACAGTTTAAGGTAATGATTCTAGACCAATTCCAGCACCAAAACTCGAAAAATCTGCACTCTGGAGCACCAACTCGTCGAGTTCATGAACAAACTCATCGAGTTGGTTAGTTTTGTGCTTGGACTCGGCGAGTCCATCAGTGTACTCGTAGAGTCAAAGGAAAAATCATGCGACTCGGAGAGTCACCCAGCAGACTCAGCGAGTTCGCTGTCCAGAACCCAGAAAATCGATTTTTTCAAGCTTTTTTCAACAATTTGCATCAAGTATAATGAAAACAAGTCTAGGCTCGGATACCACTGATGGGTTTTGAGCATTCTAACACTCCTATGGTGTACATGCAACCCTATAAACCTTGGATCTATGTTTTCTCTATTATACATGCAAATATTCAATATTCCAAGGTTTCATCCTAACTAGCATAATAAGAAGTATATACTATACAAGAATCTAGTAGAATGACATACCTTTTGATGAAGCTTGAAGTCTTGAACATTTAAGAGCTTAGTGACCCAAGTGTTGCACCTCAAATGGTTCACACAACACCAAGAACCCTTGGAATAACTTGAGAATAAGGATACTAGCACCAAAATCGGTTTTGCCCTCTTGTGTACACACACTAGTGCCCATTTCATGAACTAGAAACCTCTTTATATAGTGTGGAGGATTAGGGTTACATTCATGTAAACCCTAATATCCATGAACTAGCACCAAATTAATTTAATGAAGTCCATAAATTTTGAATTTTAGCTTTTAAAATTCTAAGGGTTCAGTTTTTGAATTAAAGTATACATGAAGAGTAACCTTACAAATTCCAAAACTTGAGTGCAAGTTTTGAAACTATTAAAGACTTTTCATTTCATAACTTATGAGTTTTATGTACATTAAAATGAAGACTCTTCATTTTTATGTAACTCCTTATCTTTTAATGACACTTTTAAAGAAGTGACTCTTAAACATCCATAACTTGAGGACAAGTTATGGAGTCATAAAACAATTTAATGAAAACGACTCTTCATTTTTTGTGTAACCTATGGCACTTTTATGAGTTTTAAGATTCATAAATATGACTTTTCATGTGACATGAAGACAAGTTACAAAAACATATTTTATGAACTCCTTTTAGATTAATTTGGATCAAAAACAACTAAAACACAATTTTTTTTATTAATCTAAACTAACTCATAAATCAAGGAAACATAAAAAACTTTTGGTAATCCATAACTTGAGGACAAGTTATGGAGTCCATACAATTTCATTGAGATCAAGAATTATACTAACAAACAATTTGCACATAATTCCTATGATCTACCAAAACTCATAAGCATGAACATTCATAATCAACAATTTTTCAAGAATCACATAAACATATATAAAACTTGAAACTTTGATTATAGCATTGAAATTGGTTTAACATAATCATTACCACATTAAAAACAGGTTTTATAAGATCAAAACAATCAAAGGTAATGATTCTAGACCAATTCCAGCACCAAAACTCGAAGATATGCTGTTTGGGGGTCCAACTCGTCGAGTGCACGAACCAACTCGGCGAGTTGGATGCATTTTGTCTTGGACTCGTCGAGTCCCTTAATGGACTCGTCGAGTCCCCTGTTCAGACATCACAAAACTTTGTTTTTTAAGCAGTTTACATCAAGTATAAGTGAAAACAAGCCTAGGCTCTGATACCACTGTTGGGTTTTGAGCATTCTAACACTCCTATGGTGTACATGCAACCCTAAATACCTTGGATCTATGTTTTCTCTATTATCCATGGAAATATCAATTTCCAAGGTATTTATCCTAACTAGCATATTATGAAGTACAAGTAATATAAAAACTAGTAGAAATACATACCTCTTTGTTGGTGCTTGATTCCATGGAGCTCAAGAGCCTAGTGCCCCAAATGTGACACCTCAAATGGTTCACACAACATCATATGCACTTGGAATAACTTAGAGAGAAAGTAGAACACTTCATGAAATCGGTTTGCCCTCTTCATGCATACATGGTATCCGATTTTTCCAAGAATAAGATGCTTATATAGTTGTTACAATTAGGGTAAACCCTAATTGTCATGGCTTTCCATTTCCTTGGATCCATGGGTTCAAATACACCATGGAGCATCCATGGAGTATCCTATGGGTTTTAGCCCAACTTGATAATCCATGGAGTCTTAGCCCACTATACAAGTATGGATGATTTACACAATCAACCCATATATTTAATTAGTCTTCTTTTGATCACTTAATTAATTCTAGATTAATTCTTGATCAATACTAATTAAATAATATCATTAGTATATTAGAACTTATAATATATTAATAAACCTTAAGTGTTATTTCTCTCATTTTAGTCTATCTAAATGCATGATGCCATGCAACCCAAATGGACCATGCCGGGTCGGGTCAAGTATATACCAATTATAGTTATGGACTTAGACACTAATCCAACAGAAGATGGCACGTATCAGATCTGGTCTTCAGGATCTGATGACGAAGAGATGCGTAATCCGACGCATGGGGCTATGTTCGCACAATTTGAAGAGGATGAGGACGAAATGGTGACTGGTCGTTGTTTCATGACCAAATCAGGAGACAAATCACCAATGAAAACGAAGGTATGTTCTATTATTCAATCTTTTAACATTCCTTTACAAGCTTATGATTCTGAAATAATTGCATTTGATGATACTGTTGCTTAATTTGATACAATTGTGGCGTCTGCTAGTAATGAAGCTAAGAAACTAAACATCCAGTTGCTAGAGACCCAAAAATTGCTAGATTCGAAACGAAGCAGAGTAGAGTATCTGGAATTGCAATTGAATAATGTGAATAATGATAGGGAATGTCTAGATAATGAAGTTCGAATGTTACTTGCTCAGAGAAACATTTACTATAATTCAGCAAAAAGACTTTATGCTAAATTGAATTCATTGCATCATTTGTATGACATAAGCAAAGAACAACATAGGAAATTGTTGCCTTTTCTTGTTTTCGAAAGAGAGAAAGTTGATAGTTTTTCCTATGATTGTGAGAAAACCATAGCAGAATTCGATAAAGTGCCTGATAATCGATTTGCTTATGGTATTGTTAAAATATACGGATATTTAAATGCTGATGAACTTGTTGAGATAGTGAATGATACTTTGACCAAAAGTGAACAAATCAAAATTTTGAAAAGAACTGAGTATTCGAAACTTGACTCTCAATCTAATTTTGCTGATGTCGATGACAATTTTGATAGTTTTAGCGAAATCAGTGAAATCGAGGAGGAGGAAAGTATCGATTGTTCTCAGTTATCTGTCATTAATGTCACATCTAAGTCAAAAGGTAAAGAAATTTGTGATGATTCGATGGTTGGGGATGACACTGATAAACCATCTACTTCGAATGTTTGTGACCTAGATCATGTGAGTGTAGGAGAAAGTCAAACGGATAGTAGTGATGATGAGAAAGAAGAAGAAATGTCGAACAATTTTGAAACAGAAAAGAATGTTTCGAATGAAACATCCATTCCACGAGTTGTTGTTGATCAAGTGTTTGGAGACACTGGAAATTTCGACAAAGTCTTATCTGAAAAAGGTGCTCATTATTTGGAAACAAATACTGTTGTGTATCCAAATTTTAAGTGTTTAGATGATGTTGTATTTCCGAATCAAGTGTTTGTCACTACTGGAAATGTCGAAAACATCAAACCAGAGTTCAACAAAATGGTCGAAGAAGATAACAAGAAAACATCAGACGAAGGATTCTTTTCAAACCAAAGCACTGTCGAAAATAATCTAACAAAGAATTCGTGTGTTTTTCAAAGACAAAAACCACAACGAAAATGGGATGAAAAACAAGAAAATACAAAAGAGATTTTGAAACAAGAATCTAATTAAACAAATGAGAATGTCAAACTTAATTCACAAGAATTTAAGGATCTTGTTGAAAATTTTCGAATGAAAAAGGAATTTCGAAAAGACAGGCACGAAAGAAATTTTTTTGGCAAACAGCGTCAAATGAAAAGCAGTCAACAATACCAACCACGAAAATATCTGAAAATGGAGTGTCTAAATCAGTACCACCAAAGTTTTCAACTCGTTCGGATAAAAAGGAAAATCCCACTCAAACAACTTCGTATGATTATCAAATAATTCAACGAAGTTTTCAAAATCAACATCTTCAAAGACTTTTCAAACAAATGTGCAACAAAAGAATTTTCATTCAAAAAGCCAACAAAAGTTTTCAACTTCAAATTCACTTTTTCCAAAACCAAAAAACGATCAAAACAGATTTTCTTCAAATAGAACAAATGGAAATTTTGCTAATGTTCGTCAATTTGACAATGTTCGAAAATTTGAGAATGTTCAAAAATTTGACAATGTTCGAAAATTTGACAATGTTCGAAAATTTGAAAACGTTTGAAAGTTTGCAGACAATCAAACATTTATGAATGATAAATCCAAAACATCTGCAAAGTTTATTCCATAAAAACCAAATTTTCCGAATCCATCCGCACACATAGCAACTAAAGTTTCGTACACAAAAGGTTCATCTGGGGTGGAAACAATCAATCATTGGCTTGAGGAAAAAGGGAAAAAGTATCAATCGGGAAAGTTTTCTCAACATCAAATCCAGAAGGCCTATGAACAGTATTTGAATGATACTTCATCTGGAAGTTCATCTTTGAAAGAATCAAATACTCCAGTTCAAAAATGGCAACCAATCTCAAAGGACAAACACACTGAGAAACATAAGCAGAAAGTCAGTGAAAGTCCAAAACTATCGAAAAATTAGGTTTCGATACCTTTAACTGATGATGTTGACTTAATTGACACTTTCAAAACCAAAGTTCGAAATTGAGCTCTAGGTTCTAAATTTCATTCATTTTTTCAAACTAATGACCAAGGACCCAAACAACCTTGGGTACCTAAATTCTTTTAATGTTTGTAGGTACTGTGTGACGAGCAATATGATGAGAAATGGTACATTGATAGTGGTTTATCACGTCACATGACAGGAAGGAAGGAGAATTTGCGTGATTTTAGAAGTTTGGACATTGCAGGAGTAGTGAAGTTTGGAATTTGCGTGATTTTAGAAGTTATGGAAAAGTAACAAATGGACAATTTACAGTAAATCGTGTTGCTTATGTTGAAGGTCTTAAGATAATTTGATAAGTGTTTCACAACTTGTTGTGGGCACTGGCAATCAAGTTGTGTTTAACGAAGAAGGAAGTATCATTTCCAAAGTTGAGACGAACGAAGTTTTGCTGAAATCAAAAAGATTTGGGGATATCTTCACTTTTGACATCAAACCTATTGGTGGGAAGCCCTCAGTTTGTTTACTTTCGAAAACTTCATCTGATGTTAGCTGGTTGTGGCATCGACGTTTATCACATTTAAACTTTCGAAATCTAAATAAGTTGGTAGTAGATGATCTTGTTCGAGGTTTACCTGTTCTAAAGTTTGACAATGATACTTTATATGCAGCTTGCGAACAAGGAAAACAACATCATTAATGACATCCAATTGTGATAGATTCGAAAATTGTTGAACCGCTGCAACTTCTTCATATTGACCTTTGTGGACCATCAACTGTTGAAACTCTCAACAAGAAACGATACATTTTGGTTATTGCTGATGATTTTTCACGATTTACTTGGGTGTATTTTCTCAGGTTAAAATCTGAAGTTGCTCAAACATTGATTGAATTTATCAAGAAAATTGAGACAAGTTTGAAAAAGAATGTTCGTAAAATCAAAAGTGATAATGGTTCCGAGTTTAAAAACAATGTGCTTGATTCGTTCTTAACTGAGAAAGGAATTTTCCATAATTTGTCATCGCCATATACACCACAACAAAATGGTGTGGTTGAAAGGAGGAATAGGTCTCTTTGCAAAGCAGCAAGAACAATGTTGACATATGCGAATCTTCCTCAATATTTATGGGCAGAAGCAGTTTCGACAGCATGTTTTACTCAGAATCGATCTTTTATTCATCGTCGTTTCAATATAACTCCGTATGAAATCATAAATAACCGAAAACCAAATGTTAAATTCTTTCATGTGTTTGGTTGCAGGTGTTTTATCATGAATCTCAAAGATAATCTTTCGAAATTTCAAGCTAAGGCTGATGAAGGAATATTTTTGGATATTCAAATAATTCGGTTGCATACAGAGTGTTGAATAAGCGAACAAGAAAAGTTGAAGAAACGTTTAACCTAACTTTTAATGATTATTATGTGAAACAAGTTGAACAACAGTTCGAACAAAAACCAATTCTTAATGAATCAAATGATGAGTCTGAAAGTTACAATTCATCTGATTTTGATTATGATTTAATATTTGGTGTTCCAGATAGGGCTGCAGATGCTGAAGTCCATGCAACAGATAATCAAACTCCTGAATCTTCAAAACATACTGATGATTCGACAATCACATCAGATACAACTGCTAATGGCGAAAGTATGCTAGATGCTCAAGTGGAGGGGGAGCACTTGAATATACCTTCAACTTTTAAGGGGGAGCATCCTTTCGAGGGGAAGAATAGCATTGTAAATGAACGTTTTGAGAGGGAGCATCAGAATGACAATTATATTGAGGAGGAGCATAATGATACTGAAACCATAAATCTTGATGAAAACGATGAATTTCATGAACTAAATGATAATAATTCTGTTGCAGGATCCGAAAATGAAGAAATGTACGAAGATGCACCATTGGACTTTGATCCAGCATATCCACCATTGGAAAAATGGACAAGAAATCATCCAAAAGAACAAGTCATTGGGAATCCACAAGATGGAGTTTTGACTAGAGCTCAAATTCGTGCAAAGAATGAGGTACTGAATGCTCGTCAAGAATTTTTCATGTGTAATGTTTTCATTTCGAAAATAGAACCAAAGATAGCTAAGGTTGCAATGGAACACTCAGACTGGGTTGTAGCAATGCAATCTGAACTTGCTGAGTTCGATAGAAACAAGGTTTGGAGTTTAATTCCTAAACCTGAAAATGTTTCAATTGTCAGATTAAAATGGATTTTCAAAAACGAAACCGACAAGGATGGCAATATTGTTCGAAATAAAGCACGATTAGTCGTTAAAGGATATTCGCAACAAGAAGGTATCGATTATGAAGAAAGTTTTGCCCCTGTCGCAAGACTCGAGGCTGTTCGAATATTTTTGGCTTATGCAGCTCACAAAGATTTTGATGTTTATCAAATGGATGTGAAGTGTGATTTTCTCAATGGTGAACTCCAAGAAACAGTTTATGTTGAACAACCTCTAGGTTTCATAAATGAAAAATATCCTGATCATGTTTATATTTTAGATAAAGCAGTATATGGGTTAAAAAAAGCACCAACAACATGGTATGCAACTCTTACCAGTTTTTTAAAACAATTGAAATTTAAATAAGGATCAGTTGAACCCACATTATTTCGAAAGAAAGTTGGAAATTATCTAATGCTTGTTCAAATTTATGTCGATGATATTATTTTTGGCTCGACTGACCCTGCTTTGTCTAGTGAATTCGAATGTTTGATGAAAAGCCAATTTGAAATATGCATGATGGGTAAAATCAATAATTTTCTTGGTTTAAACATTCATCAAAGCATAGAAGGAATTTTCATCAATCAAGAAAAATATACCAGGAATTTGCTCGAACAATTTGGAATGACGAATAGCACGGAGTTAAGAGTACCAATGGCGGTTGGAACAAGGCTAACACCTTCGTTAGACACACCTGCTGTTGATCTTACTTTATACAGAAGTAGGATAGGTTCATTGCTTTATCTTACAGCAAGTCGACCTGATATCATGTTTTCTGTATGTAATTGTGCTAGGTATCAAGCAAATCCAAGAGAACCACACTTGACTGCAGTGAAAAATATTTTTCGTTATCTCAAGGGAATAATTTCATTTGTGGTATCCTTCGAAATCAGGATTTTTCATTCAAGCTTTTTTGGATGCAAATCTGGGAGGATGTACACTTGATCGAAAAAGTACAAGTGGAGGATGTCAATTGTTAGATGAAAGCTTGTAAGTTGGCAATCGAAAAAGCAAACTTGTGTTGCAATTTGTACTACTGAAGCTGAGTATGTTGTAGCTGCTGCATGCACTTCGCATATCATATGGATCCAGAGTCAATTGCGTGACTATGCAATTAATATGAAAAAGATTCCGTTGTATTGTGATTCACAAAGTGCTATACACATTTGTCATAATCCAGTACAACATTCGAAAACCAAACATATTGCACTTCGTTATCATTTTATTAAAGATCATGTGGAAGATGACAATATTGAAGTTCATTTTGTAAAAACAACCGATCAGCTTGCTGATATTTTTACAAAAGCATTGGACGAAAAATTGTTTGTTCGAATTTTGACAGGATTGGGAATGATTGAAGCAAGTTCGGTTCTAGGATTACCTTCGAAAGAATAACAAAGAAAGAAGATGAAAAAGTGTTGATTCAGAGGCATTATTGAATGGTTCAGACGCGTGTAGTATTGACCATTCAGAGGTTACTGTTCATATTTAGCGCTTAGACACGCTTCGTTTTCGACGTTTGGGAGAGAAAAGTTTCGTTAGTTTGGTACATTATTAAGTTTTCGATTATTTTTTTAATTTCGAAAAATTGGAAAAACCAAAAATATTTTCGTTAATTTGTATTCTTTTCGAAAAATCAAAAATACCAAAAAGATTTTCTTTTGTTATTTTTTTAATTTTCGAAAAAAAACTTAAAAAACACAAAAATATTTTCTTTCTTTTCAAAAACATAAAAGACCAAAAAGATTTTTGTTATTTTGTATTTTGTCTTTTCTTTCTTAGTGTAGATTCCAAGGAAGTTTTACAAGGGTCATGCTTGCATTTCTAGGGTAAGATAAATTTTCGAAACTTTGTACTAGTTAGAATATCCCTAGAAGCATGCTGTAGCCTGTCGACCCAAGCCTCCACTGACTCAATGTGTGATTTCGAAAGCCTTAATGAAATTTTTCATTACGAAAATTTCTTCCCAAGCAGGCTTGCATTCACATTAGTCTACTGAGCTACCTAACTCTTCTCACATGAGTTAAGTGTTTTATGTTTGGTCCAAGCATAACAGAGGTACAACTGAATTCGTGAAACAACCTTTTTCATCTCAAATTTCTAACACATTTCACACACACAGTGACGTATGTCTAAGAGGTCATTGATCAAACCAATCATGAGTTAGACATATCAAAACTCTGTGTTTATGATTTTGATTCATGAGGTCGTGATGAATGTGAAACCCAATTTTTTTTAACTTTTTAAGGAATTGACGGGGAACTATGTTCTAGATTTTCACGAAACATTTGTGTTAGTACCAAAATTTCGATGCTCTAAATCATATTCTTTCGTTATGAGTGGTCTTGATCAAATGTTCGTAGCCCACAACATTTGTTACCCAACAGGATCCAGCTGAATTTTTTTTTCTTTGAATATGATTTTCGTGGGAGTATCAATTCTTTCAATTGTCACTTTCAAATTAATCCAAAGCATACTTGTCACTGACTACACTGGTCACACAAGTAATTTCTGTTACAATTACTCACCTTATGTTTAGGTTGATATGTAACGAAAATTTTAAGCCACCCACGAAGCCTTGAAAAAGAAGCCCTTCGATACTTCTTGATAAGTATTCGATTGTAATTCACGGGAAACCACACAAGCTATTGATTATCTCTCTTGATAATTAACGAAGTAACCTTTTCCCGGGGTTTAACTGCCTTTGTGTCGAGATTTTATTTTTTGACATCACAGATCCCAAATTTTCGTTAGTTTGCTTCTTATCTTATTCTATTGGCACACTGCACTCACGAAATCCTTGAGGTTCTGAGTATTACCAACTCAGGCTAATGATTTCGACAGTCTGGCATATGACTTCGTCTCTAATCCCAAAGACGAAAGAGCCTTACTTCCATGCCGAAGGTTTTCGATCTTATCCACTTGTTACTCACGAACAGTTTGATGTGACAGTTTGGTAACGTGGTCCGACTTTCAAGGCACTTTATCTGACATGGTACACGTTACAGCTAATGGTGCGAGATTCAAGGACAGACGTGGCTTACTCTTTAAAGTAACTGTTTGGAATTCTATTGGGGATACATATAAAATGAAGTTATCATCTCCTTTTATAATTACGCGTTCAAATTCTCAGACAATCAAAAAGCCCTAAATTTTTCTGTTCTTCAAGAATTTCTCAAAACCCTAATCAATGGCTGCTGCTCCAACTGACACTACTGACGGAATTGCGTCTCAACCACTTATGAAGATTCAACGCACCAACTATCAGGTTGAAGGAGATGTGTCAATGTATCCTGAAGAACTCAAGATGCTGATTGTTGCTCTTCAATATTCAGGTCTTGAAACTGCGATGTTCAATGCTTTTGAAGTCCCGTTGTCATGGTTATCAATGGCTGGTTCCACTGCTTTTTATAGCAAAGCCACTGATCTAATCACATTCAATCTGGTGAATGAAGAGCGAATTCGACTCACGAAGAAGTTGTTTACTCAAATCTTGGTGATTCCAAATTCCCTTCCATTCTTTAAACCTACTGCTGATCAAGTTATGTTCATGTTTAACGAGATGGGTCATCAGCCACCACTCGTTAAGATCAGTGATTTCAAGAAATCTGGTCTTCCTTGCATATGGAATTTTTTGTTCGGAATATACCTTCGTTGCTTAACTGGGCGAAGTGTAGGGCTTGATAAGGGGAGAATGGAAGTTTATGCTATGGTAGCAGGGTTGTACCATGATCTCAATGTTGATTATGCTACTCAGATTTGGAAAGAGTTTATCAAGAGCTTGGAAAAAACGAATGTGGTAAAAGGAATTTCGTGTGCACGTTACTGGAGTTTGGTTCTTCAGTATGTATATGAGAAAGAAGGTATTCTAGTTCCTGCTGAGGAGGCTAAGGTAGAATTCGCGAAGTATCATTTTCCAAAGACTGTTGCAGATGATTCAGAAGTATTCCCAATTGTTGCTCGAATTCCTGATGGGATGTTGTAGAAAGTTGATCCAACAAATTCAATATTGGTGACATACTTGCAACATGTTAATCCTTCAGTCGAAATTGGGATTTTACTGAAAATAAGTGGTGAAGGTGTTGGATTAGGTGTCTATGTTCATAAGTATTTCTGGGTTGTACTTGACCTGAACCGACATGGTCCATTTGGGTTGCATGGCATCATGCATTTGGATAAACTAAAATGAGAGAAATAACACTTATGGTTTATTAATATATTATAAGTTCTAATATATTAATAATATTATTTAATTAGTTTTGATCAAGAATTAATCTAGTATTAATTAAGTGATCAAAAGATGACTAATTAAATATATGGGTTGATTATGTAAATCATCCATAACTTGTATAGTGGGCTAAAGGCTCCATGGATAATCAAGTTGGGCTAAGGTCCATAGGATGCTCCATGGATGCTCCATGGGAGTTACAAACCCATGGGTCATGGAAATGAAGAGCCATGTTACATTAGGGTTTAGATGGTGTAACCCTAATTGTAATACACTATATAAAGGATATGAAGCTCACCAAAATCGGCACTAGAAGCAAGATTGAGGGCAAGCCGATTTCTAAGTGTGACATTCTATCTCAAGGTTTATTCCATGTGCATTTGGTGTTGTGTGAGACATTTGAGGCATCACACTTGGGGTGCTAAGCTCTCAAGGTTTTCAAGGAATCAAATCAATTACAAGGTATGTAACTCTAGCTAACTTTTATGTTTAGAAGTTCCCCATGTATGCTAGATAGGATTATGAACCTTGGAATAAGTATTTTTCATGTATTTTAGACAAACATAGATCCAAGGTTTCTAGGGTTGCATGTACACCTTAGGAGTGTTAGAATGCTCAAAACCCAACAGTGGTATCAGAGACTAGGCTTGTTTGTTGATACTTGATGCAAAATAGTGAAAAAAGTCAAATTTCTTGCTGTCTGCGCAGGGGACTCACCGAGTCCATGGGGGGACTCAACGAGTCCAAGCATAAACTCATCCTACTCGTCGAGTAGGTTCTTGCACTCGACGAGTAGGAGCACCTGAGTGGAGATTTTCGACTTTTGCTGCTAGAAATGGACTAGAAACATTACCCTAAACTGTTTTGGTGTTTTAAAACTTGTTTTTAATGGGGTAATGGTTGTTCTAATCCATTTACAATGGCTAATATCAAAATTACATGATTATATGTGTTCACATGTTGTTCAAATTTTTATATGACTATTCTTGTTCTTATGAGTTCTTGATAGATCATAAGAATTACTTGTTTAATGCTTAATTCATGATCTTTATGTGTTTTAATGGAGTCCATAACTTGTCCTCAAGATATGGATAACCAAAAGTCACTTTGTATTAAATCCATTAAAAGAACACATATGTTACAAAAATGAAGAGTCTTCATTTTAATAACTCATAAGTTATGAATTGAAAGGTTTTGTAAAGTTACAAAACTTGCCCTCAAGTTTTGGAACATGTAAAGTCATCTAATAAACTTTAGTTCCAACCCCTATAATTTTAAAAGTTAAAATTCAACCCTTATACTTTATAATATTACAAGTTTAATAATAATTATATATGTATAAGATTAAGTCGTTTTACTGTTAGTAGACCTCATTCACGAAGCCGGTCTATGAGGGGGTATAAGGTTGTTGCCTATAAAATGGTAGCTTAATGGGTGTCCACTCTCACCCACCGCTTCCTTGACTGGTGGAGGGTCGTTAGCCGAATGGGTAGGACAAGGACTAGAATTATCCCCTCATTAAAAGTATTAATGATGAATATAAAATAACTAAATGTTTTATTATTCCGAATCTTAGTTACTTTTGGAAAAAGTGAATAAGGTGCTAACCCATGAAATTACACTTTGCACTTTGCTTAAGTCGGTTAGTGGAGCGCGTGTGGTTAACCGGCACACTAGCTGGACTTAACAAGGTAGGAAAAGGGTAACTTACTGTTTATCATAGTATCGATTGAACGCGTGTGGTTAACCAACACATCGATTAAGGGGTAAATATTAAGGGTACCAAGTATATTTGCATGGTTATTCACACCTTGTTTTGTGATCCTCGGCATCCCAGTCACAAAACCTGAAGGGCACACTCAAGATTGAAACATGCCATTGAAAGTTCAATGAATCTCAAAAGATCTAGGAGTTTCAAATCCAGTTAAAACCTAATAATTTATTTCGTTTTCATGGTAGAAATTGGTGAATCGTCATTCACCTACCTTCAAATATTTTATAGCTTAGATTACAGGATCCCTCTTCCAAGTTATAAAATATTGTGTTGGGTCCTAGCCGTAATATTTCATATTGGGTGTTATATTAAGGACTTAAAATCAACTAACTTGAATATCTCCCATTGCAGATGTCTGGTTTAGACAACTGTGATCTTCCCAAATCTCATGGAAATCAGATTTCTCTACCTCCACCTCCTCCATTTATTCTCCATGACCCACAAGCCCGAAGACTTGAAAGGTTCAAGGTCACTCAAGCCCTACTAGAAATGAAACATAAAGATGGAAGACCTGTGTGTACTCATGTCTTAAGAATGAAGTCACACATTGACATGTTGAGAATGTTGGGCGCTGTTATTTCAAGGAAGTTCGCTATTAACTGCGTTCTTCAGTCACTTCCTGAGTCGTATAGTGAGTTAATTAAAGACTACTATATGACAGATGACGACATGACCCTAATAGATCTTTCTTATTTGCTTATTGCTACTGAATCAGCAATGATTTGGCGCAATGGTCAAGCAAATATTGGTGGAAGGTCTATTTCTCAAAATTCCATGGACATTGACAATGGTAACATTGGATGTCCAGAAAAGCTTTCTCTTTCCTAAGGAAAGGGATCGACCTTGGTCAACCCGGTTGACCAAAAGGTAAATGGAAAAACTAAGTCTGTGATAGTCCCGTGTACCATTCTGAAAGATTCTATATGTTTTCATTGTCAAGAGAAGGGGCATTGGTTGCGAAACTGCCAAACTACCTGAAAGATCTAAGAGAAAGGAAAAAATCAAGAAGATTTGACTCTACTTCAGGTAAGTCCACTATCTAACTCTACTAAGTTACTTATTGATGATTCTTAAAACAAAATGTGACTCGGTTACATTTTTTTTTGTGTTTGGCAGGATCAAGCAAAGGGAAGGAAACTTAAAGGAAAGGTATGATGAATCTGTTCGCGAAGATGGATTTCAATCGCATGGTTTGAAGATCGGATTCTTGAGCTACTACTTAAGACTTATGATAGATTGCTAGAAAAATATGTAATAGCATAGTTTTCATTTAAAGTTGCATTGTAAGGATAAGTTTTCCGCATTTATTAAATAAATAAAATTTTGTTTTACTTTATTTTATATCTCCTTGCAATGGCATTTATGGAAAATTGATGTTTGTATGGTTCTAGCAATAATGGAAATATGAATTTGATTCCTTCGTTTGTGGTAGTGTCATAATTTACCAAATAAGAAAAAAAACTCATCACCCAAGGTTTTCAATTGGAACGAAACTTGGAATCATGCAAGTCGTTTAGTATGATGAGTGAGAACTTTCAGCTTTGGAAAAATTAAGACTACTTCCTTGATCACATGTATATGTGAGTCAAGTGAAGGACTAAGGGATCAAGTACACATTCTTGTGCACTAGCCACGTCCACCACAACAGATTGATAAGACTATTCGTCATGATTTACAAAGGTTTAGTAAATATGGTTATACTTACAAGTTAAGTATAATTTTGAAACATTGGAAAAACTTCGATGTATGGCAGAACGAATGAGAATAATCAAATTAGGCAGAAAGATAAAAGTTTCTCAAATTTGAAAAAGATGGGAGAGTACTTTAGTATCATGTTTTGTGATCATCTTAATGATTAAGAAACCATATCACAATTGATCCTCTAAGGACATCTTAGTGCATTCCTATGGCTAAGAAGCGGAATCAAGAATTGCTGACATGGTTGAATCAAGAAGATAAGTCATACTTCGTTCCAAAACAAGTCTTAGAGTCATACTCCAAGAGTGTAAGTTGAGTGTCATATCTTAAAGAAAGGTTTATAACACTTGTCAAATGTAAGAGTAAAAGTGTCCTACTCTCGTACATTTGAAATTGGTAAGTTGTGATGTTTTGGATAAAACAAAGACCAACTAAGGCGAACTATGTGAAGTGTGTGTCTTGATAAAGAATACACACTATATCTTGAATATTTGGCAAGTGAGTCTTATATGTCAAAAGGACAGTGGGAGTCTTAAAGATCTTGAAAAAAAAACTTCTAGATGTTATCAAGAAGGAAAAAAACCTATAGTTTATCACTAGTACACGACTCGAGGTTTATAACTTATCGTGTTGACATATTCCTTTTCCTGTGCCCGATCTAGTTAAATTTGGTTTTGCATATGAGTTCTGAGAGTTCTCAATTGGTTGCATAACAACTTGGAAGCTATGGCAGGCCCTTGTGCTGGCAGGTGGCAAGAAGTTAAGACTGCACAAGTTCAATCCATAACTGTTTAGATTTGTCACTAACCTTGTCTTGTGATTATGGTTTTGACAAATTCACTTGGATAGGAACACATACACCAGAAAAATCTAAGTGTCATAAGGGTTCTCTCCGATTCATGAAAATGATGGAGAGGAAACGCTTTCAATAAGTAGATTTTAAGTAGATACAATTGTGATATTTGCATTTTCAAAGTCGTTAGTGGAGCATGTGTGATTAACCGGCACACTAACATGGACTTGTGAGAAATGGAAAAGGTCTAAACAATTGAGACTATGATTACGACATCCCTTTTCATAGTTCTATAATTGTTTGGACACACATGTGTGCTATCCAAGGAAAGGTGTATGATTTTGATAAAGTTTTATCAAAGCATCTCGCATAAAAAATATGAACTTTGGTAAGAAGGTCAATAAAGTATTGATTTCAAGAAGTCCAACTGATTTCTGAGTACATGTCAAAGCTAGTGGGAGCATAAGTTTTATGCTAATAATTATCATGCAAGTGGGAGCATGATAATTATGATAAGTGTTGCAAGTTAGCAATGTTAATTATAGAAAACAAAAAGGTTTCAATTGGGAAAAAGTTTTTTTGCTATAATTAAGGGAGAGGAAATTATACTTCATTGCAATTCTAAAAGCTTAGATTGAGGTTTTAATCATCTTTAGTCAAGGATATATATATGAATTTTATGTTGGAATGGCTCAACATAAGGAAATTCTATATATGGGTCCATTATTTGCGTTCTAAAATTCGATTATGATTACGACATCCCTCTCCATAATCTGAATTATGAGAACTTGGCAAATAGAAATAGAAATATTATAGAAAAGACTGGTCTAGTATCATGTCTTTATGAATCGGGTCCCATATGCTTCAGATATAGGATCAATTACATGTGCTATAATATTCATCTGTTCTAAATTTTTCCAAAAATTCCTAGAGCATTAAGAGGGGAAAAGTACTAGAACTAGATATGACTAATTTGATTAAGCAATTGTTGAGGACAATCTAAGGTTTACTAAAGATTGGTTACTCAGGGACAGTTGGAAGTATGGTGTTAATTTTGGAAGGACCATATTGACATATTCTGAAAAGAGGCAACTCTTGTTCAGGAGTAAGAGTCAAAAGGGAATATGGAAATGTTCCCATAGGTGGAAGCTATTCATTAAATATGTGTGAGGTTAGGAAACTTAATGCAAGAAGAATGTTCAAAGCAATGAACTTTGAATATGAGACTTCGGTTCCATGGAATTGATCTCCATTGGAATACTCTGTAATGTCTATTGACAAGTCTTTGTGACTTTGTGCATAATCATTACAAGAGGACCACTGTATATAAGTTTAGAATCTAACAGATTTAAGTAAATGCCAAGAATCTGGGATTCATGCATTTGCAGTATGGATTTGGGAGTGTGAAATGAGAATCATTGGAAGTATGTTCAATCGATGTATTTCACAGAGTAAAGATCATGGACAAACTTAGTGTGCATACTTGATGTATTGCATAACTAATGTTTAGACAAACATAGTGTGCATACTTGGTGTATGACATGACTAGTGTTTAGAAAACATAGTGTACATGCTCGAAGCATGGGACAGCTATTGTTTTAATTCAAGTATAAAGTTAACAATTTGAAACAATATACAATGAATAATGTGCAATCAATATGGTGATAAATAAATGGTGTTTTTATTTATATTCATAAGTTATGAGACCATAGTTGATTCGATTATTCTTGTGTTTCACTTTGCATGTTCTGACTTCCAGAATAACTCAGTCGCTCTTCCTGAATGACTAAGTTATTCAAACCATCCACAGTCGGTCATATGTTGGAAGTAGATATGAATCAAGACTGTCATGGGTTGGATTGTAGAGGTCTAAGATGTTGGACAAAGTGGTGCTACAACACTCATGAGTGCTCATAAGTTCTGAGTATTGGATTCAACCCACGCTCACTGGTATCACTTCATGGAATTTTATCTCGAGTGATCGTGAGACGGTAATATCATATAAGTCTTCAAACCTAGAGATATGACTTGTTGCCTATGAATTGGTTATACATTGATCGTACGAAAACAAGTTGGTAACTCGATGTTATAAAACGTGCCTTTGTGTATGATTCAACAAGTAGTAGAACAAGCATATGAGTCGAAGTTTATCTGTTCCTTCTTGGATTAGAAGCGATATTTGGGCCCCTCGATGATTTTGTTTTGACCTATGTACCGGGCCCGGTCAGAACTAAGTTGATCTGTTCACTTAAGTTCTATGTCAAACAAATCGGAAATCGGGAAACAAACTGATGGACAATAAGTAAGACATTGTTCCATGTATTTGTCCGGCTGATATCTAGAACAGAGGATTATATGATCACTTATCTTAAATGGAGTATCATCATCATCCAAGTTCCGCGAGACCTTGAAAAGAGCTACGATCGCTGGTCGGTTCCTGAAGTCATACTTGCAGTTGTAGTTATTAGACTTATCCAAGTGGGAGACTGTTGGATTAGGTGTCTATGTTCATAACTATTTCTGGGTTGTACTTGACCTGACCCGGCATGGTCCATTTAGGTTACATGGCATCACACATTTGGATAAACTAAAATGAGAGAAATAACACTTATGGTTTATTAATATATTATAAGTTCTAATATATTAATAATATTATTTAATTAATTTTGATCAAGAATTAATCTAGTATTAATTAAGTGATCAAAAGATGATTAATTAAATATATGGGTTGATTATGTAAATAATCCATAACTTGTATAGTGGGCTAAAGGCTCCATGGATTATCAAGTTGGGCTAAGGTCCATAGGATGCTCCATGGATGCTCCATGGGAGTTACAAACCCATGGGTCATGGAAACGAAGAGCCATGTTACATTAGGGTTGACATAGTGTAACCCTAATTGTAACACACTATATAAATGATACGAAGATCACCAAAATCGGCACTAGAAGCAAGATTGAGGGCAAGGCTATTTCTAAGTGTGACATTCTCTCTCAAGGTTTATTCCAAGTGTATTTGGTGTTGTGTGAGACATTTGAGGCATCACACTTGGGGTGCTAGGCTCTCAAGGTTTTCAAGGAATCAAATCAATTACAAGGTATGTAACTCTAGCTAACTTTTATGCTTAGAAGTTCCCCATGTATGCTAGATAGGATTATGATCCTTGGAATAAGTATTTTGCATGTATTTTAGACAAACATAGATCCAAGGTTTCTAGGGTAGAATGTACACCATAGGAGTGTTAGAATGCTCAAAACCCAACAGAAGGTTCATCCAAGAAGTCAAAGAAGTCAAAGAAGGGAGATGATAATGATGTTCCGGAAATCCCCAAGAAACAAGCTAAGTCTACGTCTCCTAAGAAGATTGCAAACGAAACCTGAGAAGCCTAAGGAGAAGGTTGTTCCTGAATTTTCGAAGGAATTGATCCCTTCGAAATCTGGTGTGTTCAAAAGATTAAGGAATTTCTCTTTTAAGAAACAAACTTCATCAGAAGATCAGTCTCCAACTATTAGCAAACCACAACTTAACAGAAAAGGAGTGAAAGTTCGTGAGATTCCTGCACCAGTTTCACCATCATCCAAGAAGCGAAGAGCTGAGGATATGGCGAAGCACATCAACAAGAAGAGAAAGAAACGAAAGCTGGTGGTTCAAGATGATTCATCAGATGGTGAGGTCGTCCCAGAATCACCTTTGGGTTCGAATTCCCCAAAAATCTCACAACCACAAATTCTCACAAATGTTTCGTTGCCCACAACAACAGTTCCACTCGAATTGTTGTACCCAAATCAGTTCCTGAGAAGGTTCCAATTTCTCCCATTGTTGCAAACGTATCTGATACGGGTGCACATGTTGTGGTGAATATTGATCCATCATTTCAAGGTATTCCTTCTACATCTTCTTCTGCACCTATTTCAAGTACTTTTGTTTCACTTCCACCTTTTCTTAAACCCATTTCCACTACCACTACTTCACCAACGTTTGATCAAGTATTACACCAACCCTTCACTACACTTTTCCCATCACAATCCACCGATGCACCAAAACCAAATTCCAATGATGAAACAGATGGCAGAGGTTTTGGAGGAACGTTTGATGATCTTCATTTTGATTCTGAAGAAGAGGATATACCAGATCACATGTTGATGTCTGGTAAGCAGTTCAAGATTCTCAATCGAAAACTCAATTCTATCGTCAATCACAAGCTGATTCCGGAGCAAAGAATTCGGTTTCTGGAATAAAGGTTGATGTCATGTTAAAGGCTATGGAGCTTCGACTGCAGAAGCAATTGCATGTTATGGATAAAAGTAACGAATTGAGGGTCAAAGCTCAGACTGATTTGTTTAATTCTGAACTTAAAGATCTTCGTTTGACAACAAAAGAACGGCATGTTCATTTTGTTAAAGATGTCAAGACAGTACGAGAAGATGTCAATCGAAAACTTGAAGGGCTGAAGGTTGATGTATCCAAAGAGCTGACTGATCTGAATTCCAATTATTTGACAATCAAGTCGAATGTTGACACTATTGATAGGTTTTTGAGCATTCTAACACTGCCTAAGTGTACATGCAACCCTAATAACCTTGAATCTATGTTTTCTCTATATACATGCAAATTTCTTTTTCAAGGTTATTTCCTAACTAGCATGGCATGGGGATTACATAAAACATAAAAACTAGTAGAAATACATACCTTGTTGTTGCTTGGATTCCTTCAAGACTTTGTGAGCCTAGCACCCCAAATGTTGTACCTCAAATGCTTCACACAACACCACAAGACTTGGAATAACTTGAGAGAATGTCACTTAGCCTCAAAATCGGTTATGCCCTCTCTAGTAACACTAGGTCACGATTTTGCTAGCCATAGGGTTCCTTTTATAGTGTTGTCACAATTAGGGTTTACACATGAATGCCCTTAATTGTCATGACTCTTGATTTCTCATGACCCATGGGTTTGTAACTCCCATGGACTATCCATGGAGCTCCATATGGTTATAACCAAACCCATAAACCATGGATCATTAATCCACCATAAAAGAATTGATGATTGTCATAATCAACCCTATATATTTAATTAGTGTCACTTTGATCACCAAATTAATACTAGATTAATACTTGATCAATACTAATTAAATAATACTATTATCAATATATTAGAACTTATAATATATTAATAATCATAAGTGCCTTATTCTCTCATTTAGTCTATCCAAGTATTGCAATGCCATGCAACCCAAATGGACCATGCCGGGTCGGGTCAAGTACATACCAAATAAAGTTATGGACTTAGACACTATATCCAACAGTCTCCCACTTGGATAAGTCTAATAACTATATTTGCAAATATGACTTCAAAATCCGACTAGCAATCGTAGCTCTTTCAAAGTCTCTCGGAACTGAGATGATGATGATACGCCATTTAAGATAAGTGATCATATAATCCTCTGTTCTCATGATATCAGCCGGACAAACACATGGAACATGGTCTTACTTATTGTCCAGCATTTGTTTCTCGATCTCTGATTTGTTTCGACATAGAACTAAATTGAACACATCAATTAGGTTCTGACCGGGCCCGGTACATAGGTCAAAACCAAATCATCGAGGGGCCCAAATATCGCTTCTATTTCTAGAAGGAACAGATAAACTTCGACTGATATGCTTGTACTAACTACTTGTTGAATTATTCACAAAGGCACGTTTTATGACATCGAGTGACCAATGCGTTTTCGTGCAATCAATGAATAACCAACTCATAGTCAACAATTCATATCTCTAGGCTTGAAGATTTATATGATATTACCATCTCACGATTACTCGAGATAAATTCCATGAAGTGATGCAAGTGAGCGTGGGTTGGATCCAATACTCAGCCCTTATGAGTACTCATGAATGTTGTAGCAACAATTGCATTGTCCAAAGCACTTTTAGACAAATCATACAAGCCAAATTCATGACAGTCTTAAATCAATACTTACTTCCAAAGTTTGACTGACTGTGGATGGTTTGAATAATAACATAATTATTCTGGAAGTAAAAACATGCAAAATTGAAACATAGTAAACAATCAACACAAGATAGTAACACCTTACTCATAAATAAATAACAACTTTTATTTATCATCAAATGTCAATTACATTTTACAAGTTTCAGGAATCTAATTATTGAAACTAATATCATCCTTCAGCCCAATGCGCCTTGCATGCTGTAAATGCTTAACCCTGCTCAGTCCCTTCGTGAGGGGATCTGCCGGGTTCTCATCTGATGATACACTCTTAGCCACGAGGAGTCCTTCTTCTATTCGATGTCTGATGAAATGGTATTTTCTGTCAATGTGCCTAGATCTCCCGTGATCTCTTGGTTCCTTAGCCAAAGCAACCGCACTTTCGCTGTCACAGAAAATTTCCATTGGCTCCTTTATAGCTGGTACAACTCCAAGGTCTCCGATGAAGTTCTTTAGCCATATCGCCTCCTTAGCTGCTTCACTTGCTGCTATGTACTCTGATTCACAAGTAGAATCAGCTACTGTCTCCTGCTTGGAACTTTTCCAAGTAATTGCCCCTACATTTAGGATAAAGACCCAGCCTGACTGAGAGCGGAAATTATCCCTATCAGTCTGGAAGCTAGCATCGCTATATCCTTCCACTCTCAAGTCATCACTGCCTCCGAGGGTAAGGACCCAATCCTTAGTCCTCCGTACATACTTGAGAATGTTCTTTACCGCTGTCCAGTGTGTCTTGCCAGGGTTCCCTTGATATCTACTGACGATGCTCAAAGCAAAGGCCACATCATGGCGAGTACAAGTCATAGCATACATGATCGAGCCCACAGCGGAAGCATATGGTATATGACTCCTTTCAGCTATTTCAGCCTCTGTACTCGGACTCTGAGTTTTACTCAGCTTGGCATTACTCTGGATTGGTAATTCTCCTTTCTTGGAATCTTGCATACTGAACCTCTTCAGCACCTTATCCAAGTAAGTACTTTGACTAAGTCCAATTAGTCTCTTACTCCTACCTCTCAATATCCTTATCCTTAGGATATAGGCAGCTTCCCCAAGGTCCTTCATAGCGAAACACTTCCCAAGCCAGGACTTAACCTCCTGCAAGGTTGGGACGTCGTTTCCTATGAGAAGTATGTCATCCACATACAACACCAAGAAGCTAACTATGCTCCCACTAGCCCTGACATACACACAAGACTCATCCTCACTCCTAGAAAAGCCAAACTCTTTGACTTTCTCATCAAAGCAAAGATTCCATCTGCGAGATGCTTGTTTCAATCCATAAATGGATTTATCAAGCTTACACACACTATTAGGGTATCTTGTATCGACAAAACCCTCTGGTTGAGCCATGTAAACATCCTCAGCCAACTTTCCATTAAGGAAAGCGGTTTTGACATCCATTTGACATATTTCATAATCATGAAATGCAGCTATGGCTAACAATACTCTAATAGACTTAATCTTAGCTACCGGTGAGAAGGTCTCATCATAGTCAACTCCCAGAGTTTGAGTAAAGCCCTTCGCAACCAGTCGCGCTTTGTAAGTATGTACCTTCCCATCCATGTCGGTCTTCTTCTTGAAGATCCATTTGCACCCAACTGTCTTACGACCTGGTACATTGTCAACCAAGTTCCAAACTTGATTGTCATACATGGACTGAATCTCGCTGTCCATAGCCTCCTTCCATTCAGCAGACTCAGGGCCTGCCATGGCTTCCCTGTAATTATTAGGTTCATCCAAATCTATTAGTGTACTATCACTAATAAATGTATCACCTTCAGTGGTGATGTGACAACCATAATAAAAATCAGGTGTGTTCCTCACCCTAGTGGAACGTCTTGGAGGTACAGACTCATCTATCGGATCAACAGGAGTTTCCTCCTCAGGTTGGTCGATAGCATTTGAGGTTCCTTCACCACTTGACTCTTGAAGCTCTTCAAGGTCAATTTGCCTCCCACTGTCCCCTTGGCTTATGAATTCTCTCTCACGAAAGACTCCTCTTCTTGCTACAAAGACCACATTATCACTGGGTCTGTAGAAGAGGTAACCAAATGATCTATGTGGGTAGCCGATGAAAATACACCTCTCACTTCGAGGTTCAAGCTTATCATGAGTCTCACGCCTCACGAAAGCTTCACAACCCCAAATCTTGATGTGGTCCAAATTGGGAACTTTCCCAGTCCACATCTCGTGAGGTGTTTTGGCAACCTTTTTAGTAGGGACTAGATTAAGGATATGGGCGGCAGTCTCTAAGGCATACCCCCAGAAAGAGATTGGTAACAAAGCTCGACTCATCATGGAACGAACCATATCCAACAAGGTTCTATTGCGCCTCTCAGCTACACCATTCAACTGTGGTGTTCTGGGAGGTGTCAATTGTGAGACAATCCCACATTCCTTAAGATAGTCAAGGAACTCAATGCTAAGATACTCTCCTCCCCGATCGGATCGGAGCATCTTGCTGTTCCTGCCCAATTGATTCTCCACTTCCTGCTTAAACTCTTTGAACTTTTCAAAGGTTTCTGACTTATGCTTGATTAAGTAAATATATCCATATCTACTGTAATCATCAGTAAAAGTCACATAATAGCGATTAGCATCCCTTGTAGCAACTCTGAAGGGCCCACACACATCCGTGTGTACAAGGTCCAACAAACCTTCACCCCTATCACAAGTACCTGTGAAGGGTGACTTTGTCATTTTTCCAAGTAAACAAGACTCGCAACTATCATCTGACTTGAGGTCAAATGATTCCAAGACTCCAGCCTTTTGGAGTTGGCCTATGCGCTTCTTGTTAACATGTCCAAGACGACAATGCCACAAGGATGCTTTATCCAAGCTATCTGAAGAATCAATATACAACACATTATTTCCTAGATTGTCTACAACATTCACGGCTTCATATACACCATCACAAGGTAATGCTTTAAAGTAAAATACATCATTGTAATAAACATTAATAGCACCATTTTTATTATCAAATGAAAATGAAAAACCTTGTTTGTACAAGCCATGAAAAGAAATAATATTTCTCGCCATTTCGGGCGAGTAACAACACTTATTCAAATCTAACATTAACCCATTATTAAGCAATAAAGAATAAACTCCTATCTTGGTAACAGATGATGCTTTCCTGTTGCCCATGACTAAGTTTATCTTCCCGTGCTCCACTTGCTCACTTCTTCTTAGTGCCTGCAAATCAGTACATATGTGAATACCACAACCTGTATCAAGCACCCAAGAATTAGCATTAGATGAGTTATTAGACAACATTTAGCTTCAGCAACCGGTCAACGAACCTTTGCATCTTCTGCAAGTGACCGGTGATGGGTTCACCATCCTTCATCCTTGCGGTTATCATGGAGGAGATGATTTTATACCTCTCCTGACGCGCACTCTGATGGTACCTTTCCATCAGATCCAGGTGCATCTCATAGGGGTAGAAATCTTTATAGGATTTTTGAAGTTCAGGAGTCATGGTGGCCATCATGATGCATGCTACTTTAGTAGCATCCTTTTCATGTGCAACAAACTCCGCAAACTCTTCAGGAGTAACAGTGGCTTCACTCACAACCTTAAGCTCCCTATCGAGGACATATTCTTTGTCCTCATAGCGGGTAATCATTCTGATGTTTCTGATCCACTCATTGAAATTGGATCCATCAAAGATGACCTTACCACACAAGTTCATAAGGGAAAAGGAGCCTGTTGGGTTTGAGCCAGAAGCATTGTTGGAAGACATCTGAAAGGAAAGAAGGACAAGTTTCATTAGATTAGGAATCCTTAATAATTCACCCAAATGAAATATTAAGGCTAGGATCCAACAAACTATTTATAGTTGGAAGAGGGATGCCGTAATCCATACTATAAAATATTTGAGGGTAGGTAAATGACGATTTACCAATTTCCACCATAAGAACGAAATATTTTATTATTAGGTTTTATTGGTTTTGAAACTCCTAGATCTTTTGAGATACATTGAACTTTTCAATGGCATGTTTGAATCTCGATTGTGCCCTCTCAAGTTTGTGACTGGGATGCCGAGGATCACAAACAAGGTGTGAATAACCATACAAATTGACTTGGTACCCTCAACAATATTACCTAATCGATGTGCCGGTTAACCACACACGCTCCACCGATCTATAATAAAGTTAAGTTACCCTTTGCCACTCTTACTAGTCCAAGTTAGTGTGCTGGTTAACCACACACGCTCCACTAACGACTTGGTAAGGTACAAAGAATTTTATGGGCCAGCACAAATTTCACATTTTCCTAAAGTAACTAAGATTGGGAATTTATAATGTATAGTTACTTTATAATTCATTATACTTTTAACGAGTATTTAAAGTCATATCCTACCCGTTCGGCTAACGACCCTCCACCGATCAAGGAAGCGGTGGGTGAGAGTGGACACCCATTAAGTCACCATTTTATAGGCAACAACCTTATACCCCCCTTATAGACCGGCTTCGTGAATGAGGCCTACTAACGTTAAGAATGACATATTCTTATACATATCTATATAATAAAATTATAATAATAGTATAAGTGTTGATTTTTAAACCTTTTAAAAATCTAAGGTTTAATTTGGAATTAAAGTATTAAAGTGTAAGACTTTTCAAATTCCAAAACTTGAGGGCAAGATTTGAAACTATTCCAAGTCTCTTCAATCTCTTCAATTTGTAACTTATGAGTTTTAATGGTTCATAAAAATGAAGACTCTTCATTTTATGAAACCTCTTTAGTTCTTTAATCACAATTTAAAGAAGTGACTTTTGGTTATCCATAACTTGAGGACAAGTTATGGACACCATCATAGCCATTAAGATCATGAATTAAACATACATGGAGGTTACATATAATTCCTATGATCTTCTAAAAACTCATAAGAACACAAATTCATGTCAAGCAATTTCAAGAAAATCATATAAACATATACAATACTTGAAAATTGATAAAAGTCATGTAAAATGGGTTAACATAATCATTATCATTTTGAAAAACAGATTTTACAAGTCCAAAACAGATTGGGATAATGATCTTAATCCATTTCCAGCAACAAAACTCGAAAAAACTGCCCAGCACGCTCCTACTCGCCGAGTGCATTATTCTACTCGTCGAGTAGGATGAATTTGTTCATGGACTCGGCGAGTCCTCCCCATGGACTCGGCGAGTCCAGTCGTCAGAATGCAGAATTTTCGATTTTTAAGCAGTTTTGCATCAAGTATACAGAAAACAATCCTAGGCTCTGATACCACTGATGGGTTTTTGAGCATTCTAACACTGCCTAAGTGTACATGCAACCCTAATAACCTTGAATCTATGTTTTCTCTATATACATGCAAATTTCTTTTTCAAGGTTATTTCCTAACTAGCATGGCATGGGGATTACATAAAACATAAAAACTAGTAGAAATACATACCTTGTTGTTGCTTGGATTCCTTCAAGACTTTGTGAGCCTAGCACCCCAAATGTTGTGCCTCAAATGCTTCACACACCACCACAAGACTTGGAATAACTTGAGAGAATGTCACTTAGCCTCAAAATCGGTTATGCCCTCTCTAGTAACACTAGGTCATGATTTTGCTAGCCATAGGGTTCCTTTTATAGTGTTGTCACAATTAGGGTTTACACATGAATGCCCTTAATTGTCATGACTCTTGATTTCTCATGACCCATGGGTTTGTAACTCCCATGGAATATCCATGGAGCTCCATATGGTCATAACCAAACCCATAAACCATGGATCATTAATCCACCATAAAAGAATTGATGATTGTCATAATCAACCCTATATATTTAATTAGTCTCACTTTGATCACCAAATTAATACTAGATTAATACTTGATCAATACTAATTAAATAATACTATTATCAATATATTAGAACTTATAATATATTAATAATCATAAGTGCCTTATTCTCTCATTTAGTCTATCTATGTATTGTAATGCCATGCAACCCAAATGGACCATGCCGGGTCGGGTCAAGTACATACCAAATAAAGTTATGGACTTAGACACTATATCCAACAACTATAGCGGCTGCAGTGAGAACGGTTGTTGAATGGTATCAAGCATTAACTCCCAAGTTTGATGCAAAGGATACAACTGATGCTTAAAAGTTCGACAAGATGGGTGTTTTGTTTGGTGAACTGAAGGAGTTAGTGTCGAAACCGGCTCAAACTTCGTTTTTAACACCTGAGTTTTTAACTCAGAAGTTACATAGTTTGGATCAAGCCATTCAGAAGGCTGTTGCTCCAATTTCAAAATTTGCCAACATGTTTCCTGTTGGTGCCCCTCCTGTTGTCACAGGGGTGCAAGAGGGAGAAAGGAAAATTCAAGAAGGAAAATATTCGAAAATTACAAAAGGGGTTGATAAGCCGAAAAAGATTGAGAAGATTGTTACTACTGCTGGTGAGTTAACGAAAGTTGTATCTACTCAAGTCACAACATGTGACAACCCGAAATTTCTATTCTGTACAACCATTCACTTCAATAGGAGTCAAAACTGTTTCTGCTAATTTTCAAGCTTTTTGGAATAAGTTTGAGTATTTTAAGATTAGTACTCCAGGAGATAACAGGAGAGAGGATGCCCTAGGGTTTATTGTGTAACAATAATGTCCCAAAACTCCAATAGTTTGGAGTTTACGGCCTAAACAAAGGTGTTTACGGCCGTAAACCCTAAAAGAGGGTATAAATATGACACTTAGTCATTATTTATCACTTTTCACAATTTCAAGATCCAAAACTCAATTCTCTCTCAAGTATCATCGACTTTTCTTCTTGATCTTCATCATTGTAAGTGTTTCTAGCCCTAAAAAGTTGATATCTTACTTAATCTAGTGATCTAACATGATTCCATCCGTGAAATCATTCCAAAAGTGTAGATCTTCAACTTTCACCAAGAACACCAAGAACACACACTAGTGTTCTTGGACTTTTAGCACCTTTTCAAGCTTCTACTTGTAAGTACTCTTACCCTAGTGTTTTATAGAGCTTGTTACACTTCTAAACATCATGAAAACACCCAAGAAACCAAGGATCAAAGGTGTTTACGGTCCAAGATGTTCTTGGACCGTAAACCCCAAAAAGGGTGCCAAAAGTGTGCCCTAGTCCGTTCTAAGCCTGGAAAACTAGCCTAGATCCCTTCCTTGATGTGCTTAGTACTTGAAAACATCAAAAGACCACAAACTATTTGGGTTTACGGCCGTAAACCCAAAGGGAAATGGTCCAAGGACCGTAAACTCCTAAAAGGAGTGAAATTGTGCCCTAGTTTCTTCCTAAGGCTTATACATGAAGTAGGATGCTTCCATATGACTAGAAAAGCTTCAAATCGCAAAATGGTATAAGTACCATGAGTTTACGGCCGTAAACGCATGGGTTTACGACCGTAAACTTAAGGGGTGATGGTCTCAAAACCGTAAACTCCAATAGAGGGTCCCCTTGAACCCTAAACTCAATAGCCAAGTCCTACAACCCTTAGAAGAAATCCTTAGGACTTATAGCACTTAAATCAAGTGTTTTACATGTCTTAGGATGTCTTAACTTGGTTAATTAGTTGTTTTATAACAAATTGGATACATATATGTGTCTTTATATGTTAACTAGGATCCTTGTGTGTGCTCAAGTCTTCACTTGACACTTAGCATCCTATATCAATCCGTTCATCCAAACCACTCACTACAGGTGAGTTCATACCCCTTAATTAACCTTTTAAATGTTTTTAAATGCTTTTATGGGGGGGGGGGAATACAAGTTGAACTATTATAGTTATTATATCAATCACATGTGATTAATAACTACCAAACAAGTGGATTTCTTACTTTTCAAACTGTGTTATCAAACTGTTTTACTTCAAACTGTTTTACAAACTCTTTTACATATCAAATACTTTTATTAAACTCTTTTACATGCCAAATACTTTTACTTCAAATCTTTTACACTTATATTCTGTTAAATGTATATCTTTATAGATATAGTTATATAAGTAGGATTGAAAGGACTTACAACTGATAACTCACCCTACCTCCTGTTCCTCGTTTGGTTGTGGACTTAGGGTATCAATTATTTGTCCGAAGGTCGTTCGAATACTAGTTATATATTATGTATATGTATATAGATATAAAAGTTCCTTCTTTCTATTCAAAACCTTTGGGTAGCAAAGGCATACATACATGTTTATACATTCAAATCATACTACTAGTAAGCTATAATAGGTATAGTTTAGGAAGATACTATTACTAGAACAATGAAACATACAATGAGTCAGTTCATTGATGAGTAATAAATAGTGATGAGAAACAAACGTAATACATAGTGATGAGAAACCAACATAATACATAGTGATGAGAAACAAACATAATACATAGTGATGAGAAACGAACATAATACATAGTGATGAGAAACAAACATAATACATAGTGATGAGAAACAAACATAATACATAGTGATGAGAAACAAACATAATACACAGTGATGAGAAACAAAACATACAGGCTAGACAGAGAAATAACACACAATACAGCTAGCACATACATATACATATACATATACATTACTTACAGTTATGTGAGCCACTTAACTGGGGCATGGAACTACCTATCATGACCCGTTTTGTATCCAGAATCTCCTTAAATGGGGAGCGTATGAGTTTGTGTATAGATCTATACTGGATTGACTATCATACACCTTGTTGCTCGCTACAGTGGGACTTGCAAGTCTACGGGTGCCAAACGTCATTTCTTACGACGTCTTACATCGTCGTTTTTCTATGAGTCGGTAGCAGGGTACAGGCCGATCACATGGTATTTTAAATAATAATTGGTTTAAGGTACTTAGTACAGCAGTAGTTACTTAATACAACACTACAGTACTATTTCATTTTCCCATTACATTCACTTTGTGAACATTCACACAATGCACTGTAATGTAAAAACTATATTTTTGGTTAATGATAGTCAGATTTGGGAAAATACATGCTCTTACAAGAGACACACACACAGACACTAGATGCCTTGGTAGAAGGCTACTTTTAGTAGGAAACATAGGATTTTCTAGGAGAGTTCAAAACATCTTACAAAACCTCTTACAAAACATCTTACAAAACATCTTACAAATACTTCCGTACAAATACAGACATTAATATACTTATGATCTCAACAGCTTTAAAGCTGATAAACTCTTTCAAAATAACTTGTGTTCTCAGGTCACTAGTAGACAGGTACCGGAGCCAGGCTTTGAGAAGATGGAGCTCGTTCAAGACTCATCTTTCATTTTGAATTATATTTTGGGTGTCTATTAAATTTGGCAAGACATACTTATATTAAAATTATATTATTAATGCAATGGATGATGTTGTTGCTTGTTTACTACTATTCATTATGGTGATACTATACATGACGTCCTCCGCCCCAGAACGTTTCCGCCGTTCTTGGTTTTGGGGTGTGACAGATTGGTATCAGAGCATTGTTTATAGTGAATTGAGTATATCAACCCATCAAAGGTATACAGACTATAAATACAATAGGGATTAAAATACTCTAATAAAGAGTTTATACTTTTAAATAATAAAATATTTAATGAAGTATACATGCCTGCATTCATACTAAAATCAGTGTCACTAGTACAGAATAAAAGTATTACGATTGTTGGACAGCACAAGTAGGCCTAGAGACATATAGTCAAAACTGGGAAGATATAGCCTGATCAACGCTATTATCCGAGGGTTGACTAGCATGTGCCTAAGTGTGGTTGTGAGGTTGCAACAAGTCTGAAAACTTACCCACAATACCACAATGAGAACAATAGAACATAAACCTAAAATACTATAGGAGTATTTTGTGTGTTACTATAAACTACTTATGTGCTAGATTCTTATATCCCTTTTCTCGCGTAGATAACATGGCTGGATTCCATCCCCACGACAACTTGTACTTCCCTAACCAAGGTAATGATGGAGGGTTTGAAGCAGAGCCAGAAAATGATCACCTAATCCCTATGGATGGTCACCAGGCTGCAGGCTTTGCAGATGGTTCTGACTCCGAGCCTGAAGTTGAGAACCTACCCCCGATGGCTCTTGTCGCAAATCCTAACCCTCGTCCGGCTTTTCAAGGCCCGACGCCTCCGTGGGTGGAAAGCTTGGAAACATGGAGCCAAGGGCAAGATCAGCCCATGCGATTTAATGGAGACGAAGCTTTTATGACCTGAGCGAAGGGGGCTCAACAGACAGAGTCTTGCCAATCCTGGTCCGCAGAGTGGCCCGAAATGAGATTCAAGGCAGGACAGCTCACCATCAAATCATGGAAGCTGTCACCAATGCGAGAATGCATACCCTCCGCACCATTCGTCTAGAAGATGCTCGTGACAGATCTAGAGTAGACCATGAGACCCTACAACAAGAGCTAGCTGAAACTTGAGCTGAAGTCATAGAGCTCCGAGTACGCCAAAGGGTGTACGAAAGATACTTACTTGATATGGAGCGTCAACTGGCTGAACTAAGGGTTCACCCAAGTGATAATCATCCCCAGTAGGAGATATTCTACCTTCTCTCCCGGATAGAAAGAATAGTCTTCCTATCTATGCTCCAAGTAGCACTTTTCTATGTAACTAACTTTGTACTGTAAGGGCTTTCTAGTTAGGCCAGTATGCCGTCAAAACTTTTGCTACTTCGGATATGATGTAAGACCTACTCCAAGGTCATTTTTCCCAAATATATTACATTTTAAATATCAATGATATTGTCAGTCGGCTAAATTCTGTGCCAATCCCTGTTCAGATACTTTCGTTTTGCTATCGTTAGAATCCTATCTAAACCCTCACTTCGTCGAATTAATGAGCTATGGTGAATTAGCTCAAGGATTCCTTCCAATCCTTGTCAAAAGTTAGATAGCGATCGTCTTATAACCATTCTAGGAACTTACTTCCACTCGTTACTAGGACTGCATCATAGGGATGTAGGTCAAAACCCCCGAGAACTTACTCCTACTCTTTATATGATTAGTCGAATTGCATCTAGGTTCAACCATAATCACTCACGAACTCATTTTCCTTTCCATAACAGAATCATGTCGTCACCCAGAAATAACAAGCCGAACAACGAAACCCCTATCCTTCACATCGACGCCGCTACTTTCCATGCCACGGTATATGCTGCCGTGGCAGCTGTCCTTGCAAACCTCAGCGCTAACAACGCAAGCAGGGCTGACAAAGGGGTGGACGAATCCAATCGTTGTATCAATCCGGGAAACCAACAAATGATAACGGTCACAGGCTTACAAAGCAGTAAAACCGAGAAAAGAAAACGAATGCGCTAAGCCCAAAAGGAGCGCAAGCGATCCCAAAGACTTGCCATACAACAGCAACAAGTGGCAACCCCTGCCATCCCAGTACCGATCAGACCATACGAGGGAAAGCTTCCAAAGTGTGACAAGTGTAGCTTTCATCATAATGGGGCTTGCCATGAAATACAATGCTGCAATTGCCACAAAATAGGGCACCATGCTCGTAACTGTGGAGGACCGTCATGACCCATCACTCCAGTCCCTGACATCGGAGTCAGCCAGGCTTGCTATGGTGCCGATGAAATCGAACACCTTAAGAGGAATTGTTCAAAAAGGAGGAGCAGCGAAAGCGACCGTGTCTACATAACCCTGACCCGACACATCATTTCCACCACCGATGCGGGTGCTAGCCAGATGTGTCATTTATGTGGTGAGATAGGACATCTCAAGAAGGATTGTCCAATAACAAAGAACTCCGGTGTAGATGGGAAGATACTAAGGATCACAGCCGCAGGAGAGACTACTCCGGACCCACGTTGAAATACTAGGGCGTTTTGTAATAGTGGACTTATAAACTGTTAAAAACTAGTGCAACTCGAGTCTTATCGTTTTGGCGAGACCCCGTCAGTCAAGGGACTCTCGTGCTGCGTATACTTGCTTTTGTAGTATACCCTGTTCGCAGCAGTAGTCTTATAGATAAATCTAAAATACTCAAACTCTGTAAAAGTGGCACTGTGATGTTTTGAAACACTTTTGTTATCCAGTCTAACGCCTTTTATTCCGAGTAATCCGACATTAACGTTTACATTGAGTAAATTCGATCCTCGCAATGCTAGTTTCATGCATAGATTCTTTTCTCCGAAATCGCCTTTCTAGCAAAGCCATCATTCCAGAACTCCGAGGTACTCATGCAGAGAGTACCTTATGTCTCGTATCCTTCCCAAAGACACTTCAGCAAAACTCCCAGGAGTAGCAGTCATACAGTACGTCAAGTTCAACCCGAAGACCCATACGGTTGATCTATCGCTGAAGAAGGTATACGCAAGGGTGGTATATAATCAAGGTTCTACAGGCTTAGAATTGGTAATTCCGCTTCAACTTCTTTTCCTTGTTTGGATGTGGGATTGAAGAAGAATTATTTATTCGACTTCCTTTTCAGTCTTAATTATATACGACTCGTATACACGAAACTATGATTGATGAACCAAATATGACTTTTGATATGAACTTTAGGACGGAGACTGCCCAAGACTACGAGTGATAGTACCGCCATGCGAAGAAACTTAGAATCCAATCAGATGCTTTTCCCACCAATCGAGGCAATAGATTAACATAGAACAGAAAACTCCCAGGATTACCTCCGCAACGTTAAGCCTAGTTCAGAATCGACTTAGTTCCAGGGGCTACCTCAGTAGCCAAATCGCCCTATCGCCTAAAACCTGCAGAGATGCAAGGGCTGTCCTGTAAACTTAACGAACTGCTCAGCAAAGGCTTTATAAGACCAAGCTTCTCACCCTGGGGATCTCCAGTCTTGTTCGTCAAGAAGACAGCCTTCTGAACTCGTTACGGACACAACAAGTTTGTAGTAGTACCATTCAGATTGACTAATGCACCTGAAGTATTCATGAAATTAATGAATAGGGTATGCCATCCTTACTTAGATCAGTAGTCATCGTTTTCTTAGATGACACACTTATCTACTCTCGTAATAAGGAAGAGCATAGTAAGCGTCTACGTCAGGATCAGATAAGATATATCTAGGTCTTAAAAAGTTATACTGGTGGCCTATCATAAAAGCAGAAAACCTACGCTGATAAAAGAAGGAAACCATTGGAATTCCAGGTGGGCGACCGTGTTCTATTGAAGGTCTCACCCTACAAGGGCTTGATACGCTTCGGAAAGCGTGGAAAGCTAAATCCAAGGTACATAGGGCCTTTCGAGATTCTTGTCAGAATCGGCTCTGTAGCTTACAAACTTAACTTACCACGCGAATTCAGTAACGTACATTCTACCTTCCACGTCTCGAACTTGAAAAAGTGTCTGTCCGACGAGACTCTTGTAATCCCACTCGACGAGATCGAGATCAACGAGAGCCTCAACTTCGTGGAAGAACCAGTAGAGATCATGGACCGGGAGGTCAAGCAAACGAAACAAAGCCATATCCCGATAGTGAAGGTTCGCTGGAACGCCAAGTGAGGACCTGAATTCACTTGGGAGCGAGAGGATCAGATGAAACTGAAATATCCTCTTCTTTTTACTTAGTTATTTGTCACTACTTATTTTCTTAAACTCTAATTTCGGGACGAAATTCCTTCTAACGAGGGGATGATGTGACAACCCGAAATTTCTATTCTGTACAACCATTCACTTCAATAGGAGTCAAAATTGTTTCTGCTAATTTTCAAGCTTTTTGGAATAAGTTTGAGTATTTTAAGATTAGTACTCCAGGAGATAACAGGAGAGAGGATGCCATAGGGTTTATTATGCAACAATAATGTCCCAAAACTCCAAGAGTTTGGAGTTTACGGCCTAAACAAAGATGTTTACGGCCGTAAACCCTAAAAGAGGGTATAAATATGACACTTAGTCATTATTTATCACTTTTCACAATTTCAAGATCCAAAAGTCAATTCTCTCTCAAGTATCATCGACTTTTCTTCTTGATCTTCAACATTGTAAGTGTTTCTAGCCCTAAAAAGTTGATATCTTACTTAATCTAGTGATCTAACATGATTCCATCCGTGAAATCATTCCAAAAGTGTAGATCTTCAAGTTTCACCAAGAACACCAAGAACACACACTAGTGTTCTTGGACTTTCAGCACCTTTTCAAGCTTCTACTTGTAAGTACTCTTACCCTAGTGTGTTATAGAGCTTGTTACACTTCTAAACATCAAGAAAACACCCAAGAAACCAAGGATCAAAGGTGTTTACGCTCCAAGATGTTCTTGGACCGTAAACCCCAAAAAGGGTGCCAAAGTGTGCCCTAGTCCCTTCTAAGCCTTGGAAACTAGCCTAGATCCCTTCCTTGATGTGCTTAGTACTTGAAAACATCAAAAGAACACAAACCATTTGGGTTTACGGCCGTAAACCCAAAGGGAAATGGTCCAAGGACCGTAAACTCCTAAAAGGAGTGAAATGGTGCCCTAATCTCTTCCTAAGGCTTTTACATGAAGTAGGATGCTTCCTTATGACTAGAAAAGCTTCAAATCGCAAAATGGTATAAGTACCATGAGTTTACGGTCGTAAACTCATGGGTTTACGACCGTAAACTGAAGGGGTGATGGTCACAAAACCGTAAACTCCAATAGAGGGTCCCCTTGAACCCTAAACTCAATAGCCAAGTCCTACAACCCTTAGAAGAAATCCTTAGGACTTATAGCACTTAAATCAAGTGTTAATTAGTTGTTTTATAACTAATTGGATACATATATGTGTCTTTATATGTTAACTAGGATCCTTGTGTGTGCTCAAGTCTTCACTTGACACTTAGCATCCTATATCAATCCGTTCATCCAAACCACTCACTACAGGTGAGTTCATACCCCTTAATTAACCTTTTAAATGTTTTTTAATGCTTTTATGGGGGGAATACAAGTTGAACTATTATAGTTATTATATCAATCACATGTGATTAATAACTACCAAACAAGTGGATTTCTTACTTTTCAAACTGTGTTATCAAACTGTTTTACTTCAAACTGTTTTACAAACTCTTTTACATATCAAATACTTTTATTAAACTCTTTTACATGCCAAATACTTTTACTTCAAATCTTTTACACTTATATTCTGTTAAATGTATATCTTTATAGATATAGTTATATAAGTAGGATTGAAAGGACTTACAACTGATAACTCACCCTACCTCCTGTTCCTCGTTTGGTTGTGGACTTAGGGTATCAGTTATTTGTCCGAAGGTCGTTTGAATACTAGTTATATATTATGTATATGTATATAGATATAAAAGTTCCTTCTTTCTATTCAAAACCTTTGGGTAGCAAAGGCATACATACATGTTTATACATTCAAATCATACTACTAGTAAGCTATAATAGGTATAGTTTAGGAAGATACTATTACTAGAACAATGAAACATACAATGAGTCAGTTCATTGATGAGTAATATATAGTGATGAGAAACAAACATAATACATAGTGATGAGAAACCAACATAATACATAGTGATGAGAAACAAACATAATACATAGTGATGAGAAACGAACATAATACATAGTGATGAGAAACCAACATAATACATGGTGATGAGAAACAAACATAATACATAGTGATGAGAAACAAACATAATACACATTGATGAGAAACAAAACATACAGGCTAGACAGAGAAATAACACACAATACAGCTAGCACATACACATACATATACATATACATTACTTACAGTTATGTGAGCCACTTAACTGGGGCATGGAACTACCTGTCATGACCTGTTTTGTATCCAGAATCTCCTTAAATGGGGAGCGTATGAGTTTGTGTATAGATCTATACTGGATTGACTATCCTACACCTTGCTGCTCGCTACAGTGGGACTTGCAAGTCTACAGGTGCCAAACGTCATTTCTTACGACGTCTTACATCGTCGTTTTTCTATGAGTCGGTAGCAGGGTACAGGCCGATCACATGGTATTTTAAATAATAATTGGTTTAAGGTAGTTAGTACAGCAGTAGTTACTCAATACAACACTACAGTACTATTTCATTTTCCCATTACATTCACTTTGTGAACATTCACACAATGCACTGTAATGTAAAAACTATATTTTTGGTTAATGATAGTCAGATTTGGGAAAATACATGCTCTTACAAGAGACACACACAGACACTAGATGCCTTGGTAGAAGGCTACTTTTAGTAGGAAACATAGGGTTTTCTAGGAGAGTTCAAAACATCTTACAAAACCTCTTACAAAACATCTTACAAAACATCTTACAAATACTTTCGTACAAATACATACATTAATATACTTATGATCTCACCAGCTTTAAAGCTGATAAACTCTTTCAAAATAACTTGTGTTCTCAGGTCACTAGTAGACAGGTACCAGAGCCAGGCTTTGAGAAGATGGAGCTCGTTCAAGACTCATCTTTCATTTTGAATTATATTTTGGGTGTCTATTAAATTTGGCAAGACATACTTATATTAAAGTTATATTATTAATGCAATGGATGATGTTGTTGCTTGTTTACTACTATTCATTGTGGTGATACTGTACATGACGTCCTCCGCCCCAGAACGTTTCCGCCGTTCTTGGTTTTGGGGTGTGACACAACACCTATAGTTCCAAAGGTGAATACAACAGAAGCCATCAAGACAACAACAAAACCAATAGTAAAAGGGATTGTGTTTGGATCAACAACTGGAGGAGAAAGTTCAAGTTCTTCTAAACCAAAACCTTCTCAAGATGATGGAAAAGGGAAGGGGATTGTGATTGAAAAGTCAAAAGAAGTGAAGAAGGCTGAGATAGAAGCTGAAATGGAGAAACAAATACATATTCAAAGCATTATGAGGCTTCTTGAGAATGATCCACCAGGTATGGATAAGGGAGATCCAAAGAAGTTGCATAGTTACGAAAAAATTGAAGCCAGAGTGTTATATAGTCAAAATGTATGCATTCGAGAAGAAACCACGAAGGAGTTATTATATCGAAAATTCTGATATGAATCAACTCGACTTTCCTGTCAACGAAATGATGTTCATTACTGCTCAGTATAAGGTGATAGAGAAGTTCAAGAACGAAGATGACTTTCTTCATATGGGAAAGGAACAAGAAGAAGTGTGGTCACTCATCAAGATCAAGAAGGTTGTCAGTATAACAAAAGATCTAATGTTCGAGAATATGATACAGAATTTTTGGTATCATGTTGTAAGAGCGAACAATCAAGTATGTGATTTCCGAGTTGCTGATTTTCCTCTAATGAACTTGAATGACCTGATTCAAGTTGCATTAATTTTGAAAGAAATGGAGGCTTCGCAACTTCAAGGAACTGATAAGGAAATTTTGAGACTAGGTCTTGCTCATATCAAAATTTTCACAGACAATTATTATGATTGTCTAGCCTTGACTGATATTGAATTGTCATCAGCTCTTGGGAAGGAAGTGAAAGTGGCTATGGAATTGTCGAAGACTCAAGCTGAACTGAAGAAATATGATGATGGGGAGATATGCTTAAAGCCTTTTGGATTGGTCTTTGCTGGAAAAGACAAGAATGACAAAGCTAAGAGGTTTTTATTCCAGTCTTCAGAGATAGAAAGATATACTACTTCGCAATATACGAACTTCATTGTTCGTATGAATAATTGCAAGAAGAATTATGATGGAGATAAAGTTGAGTTAAGGAAGGTGATGACATGGTACTCAGAGATACGAAGGATGATGAATTTTGCTGCACAGATTCTCACGAATTGAGAAGTTCGACATGATTACAAAGGGGGAGATTGTAGAGTCGAAATGTCTTGTAATATGTCGAAGTCTGTGTATTTGTCTATTTTGTATATTTTCTATGTATTTGCTAAGGCTTCTTTTTAACGAAGCGTAATGTCCAGCCTTAGTATTTTTTGTACTTTCAGACTCCTATAAATAGGAGCTGAACATAGAGTTGATAGTAGAGTTTTCCCATGTTTACTATCAGTTTTGTACTCTTGTTCATTGAAAGTAATATGACTAAACCAGACTTTATTTACTTATCTTGTTCATCATTTACTCTGTTTTGATTCTCATACTTGATTAAACGCAATTCATTACTACAAAGTCTTCGAGCTTATGGGTCAGGGAGAATAATTGGAGGAGGTAGAGGAAGAGAAGTATGATTTCCATGATCCAATCGCGGGACATCATCTTCATTAGGAAAGCTTGTTCGAAGAGATTTGGGAAGATCATATTTTTCTGAACCAGACATCTACAATGGGAGAAATTCAAGTTAGTTGATTTAAGTCCTTAATAGAAATATTCAAGTAAGTTGATCTACAATGGGAGATATTCAAGTAAGTTGATTTAAGTCCTTAATATAACACCCAATATGAAATATTAAGGATAGGACCCAACACAATATTTTATAACTTGGAAGAGGGATGTCGTAATCCAAGCTACAAAATATTTGAAGGTTAGCGAATAACGATTCACCAATTTCCACCATGAAAAACAAAATAAATTATTAGGTTTTAATTGGATTTGAAACTACTAGATTTTTTGAGATTCATTGAACTTTTCAATGGCATGTTTAAATCTCGATTGTGCCTTCTCAAGTTTGTGACTGGGATGCCGAGGATCACAAACAAGGTGTGAATAACTATGCAAATTAACTTGGTACTCTTAATGTTTATCACCTAATCGATGTGCCGGTTAACCACACGCTCTCCACCGATCTATGATAAACCTTAAGCCACCCTTCGCCAACCTTGTTAAATCCAAGTTAGTGTGCCGGTTAACCACACACGCTCCACTAAGGACTTAAGGAAGGTGAAAAGTGTAATTTCATGGGTTAGCACCAAATTCACATTTTCCTAAAGTAACTAAGATTGGTAATTTATAAAAGGTTTAGTTACTTTAAATTTATCATTATACTTATAATGAGAACTATAGTCATTGTCCTACCCGTTCAACTAACGACCCTCCACCAGTTAAGGAAGCGGTGGGTGAGAGTGGACACCCATTAAGCTGCCATTTTATAGGCAACAACCTTATACCCCCTTATAGACCGGCTTCGTGAATGAGGCCTACTAACGGTAAGACTGACTTGCTTTTAAAACTCTAGGGTTTGGAATTTAAGTGTGTGTGAGACTTTACAAATTCCAAAACTTGAGGGCAAGTTTTGAACAATTCAAAAACTTTTGGATTTTCATAACTTATGAGTTTAATTAAGGTTTTAAAAAACTTTAATGAAGAGACTCTTGAACATCCATAACTTGAGGACAAGTTATGGAGTCCATAAAACTATTTATGAGAAAGACTCTTCAATTATGTAACCTATGAGTTTTTAATGGATCTTTAAAAGAAATGACTTTTGGTAATCCATAACTTGAGGACAAATTATGGACTCCACTAAAAATACATTTAGATCAAGAATTAACTAACAACCAATTTGCAAATAATTCCTATGATCTACCAAAACTCATAAGTGTATGAACAATCATATCAACAATTTCAAGAATCATATAAACACATATAAAACTTGAAATTTGATAATAACCTTGAAATTGGTTTACCATAATCATTACCACATCAAAAAACATGTTTTATAAGTCCAAAACAGTTTAAGGTAATGATTCTAGACCAATTCCAGCACCAAAACTCGAATATATGCACTCTGGAGCACCAACTCGTCGAGTTCATGAACAAACTCATCGAGTTGGTTAGTTTTGTGCTTGGACTCGGCGAGTCCATCAGTGTACTCGTAGAGTCAAAGGAAAAATCATGCGACTCGGAGAGTCACCCAGCAGACTCGGCGAGTTCGCTGTCCAGAACCCAGAAAATCGATTTTTTCAAGCGTTTTTCAACAATTTGCATCAAGTATAATGAAAACAAGCCTAGGCTCGGATACCACTGATGGGTTTTGAGCATTCTAACACTCCTATGGTGTACATGCAACCCTATAAACCTTGGATCTATGTTTTCTCTATTATACATGCAAATATTCAATATTCCAAGGTTTCATCCTAACTAGCATAATAAGAAGTATATACTATACAAGAATCTAGTAGAATGACATACCTTTTGATGAAGCTTGAAGTCTTCAACATTTAAGAGCTTAGTGACCCAAGTGTTGCACCTCAAATGGTTCACACAACACCAAGAACCCTTGGAATAACTTGAGAATAAGGATACTAGCACCAAAATCGGTTTTGCCCTCTTGTGTACACACACTAGTGCCCATTTCATGAACTAGAAACCTCTTTATATAGTGTGGAGGATTAGGGTTACATTCATGTAAACCCTAATATCCATGACCTTTCATTTCCATAGGATCCATAGGTCAAACACTCCATGGACTATCCATGAAAGCTTAGCCCAACCTAAATGAACTTGGCCCTTCCTATATATATAAGAGTCCATATTTAATTAGTTCCTTTTTGATCACTAAATTACTTATAAATTAATTCTTAATCAATACTAATTAAATAATATGATTCCATATTAATATATTAGAACTTATAATATATTGATATAAATCATAAGTATCCTTTTTCTCATTTTGTCTATCCAATTGTTCCGATGCCATGCAACCCAAATGGACCATGCCAAATCGGGTCAAGTACATACCAATTATAGTTATGGACTTAGACAGTAATCCAACATTTAGTTCATGAAAGTATTAAGACCTTTATTAAGCTTTTTTTGAGCTTTAAATCCCATTAATCCATGCATGAGTGTAAAGTTGCTAACTTCACATGATAAGTTCCCCTTTAGGACCAAATCTGAGAGTTTGGCATAAGGTCTCAATCGATTAAGTGCTTAATGGAGTAGGTTGGAAAACTAGGGAGTAAGTTGGGCGTACTCAGTTGGTATGTTGTGCGTACTAGCCCTAGATGGAGTACGCTAAGCGGACGAGCTAAGTACGCCCTGCATACTCAATAGATGGGCTTTTGGGCTTCACGATCTCGATTTTGGGACATAGATTAGGTTCGTAAGTTTGGGCCTTATTTGGCGGGTCGAAGGTACCAATGCCGGCCCATGATTTGTTATGTTAGGATGCTATATGTCTGCATGACTCTTGCATGCGTTATGTGCTTGTATGCCTTCCGGGCGGGGCCCGATGCCGAGCTGGGCCCGATGACTGTTTTGTATGCTATTTATCTTTGTGATTATTGAATGTGTTATGTGTTTATCTTTATATTATTATATGCATAACGGTTGGGGACCGATGACTGATAAATCGGTATACCGAGCGGGCCTCGAAGCCGGGTAGGGCTTGATGCCGGGTGGGACTCAATGACGGGCAGGGCCCACTATATGTTTGATATGTATGGTATGTGGTATTTTAGGGAACTCACTAAGCTTTGTGCTTACAGTTTTTAGTTTATGTTTCAGGTACTTCTGGCTCAATGGGGAAGAACCCAGGATGATTGTAGTTTACACACCACCTTGTTCCGCATTTTATGACTACTCTGATGTTTTATGAGGTATTTGATATACTTTCTTCCACCATGGTTTTATGATGATGTTTTGGGATTATAGTTTTATTAATTTAAAAAAGAATTTTGTTTGGTCTTAATTTTGGGATGTTACACAACACCTTTGTTCTTTAACTACTAATAGATAAAGACACTTGTGAATCATCTTCCCATATACATAGGATTCACATATATCGAATGAATCAAGCTCATTTGCATTAAAAAATTCCATCCTTTTGAAGTTGGTATATGTTTTTCATATTTAAATAGTTTTGATGGTTATGACATAGATAAGTTCCAATCAAATATGAGTTGATTATTTAGGTGTTATGATGAGAACTATCAGTTTAATGAAAACTTATAGATTTACTTCATATTTAACATTATGAGAAAATATTATTTAACACATAATACATCGTTTCATATCATGAATGTGAAAATCCATAAAACGATAAGTAAATCTACATTTATTCATAAATTTACAACTGTTACATGTCCCTATAAAATAGGCACAAAACATCTATTGTTTAAAGAAAGACTATAACAACACTTGTTATATCTTCAACACGAAATACCATTCGTTTGTAATCAGTTCCTTATTTCTTCCAATTATCAGCACATAATATCAATTATTAGTGTTAGATTAAGTATAATATACTTATGTGAACGATGAGAAAATAAATAGTTCTATCATATTGATATCTAAACTCTTGTCCAAGTCAGACTTCTTCAGCTCGATGAGATTAAAGGAGGAATTCATCTTTTAGTGTCTAGTTTCTTCCACAATAGAAACAACACTAATCATTTCGTCCTTTTTTTATTTCTGGGTATATGTTGTATTTCCCTTAACTGAACTATAAGTCTATCTGAGTACACAATCTCTTAGACTTCCTTTATTCAATGCTTGAACAGACTTTAAGAATTTTCTAGTGTTCTGATTGAATATTTATTTTACTTAATGAGACATCTGATATGTTTCATAATTGTCCAAGACTTTCTACAAGTCAAGGTTAATTACCCCAGTATGATGTAAGAGACATCAGCATCATCACAATAATACTTCCATCAATGTATCATGATCAGACGGCCTGGCTTGCAAAGGTTATTCAGGTATGGGTTCTTTCAGTATATATAATTTCTATTTATCCTTAAGGTGGAACCAGAAGATATTATACCAGTTATAGAAATTATAACCATCAAATGTTACTATCTCTTGAAACTCAACAAGAGAGAGGTTTTGCAGGGCGTAAGAGTATTAACAGGTATTAACTGAATTTAAAAAAGTTTCATTTAATATTTTCGATATTTAGTCTTTAAAAATGAATACATTTTTTTGTTTCTTAAAACATTTATTTATTGAAGTCTAGGATCCAAGAAACGAAATAAGTAAATGGTTAGGTGAGCTTTATCCTATTAACTTAATCAAACTCGGTAGGTAGCAATTACCAATTCCATATAATATGTAACTCCTAGATTATAGGATCATAAACAACTATTGTTTAACTTGGCATGTTTATCCCATCTATACCTTGGACCTCTCATGCTTATGTGACCTTTATCACACAACATTCCGATCAAGTCAACTTACTTGAAACAACTTGTAGTATTGTAACTAACCAGTGACAAGGTGACCCTTTAGAAACCAGAAACAACAAAACTACCCCGAACATCATATGAGAATCCTAATGACCAGGTGACCCTGTGACACTAAGACCATACAAATGATAACGAGTGTTCTTTAAAAGGACGACAATGACTTGCATGTTTAGAAAAGGTTTTTATATATGTTTTACAATAATAGTTTATAAAAGCATGGTCTCATGAATATTGCATGCATCCAACAATTCATGCACCCTTTTGTAAAATTCATATCACTTGTGATGAGGTTCTTTAGGTGTCAAATAAAACTCCATTTTACATGCCATTAGCCACGATCGGTCAGAGCTAAAATCCGTTATTTTAAAGTTTATCATAGATCGGTTTTAAGAACCAGTAAGAGTCTTAATAAAATTTCATTTTATACTTAAGACATGGAGTTTTGGATTAGTTCTAAAATCACAATTTTAAATCTCAATTTAATAATCAAAATCTTATGACTTTATGAATTTAGAGAATAAACTCATTTTATTTTATAAACTCAATTTTATGCATCTTATGATAAAAGTCATATTTTGATAAACCAAAACTTGAGTAATGATACTTATGTTTTAAATCTCATTTGGCATGCATAAAACACCATACCAACATATTGCATTATGTTTAAAACACCAATATCATATGTCACACCCCAAAACCGGAACGACGGAATCGTTCGGAGGTGGAGGACGTCATGTACAGTATCACAACAATGCATAGTAGTAAACAAGCAACAACATCATCCATTGAATTAATAATATAATTTAATACAAGTGTGTTCTGTCAAGTTTAATAGACACCAAAAATATGAATCAAAATAAAAGATGAGTCTTGAACGAGCTCCATCTTCTCAAAACCTGGCACCGGTACCTGTCTACTTGTGACCTGAGAATACAAGTTATTTTGAAAGAGTTTATCAGCTTTAAAGCTGGTGAGATCATAAGTATTTTAGTGTCATTGCTTGTATGAAAGTGTTTGTAAGTATGTGATGTATAAGTTTGTAAAAGTTTGTAATTGTTTGAACTCTCCTAGAAAACCCTATGTTTCCTACTAAAAGTAGCCTTCTACCAAGGGATCAAGTGTTTGTGTGTGTCTCTTGTAAGAGTATGTATTTTCCCAAATCTGACCATCATTAACCAAAAATATCGTTTTTACATTTCTGTTTATTGTGTGAAGATCACAAAGTGAATGCAAATGGGAAAATGAAATAGTACTGTAGTGTTGTATTAAGTAACTACTGCTGTACTAACTACCTTAAACCAATTGTTATTTAAAGTACCATGTGATCGGCCTGTACCATACTACCGACTATAAACACGACGATGTAAGACGTCGGAAGAAATGACGTTTGGCACCCGTAGACTTGCAAGTCCCACTGTAGCGAGCAGCAAGGTGTACGATAGTCAATCCAGTATAGATCTATACACAATCTCAACGCTCTCCATTTAAGGAGATTCTGGATACAAAACGAGCCATGAAAGGTGATGCCATGCCCCGTTACGTGGCTCACACAACTGTATTAGTGCACTTGTGAATGTATTGTATGTACTAGCTGTATTGTATGTTCTCTCTCTGTCTAGTATGTATGTATGTTCTCTCTGTATGGTATTGTATGTTCTCTCTGTATGGTATTGACTCATGTATGAACTGACTCTTTGTATGTTTCACTGTTCTAGTAATAGTATTAGTATCTCCCTAAACTATACCTATTATAGCTTACTAGTAATGTTGTTTGAATGTATGAACATGTGTGTATACCTTTGCTACCCAAAGGTATTGAATATAAAGAAGTAACTTTTTATATCTATACACATATACATGATATATGACTAGGATTCAAACGACATTCGGACAAACAACCGATACCCTAAGTCCACAACCAAACAAGGAACAGGAGGTAAGGTGAGCTATCAGTCCAAAGTCCTTTAAATCCTACTTATATAACTATATCTATATAGATACACATTTAACAGAATATAAGTTTAAAAGAGTTTAATAAAAGTATTTGACATGTAAAGAGTTTAATAAAAGAATTTGAAGTAGTTTGCTTGATAACACAGTTTGAAAAGTAAGAAATCCACTTGTTTGGTAGTTATTAATCACATGTGATTGATATAATAACTATAATAGATCAACTTGTATCCCCCCATGAAAGCATTTAAAAATCATTTAAAAGGTTGATTTAGGGGTATGAACTCACCTGTAGTGAGTGGTTTGGATGAACGGATGCTATAGGATGCTAAGTGGCAAGTGAAGACTTGAACACACACAAGGATCCTAGTTAACATATAATAACACATATATGTATCCAATTAGTCATTAAACAACTAATTAACCAAGTTAAGACACCATAGGACATGAAAAACACTTGATTTAAGTGCTATAAGTACTAAGGATTGCATCTAAGGGTTGTAGGGCCTTGCAATTGAATTTAGGGTCCAAGGGGACACTCTTTTGGAGTTTACGGTTTTGTGACCAACTCCCTTGGAGTTTACGGTCGTAAACCCATGAGTTTACGACCGTAAACTCATGGTACTTCTAGCATTTTGTGTTTTGAAGTCTTAAAGGTCATAAGGAAGCATCCTAACTTCAATTCTAAGCCTTAGGAAGTGATTGGGGCAACATTTCACCCCTTTGTAGATTTTACGGCCCATGGACCACTTCTCCATGAGTTTATGGCCGTAACCTCTAATGGTTCATGGTCTTTTTGATGTTTAAGGTCCTAAGCACTTTAAGGATATGATCTAGACTAGTATCCAAGGCTTACTAAGGGACTAGGGCACACAATGGCCCATTCATTAGGGTTTACGGTCCAAGAACATGTTGGACCGTAAACACCTTTGATCTTGTGTTTATTTGTCTTTTCTAGTTGATTAAGAAGTGTAACAAGTCTTATAACACACTAGGGTAAGAGTACTTACAATAGATAAGCTTGAAAGGGTGTTAAAAGTCCAAGAACACTAGTATGTGTTCTTGGTGTTCTTGGTGAAACTAAGAACACTTGAAGATCTACACAAATGGAATGATTTCACGGATGAAATCATGTAAGATCACTAGATTAAGTAAGATATCAACTAATTAGGGAAAGAAACACTTATAAAGTTAAAGATCAAGAAGGAAAATCGGATGATACTTGAGAGGATTTGAGTTCTAGTTCTTGAAAGTGTGAAAAAAAGTGAGTAAAATGACTAAGTGTCATATTTATACTCTTTGGAGTCTACGGCCGTAAACTCCAAACTCTTGGAGTTTTGAGACCTTACTGATGCACAATAAACCCTAGAGCATCCTCTCTCTAGTTATCTCCTGAAGTACTAAGCTTTAAAACACTCAAACTGACTCTACACAGCTAAAAAGTTAGCAGCAACAGTTCTGACTTCTATTGAAGTGAATGGTTGTACATAATAGAAATTTCGGGTTGTCACATCATCCCCCCGTTAGAAGGAATTTCGTCCCGAAATTAGAGTTTAAGAAAATAAGAAGTTACAAATAACTAAGTAAAAAGATGACGATATTTCAGTTTCATCTGATCCTCTCGCTCCCAAGTGAATTCAGGTCCTCGCTTGGCGTTCCAACGAACCTTCACTATCGGGATAAGGCTTTGTTTCGTTTGCTTGACCTCCCTGTCCACGATCTCTACAGGTTCTTCCACGAAGTTGCGGCTCTCGTTGATCTCGATCTCATCGAGTGGGATTACAAGAGTCTTGTCGGACAGACACTTTTTCAAGTTCGAGACGTGGAAAGTAGAATGTACGTTTCTGAGTTCACGAGGTAAGTTAAGTTTGTAAGCTACAGGGCCGATTCTTGCGAGAATCTCGAAAGGCCCTATGTATCTTTGATTTAGCTTTCCACGCTTCCCAAAGCGTATTAAGCCCTTCCAGGGTGAGACCTTCAATAGAACACGGTCACCCACCTGGAATTCCAACGGTTTCCTTCGCTTATCAGCGTAACAAATCTGAGCGATCTTCTCTGTCGTTTCCCGAATGATCTCCGGACCCGTGAGAGTGCTTTCAGAAACTCGTCCTTTAGCTAACTGGGTATCACCCACCTCAGCCTAGCACATAGGAGATCTGCACTTTCGGTCATAGAGGGCCTCGAATGGAGCAGCCTTTATGCTCGTGTGATAACTGTTGTTGTAGGAAAATTCTACAAGGGGTAATTGAGTATCCGATGCTTTCCCAAAGTCGATCACACAGGCTCGCAACATATCTTCCAAGATTTGGATAGTCCTCTCACTTTGTCCGTCGGTCTGTGGATGGTAGGCTGTACTCATGTCCAGCCTAGTTCCTAGGGAACTTTGTAGCGACTGCCAGAACCTCGAAGTGAATCTACTATCTCTGTCCGAGATAATGGATATGGGAACACCGTGCAGTCGTATAATCTCCCGAATTTAGGTTCTTGTAAGCTTCTCTATCTTGTCTGTTTCTTTGATAGGAAGGAAGCGTGCGGACTTGGTCAATCTGTCGACGATGACCCATATGGTATCAAATCCACCCGTTGTCTTAGGCAATTTGGTTATGAAGTCCATAGTGATCCGCTCCCACTTCCATTTCGGTATCTCCGGCTGTTGTAGTAGACCGGAGGGTTTCTGGTATTCGACCTTGACCTTGGCGCAAGTAAGGCATTTACTCACAAAGGTAGCAATCTCTGCTTTCATGTTAGGCCACCAGTATAGCTTTTTAAGTTCCAGATACATCTTATCTGAACTTGGGTGGACGGAATAACGAGTGTTGTGCGCCTCGGTCATGACCAAGTCTCTGAAGCCACCGTGTTTCGGTGTCCAGATCCGATCCATGAGATATAAGGCTCCGCCACCCTTGACTTCCAAGTTCTTATTCATCCCTCTCAGGGATTCACCCGCCACATTTTCAGGTTTCAAAGCGTCGAGCTGAGCCTCCTTAATTTGCGTGGACAAGTGTGAATGGATAGTCATGGTCAATGATTTGACCCTACGACCAGAGTATTCTTTCCGACTTAGGGCGTCAGCTACTACGTTGGCTTTACCCGGATGATAACCAATTTCGCATTTGTAGTCACTGAGTACCTCGACCCACCGTCGTTGTCTCATGTTGAGCTCCTTCTGGTCGAATATATGTTGTAGACTTTTGTGGTCTGTAAAGATAGTGCTTTTTGTACCGTACAGGTAGTGTCTCCAGATCTTCAGAGCAAACACAACAGCTCCTAACTCAAGATCGTGGGTAGTGTAGTTGACCTCGTGTGTCTTCAGCTGTCTCGAGGCATAGGCGATGACCTTACCTCACTGCATCAGAACACATCCGAGCCCCTGATTTGACGCATCGCAATAGACAACGAAGTCTTCTATCCCTTCGGGGAGGGATAGTATTGGTGCGGTGCATAAGGCACGTTTGAGCGTTTGGAACGCTTTCTCCTGCTTCTCTTCCCAGTCAAAGGCCACACCCTTCTGGGTCAAAGTCGTGAGAGGTTTTGCAATACATGAGAAGTTCTGAATGAACCTGCGATAGTAGCCAGCGAGGCCTAGAAATTGACGAATTTCGGTAGGTGTCTTCGGTGCTGACCAGCTCTCAATGGCTTCGATTTTGGAAGGGTCCACGTGTATTCCCTCTTTGCTAACCACGTGCCCCAAGAATTCGACTCTTCGGATCCAAAATTCGCATTTCGAGAACTTCGCATAGAGCTTCTCCGAACGCAGTGTTTCTAAGACCTGTCATAGATGTCGACTATGCTCCCCCTTACTACGAGAGTAGATAAGTATGTCATCGATGAAGACGATGACGAACTGATCCAAGTAAGGACGACACACCCTATTCATTAAATCCATGAATACTGCGGGCGCGTTTGTTAATCTGAACGGCATCGCTACGAATTCGTAGTGCCCATAACGAGTTCGGAAGCCTGTCTTCGGAACATCCTCCCCTAGCACTCGTAGTTGGTGATATCCGGATCTTAGATCGATTTTTGAAAAGAAGTTCGCCCCTTGCAGTTGATCAAATAAATCGTCAATGCGAGGCAGAGGGTAACGATTTTTGACCGTTAGTTTGTTGAGCTCCCTGTAGTCGATGCACATACGAAACAATCCGTCTTTCTTCTTGACGAACAAGACTGGAGCTCCCTAGGCTGAGAAGCTTGGACTTATAAAGCCCTTGCTGAGCAGTTCGTTAAGTTGACATGACAGTTCTTGCATCTCTGCAGGTGCTAGACGATAGGGCGATTTGGCTACGGGGTAGCCCCTGGAACTAAGTCGATTCTGAACTCGACTTGACGTTGCGGAGGTAATCCTAGGAGTTCTTCTGGAAAGATGTCAGGAAAGTCGCGTACTACAGGAATGTTCTGAACGTCTTTCTTTTCTTGGCTCACATCGACCACATGAGCAAGGAATGCGCGGCATTCCTTTCGCAAGAATTTCTGGGCTTGAATGCTCGAGATGATACGAAGGTTCGTGTCGGGTTTGTCGCCATAAACTACTAGAGTTTCGCCAGACGGCAGATTAAGGCGAACATCCTTTTCATAACACATGATGTCGGCACGATGTAGACTCAACGAATCCATGCCGATAATGACGTCGAAACTTTTAATTGAGACCGGCATGAGGTCGATCGAAAATGAATGACTATCTAGTGTTAGGGTACACCCTATGGATATACTGCTAGTGCTCTCCATCTTTCCATTAGCCATTTCTACAGTGAACGGTTCTTTAAGTGCTCGTGATTTTTGCTTAAGTAAATAAGCAAATTTTTGGGTCACGAAACTCCTCTCCGCTCCACTATCAAACAGTATGCATGCATAAGAGTTATCGAGGAGAAACATACCCGTGACCACTGTGGGGTCGGCAACCGCTTCTTCGTGGCCTATGGCCAGAACTCTTCCCACTCAACCGGCATTCCCTGCCTTTGGGCAGTCCCTCTTGTAGTGGCCCACCTCGCCACAACCGTAGCAAGCTTGGCCCACTCCTGCGCCGGGGACTTGGTTGAGTGGCCTCGCCGATGCTTTGCAGAAACGGGTGGTGTACCCCTTCCTGTTGCAGTTTGAACACTGCATTTCCCGGCAGGCTCCTGTGTGGTGGAAGTTGCATTTGTTGCACTTAGGCAAACTTCCAGCTTACTGCTTTACCGGAGCAGCATCGGCAGGTGCTATCGCAGCATGAACTGCCACGACCTGCTGCTTTTTGGCAGCCTTCTTCTTCTTGTCATCCCAGAGCTTCCGCCTGGAATCAGCGGTTTTGGAAGGTTGTGAGATGGTCAGGGTTGTTGTTTCGGCCGGGGTACGAACCCCATGGTCAATAAGCCGCTGTGCCAATCGCTTGACACTATCGAATGTAGTGGGGTTTGAAGCCAAAACATTTCCGTGGAATGGAGGCACCAGCCCCCATATGTATCTTTCTATCTTCTTTCCCTCTGTATGAACCATGTTGGGACAGAGGGCCACTAGCTCACAGAACCTGGCGGTGTAGGAGAGTATGTCGGAGCCCTTCATGGTTAGGCACCACAGTTCCTGCTCCAGCTTTTGGATTTCGCCCCTCGGGCAATATTCTTCAATCATAAGCTCTTTCAGAGCTTCCCAGCCCATAACATTAGCCACTATGAGAGATAGTGACTTGACATGGCTATTCCACCATGTCAGGGCCTTTGTCTCGAAGGTGCATGCAGCAAATTTGACTTTGCTTCCCTCCGGGCATGAGCAGATCTTGAAGATCGAGTCTGTCTTTTCGAACCATTGCTAGAGGGCAATGACTCCGCCAGTCCCTTTAAAGGACAGTGGCTTGCAACTGGTGAAGTCCTTGTAGGAGCACTCTCTCAAGCGCACAGGGAGTTCACCATGAGTAGATTGAACAGGGGTTCCTCCTCCAGTGGAACCAGAAGAATGATATTGAGCCATGGCTGTTGCCACAGCCGCAGCTACTGCAACATTTAGATCTGTCGTATCGATTTGAGGAGTAGGTGGTGTTGCAGTTGATGGAGGATCGCGTCTTGTTGATCGACGTGGAGGCATCTTTTATCTATAAGTTTAGAAAGATAACGATATTGATAAGAATTTAATAGGGAGAAATTGATGAGAATGACTCATGGACTAACTCTCCATAGCCCAACAGCACAATTGAATAGCACGATTGAATGTAGATCTAGTACTAACAAATGATAGCATTTGGATAATAATTTCCATAAGATTAGATATTTGTCAATAATACTGGTATTACAGATGTAACAAGTTCGGGAAAATGACCTAGAAGTAGGTCTTACATCAAACCAAAATGGGAAAATTCTGACAAAACTACGACCTAATCAAGACCGAACAGGTCCAGGTTTGAACAAAGATAGGAAATTAGACTAGAGTTTTTACATAAACTAAGTTATATCCAAAAGAGAAGTCGAGGAGACTCTAGCGGCGACGAGAAGTACTAGAGTGAGTTCTTGATTCAGGCAGACGGCGCTCTATGTCTCACATGAGCCTTTCATACATTGACTGCCTAGCCCGAAGTTCCCTAACTTCAGCTTGGGATGCAGTTAGCTGTTGCTGCAGAGTCCCATTGGTTATCCTATCCCTTTCCATAGCTACCTCGAGTTGGTGAATGCGGAACGTGTTAATGCCTGAGTTGGCATCAATCTCCAGGACTCGGTCAATAGATGCTTGACCTTGCTCGGTGTTCCGAGCAATCCTACGGACCATGATGGGCATGACTCGATCAGCTGAACCCCCCTCACTTAAGTCATAGAAGCTTCGGTCTCCGTTATAAGGTAACAGCTGACCTTGCTCGTGACTCCATCTGTTCAAGTTTGTTGCCCACAGAGGTGTGGGGCCTTGAAATGCTGGACGAGGGTTTGGGTTTGGAACTACTGGGGGTAGGTTGTTGACTTCAGAATCTGAGTCAGAACCATCAAAAAAACCCTCAGCATAGTGATCATCCAAAGGGATTGGGTGATCGTCTTCTGGCTCTTCTCCCAGCCATCTTGCATTGCCGTGGTTGGGATAGTACGGGTCTCCGGGGATATGGAATCCAGCCATGATATCTACGTGAGAAAAGGGATATAAGAAATAACTAAATAGACGAACTAATTAGATAATTATAAGATGATCTTTATCAGTTACTTCAATACTTGTTTAGTGCATACCAGTTATATGTACTCAAAACAGGATAGACCTTCGAATAAGTGACCCTAACTCTAAGTCCACAACCAAACAAGGAACAGTAAGTAAAGCAAAGATCACAGATTCTAAGTCTATGATATCCTAGATACATATAACCTTAACGTATCCACTCAGCAACTATTGATATACTAATAAAGACCTTTAGTTCTCAGATAAGTAATTATAGTAACACAAAATACTCCTATAGTATTTTAGGTTTATGTTTTGTTCTAATGTTCTCATTGTAGTAGTGTTGGTAAGTTTTTAGACTTGTTGCAACCTCACAATCACACTTAGGCACATGCTAGTCAATCCTCGGATAATATAGTTGATCAGGCTATATCTTCCCAGATTTGACTATATGTCTCTAAGTCTACTTGTGCTGTCCAACAATCGTAATGCTTTTGTTCGGTCCTAGTGATACTGATTTTAGTATGAATGCAGGCATGTATACTTAGTTAAATATTTTATTATTTAAAAGGATAAACTCTTGGTCAGAGTATTTTAATCCCTTTGTGTTTATAGTTTGTATATCTTTTATGGGTTGATATACTCGATTCACTATAAACAATGCTCTGATACCAATCTGTCAGACCCCAAAACCGGAACGGCGGAATCGTTCGGGGGTGGAGGACGTCATGTACAGTATCACAACAATGCATAGTAGTAAACAAGCAACAACATCATCCATTTCATTAATAATATAATTTAATACAAGTGTGTTCTGTCAAGTTTAATAGACACCAAAAATATGAATCAAAATAAAAGATGAGTCTTGAACGAGCTCCATCTTCTCAAAACCTGGCACCGGTACATGTCTACTGGTGAGCTGAGAATACAAGTTATTTTGAAAGAGTTTATCAGCTTTAAAGCTGGTGAGATCATAAGTATTTTAGTGTCATTGCTTTTATGAAAGTGTTTGTAAGTATGTGATGTATAAGTTTGTAAAAGTTTGTAATTGTTTGAACTCTCCTAGAAAGCCCTATGTTTCCTACTAAAAGTAGCCTTCTACCAAGGCATCAAGTGTTTGTGTGTGTCTCTTGTAAGAGTATGTATTTTCCCAAATCTGACTATCATTAACCAAAAATATAGTTTTTACATTTCTATTTATGATGTGAAGATCACAAAGTGAATGCAAATGGGTGATGAACCAATGAATCGAGTATTGAATTAATCAGAGTATGAATTCAAGTATAAATGCAAGATTGAACACCAGATGTAAATATGATCTTGTTTCAGGTTGATTTACGCTTTCGAATGTTTACAGAGAAAATAGACAGGTCTGTAAAAACTCTTATCTAACTCTAGTAAATAACCCCTATTTATAGGGAACCGAAAGCGTACAAAAAATATACTAAGGCATTGACTCTAAAGCTTCGAATAAAAGCGCCCTAGTAAAATACATTACAAAACATTCGAAGAGTACAAAATATATTTCAACTAATTACAACAATTCGACCCTTACAATCTCCCCCTTTTTAATCATAGTCGAAGTCTTCAATTCGTAAGAAGTGTGATGGAATACAGTAACACTCTTCGAATCTCCGTGTACCAGGAGATAATCTTCTTCAGCTCTTTCTTGTCTCCTTCATTGTTCTTCTTGCAATGATTCATACGAACAATCAAGTTCGTATATTGAGATGTTGAATATCTCTCTACTTCACTTGCTTGGAATAAGAACCGTATAGCTTTTCCAGCTTTGTCTTTTCCTGCGAAGACCATTCCAAAAGGCTTCAGGGAAATTTCACCATCAGCATATTTCTTCAATTCCGCCTGAGTCTTCGTAGGAGCCATCGGTGCTTTTATTTCCATTCCTTTGGCATTAGCTAATTCCACATCTGTTAGTGCCAAGCACTCATAATAGTTTTCGATAAAAATCTTGATGTGAGTAACTCCAAGCTTGAATTCATCTGGTTCAGTGTTTTGAAGGAATGAAAATGATTTGTCTTTTAGAAGTAATGCAACTTGTATAAGATCATACAAGTTCATCAATGGAAAATCAGCAACAGTGAATTCGCAAATATTTCCATTTGCCCTGGCAACCATATACTTAACATTCTGGACTGTGTTTTCGAAAATCACATCCTTTTTCATACTTATGACCTTCTTGATTTTTATTAAAGACCAAACTTCCTCAGGGGCTTTTCCAAGAACAGCATGAAAACGAATTTTCATGTGTGTACCTTCATCCTTATTTTTAAAATTCCCTTCTGCTTTGAACTTAGGCATGATAAACATCATTTCGTTTATGGGAAAATCCAGCTGGCTTGTATCAGTATTCGTGACCAAATAACTCTGCTTTGGTTTCTTCTCGAATGTATACATGTGATTAAAAACAACCTTGGCCTCAATTGTTTCGTAATTATAGTGTTTAGCTGGATCACCTTTATCCATTCCCTTCGGATCACTAGCACGCTGAGTCATAATGCTTTGAATAATCCTCAGTTTTTCAATTTCAGCTTCTGCTTCAGCCTTCTTTTCCTCTTTCGACTTTTCCACTACCATTGATTTCCCTTTATCTTTCAAGGCTGGATTGACAATTGTCTCTTTTGGATTAGAAACACTCCCACCAGTCTCTGAAGATTTACCAATAACAATTCCTTTCGAAATTGGTCCTGTAATTGGCATTGTTGTTACAACAGTTGAAGTAACCAGTTCAGCAGAAACTATTACTAGTTTTGTTGTTGGGATTTTCGAAGAAAAGACTTTTCCCACAACTTTCGCATCTTCTCCACTAGTCTTCGACTCACTAGTTTTTCTTTCTCCCCCTTGCACCCCTGTGAAAATAGGTGGGGCAATCGTTGTTGGAAGAAGACTTGATATGCGAAAGAGAGGAGCAAGTTGCTTGTTGAGAATGGCTTCGAAATGGATAAATTTCTGTGATAAAAATTCAGGAGTGATCAAAGAAGAAGAAACCAGCCTGTCAGAAATTTCTTTTAACTCCTTGAGCAACTTAAGCACTTCCTCAAAGCTTGCACTTTCAGATGTTGAAATTTGAGTTAGTTGAGGACTCAAACTTTCATACAACTTAACAAAACGTGTGAATGCATCACAAATGATATCAACCTTTTGATTTAATGATGCATAATCTTGTTGAACAGTGACAATTTCTTTTTGCATATCTTCACGAAGTTCGTGAATCTGCAAATTTACATCCTCCCTGACCTTCTTCGCTTCTTGCACAAAAAGAACATGCCTTTCCTTTGCGACATTCTTCAATTTTTTCACATCACTGGTAAACATTGAATTTTGAGATTTGATCCGAAGTTCATTATTTTGATCATTATAATCAACCTTCTCCAGAATTCGAGACTCAGAGTCAGTAATCATTCCAGATACTTTGCTAACCACTCTGGCTTCGAGCATTTTCAACAGTGAATCAACCTCCAAACTAGAAGCAGATGAACCACCCCTAGATCTGCTTGAGATTGAATTATTGAATTCAATTTCTGATTCAGAATTTTGAACTGCTTCATGGTCATCAACATATGATCGGGAAACTGTTCTTCTTCTTCATGAAATTCCAATTCATCAAACATACCACCAAACCCCTCATTATCAGTCTATGTCTCCATAAAAACGGTTTCTTGAACAGGTGAAGTTGGTTTGGGTGGTTCAGTAGATTGTGAAGAAAAAATAGAAGTAAAGGGTTGATCAAGAATGTGTTCGAATGTTGGGGAATCTGTGGTTGAAGTAAGAGGAGTAGTGGATAATGGTAAAGAAACAATACGTTCAAAAAGAGCAGAAGTAACGTGACCTTGAGCAGAAGTACGTATCAGATACGTGTGCAGGGATGCCTGAAGTTCGAACCGCCTCAGAAACTGATTTGGCAATCGAATCTTTGGGTGGTATGACGACTGTCTTCTCAGGAGTGGAACTTTCTGTGAGATGAGTGAACTTTGGAGTTTCTGGAATTCTTTCATCATCATCTTCTGTTGACTCATTAGAAATCACGAGTTTTCAAGTCTTCTTCTTCTTCTTCTTTGACAATCGTTTGGCCATATCCTCAGCCCTTCGTTTCTTGGACACCAGAGAAATAGGTGCTGGCACTTCTCGAATTAACACACCTTGATGAGTGATTTGAGGTTTTCAAACCACTTTGTGTGTAGGAGACTTGATTTTATGAGTGGACTTCATTTTGATTCTTCGAAACATTCCTGTCTTCGAAGGAATGATTACATTCTCTTGTGATTCTTCAAGAATGGGTTCAATCACTTGAGTCTTAGCAACAGATACTTCAACGGTTTCAGGCTTTTTCTTTGGAGATTGCGAAGATTTCGAATCCTTGATTTGCTTTTCAAAAGAAGCAGGTTCAGACTTCTTTCATCGTTTAGACTTCTTTTCTTCCCTTGGCAACAATATCCCAGTCTGAACAGAAGAATCAATTGTTTGTAAATATGATACTAAAACTGAATTCGTAGGATCAACTCTTTTAAGCATCGCATCTGGAATACGAGCAACAGTTGGAAAATCATCAACATTATCTATTACTTCCTTCGGATAGTGGTATGATTGAAAGACAACTTTTTCTTCATCATTTGGTACCAAAATCCCTTCCTTATTATACAAATTTTGCAATATCAGGCTCTAGTATCGTGCACACGAAATACCATGAATAGCATTCGTATGTTCTACACCCTATTGGAATTCCTTCCATAATTGTGTAGAATAGTCCACTTGAAGATCATGATATATGCCAGCAACCATGGCATAAACCTCCATTCTTCCTTTGTCTAGACCAACTGTTCTCCCAGTCAAACATCGTAGAAAAATACCAAATAAGAAATTCCATAGTCGTGGAAGACCAGATTTCTTAAAATCACTAATCTTGGACAATGGTGGCTGATATCCCATCTCATTAAACATGTAGACGATTTGAGGAAATGTGAAATCAACATATGGAGGCGAATTCGGAATAACAAGAATTTGGCAAAAAAGTTTCTTGGATAATCTGACCTTTTTATCATTCACCAAATGAAAAGTTATCGTATCAGAAGCTTTGTTGTAAGTAGCAGTTGATCCTGCTTGAGAAAGCCAGGACAATGGAACAGAGAAAGAATTGAACATCGCCGTAGATAAAACAGAGTTCTTCAAGGCAACGATGAGCATCTTCAATTCTTCCGGGTATTGAGAAACTTCACCCTCCACGTAATAGTTAGTTGGTTAAATCTTCATTATTGGTACGGAAGAAGCATCTTCAGTGGTATGAGAATCAACATGAGCAGAAGTCGCCATTGTTAGGGTTTGAAGATAATAATGAACAAAGAATTTTTGAAATTTGCTTTTTGATCGCGTAAACTGACAATGAACCCTTGAATCCCCTTTTATATGTAACCCTGAAGTTTGAATTTGAAGCGGGATGTGTATTTAATGATATCCGACGTGGCACCTTGAAAGTCGGACCATTACTGCGGAAAAATAGCCATGCGTCAAAAAGTAGCTGTCACATCACCTTGAAAACCGGACAGAATATCATACGTCATTTATAAACAGCCTGTCTTGTTATCCCCAAGAGTATTGTAACCGTCAGAACCCTTCGAATGGAAGCAAGGCTCTTTCACTTTTGGGATGAAAAGCGAAGTCATACGCCAGAAGTTTGAAATCATCAGCCTGAGTTGGTATTACTCAGAGCCTCAAGGATTTCGTGAGTGCAGTGTTCCAAAGAATATAGACGAGAAACAAAAATAAGAAAAATATGGGATATTGTGATGTCAAACCATTGACACAAAAGCAGATAAAATCCCGGGCAAAGATTACTTCGTTAATCATTATGAGAAATGATCAATAACTTGTGTGGGTTCCCGTGAATTACAATCGAATACTTGTTGATAAGTATCGAAGGGCTTCTTTTTTAATGCTTGGTGGGTAGTTCAAAAATTTTGTTACATGTCATCCTAAACATAAGGTGAGAAATTGTAACAGAAATTACTCGTTTGACCAGTGTAGTCAGTGACAAGTTGGCTTTGATAAATTTTGAAATGACAAGGACATTCGAATGAAACTCACACAAAAATCATATTCAAGAAAAAATTTGTGTGCTGGATCTTGTTGGATAACAAAGATTGTGGGTTTCGAATGTTTGATCAAGACCACTCATTCGAAATGAATATGATTTGGAGTTTCGAATTTTTATACAGAAACAAAAGTTTCGTGAAAATCTGGAACTTAGTTCCCCGTCAATTCCTTAAAAAGGTAATGAAAATTGAGTTTCACTTTCATCACGGTCTCATGATGTCAGATCATAAACACAGAGTTTTGATATGTCTAAGTCTCGATGGGTTTGATCAGAGACCTCTCGGATATATGTCTTCGTGTGTGATTGTGTAAGAACTTTATGGATGAAAAAGATTTGTGAAAGACACGAAAAGTACCTCTGTTATATTTGGACCAAACAGTAAACTCTTAACTCATTTTGAGAAGAGTCAGGTAGCTCAGAGACTAATGTGAATATAAGCCTGATTGGGAAGAAATTTTCGTATGAAATATTTCATTTAGGCTTTCGTATACACACATTGAGTCATTGGAGGCTTTGGACAACATGCAACAGCATGCTTCTAGGGACAACTTAACTAGTTCAATTGAAGAAAAATTTATCGATTCATACGAAAAATGTACCTGACCCTAGAGCTGCAAGCATAAGCCACTCTGTGTCTTCAAGATTATTGACAACAAAATACTAAAAAAAAATAAGAATCAAAATATTTTTGTTGTTTTGAGTTTTCGAAAATAAAGACAGAACAAACGAAAATCTTTTTGTATTTTTGAATTTTCGAAAATAAATGACAAAACAAACGAAAATCTTTTTGGATTTTTGAATTTTCGAAAATTAAATGACACAACAAACGAAAATCTTTTTGGATTTTTGAATTTTCGAAAATAAAAAGTACTTGTTGCAAAAATGCGAAATTTTATCATCCCCTTGTAAGTGACAAATGTACGAATTCGAAGGGGTTGAAGTGTTGACTATGAACAGTAACCTCTGAATCAACCCTTAAAATAAGTGACAAATTTACGAATGCGAAAGGGTCGAAGCGTTGACTATGAATAGTAACCTCTGAATGCTGATGGATATTGCTTTGTCTTTCAGTCAGCGCCTCTGAATCAGTCCTTATCATGCATCATTCTTCTTTTTCGCATGGAACAGAATTTCCATCGATCATTCCAAGTCCCTCTATAATTCTCACAAGAGATTTTTCATCTAAAGGTTTCGTGAAAATATCAGCTAACTAATCAGTTGTTTTCACGAAATGTACTTCAATATTCCCATCCTCCACGTGATCCTTGATGAAATGATAACGAAGAGCTATATGTTTTGTCTTCGAATGCTGCACAGGATTATGACAAATTCTTATCGCACTTTGAGAATCACAATATAATGGAATATTTTTCATATTTATTGCATAATCACGCAATTGACTTTGGATCCATATTATTTGTGAAGTGCAAGCAGCAGTAGCCACATATTCTGCTTCAGTTGTTGAGATTGATACACATGTTTGCTTTTTCGACCGCCAGCTCACCAATTTGCCATCAAGAAATTGACATCCACCACTTGTGCTCTTTCGATCAAGATTACAACCACCCAGGTCTGCATCCGAATATGCTTGTACAAAGATCCCAGTGTTCGAAGGATACCACAATCCTAACGAAATTGTTCCTTTAAGATAACGAAATATATTCTTCACAGCAGTGAGCTATGGTTCTCGTGGATTTGACTGATACCTAGCACAATTACATACAGAAAACATGATATCAGGTCTACTTGCTGTAAGATAAAGTAATGAACCAATCATGCTCCTGTAAAGAGTTAGGTCAACTGTAGGTTTATCTAACGAAGGTGTCAACTTTATGCTAGTTGCCATTGGAACTTGTAACTTTGTGCTATTCGTCAATCCAAACTTTTCAAGCAGATTCTTCGTATATTTCTCCTGATTAATAAAAATCCCTTCTCTGTTTTGACGAATATTCAAACCAAGAAAATTTTTGATTTTTCCCATCATGCTCATTTCAAACTTACTTTTCATCAAATCTTCGAATTCTCTAGATATAGTAGGGTCAGTTGAGCCAAAACTAATATCATCAACATAAATTTGAACAAGCATTAGATGATTCCCAACTTTCTTTCGAAATAATGTGGGATCAACAGATCCTTGTTTAAATTTAGATTGTTTCAAAAATGAAGTTAGAGTTGCATACCATGCTCGTGGTGCTTGTTTCAAACCATAAACTGCCTTATCTAAAATATAAACATGATTTGGAAATTCTTCGTTAATAAAACCTGGGGGCTGTTCCACGTAAACAGTTTCTTCAAGCTCTCCATTTACAAATGCACACTTCACGTCCATTTGATAAACATCAAAATCTTTGTGAGCTGCATAAGCCAGAAATATACGAACCGCCTCGATTCTTGCGACAGGGGCAAAAGTTTCTTCATAGTCGATTCTTTCTTGTTGTGAATAACCTTTAACAACAAGTCTGGTTTTGTTTCGAACAATATTTCCATCTTTGTCGGTTTTATTTTTGAAAATCCATGTTAACCCAACAATCGAAACATTTTTAGGTTTAGGAATTAATCTCCAAACCTTGTTCCGTTCAAATTCAGACAATTCAGATTGTATTGCAACAACCCAATCTGAGTGTTCCATTGCATTCTTAACTGTTTTTGGTTCAATTTTAGATATAAAAACATTGAACATACAAAATTCTTGATGAGTATTCAATACCTCATTCTTTACGCGAATTTGAGCTCTTGTTAAAACTCCCTCTTGTGGATTCCCAATTACTTGATCCTTCGGATGATCTCTTGTCCATTTTTCCAATAGCGGATATGCTAGATCAAATTCCAAAGGTGCATCTTCGTATATATCTTCATTTTATGAACCTGCAATCGAACAAACATCATCTAAATCATCATTATTCTCAATGTTTTCTAAATGCTCCCCCTCAACATTAGCATTCACTTTTCCATTCTCCCCCTCGAAAGAATGCTCTTCCTCAACTAGAGTATTCGAATCCAATTGCTCCCCCTCCACTGGATTGTTTTGCATACTTTCGCTTTTCTCTGGAGAAGTTGATGTTGAATCATCAGTATGCTTTGTGAGTTCAGAGATATGATTATCATTTTCATGTATTTCAGCATTAACAGCATGATCTGAAATTCCAAAAATTAAATCATAATCAACATCTAATGTTTGTGAGGATTCAGATTCATCTTGTGTTTTTGTCAGAATAGGATGGTTTTCAAACTGTGATGTTGTTTGTTTAATGTAGTAATCATCAAATGTAAGATTAAAAGTTTCTTCAACTCTTCGTGTTCTTTTGTTCAACACACGATATGCCACTGGATTATGCGAATATCCCAAGAAAATCCCTTCATCTGCTTTAGCTTAAAATTTCGTAAGATTATCCTTGAGGTTCATAATGAAGCATCTGCATCCGAAAACATGAAAAAATTTGACGTTAGGTTTTCGATTGTTGAGAATTTCATATGGAGTAATGTTAAAACGACGATGAATGAAAGATTTGTTTTGAGTAAAACATGCGGTGGATACGGTTTCAGCCCAAAGGTATTGTGGAAGATTCGCATATGCCACCATTTTGTTGTGGTGTGTATGGGGATGAAAAATTATGCGAAATTCCTTTGTCCACCAAAAATGAATCAAGAACATTGTTCTTAAATTCGATTCCATAATCACTCTTAATTTTTCGAACAATCTTCTTCAATGTTGTTTCCATCTTTTTGATAAAGTCAATCATGATTTGTGCAACTGCGGATTTAAGCCTGAGAAAATAAACCCACGTAAATCTGGAAAAATCATCAACAATAACTAAAATGTACCGTTTCTTGTTGAGAGTTGAAACAGTCGAAGGACCACACAAATCAATATGTAAAAGCTCCAGAGGTGCGACAATTTTCGAATCTATTGTAATTGGATGACCTTGTTTATGTTGCTTGCCAACTTCACAAGCTGCACATAAAGAATCATTGTCAAGTTTAAGTATAGGTAAACCTCTTACCAGATCTTGTACCACAAGCTTATTGATGTTTCGAAAATTAAGATGTGAAAGTCTTCGATGCCATAACCAACTTAAGTCTGCTGTTGGTTTCGAAAGAAGACATATAGCAGGTTTCCCTACTATCGGATTGATATCCAAAGTGAACATGTCACCTTTCCTTTTGGATTTTAGTAACACTTCTTTTGTGTTGACATTCGAAATAACACTTCCTTCTTCGTGAAAAAGAACTTGATTGCCAGTGCCTATAACAAGTTGAGAAACACTTATCAAGTTATGTTGAAGACCTTCAACATACGCCACACGATTCATTGTGAATTGTCCATTCGTGATCTTCCCATATCCTTTGACTTGAAATTTTTGATTGTTCCCAAACTTCACTACTCCAACATTTTTGAGACTTCGAAAATCACGTAAATTCTCCTTCTTCCCAGTCATGTGACGAGAGCAACCACTATCGATGTACCACTTGTTATCATATTGCTCGTCACATAGTACCTATATTCAATGGAAAAATTTAGGTACCCAAGCCTTTTTGGGTCCTTGGAAATTAGATTTCAATTTCGAATGCAATGAAGAACTTTTAACCCAATCACAAACTTTTGTTTTGAGACTATCAATTAAGTTTACATCTTCATTTAAAGGAACCGAAACATAAGTTTTTGATGGTTTCGAATGTTCACTGACATTACCCTTCGAATTCTGAGTTTGTGAATGAACATTCTTTGCTTTTATTACTGGTTTCCAAGCTTTGACTGAAATGTTCGAATCCTTAGATGATGAACTGCCATTTGATGAATTATTCATATACTTTTCATATGCTTCGTGAATTTGCTCCTTTGAAAATGTATTTGACTGATACATCTTTCCTTTGCGTTCAAGCCAATGATCAATGTTCTTCCTTGACGTTATTCATTTTTCTCGTGAAGTTTTCATAGTTTATTTCTTCGTTTGATTTGGAAAATTTGGCTTTTGAGGAACAAAATCAACTTTTGGATTTGTTATAAAAGATTTAGCATATGATGTATCAACTGTTAATTTAAAATGTTGACGTTTAAAGAATTTTTGATTTGGATTTGGGTTATTTGAAAATTTTCTTGGAATATTAGTTTCTGAAACTTTCGAAAACCTTGGTTGATTATTCATTTCAGACTTTGAATGATTTGATTGAGATAAATGTTGAGGTTTTGTTGAAAAAGATGAATTTTTAGCTTTGAAAACATTTTTGGGTGATTGTGATTCAGACACCTTTTGAGACTCAACATTTTGCCAAAATATTTTCTTTCTTGCTTGTCTTTTTGAAATGTTGTTTTCCTTCGAAAATTTGTCAATTTGATCTTTGAATTCCTTGGAGTTTAATTTGACAATTTTTTCACATTCCTTTTCAACTTGTTTTGAATTCTCTTTTTCAATTTTTGATTTTTCAACCCATTTTCTTTGTGGTTTTTGACGTTGGAAAACATACGGATTCTTTGTTAAGTTGTTTTCAACTGTGCTTTGATTTGCGAAAATGCCTTCATCAGTTGTTTTTCAATTATCCTCTTCAACTAACTTCTTTAATTCTGGTTTGATTTTCTCAACATTTCCAGTAGTTACAAAAACTTGATTTGGAAAAATGACATCATCTGTTCATTTGAAATTTGGATAAACCACTGTATTCGTTTCAAGATAGTGTTCACCTTTTTCATTCATCACCTTTTCGAACTTTTATGTATCACCATACACCTGATCAACCACTATTCGTGGATTTTCTTCTTCCTTTGAAGATTTCTTTTCCTTCGAAATTTTCTCTTCATCTTCATCATCACTATCATCAGTTTGACTGTCTTTGATATCCACGAAGTTCACATCACTAACTTTCGAAGTTGAGGGTATATCAGTTTCATTTTCAACCATCAAATCCTTAATTTTTTCTTTCCCTTTAGATGTTGATGCAACATTAATAACAGACAACTGAGAACAATCAACATCTTCAAGTTCAATAATTTCACTAACATTGTCAGAATTATCTTCAATATCAACAAAATTAGATTGAGAATCAAATGTTGAATTCTCAGTCTTTTTCAAAATTTGAATTTGTTCAGTTTTAGTCAAAGTATCATTCACGATGTTAACTAATTCATTTGCATCAAGACATTCATCAATTTTGACAATTCCATATTTATATCTATCATCAGGAGCTTTGTCAAAATCAGCTATTATTTGCTCACAATCATACGAAATATTATCTACCTTAGCTCTTTCGAATGCTAGAAAAGGTAGTAATTTTCTATGTTGCTCTTTACTTATGTCACTTGAATGATGTAAATCAGTTAATTTGCCATAAAGTCTTTTCGCAGAATTACAGTAAATGTTTCTTTGTGCTAGCAAAAGTTTGACATCACTCGTTCAAGTATCTCTATCACACATAATGTTTGTAATTTGTAATTCCAAACATTCAATTTTGCTTATTTTCATGTCTAATCTCTTTTTGGTCTCTAACAACTCCATGGACAATTTGTTGGCCTCATTACTAGCAGACACAATAATTGAATCAAAATAAGTAACCGTTTCATCAAAAGATATTAGTTCAGAATCATAAGCATGAGTAGGAATATTAAAAGATTCGAGAATTTTACGTACCTTTGTTGTCATTGGAGATTTGTCAGCCGCTTTGGATACGAAGCATCGTCCCCTCACTTCGAATTCCTCATCATCTGAGTCCTCCTCCATTTTCGCATACAACGCTCCATGTGTCGGATTTCGCATTTCTTCATCATCTGATCCAGATGACCAGATTTGATAAGTTCCATCTTCATCCTCATGCTCACCCTTTGCAACCAATGACAAATTCTTTGCTTTAGCACGGACCTCTTCGAGCCTCTCTGCATAGCATGCCTCATCTTTGACTTTATTCTTCCTCTCATCCTTCTTTCGAAGCATACATTCATTTGCAAGATGATTCGCACCGTTGCAATAATGACAATCTATTCCAGCATCACCTTTTAGCTTCTTCTCACCCTTTCCTTCAGTTATCTTCGAATCTTGCATCTCAACTTTCTTTTTCTCCTCAACAACATTTTTACTCACAAAACTTCCTTTCACCTCAGCAAGCTTAGTCTTCGAATTGAACGACTTTTTGAAAAATTTCTTAACACGATTATTCGAGTAAAATGCTATTGCTTCATCATCCGAATTCATGATGAATCCTTCTTCTTCCTCATAATCATCATTTTCAGCTTCTTTCTCTGAAATCTTTGACACAAGAGCTAATGGACCTCCCAAATTCAACTTCGATTCCTCAGCAATTTCATTTACCTCAATTTCGTGTGTTTTCAACTGATTGTACAAATCATTGAGAGTTGATGTATCAAAACTTTGTTGATTCTTCACCATCATACTCACACTTCTCCACTCTTTTCGAAGCCCCATTACAAAGATGAGATTGAATTCCATTGAAGTCCTGGTAATTCCATAGTGATTGCAACGATAGATTAACCCGTTCAGACGATCATAGTAAACTTTAATTGTTTCTCCTTCTTTTTGTTTAAAATCTTTCAGTTCAACCAAACACTGTTTGACTGAATTGATTTTTGTTTTCTCACTTCCTTGAAACTTATCTTTCAGATTGTTCCATACCTCCTTTGCAGTTGTACAACTTCTAACATAATTGTACACAACTGGAGGTAAAGCACCTCACAGTTCCCTCATACACCTCTGCTTCAGTTTCTTCAGACGATCAGATTGATTATCAACTCCAGAATTTGTAGAAGATGATCCAATTGGTTGAACATTTACTGGAACATTGGCATTTCCAGTGATACATGACCATAATTCTTCATCCAGACCATTCAGATAATCCTGCTTACGATCAGCCCACTGATCATAGTATTCAGGGATTAGCATTGGAATTTTGGTTGATGATCCTAAGAGATGAGAAAACGAGGTCATCGAATTGAGATTGAAACTCGCCATTGTTGTACGTAAGATGATTTTGAGAAGTTTGAAAAGATTTGAGAATTTGAAAACAAACTAGATGAATCAAATCGAATTGATGAGAATAACACTCGATTCAACAATTCAAATGCAGAATCAAATCACAGAATAAGATCTAGACAATTTTTCACTTTCAAAAAGTGCGGAAACTTTTGAATCAAAAAGTTGATTCAAAAACTTTTTGAACAGCGTGAAAATCAGATCAGAGATATGATTCCTGCTCTGATACCAATTGATGAACCAATGAATCGAGTATTGAATTAATCAGAGTATGAATTCAAATATGAATGCAGGATTGAACACCAGATGTAAATATGATCTTGTTTCAGCTTGATTTACGCTTTCTAATGTTTATAGAGAAAATAGACAGGTCTGTAAAAACTCTTATCTAACTCTAGTAAATAACCCCTATTTATACGGAACCGAAAGCGTAAAAAAAATATACTAAGGCATTGACTCTAAAGCTTCGAATAAAAGCGCCCTAGTAAAATACATTACAAAACATTCGAAGATTACAAAATATATTTCGACTAATTACAACAATTCGACCCTTACAATGGGAAAATGAAATAGTACTGTAGTGTTGTATTATGTAACTACTGCTGTACTAACTACCTTAAACCAATTGTTATTTAAAGTACCATGTGATCGGCATGTACCATACTACCGACTATAAACACGACGATGTAAGATGTCGGAAGAAATGACGTTTGGCACCCGTAGACTTGCAAGTCCCACTGTAGCGAGCAACAAGGTGTAGGATAGTCAATCCAGTATAGATCTATACACAAACTCAACGCTCTCCATTTAAGGAGATTCTGGATACAAAACGAGCCATGACAGGTGATGCCATGCCCCGTTACGTGGCTCACACAACTGTATTAGTGCACTTGTGAATGTATTGTATGTACTAGCTGTATTGTATGTTCTCTCTCTGTCTAGTATGAATGTATGTTCTCTCTGTATGGTATTGTATGTTCTCTCTGTATGGTATTGAGTCATGTATGAACTGACTCTTTGTATGTTTCACTGTTCTAGTAATAGTATTAGTATCTCCCTAAACTATACCTATTATTGTTGGATTAATGTCTAAGTCCATAACTATATTTGGTATGTACTTGACCTGACCCGACATGGTCCATTTGGGTTGCACTTCACCGGCACAATTTATATGGATAGTCTTTTGAGAATAGTATATTTATGACTTATATTAATATATTATAAGTTCTAATATATTAATATGGAATCATATTATTTAATTAGTATTGATCAAGAATTAATTTAGAATTAATTAAGTGATCAAAAAGAAGTAATTAAATATGGACTCTTATATATATGGAATGGGCCAAGTTCATTTAGGTTGGGCTAAGCTTTCATGGATGGTCCATGGAGCTTTTAACCCATGGATCCTATGTAAATGAAAGGTCATGGGTATTAGGGTTTACATGGATGTAACCCTAATCCTCCATAATATATAAAGGGGTCCTTGGCTCACAAAATTGGCACAAGTGTGTGAAAATAAGAGTGGGCCGATTTTAGTGTGCATACATATTCTCTCAAGTTCTTCCAAGGTGTTTTGGTGATTTGTGATTCCATTTGAGGCTTCCACACTATTGGGGCTAAGCTCTTAAAGCTTGAAGACATCAAGCTACATCAAAATGTATGTCATCTAACTAGAACTTTGTAGTATAGGTGCTTCATAATATGCTAGTTAGGATGAAACCTTGGAATAGTTAATATTTGCATGTATAATAGAGAAAACATAGATCCAAGGTTTATAGGGTTGCATGTACACCATAGGCGTGTTAGAATGCTCAAAACCCAACAGTGGTATCAGAGCCATGGGTTGTTTTCTGTTATATTGATGCAAATGTTTTATTTTCAAGTTGAAAAAAAAAGGAAAAAAAAATGACGTTTGTCAAATTTTAAGATAATTACTTGTTTTGTGAAAAACGAATTATTTGTAAAATTTGAATCATTTGTTATATGAGTTGAATTAGGTCAAATTTAGTAAAAGATAAAATGATATGATTATTTTATTAGTTTTAATAGTTTGATCTAAATGTTTTAAGGAGTTACATATTTTGTCATAAAATTTTGGAGCTCAAAAGTTTTTTTAAAGTTGTGATCTTAAGGGTTTTTGAAACTTCCATAAGTTATGGATATGAAAGTTTTTTTAAAAAAAAAAATTTGATTCAAAGTTTTTATGGAGTTACAAAATTTGGTGTTAATGTTTTAAAGAATTCCATAACTTGTTCTTAAGTTATGGAACATGGAAAGTTTCATCATAAAACACCATTAATTCCATAAGTTATGGAATCCAAAGGTTTTCAAGAATTACAAAACTTGCCCTCAAGTTTTGGAATTTGAGAAAAAAATTTATGAAAAAAAAAGAATTGAATTCTAAAACTCTTGGGTTCATAACTTAAACAATTAATTAAATGGTTTTAATTTTGAGTTTAATAATTGGAATTATGATGTTTTGTTTTCAAATTAACTCTTATGGACTTTATTAATAGTTAATTAAAGCGTTTAATTAAAAGAGTATTATTAAATCCATAAATATATGGTTTGAGTTTAATTAAATTAAAAGTCTATTTTAATTAATAGATTAAACCACCAAGTATTTTAAATGTCTAAAATACACCCTTATACTATTATAATATTAAAAGTTTAATATATTATATGTATAAGAGCAAGTCGTCTTACCACTAGTAGGCCTCATTCACGAAGCCGGTCTATAAGGGGGTATAAGGTTGTTGCCTATAAAATGGCAGCTTAATGGGTGTCCACTCTCACCCACCGCTTCCTTGACTGGTGGAGGGTCGTTAGCCGAACAGGTAGGGCAAGGACTATAATTCTCCCTTCATTAAAAGTATTAATGATAAATACTAAGCAACTAAACCTTTTATTAATTCCCAATCTTAGTTACTTAGGAAAATGTGAATAAGGTGCTAATCCATGAAATTACACTTTGCACTTTGTTTAAACCGTTAGTGGAGCGTGTGTGGTTAACCGGCACACTAACCTGGATTTAACAAAGTAGGCAAATGGTAACTTAATATTTATCATAGTATCGGTGGAGCTCGTGTGGTTAACCGACACATCGATTGAGGGGTAAATATTAAGGGTACCAAGTATATTTGCATGGTTACTTCACACCTTGTTTTGTGATCCTCGGCATCCCAGTCACAAAACCTGAAGGGCACACTCGAGATTGAAACATGCCATTGAAAAGTTCAATGAATCTCAAAAGAATCTAGGAGTTTCAAAACCAATTAAAACCTAATAATACATTTCGTTTATCTTGGTGGAAATTGGTGAATCGTCATTCACCTACCTTCAAATATTTTATAGCTTGGATTACGGCATCCCTCTTCCAAGTTATAAAATAGTTTGTTGGGTCCTAGCCTTAATATATCATATTGGGTGTTATATTAAGGACTTAAATCAACTTTTACGTGAATTTCTCCCATTGTTGATGTCTGGTTTAGACAACAATGATCTTCCCAAACCAAGCTTTCCTAATGAATATGACTTCCCGAGTTTGGCTCATGGAAGTCATACTTCTCTTCCTCCACCTCCTCCAATTATTCTCCCTAACCCACAAGTTCAAGGTCACTCAAGCCCTAATGGCAAGCAAGGTTTATGTGTGATCACATCTTAAAGATGAAGTCACATATTGACAAGCCGGGAGAGTTGGGTGTCAAAGTCTTGAGAAAGTTGGATGTTCAATCACTTTCTAAGTCACATAGTGAGTTCCTTTGGGACTACTATGAAACAGACTATGACATGAACCTTAATGATCATATCTATTTGCTTGGTGCTGCTGAATCAGCAATGATTTGGAACGATAGTAAAGCAAATTTGATTAGAAGATCAACTTCCCAAAAACTTTATGGACAGTGACAATGGTGACACTGGAAATCCAGAAAAAGCATTCTCTTCCCAATGGAAAGGGATTGGCCATAGTCAACCCGGTTGACCAAATGGTAAAGAGAAAGGCTAAGTCTGAGATAGTCCCATTACCAAAGGGTCCATATGTTTATTTTGCCAAAGGAAGGGGCGTTGATTGCAAAGCTGCCAAATTTACCTAAGGATGTTAAAGTCAATAAGTTTGACTCTACATCAGGTAGAGCCCATTATCTAACTCTGTTAAGTTCTATTCTGAGATCCTCATTACATGATGTGACTAGGTCTCATGTTGATGTTTTAAGAATCAAAGAATAGAGAGAAATCTTAAAGGAAGTATATGCTGATTCTGATCGCGAAGATGGATTTCGATCGCATCAGAATTTTGAGCAGTTACTTAAGAAGTTATGATATATTGTTAAGGAATAGATAACAACAATTTTCCATGTGGATTGTAAGGATAAGTTTTTCCGCAAAGTTTTAAAATAAAAGAAAATTGTTTAATTTTATTTATTTGAAGTATCCTTACAGTGGCATTTGTGGAAAATTGTTGCTTATATGATTCCACTGACAGCAATATTGGAAAATGGATTTGATTCTTTCATTTGTGGTAGTGTCTAAATTTACCAAATCAGGAAAGTTCCTCATCACCCAAGTTTCAATTGGACCGAAACTTGGAATCATGCAAGTTGAATAGTATGATGAATGAGAACTTTCAAGCATTGGAAAATCAAGATTAATTACTTGTTCACATGGATGTGTGAGTCAAGTGAAGGACTAAAGGGATCGAGTACACATTCTTGTGCACTGGTCATGTCCACCACAAAGCTCGTTAAGACTATTTGATTTACTAAAGTTCAGTAAATATGGTTATACTTACAAGTTTAAGTATAATTCTGAAACATTGGAAAAGTCTCAATGTATGGCAGAACGAATGGGAAGAATCAAATTAGGCAGAAAGATAAAAGTTTCTCAAATCTGAAAAGATGGGAGAGTACTTTAGTATCATGTTTGTGATCATCTTAATGATTTAGAAATCATATCACAATTAGTCCTCTAAAGGTCATCTTAGTGCATTATTATGACTAAGAAGAGGAGTCATGAATTGTTGAAATGGTTAGATCAGGAAGATGAGTCATACTTCGTTCCAAAACAATTCTTAGAGTCATACTCCAAGATTGTAACTTGAGTGACATATCTTAAAGAAAGGTTTAAAACACTTGTCAAATGTAAGAGTAAAAGTGTCCTACTCTTGTACATTTGAAATTGGTAAGTTGTGATGTTTTGGATAAAACAAAGACCAACTAAGGCCAATTGTGTGAAGTGTTTGTCTTGATAAAGAATCCGCACTATCTCTTGAATATTTGGCAAGATAGTCTTATATGTAAAGAGGATAGTGGGAGTCTTAAAGATCCTAAAAAGAATTTCAAGAACTAATCAAGAATAAAACCTGAGGTTCTTCACTAGCACACGAATTGAGGTTTATAACCTATCGTGTTGACATATTTTGTGCCCATTCCAGTTAAAGTTGGCTTTGCATAGGAGTTTTGAAAGTTCTCAATTGGTTGCATAACAACTTGGAAGCAATGGCAGGCCCTGTACTGCCAGGTGGCAAGAAGTTAAGATTGCATAAGTTCAGTCCATATGAGTTTGGATTTGTCATTATCCTTGTCTTGTGACTATGGTTTTGACGATTCACATGGATAAGAACACATACACCATAAAATCTAAGGGTCATAAGGTTTCTCTCCGATTCATGAAAATGATGGTGAGGAAACACTTCCACCAAGTAGATTTGAAGCAGATGGCAAAAGGTCTAAACAATTGAGACTATGATTACGGCATCCCTTTTCATAGTTCTGAAATTGTTTAGACACACATGCATGCTATCTAAGGAAAGGTGTATGATTTTGATAAAGTTTTATCAAAGCATCTCGTATCAGAAATCTGAACTTTGGTAAGAAAGTCAATAAAGTATTGATTTCTAGAAGTCCAGCTGATTTCTGAGTACATGTCAAAGCTAGTGGAAGCATAAGTGTTATGCTAATAATCATCATGTTAGTGGGAGCATGATAATTATTGTTAGTGTTACAAGTTAGCAATGTTAATTATAGAAAACAAAAGTTTCAATTCGTGAGGCTGCAGGGATTGAAAAAGTTGTTTTGCTATAATTAAGGGAGAGGATATACTTCATTTCAGTTCTAAAGGCTTAGATTGAGACCTTAATCATCTTTAGTCAAGAATATATATATGAATTTCATGTTGGATTGGTTCAACTTAAGGAAATTCTATATATTCCGTTCTCAAAATTTGATTATGATTACGACATCCCTCTTCATAGTCAAATTTTGAAAACATGGCAAATAAAAATATTGTAGCAAAAGACTGGTCTAGAATCATGTCTTTATGTAAGACATCATGAATCGTGTACCATTTGCTTTGGGTACAGGATCGATTGCATGTGCTATAATATTTGTCATTTCTAAATTTTTCCAAATGCCCAGAGGCATTAAGAAGGGAAAAGGTCTAGAATTGTATATGACTAAAATGATTAAGCAATTGTCGAGGACAATCTGAGGTTTACCAAAGATTGGTTGCTCAGGGACAGTTGGAAGTATAGTGCTAATTTTGGAAGGACCATATTGACATATTCTGAAAAGAGGCATCTCTTATTCAGAAGTGATAGTCAAAATGAGAATATGGAGTTGTCTCCATAGGTGGAAGTTATATGTGTAAGATTAGAAAACTTAATGCAAGAAGCATGTCCAAAGCAATGTACTTTGAATATGAGACTTAGTTTCCATGGAGTTAATCTCCATTAGAATACCTTATAATGACTGTTGACAAGTCCTTATGACTTTGTACATATTCATTACAGGAGGGTCAGTGCATATAAGTTTAAAATCTAAACAGATTTCGATAAATGATAGGAATTTGAAATTCTCACATTTTTCGATAAGGATTTGGGAGTGTGAAATTAGAATCATTGAAATTATGTTCAATTCATTTATTTCACAAAGTAAGGATCATAGACAAACATAGAGTGCATACTTGGTGTATGGCAAAGCTATTGTTTAAGAAAAACATAGTGTACATGCTTGGAGCATGGGACAACTAGTGTTTTTAATTCAAGTATAAAGTTGATAAAACAGAAACAATGAATAATGAGTAATCAGTATGGTGATAAATAAAAGTGTTTATTTATATTCATAGGGTTTGATACCATATTTGATTCATTTATTCTTGTGTTTCACTTTGCATGTTTTGACTACCAGAATAACTAAGTCGCTCTTCCTGAATGATTAAGTTATTCAAACCATCCACAGTCGGTCATATGTTGGAAGTAGATATGAATCAAGACTGTCATGGGTTGGTTTGTAGAGGTCCAAGTTGGTGGACAAAGTGGTGCTACAACACTCATGAGTGCTCATAAGTTCTGAGTATTGGATTCAACCCGCGCTCATTTGAATCACTTCATGGATTTTATCACGAGTGATCATGAGACGATAATATCTTATATTCTTCAAACCTAGAGATATGAGTTGTTACTATGAGTTGGTTATACATTGATTGCATGAAAACGCATTTGGTAACTCGATGTTATAAAACGTGCCTTTGTGTATGATTCAACAAGTAGTAGAACAAGCCATATGAGTCGAAGTTTATCCATTCCTTTTACCTTCAAGATAAAAGCGATATCTGTGGGCCCCTCGATGATTTAGCGATGACACATGTGAGTGCTTGGCCAAGCCCGGACGGATTTGATTTGTTCAATCAGTCAGTCATCATAAATCGAAAATCAGGAAACAACAAATGGACAGAGAGAATGATTATAATCCATGTCTCAGTCCATATGATATCTAGAATGGAGGAATATATGATCCCTTATCTAATGGACAAGTCATAGACAAGGTCAGAGTTCGACAGCGGCTTTAAGAGCTACGATTGCCAGTTAGGTTTTGCAGTCATTCTCAATAATAGTTTTAGACTTATCCAAGTGGGAGACTGTTGGATTAATGTCTAAGTCCATAACTATATTTGGTATGTACTTGACCCGACCCGGCATGGTCCATTTGGGTTGCACTTTACCGACACCATTTATATGGATAGTCTTTTGAGAATAGTATATTTATGATTTATATTAATATATTATAAGTTCTAATATATTAATATGGAATCATATTATTTAATTAGTATTGATCAAGAATTAATTTAGAATTAATTAAGTGATCAAAAAGAAGTAATTAAATATGGACTCTTATATATATGGAATCGGCCAAGTTCATTTAGGTTGGGCTAAGCTTTCATGGATGGTCCATGGAGCTTTTAACCCATGGATCCTATGTAAATGAAAGGTCATGGGTATTAGGGTTTACATGGATGTAACCCTAATCCTCCATAATATATAAAGGGGTCCTTGGCTCACAAAATTGGACAAGTGTGTGAAAATAAGAGTGGGCCGATTTTAGTGTGCATACATATTCTCTCAAGTTCTTCCAAGGTGTTTTGGTGATTTGTGATTCCATTTGAGGCTTGCACACTATTGGGGCTAAGCTCTTAAAGCTTGAAGACATCAAGCTACATCAAAATGTATGTCATCTAACTACAACTTTGTAGTATAGGTGCTTCATAATATGCTAGTTAGGATGAAACCTTGGAATAGTTAATATTTGCATGTATAATAGAGGAAACATAGATCCAAGGTTTATAGGGTTGCATGTACACCATAGGAGTGCTAGAATGCTCAAAACCCAACAATTATAGCTTACTAGTAATGTTATTTGAATGTATGAACATGTGTGTATACCTTTGCTACCCAAAGGTATTGAATAGAAAGAAGTAACCTTTTATATCTATACACATATACATGATATATGACTAGGATTCAAACGACCTTCGGAAAACAACCGATACCCTAACTCCACAACCAAACATGGAACAGGAGGTAAGGTGAGCTATCAGTCCTAAGTCCTTTAAATCCTACTTATATAACTATATCTATATAGATACACATTTAACATAATATAAGTTTAAAAGAGTTTAATAAAAGTATTTGACATGTAAAAGAGTTTAATAAAACAGTTTGAAGTAGTTTGCTTGATAACACAGTTTGAAAAGTAAGAAATCCACTTGTTTGGTAGTTATTAATCACATGTGATTGATATAATAACTATAATAGATCAACTTGTATCCCCCCATGAAAGCATTTAAAAATCATTTAAAAGGTTGATTTAGGGGTATGAACTCACCTGTAGTGAGTGGTTTGGATGAACGGATGCTATAGGATGCTAAGTGTCAAGTGAAGACCTGAACACACACAAGGATCCTAGTTAACATATAATAACTCATATATGTATCCAATTAGTCATTAAACAACTAATTAACCAAGTTAAGACACCCTAGGACATGAAAAACACTTGATTTAAGTGCTATAAGTACTAAGGATTGCATCTAAGGGTTGTAGGGCCTTACAATCGAATTCAGGGTCCAAGGGGACACTCTTTTGGAGTTTACGGTTTTGTGACTAACTTCCTTGGAGTTTACGGTCGTAAACCCATGAGTTTATGGCCGTAAACTCATGGTACTTCTAGCATTTTGTGTTTTGAAGTCTTAAAGGTCATAAGGAAGCATCCTAACTTCAAGTCTAAGCCTTAGGAAGTGATTGGGGCAACATTTCACCCCTTTGTAGAGTTTACGGCCCATGGACCACTTCTCCATGAGTTTACGGCCGTAAACTCTAATGGTTCATGGTCTTTTTGATGTTTAAGGTCCTAAGCACTTCAAGGATATGATCTAGACTAGTATCCAAGGCTTGCGAAGGGACTAGGGCACACAATGGCCCATTCATTAGGGTTTACGGTCCAAGAACATGTTGGACCGTAAACACCTTTGATCTTGTGTTTATTTGTTTTTTCTAGTTGATTAAGAAGTGTAACAAGTCTTATAACACACTAGGGTAAGAGTACTTACAATAGATAAGCTTGAAAGGGTGTTAAAAGTCCAAGAACACTAGTATGTGTTCTTGGTGTTCTTGGTGAAACTAAGAACACTTGAAGATCTACACAAATGGAATGATTTCACGGATGAAATCATGTAAGATCACTAGATTAAGTAAGATATCAACTAATTAGGGCAAGAAACACTTACAAAGTTGAAGATCAAGAAGGAAAATCGGATGATACTTGAGAGGATTTGAGTTATAGTTCTTGAAAGTGTGAAAAAAAGTGAGTAAAATGACTAAGTGTCATATTTATACTCTTTGGAGTTTACGGCCGTAAACTCCATGTTTAGGCCGTAAACTCCAAACTCTTGGAGTTTTGAGACCTTACTGATGCACAATAAACCCTAGAGCATCCTCTCTCCAGTTATCTCCTGAAGTACTAAGCTTTAAAACACTCAAACCGACTCTACACAGCTAAAAAGTTAGCAGCAACAGTTTGACTTCTATTGAAGTGAATGGTTGTACATAATAGAAATTTCGGGTTGTCACATCATATATTAAATTTCAACGCAAAAATAATCACTACTTTTACTATTTTCCGTAATAACGCTATAAATTGATTTTAGTATTTTTAATAAAACTCTTATTTATTATAAAGACATGGAGTTTATATAATTTTTGAACACCTTTAAACCTTTTCAAATATTTAAAAGTTTTACAATAAAACAATCTTCAACGAAAATAGATTTTTAACCGGTAAGCCGGTAATCGGTAAAAATGTTTTTCTTATAAATATCCATTTTTAAACATCTTATGTTATCTTTTAAATATTTTTTACTCAAACTCCAAGTTATATTATTTTATGATAAAATGTTATTTAACATGGAAAAGCAATTTTCATACATCAAAAATAACAAACAAGTACATAAAATAAACATCACAAACATGTATTAAAACATATGTGTATAAATTAACCAATTTTAGTGACATTTTGTGAGCCAACACAAAATGCCAAGTCCATTCCTAAGGGACATATAAGGGACCAAAATCTTCTTGTAATGTTGTTGTTGAAGCTCCCACTTGAGGAAACATCTATTGCTTGGAAATGTAGAAAAGCTTATTGAAAGGTAAATAATTCAGCAATGCAACACTTTTCAGAAAAGGTTGCAAAAAGTGTTGCATCGGGAGCAACAACCCTTTTGCAACAGCCATCAGTGACAGCTTTAGCGACACTTTTCAGAAAACCGTCACTAACATTGTTGTACACATATTAAGGCCGAAAGTCACCTTTTGGTCTTCAAAAAATGGCTCCATCTTCATTTCTTGTTACATTTTTGTACAAATAAATTATTTCTAATAAGTAATCTAGTACTTTTCAAAATAAACCAAGAAAACTAATCTATTTAATTTATTACATACCATATAAATAAATAAATCATACAACCATTTGTTAACAAAACAATCAACACAACAGAATGGTCCATGACTAGTTTATGCACATCATACACAAGTCAAATATAATAACAAACAACTCTTTGTTTTTTCTAAGACGACTTTTATATAACAAAAATTCATGAAAAATGGTTATATATAAAAATAAACAATTTTAACAAGAAGTTGCCAAAAAAGACAAATATTGATTTTTTTAACTAAAAGAAATCAATGCTTGTTTTCAAAAAACCAAAGATAATCAAACATAAAAAATCATTCTAACATATAAAAGATGGCTTTGATACCACTGATGGGTTTTGATACAAAATATAAGTTTATTTTTCACAAAAACCGCAACGAAAGACTTTAAAAAATAACAAATTTATTTGTAGTTCATAAATAAACTAAACCATCAAGACCAAAAGGTTGTACATGACTTATTAATTCATACCATATGAAATAATAAGTAGTTATATTCTCTTATAATTATTATATTCATAAAACAATATTTATTCCCTAATTAAAATAAAAGAATTGATATTATTTATTAATAATAAAATTAATAATAAATATACAAAATGTGCCAACTTGATAAATGTGTGACCCTATAGGATCACATATTATTAGCAATATCACTCCGTAATGACAACACTCGCACGACGACATGTATAAAAGAAACCCTTCTTCCCTAGAAGAAGGGATCTGCTCAGTCTCTAACTTAAGCTAAACCCTAATTCTCCCATACAATTACTGACTAGACCGTCGGAGCTTCGTTCCGGGATCACCTCCTGGACAACGATTGATGCCGGTTCTTTCCTTGCTATGATTCTCAGGCTTCAAGCACATATCACAACATTTGGTGCCATCCGGGCATGTACTATGAGTTACACAACCTTGATATGAGGCTAGACATCTACGACGACCGGAAAGGAACATACGACGTCCGACGTAGGAGAAACGAGCCCACTCAGGCCAATGTCGTCTCTCGATGGCACATAACCATCTGCGTTAGGCGGACAAACCTCCACCCATACGCCAACAACACAGACATCAGGTCCGATAACGGGAACTGTTACGCCAACAATCGCTGCCCTATGGCGACCGTCACCCGTCTCTGCAGAGCATTCGGTTGTAACCACAACCGCAATGCCTCCATCGACAGCGAAACAGAAGTCACAACCACCAACGCAACAATCACAACTCTCAAATCAGCAGTCGCAACCAGTGGTCTCTTAGCCGCAATCGCTACCACAGCAGGCGGGAACAAAACTAGGTCCCCAAGAACCATACTATTCTCCACGCAATACCCAATGTTAAGCTATCAATTCTCTTCAGTAGCAAGATGTCGCACATTCCGCTCTTCCCTTAGCAACCCCCGGTGTTCAACCCCTATTTCTAGCAGTTACAGGGATCCATCCCCCAAGCACTGCCGTTGCAAGAACCCAACCCTCACTTATCATCTGTGCAGCAGCTCTATACCCATGCTCAACAGCCACAGGGGTCAATCCTGAACATGCTTCAACGGCCGGAACCAGGATCACAACTACAACAAAGCACACAATCGACCTCCCAGTAACAACCATACATCTCCCAACCACCAATATACAACCAGGCGTAAAGGAACCCGTACTATGCTCAAATATTTATGATGTACGGTGGTTATCCATATCCACGCATGGAAAACCCGATGAGAAGCACCGGCTCTACTTTTTTCCAAGAGCTCTCACAGTATGAGATCCCACACTCGGCGATGATATCAAACATCCTAAGTATGACAACACAACCGACCTCGACGAGTATATCGAAACCTATGATTGGATGATGAAATCGTTGAGGATGGATAAATGATTCATGTGCATGTATTTCCCTGTTATGTTATCAGGAAGCGCCAGAAAAAGTTTCAAGGCACTGTGACCGGGCAGCATCTCGAGCTTCGAGTAGTTATGATACCTTTTCCTCAACAACTTCATGCAACTAAGGAAGGTGAAGGGATATGCGAACTCCATAATTGCATGCGAGCAAAAAGAAGGAGATTCAATATGAGCATATTATGATAGCTTCACTCTGGTGATGCTCAAAGTCCCATGCCATGAAGAGTTCCTTGTAACTAGCGCTTTTGCCCAAGGTCTACTCCCCGACCCTTTGTTAAAGAAGATGCAAGGGACGGTACCTCTATTGAGAGACAAGCTCAAATACAAAGTCGAGAAATACCTTAGACAAATTGAGGGTGAGGTAAGGAAGGAAGCCAACCTAAAGGCCGTTGCAAATGCATACATAAAACAAAAAGAAGCAAACCCCTGCTCAAGCCTCAACCATCGAGATCACCATGACATGAGCCATAACAAGCACAACCAGAACTCGAGGCACTGTAAGTCCCTAAATTCGCTTGATGTATCAATCCGATCCACTTGATGGTGCGGAATCCCAATCAAGTGGATGATGCAAGATAGAATGGAGAAGAAGAAGAAGAAGAAGAAGAAGAAGAAGAACTTGATGAATCTTCAATATATTGATGATATGAATGATGATCCAATATAAGATTCACACACACTTCTTCTCTCTTACTTTCTCTCTCTAGAACATCATATGAATGAATGAACGAATGCTCATCTAGAACGCCCCTCCCCTCCTAGACTCTAGTGTCACCCACTAAACACTCCCCTAATGACTATTTATACATATGAATCGAAAACCCAAGCTCACAACTCAAAGGTTGGACCGAAAACACATAAGTTTTCAGTCCAAGCTACAAATAAACCTAATAATATTTTCGACCAAGACTAAAAACAATAAATGCTTAGAAAATCAAAGTATAAACCAATGTTTAGACCCGACAATCTCCTCCTTGGTTTATAGCTTTCTTTTCTTATGACCCAACAAACCCCCCTGAAATTGTAGCTCGCTTTTTCTTGTCAATCTTCCCATTGAGCTTGGGTTCAACGTTAATTTCAATTTCTTCACAACTTCAAGATGAACATATGAATCTTCTATATGAATGACTTCATCTTGAACAGTTGGGTTTTTCTTCAAAATTTGGCTTTGAACGCACGTTGGGTGTGGAGGCTTCATGTAAGGATTCTTGAAAATCAACACTTTCAGCTTGAGAATCTTTAGAGAGAATAACAGAGAACGAATCTTCTGGATCACTTCAGCAGGTTCATAGATAGCAACAAATTGATTGAGGAGGCTTCAATTCAACTTGCCACATAATCTTCAAGAACAGCTTCACCTTGCTTCTGGGGTTCAAAGATTGTATGTTGAAAGAATAATCTTCATTTCTTGTTCCTTCGAATGAATATTCTTCGACAATTACGGATGAAGCTTTTGGCTCAGAAAATCTCGATACAGTCTCCTTGAGTCTTTTCTTCCTTTGAGTTCCCTGATTCGCTTTTCAAGACAAACCAAACTTTGAAATAAAAACAAAACTAAAAACAAACTTAGAACACAATATTTTTTTATTTTCCATATTTTCTGAAAAAATAAAATAGAAACAAAAATATTTTTTGGATTTTTTTGATTTTTTTTGAAAAAGAAATAAAACAGAAATAACATTATTTTTGGATTTTTAATTTCTGATTTTTGTTTGATTTTTAAAATTTTTAATTCTCCCCCTTAAATTTGTGCATAGAGGAAAACTATGAACAAATTTAACAAAAAAATAATAATAACTAACTTTAAGACTGATTTGGGATCAAAGTTGTTAGGCAATTCAATATCGTTTATCAGCACACACACCTGTATGCTTAGATTTGGTGAATCACTGGTATTGTGGTCCGCTTAAACATAAAGGATATTTGACAAATTGGACAGATTATAAGTGACAAGACATTGTACCTATAATCCTAAATGGACCATTTAGCTGACGACCACCAAGGATATTGTTGTCCACTTAAATTCAACAGCGAGATCTACAGACAACCTTTTAAGTTGTTCAGTTTTAGATGTAGTAGAACGTGTTTCCCACTTCCCGACATACCCCGGTAATCATGAACTTCCAAAGAACTCCTTACTTTAGGTGAGTATTCAATCATTAAGAAAGAAATCAGATATATAAGTGCATATGTTGTATCCCAGGTCGGATGTTTTCCAATCACACAGAGGGAACAACATATGACTAACATAGATAGAGGGTTAGAAAGATAGTAGGGTGCATATGTTGTGTCCCAGGTCGGATCTTCCGATTACGCAGAGGGGATAGCATATGACTAAAAGATAGAAAGAATTTCATAGATAAGGATATGCATAGAGATAGAGTTACATATGTTGCCTTCCAGGTCGGATATGTTCCAATCACGCAAAGGAAGAAACATATGACTGGCAGATAGAAAGCAAGAAAATAATTTCCTACATACCTACTTTATCAGAACCCCCCAGTTGCCCTTTCAGTACCGGAATTAAGGACATGAGTCCATACATCGAGGAAATGTTGAGCCACATTTCTAGATAATTAACGTTAATGTATCTGGCAGGTTCCCATGTTTATCTCACTACTCAATCTACCCGAGCGTCGTATGGTCAGTCCAAATGAAACTATCTAAGTTTATTTTGTCTAGTCCTTTCATTGTCAATAAATGTCTAGTCCTTTTGAATACTTTGTGCCTACCATCACATTAAACAGAGAGTCTAAACAATTTGGCTTCAGTGCATTAAATGATTTTCAAAATGCCCTTTAGCACTAAGCTTCATATCACTTCCCAAACAATACCTACAAACGAAAAACTATAAGAAAATAAAAAATTATCTTCGAAACAAATCATTTTAAGAAAAACTCACGAGTATCGAGAAGAAAACTCAAACCGTAATTCACCAATGGAAATTGCAACCAGATGATCTGAGAGTAGCATGCATATTTCAATATCGGAGTAGATCCAAAAATTCCTCACATCGTTAAGCACAAACCCCATTTATGATCCTTTCCTTTCTTCATTTCCCGCAAAAGACACATACTCTCAAACAAAGTTCTGAGTGTTGTACAGTTGAGAGATGTCCCTTATCATGTGCTTGGAACAACCACTATCACCAAACCGAAGTCTGATGATATGCCTCCATAGCTGCTCCAGCACAGAGTGCAGGATTAATTGGTCTTTGGAACCCAGTCCATTTTAAAACTGGGTTGACCTTTGTCATCTGTGCAAGGTACTCTCTCCCATGACATATCCTGCTTATTAGAAACAGAAGATGAAGAAATGTTAGAATCATTAGAATATTTGGGAGTTTGAACCTTCGGTACCCATCTGTAGTCGGATTTAACCCATTTCTTGTTCGATCGGTTGGGTGCTTTATCGCTTGCTTTTGAACTCAAAGCCAATCGCTGAGATGACTTTGACCTAACCGGTCTTGGTTTCACTGGAGCGTCTCTTGAATTGGACTTCTTGTCTGGCATTCCCTTCTTCCCCTTGGGAGTTGGATTCTTGGCCTTTTATTCGTTCCAGTCACCATTGCTTGAACGTGGCCTCGAAGGGTTTCTTTTGGAAAATCTACCTCTTTGCGCGTTCTGCCATCCTTGAGCGTAGTAGGGAACAAATGCGCGATTTGGACAATTTCTGGAAATGTGTCCAGGTGTTCCATAGTGAAAACATGTATGTTTCTTCACGTAGGAGTTGTTTCTTCTTGCCCATGCTGGCTTACCCTTGCCTCGTTTCTTACTGTTCCCGCATCCATACATACAACAAGCCGTCTGTTTCACTTGTTTTGGTGTCTTGTATTTACCAACAACATGTTGATTAGAAGTAACTGACTTAGAAGCACAAGATTCAGAGTTCAAGGAGACATTTGTTTGATAGTCAACAAAATCAATAGAATTGGAATTAATTCTGTTCTCCTTGTCCTCCTCTTCCACTACTTTACCTGCACATGAAGTAGAATCATTAGTATCCTTCACCTCAACACTCTCAGTTGGCCCAAATTGTTCAGTCTTAATTGAAGCTGGTTCAGGGATTTGGCCACACTGAGTAGGTCTCTTTTCCTCATTGATTTCAAGGGGTGGGTTATAGTTGTCATTGAAAGGAGGTGGAACACTATGATACCCTAGAGCCTTGTTTTGACTATCTTTAAAAGTTAATTGTTTTTCAATCATCGATGCAACTATCTCACTTGACACATCAAATTTTTTCAAGGTAAAATCTGCATCTTTATATTTAGCTTTTAATGCATCAAGTTCGACAGTCAAGTTAGCAAGCTATTCCTTAACATAGGTATAATTCGAACATTTGTTGTTGTATTCTTCTTGAAGTTATCTAAAGTCCTTGGTTTTGGCCTCTAGTTGTGCTTTTAAGGGTTTTTGACCTTTCCTAAGTGTATATCCTTCATATTTAAGGTCCTCATTTTCTCTTTTTAATATATCGATTTGATCACGGAGAAACTTGATTGTAGCTTCACAAGATTGAGAACATGAAATTTCATTGACTTTGGTGTTTGAAGAACTGATTGTTTACCAAAAATACCCTTTGACTTGAAACCTTGAAAGTCAACCTTAAAAGTCAAATTTAAAAAGTCAAACTTAAAAGTCAAACTAGAAAAGTCAAACTTAAAAGTGAAACCGAAAAGCCAAACGTGAAAATTTGAAAGTTAAACCAGAAAGTCAATGTTTGAAGTCAAAGGTCAAACTTGGAAGTCAAAGTCAATTTTTTTAAGGTCAAAAGTCAAAATTGATAGTAAAAAATTAAAAGTCAAAGCTTTATGTGGAAAACGAAACTTAAAAATTCGAAAAAATGATTTACGGGTCAAAAGTGTCAAAAATCCGAAAATAGGATCGAAACCGCGAGGCTAGTTGAACTAAACCGGGAAGACGTTAAACAAGTGGCATACTAGACCGATTGGTAATATCGTGGGTTGTGTGTGTGAGAGACCCGAGTTTGATCCTTGCTCCACCCCGGATTTTTTAAATACTCGCTGCTGACCGAGAACTAGACCACAAGCGAGGACCGCAAATGAGGGAACCGACAACCTGCGAGGACCGAACACATGCGAGACTTCACACCGAAAACCCTCGCACCCGAAAACGGATTTCGAATGTAAACGCTTCGGACCGAAAACCGCAGACCCCGCTCCACCAAAAACTTGGACACGCTCCTCCTGACCGCAATCGTGTTTCCGACCGCAAACCCCTCGCAAACCCTAGCCGTTGAGCGAAAATGGCCGCCGGATCTCGCTGCTTACGACCAAAAAACGCGTTTTTTTTTTCACTTTTTAGCTCCAAAACTCGATCAAAAAGCGATTTTTACGAAGAACACGAAGAACAAACCCCCAATATTTCTTCAAAAACTAATAAAAAACGTAAAATCGTTCAAGAAAAAAAATCCAAAAACGCTCAAGATCTTGCGAAAATGATTAATACGATCCAAGTTCTGATACCAACTGTAAGTCCCTAAATTTGCTTGATGTATCAATCTAGTCCACTTGATGGTGCGGAATCCCAATCAAGTGGATGATGCAAGATGGAATGGAGAAGAGGAAGAAAAAGAACTTGATGAATCTTCAATGTATTGATGATATGAATGATGATCCAACAGAAGATTCACACACACACACACACACACTTCTTCTCTCTTACTTTCTCTCTCTAGAACATCATATGAATGAATGAATGAATGCTCCTCTAGAACGCGCCTCCCCTCCTAGACTCTAGTGTCACCCAGTAAACACTCCCTTAATGACTATTTATAGATATGGACCGAAAAACCAAGCCCACAACTCAAAGGAGGGATCGAAAACACATGAGTTTTCGGTCCAAGCTACAAATAAACCCAATAATATTTTTGCCCAAGACTAAAAACAATAAATGCTTAGAAAAGCAAAGTATAAACCAATTTTTAGACCCAACAGGCACTCATCCTGCAGATTTCATCCGTTCGGTAAAGATCAATCGTAAAGCCATCAAACTGAGGTGCATTTCGTTCAGAAAACACCTCAAAAGGCGGATAAAGATAAAGGGAAATACTGTGAGTATCACAAGAGCAAAACTCATGATACCGATGAGTGCACAGTCTTGAAGAAAGAAGTAGAAGAAAAACAGCTAACAAGCGACCTCTCTGACATCACAAGGGACTTGAGATCCAAGTTCGACGCTGACGAGTGGAATGCTTGAGCTCGGAAGGACGCCGACAAGCACTAAGTTAAGGATGAAATCCTCACCATCGTGAGACCCCACAAGAGGAGCGACTGTAGAGAAACAGACGTTGACATTAAGGTGCTGCCTAAAAATGACCTGAATATCAACTTCTCAGTAGAAGATCCGAGGATGCCGAACTGGAACCTTAGAGACCCATTATTGATAACTGCCTACATAGGTGAAACAAAATCAACCGTGTCTACATAGATAATGACAGTGGTACCGAAATCCTTTACGAGCACTGTTTCCAGTAATTGCCAACCTCATGGATGGAAGGTTTAGCACTTTTGAACGTCGGCCAACTCGTAGGGTCTACAGGGCACAACTTATGGCCACTAGGTACCATACATCTCCCTGGTCCGCTTACAATAACCAGTCATGATGGGAAAGTCATGGTCACAAGCACGATAAAGTTTGCAGTGGTCCGCTTCTCAGCAGGTCATAACGTCCTGCTCGGGCGACCGACACTCATCCAACTGTGGGCCATACCGTCAACGATTCACGACACTGAAGTTTAGCACGAGCAATGGATCATCCACTATCATTTCCACTAGCTCGCGTGTACGTTGTCGCTATTAGACCCTCGCTTCCTCAGAGCTAGCACAAACCTCAATTGAAGAATAAAATGGAGTAAGTAGGTGAGAAGAGGAAGATAGGAAAACTTGAAGTCGTAAGTCCAATAGGTACAAGCACCCTCGGGAATTAATCGCCCCTATCTGGGTCGCAAACCAAATGACGAAAAGAATACACAACGAGTTATAGAGGAAACACATTAGCTACCTTGACATGAGCGAGACAGTGCTGCCCTGTGACACCAAAAGAACTTTTCAGACCCCGGTAAGATCTCAAATGACGCCAAGTCCAGGCAAGTTCATTCTCAAGGAGGGGAAAGCCCAATCCTTGGATAGACAAGTAGCAATTACCTCAAATCATAGCGAGATTCAAAAGGCCCTCACAGAGAACGAAACAACAAACAAAGAAGGACTTGGAACATGCCTCTGTCAGGCACAGAAAGTCGGAGCAGAATAGTCTCCGACCCTCGACGAGTCTTTATCTACCACCAACGGGGTTGATGTCACCCACAGGGCTAAAGATAAAAAGGGCCAAAGATACCAAAACATGGAGCAATAATTGACATGATTGAGCAGGGATTTCAAGGCCGAACGGACCCCCCGAGAGTAAGTCGTGAGTATCAACACTCCGAATAGGTTTCCCTCAGCATCCTTCGACCACCAAATCAACAATGTACCGATTGGAGCCCTCTATAGAAAATACACCAACAAAAAACAAATCACCAATGCCACGAAAATCTCCAATCGGCTCAAATGTTCGCTGGATCATTTCTCGCACGAGTGTCTTCCAAGAGATCTCCCAGATGACAAGAAGTCCAACGCCATGGTTGCACGATTCATAATATGGAAAGCGTGACCAGGAAAAGCAAGACAACCGAGTCAGAAAGGAATCAGGAAAGTGAAACCAGAGCACGGAGAGGCCTTGTGATCGTCTCTGGAAGGATGTCTCACCCAGGGGCCCACCGACCTAATGCGCACGGAGACGCGACTGAGCCCCCAAAAAATGATGCTGAGGAATGCCTAGGATACTAGGTTATCATACCTTCTCGAACCCAACATGCCACAAATCAGACCAACAGCCACCGCCCACCCGGTCAACAGGGTATAGACACCATGGGGTTACCCCCCGTCACTCCAGGATCAACCAGGCTCTCTTCATTCACCGGCAACCATTTCATTATGCGGACAAGAACCAAGCCTCCATCAAGGTCGAAAAAAATCTGGATCGGAGAACCACTGGCAACGTTTCAACTACATCGCTTGGCCCCAAGAGCTGATGTCGTAGATCTACCCTTCAATTCGACATGAGGCGCACAAGCAATATCACCACTTGGGATTACAAACAGGGCGTTGCGAGCGCTATACTTTGGTGCAGACATCGACAAGATGAAGCAACGTCCAAAAATGAGCATACTCAACAAAGAACAGAAGACTGCTAGACTCTGCTAAGCCACCTACATGGGAAACGCCAAAAATCACCACACTTAGTCTATGCATATGGAAAACTCCAAAGCAGGAGATTGGGCATTAGCAAAGAACGAGTCTAACCACGCACGAAATGCGCGAGCAGGACCATAAACACTCACCAAGATGGAGTTTGAGTTCCAAGAGTTCAGGACGGAGGAGTCATTTCCGGGACCCGGAGTGCGTGTAGTTTGCACCGCCACCCCTAGAGCGAGGAGAAAGGTCCAGATAAGGCATATCTAAGGAGAGGGTAATGAGATCAAACTCCGAATCGATAATCACATCTGAACAAGCCAGCCTAAGAGCTAGGCCTTGGTTTGTGCTATGATGCAATCATATCTCTTTTGTTATTCAAGAAACAATGTAGATGTTTCTAAAACACTATCAATGAAATAACGGAAATCGACTATAAAAAAAACTATTGGAACACTTTTTACTATCAAAGCTAAACAAGAGCTTGTACATGTTTACCAAATGGTAACAAGGACAGATCATCCACATCATTTGAGCAAAACCACTGTGAGAATGCAACCATAGGCTTCAAATGCTCATAACATTTCCCTAAACATGTCAATCCAGCCCAAAAGGCCAGAACTCTCAAGTATGACATGAATAAAGGCTTCAAAGGCTCATAACCTTTCCCTTGAAATAAAAAATGCCTAAGCTCTATATGCCTCTAGGTGACGATCTGAGCTTGACTTAGATGATTAGGGTCGGAGTGTGACCCACTAAGGCCCAGGAATTAGAACAAAGTCGCAAAAGGGTAATTAGTAAACTTTAGATAAAAAGGAATCCCTCATAAAGAAAACAAGACAAAAGCCCAAATCTAGAAACAATGGTATATGACCCAAAGAAAGGGCTAATCCTGAGCTCCTAGCACGAGCTCCTGGGATACGACTAAAGGACCCTAAAAAAATACGAGTCCTAGAGTCATAAGTTAGCAAATGTAGTAACATGGTAAAATTACCAATCCAAAACAAACATCTACCCATCAAGCAGAAAGAACTAATTCCTTACCAAACGAGAAAGAGTTGTCTTGATTCGACCTCCCAAGCGCAACATGAAACTGGTGGAAGACTCGCCTAAGTAAGGAAAGTAAGGGCATATGTACCCCAATAGCCAACATGAACCACCTGGGATTAAAAGCAAAAGCATTACAGAGACGGAAGTAACCACACCGTCAAAAGACAAACAAATTGTTCTGCGGAAAACTTGAAGACTTAAAAGAGGCACGTAGGGCCAAACAACAGTTAAAAATATTGTCTTTGAGTCATTGTCTCCGGAAGATCAAGAAAGTTCAAACATTGTTTCATATATAAACAAGCCAGGAGGAGGGAAACATCACTTACCAAGCGGATCAGATGAGGCGCCACCCCTGGAGGGATCATGTTCTGGAAGAACCTCCTCGATATCGGGATCATTTCACAATTGGTGAAGGCCTTCCAGGTCGAGCTCACCCAAGCGGAGATATGAAGAGAATTTCGTATCTATAAAAGCCTTCACAGAGGTGTGCATCGCCTGGGTTAGCTCCACGATGGCACTCAATTCCCTAGGATTAAACTTCCCAGCAACCACCTACTCTCTCACCGTTTGTTTACCTCCTTCCATGCCGACAACCATACATGAAACTTTCATCCCCCTAACTCCAAGCGAGAACTCAACGCTCCTCGACTACCTTGTCCACCACCCGGGCAACACCCTTATGGAGCAGCCACATCACGTCATCCTCTACAGCCTTCCTCCTCGACTCTCCAACACCTTTTTTCCTCTACCAAGGCTTTAATCCGCTGGGAAAAGCGCTCCACCGACCTGTCCAAAATTTCTAATTGCTTCTCCATGGATACCTTCTCCCCATCCAAGAGGTCATAATTCTCCTCAGATTTGCACTTCTCCTCCTCCAGCCCCAACAAGTTTGTCCATAGCTCCTCCCGATCGGCCCTAACAAAGATAAGCTCTGTTGAATCTGAATTAACCTGGCATCGAGCGGCGGCCACCAAGTAAGGAGAAAGCGGAGTTGCTGCGTACTAGAGACTGTTGGACATATGAGATTCGGAGAGGATCTCCAAAGCTTCAATGGTAGTAGGAGGGAATGCATGATGACCCCACTCATACGTAACAAAATGTTGCATAAGAAGGGATTCTCGAGTGAGCCCCCACTCCGGGATGTAGACGCCAGGGGCCGCCAAAGGCAGAGAAGAAGAAACTGCAACAATACTATCCTTTGCTGAAGGCGAGGGAGAATCAAGAGCAATTTGAAACCCACCCTCCGACTCTTTCCCAGAGACACCTTCCCCGGGGTTGGTAGTATCCTCCGACTCTTTCTTAGGTTTACGAGGAAGCTCAATCGTCTCTTCATCCATTCCCTTCGACAGTTTCAAAGCATCATCATCGGGAATGTCCACAACCAAGTTCGACTCCTCCAACAGAAAGTCCACTTTTCTGTTCTTACAAAGATGCCTGCTAACAGCGCTGGCACGAGCGCCTTCTGCAAGCAGGAAATCTAACCATGCCAATCGCCGCTTGGTAGCCGAGCGGTCCCGTCCAGTCGCCACCTCTTTCAGTGGATCGCCCTACAGATCAGGAGGTAGATGATCGTCACAATAAGCCCGTTATACAGGCACATAAACCAACTGCTGGTCAACTTGTGGACCAGATCCTTGCGTCACGGCAATGGTAGGGCCAACAAGCATTAGGACATGGTCTGCTATGACTGGTGGAGGAAGTACCTCCACCAGGTGCACTTGCTGATATGGGCAACTCCCTGGAACCTACACCACATGAAAATCTCAAAAGGGAATGATCCTCACGCGACCTAAAAAAAAATCACATACATAAGAGGATCGGTAAATCCCCCGACTTCACCTGGTCGCGATATATATAAAAAAACAAAAAAAAGGGGGGGGGGGGAAGGAGATATACTCTCATCATCATTCTTCACGAAGAATTAAGACATCTTCCCACATTCCCTCCAGGCGGCGCTCATCCCAACTACAACCAACATACAATCCTCCCAATCCTTCCCATTGAAGGAAATCGTTTTTCAATGCATTCGCCACAGTCTCGCTAGCACCTCATAGTTGAGGCGTCCGATCGAAGAAAGTGGTCCAACGAGGATAGCCAAAACCGACCATATTGCAATTCAAAAATAACCATTTATCTTGCCAATTCTTTTTTTTTAATATTTATTTCGAAATATAACGAATATTTTTGCTAATTTGAAAAAAATTAAAAATAATATATATATTTTTTTCAAATTAGCGAAAATATTCCTTATATTTCGAAATTAATATTTAAAAGACATGTACATATTCATATTTTTTTGTTCATATGTATATTTTTAAAAGACATGTACATATCCATGTTTAAAGTTGTATAAGGCGGTAAATTCTTAACAAAATTAAGATGTTTTTGAGCTTAAAATAAATCGCACACAAAGTACTACAATCTAGAAAAATTGCCTTGTTTTTAGGTCATATGAGGAAGTTATGTATGTTCAAACTTAACGTTATTGTAAGGTCACACCTTATGATCTGATAAGTAAAACATTCCATATATATGTCAATGTAAGCGTATTCAATACTACCAACGCCAACGTATCAAGCTTATCAGCGTTAGCGCATTGTATTATAATTCTATTGTAATCTTTTATATATTATGTAATAATATAGATAAGTATAAAATAAATAGCAGCTCCGTTATCTTTGTTATGAAGATCGGTTCTTAGTATAGATAAGATAAAATCGCTTAAATCATGGGATTCATATGCATTGATTAGTATATAGTCTACATTTGGGAAAACCCTAATGTATAGAGTTCGACTTTGTGTCAATCGTCTTTTTGACAACCCGTCTTCTTGGTGAATACAAAACCCTTTCTTGGTGAAAGAACAATTTGTAGAAATCTTGTGTTATTTACTTTTTGTTATTTAATTATTAGATTAAGTTTTACTCTCATATTTATACTTGAAGTGTATCCAATCGATACAAACCTTCAATTGGTATTAGGGCGGGTTTATGATACACTCAAGTAATCATGTCGAATCCCAAATCCTTTGGTCTCAACAAAATTCCTCCCTTTGATGAACACAATTTCGCTATGTGGAAGACAAAGGCCATGGTTGTTCTTGAAACCATTGACTATGTGATGAGAAATATTGTCGAAAGAGGTCCCGATACTCCTATGTACCAACCCATGGCCAACAACTCTCCCATTTCCCCATGAAGCAAAAGCCAGAAACATGCTATGATGACGATGACAAGAGATTGCTTAGTCTTGATGTGAATGCTAGGGATGCTATTGGAAACTCTCTTCCCTACCTCATGTATCATCTCGTACAAAATTGTGAGTCAGCTAAATAGATGATGGATATGTTGACATTGACTTATGAAGGCACCGTGGAAGTCCATACCACAACCATCAACTACCTTAATCAAAGATATGAGCATTTCTTTGCTCAAGAAGGTGACACATTTACCAAACCTTCAATAGGTTTAACTACTTGGTTAATGATATGCATACGCTGGGAATTGCCAAACATTCATCCCAGTTGGTTCTTAAATTTCTTGATATTTTTGGGAAAATCTGGGAATATCACGCTGATGTTCTTAAGAATGGTGAAAAGATCGACATGATGGATCTGAAGAACATCAGCGTAAAGAAATTATGAAGAGACCAAAGAATCAAGATTTTCCCAGAATGGTGAAAAGAATCTATGAAACAATGAAGAGACCAAAGCTCTTCGTAAAGAAATTATGAAGAGACCAAAGCTCTTCGTAAAGAAATTATGAAAGAATCTGGCAAGGAAAATTATGTTGCTCTAATGTCTCGAAAGGAAGCAATGAAGCAAATCAGCGAATCAGACAACTCAGATCCGGGTGAAAAGAGTGATGAAGATCTCACTGATGAACTTGATGCCAACTCTACTCTTATTGTCAAATGTTATGAAGAAAGCAGATCAAACAGGGCTTGAAGAACTCAATTTAGAGGAAGCAGTTCAGCACGAAGATTCTCCTCAGAAAAGAAAAACTCAGGTAATTGTTTTAACTGTGGTAGCCCTGACCATTTTGCCAGGGACTGCAAAAAGAAGAAAGAAGCTCAAAGTCCTGAGAACTATGAAGTTTTGTACAAGAAGCTGGTGGCCCACATGAAGAAGGAAAACATCTCTCTGCCAAAAGCTTTCATTTCAAAACAAGACGATCGTGAAGAAAGGGTGGAAGAAGAGGAGACATCTGAAGATGAGGGGCTGAATGTTGAGGTTCTTATGGAACTTATCAATGATTCCACTGACGGCATATGTGACGATGATAGTTCTCACGTTGTCATAGAATCAAGTCCAAATATAGGACAAACTTGGTACCTTGACAGTGGAAGTTCTAGACACATAACCAATTACAAGTCCCTCTTAATATGTTTTATAGAGAAGGATGTTCCAATGGTGACTTTTGGTGACAATAGTGGAAGAGTTGTTAGAGATGTTGGAACTTTTAAATGCATGTCGATTAGGCTGGAGAATGTGTTTTATGTTGAGAGGCTGAAATGCAACTTTATCTCCATCAGTCAACTTTGTGACGCTGGTTATAAAGTTCTTTTCAATCATCATGAGGGAAAGGTGTTTGATTCTAAAAACAAAATCATGCTTTCTTTACTAAGGGACAACAACATTTATATGGTTTGATTTTATTGGTTTGGAAATTGATACTTTATTTTGTTTTTGCTTCACGCTTTTCTACTCTTCAATTTCTGAACATAAGTTGCTACATTTTTAGTTTGTTACTGTTTTTGTGCATTAAAATTTTATTTTATTCTTTTCTAAAGGAGTATACATTGTACACTTTGCTACTAACATTGCCAATGTTCATTCTTCTCTTTCCTCTGTATGTGTCAGAACCTTGTATCTCCATCTCAACATTGGTCATAACTGATTAAGATTAGCGTGTTATTCCTTGAATGCGTGATCTTCTTTATAGAGCTAGTTGACGCTGACTCTAAATTTTTTCTTCAGCACCAACTGCCCTCTCACTGACGCTGATGTACATACTGGTTGACATGTTGCTTCATGTTGATGAAACCAGATCAGGGATAACTGTGCCACTAAGTGTTCTTCTAGACACATATCCCTTTCCTCTTGAATAACCTATTTCCATTTCTTTGAGGTGAAGTGAAGTTAGCTGACATATCACGTCTAATTTTCATTGATGTTGTCACTACTACACCATCCCTTCAAAGATCCAAAGGCGTCTTGAGCAAGACGGTGATCCAACCTTTTCTTCCTTCGTGCATCACAATGCAAGGAACCTTCGATTTTCTTGGTGACTCTCATAACTCGAAGGTTACAAAGATTGGATCCATCTAACTCGTTGGTTACAAAGACTGGTTCATGCTCCTCCTTCGTTCTTGGTGAACATGAAGCTTTTAATCAATCTGAAGAATGTCAACAAATAAAGGCATTCACTCTCTTTGTTTACTATGAATTGTGTTTGTGTATGATATGGTTGATCTTGTTTTCTCTCTTATATAGCCAAAAATTCAAGGGTAGATATCTCGGTAAATGGATGTGCATTAATGACCATTCATTTCTAAAGATTTGATGGAACAAGTCTTTATCATCTTTCTGAAAATCTACAAAAATATCGCTTTTTGAATATTTCCTTGTTTGACTAACTCTTTTGTTTGTATTTTTATATTTTTAAGAGAATTTGACGGTGGATTTTCTAAGCCTAGTATGCAACTTTTGACACATCATCATCCATAGAGGCATGCTGCTGTATGTGACAAAATCTCTATAAGTTTCTCTTCATTGTGACCATCTACTGAGAACATTGAGTCACCCACTAACGCTGACTGTCTAGCATTGTCTAAACTTTAAAAGCGAGATTGCCTGGTCCTGATAAGAAAATTATTGTAAGGCATGGGTGTCTATTTTCTTGGTTAATCATATCTTACGTGACTCCGTCCCTGGAAGCATGCTTTCCATATGCATCAAGTCTCAATGTTCTGCTAAAACATTGAGCATAACCCAAATGGCTTACACTGATTGCACAATCATCAGTGTAAGAGATACTTATCTGGTCCTTAAATGACAAAGGGTTGTTCATGTCCCTGACCTCATAGTCTGAGGTATCACATAGTACTATCATGAATTGATGATGAATCTTTGATTCTAGACTGCAAGTAAAATTCTATAATGCAAGAATTTAACCATTTCCATCTGATGGGTTACTTTTGTTAATCATTCACACTGATTTTACCTCAGCATGACTGAAACAATCCATTCTCTCCTTTATATTCTTAATAAAATATGATGATTCACTGTGTAAAACCACATACTGATAAATGTTTGAAACTCTGTGCGGATGGTTAGTCTATGTACCTTACGCTATCACATGCACCAATCCATTCTCACCCTTTATATTCTTTTTTAAAGCTTGATGATTCAATGTAATGTACCATACGCTGATGAGAGCTTGGCAAATCTATGCCAATGGGTAGATCATTTTCCGTGATATATTACACACACCTATCCACTCTAGCCACTTTTCTTCTAATAAAAGTGAATTATGAGTCATTGTATGAAACCACACGCTGATGAGATCTCGCAATACTATGTCAATGAATTGTATTTTTAGCCCATACTATCCAGAGACATCACAAACCAACTAGATGATTATCATAAATTTACTCGTTGATCGCTTATGCTGATGTTCATTGCCACTGATGACCTATCTCACTGATGTAACTTCCTTCTCTAAACAATAACTTTTTGGATAACATCTAAAAGATCAATCATTATCTTGGGATACGAGATTTTTACGACGCATATCTCTTCACTCATGATTATGTAAAAATGAAGAATTTTTTTTTGATATAAATTGGAAATCCTTCATCCTTGGTCAATTTTAGAAGCAACTCAAGAAAATGAATCTTTCTCTCTCAAAGCTTTCACCATGTCAAAGCCTCTATTCGAGTTTTCTCCCAACGCCAATGTTGTCAAAGGTCCTCATGCTCCTGACGCTCTCATCATTCAAGCGAACAATGTGGCGCTCCCCAAGGAAATCCTAAAGCAATTCGCAAACTCAGGAATCGAAAACTTCGTCTACTATGTTAAGAGTGGTCCTCTTCAATATGCATTTTGCAATTTCCTGGATCCATTCAACCCTAAACAAGTATGTGAGTTCTTCCACCCATGCTCTGTTGATTCTGATGCTCGAACCATTATTGGAACCATTGGATATGGTTACTATAAGGTTACTATTAATTAGGAATCCTTTCGAACTACTCTTCGTCTTCCTCAATTTGAAAGTTACTCTGGAACTCCGTCGGAAGAAATTTACAAGTCTGTTCGTCAAATATTAGGGTATAATTTCAATTTTCAGGGTTCACTCGTGATCCATACAAGAACACTCTTCGTTAGTGTTTTAATGTAGGATGGAAGTATTTAACCGATGTGATTGGGAAATGTCTTGCACAAAAGACTGGGAGTTTGGATCAGTTGATTCTTTTTGAGCAAAGGATTTTTTTTTTCAATTGGTTACAACAAAAGACTGGATTTTGCTTGACTGTTTCTTGGTCAAGTCGTTGACTGCATCACTACAAAAAAGAGCCAGCCTATGTTCCTTATCCATTCTAGCTTGGACTGATCCTATCACGTAAAGAAATATATGTTAAGAATCATGGAGTTATCATTCAAATTCATGCCCTTTCTTTAAATATTATCAATGTCGCTCGATCAAAAGATGACTTGCCTATTATTGCGAGGATGCAAAAAGGGATTGAAACACGCTTTGTGGTTGAGTCCTCGAACTCTTAATATGAAGATAACAGTAAAGAAGAAACTGATGAAGACTCTGAAGAAGAGAATGATGAGGAAGAAGATGCTGATGAAGAAGAAGACACTGACAGAGATGAAGAAGAATCAGCCTCTCATCCACTTCTTCATCCACTCCCTCTACAACTGATGACATATAATGTGGATCAACCCCACCTTTTATGGAAACTAGTAAGCCAATGAACCAATATGAGGTTTCCCCTAGACCATGTTTTGCTTCTCCTCATACTGAGAATGTTCCTCTAGTGCCTAAAACTATTCAGCCTGCTACTGTTTATTAGGAAGAATCCAGCTCGAACTTTCAAACTGTTGTGCTTTCTCAAATCTCTTTAATTGTGAAATTAAGTCAATCAATGGATGAAAGGTTGACAAAAGTTGAAAGGGATGTGGCTATATTGAAGAGACTTATGGCATTAGGTGACGATAATGATGATGATATGGTTGTTGATGACTCCCCACCAAACACTCCAGGTGATAATCCTCCTCCACCTCCACTTCCATCAAAAAGTCTTCCTCCACCTGCTCCTCCACCATTTCATCATCCTCCTAGAAATCCTCCACCACCTCCTAACTCTCCACCCCAATCTGATGCTGCCAAAAGGGGGAGAACAATCAAAGCGGTCTAGAGCAGCATCTTCATCTCAACCTGAGATGCTTGAAACTGGAAGGGTTGAAACTGACCCTGCTGATACTCAAGATGTTGATGCAACAAATGATGATCAACCCATTCCTGACACTGTTGACCAATCAGAGACCGATGACTATGAAGGGTTTCTTGATCTTGGTTTCATGCCACAAGCTATTGTTCTTGTTGTTCCCTTAAATGTTTTCTACCCTGATTCTTACTTTGAGTGCGAAATTCCTCAATAAGAGGTTCCTCAAGGAACTAATAGTGACAATGACTCTAACAATGATCAACTCAATCCTCGAAAAAGGAAGGCTTCCTTCTTAGGGGGAGCTCATGACGCTGAAGCTGGAAGCTCTTCTGCTGCTGATGATGATACTTCAACACCTCCTCCTAAAAGGAAAAGGAAACTCATCCTTGATCTAAATGAATTAGAAGAAAATGGAGTTTAGCTATTGAGGAAGTTAGAGAAATCATGTTAGAGTATAATGTTGTTGTTCGACAAATGAAAGTAGCAAGAAAAGAAGAATGTCTGTCTACCAAACTTGCTCAAGTTCTTGCTTCTGATGATAAGAGTGCTAATATTCTAAGCGCTGATAATCAGGTCAAGAAAATCTTTAGTAATAATGTGGAGAAACAACACATAGTTTCAGACCTAAATGACCAGATCAATAAGAAGAAGTTTGGAGACGTTCTTACTCACAGATCAAAGTCTAATCGCTTCATCAAAGTGAGATGCACCAAACTAAGAAACAAGTCACTAAAGCTTCACTTGGTGAAAAAGAATTTTGAATATGAATACACCAAGGTTGTATTTTCTCGTGAGCTAGTTAAATTTGGCTACATCAAGTGGATGCATATTCAAGAAATTATTGACAAACACAAGGGTATTCATGCTTAGGAAGTGAAGTTGGGAATTTAGCAACTACTCAACAAAGTCAAGAAGCTGAACCTTGTGCAATCATCTGGTCCATTGAGACCTTCCTCCCCAGGTAGAACAGGTGCTCCTAGACAGTCAAAGAATAACAAGTTTCTTCTTCCTTATGGAACTCTGTATATGAACAGTGAATTGCTAGTAGACGTTGAACCATTTCAATATATGTTCATTCCAGAACTAGAGCTTGGGATATTTTATGTTGACAGTGAGAATCAAATGTGCTTTCAACGCACTGATGATCTTCCTTCTGCTCCCACTTAACATTTGTTTCATGTTTTCTTGGAAGGAGTTGGTCATTATGAACTGGAAAGATGGATCAACCTGAGATCTTGAATGAAACCGACAAGTTCTACAATGGCTCATTTTATGACTCTGAAGAAGATTAGTTTTGATATCATCAGATAGGAGAGATTGTAAGGTCACACCTTATGATCTGATGAGTCAAACATTCCATACATCTGTCAGCGCCATCGTATTCACTACTACCACCGCCAACGTATCAAGCTTATCAGCGTCAGCGTATAGTATAGTTATTGTAATGTAATAATTATATATTAGGTAATGATATAGATATTTATAGAATACATAGTAGATCCGTTATCTTTGTTATGAAGATCGGTTCTTAGTATACATAAGATACAATCCCTTAAATCATAGGATTCATATGTATAGATTAGTATATAATCTACATCAGGGAAAACCCTAATGTAGAGAGTTTGACTTTGTGTCAATCGTCTTTGTGACAACCTGTATTCTTGGTGAAGACAAAGCCCTTTCTTGGTGAAAGAATAATTTGCAGAACTCTTTTGTTATTTACTTTCTGTTCTTTAATTCTTAGATTAAGTTTTACTTTCATTTTTAAACTTGAAGTGTATTTGATCGATACAAACCTTCAGTTACAATCAAGGGCAAGCTGGGAATTTTCAAAGTGGAGGAAAAAGAGTTTTCAGGTTGTAGCTACTGTACCTTTTAGTAGATATTAGTAGGAGCGAAAGTTATATGCATAGATGTGTAATTCCAAACACAAACACAAAGATTTGGTGAATTAAACTAGAATGTAAAATTAATCCATATTGACTATTGGTTAGAGAAGATAGAAACATGAATACACATTGAAAAAGATATTAAGAACTAGCAAAAAGAAACTTATGCATCAATACAATGGATATGTTTACTTGAAAAAAAATTACACCTTTAAAAATCTATTTCCTATGGAAAACCACAGTTGACAAATGATATTATTAGCGGTAAACTCTATTTTTCATTCATTAGAATATTCCTTTTTACCTTTTTTTTGTTGGTAATTACCAATTTACCATTATTAGTGGTAAACTCTATTTTTCATTCATTTATCAGCCTCCATCTCCTAATTCATCCCTAACAAACCCTAATCCTTTGTGTGAGCCTTAAGAGTGAATTTGTGGTGTTCTAAAAGGAAGGAGAATGAAAGGAAATCATCATGTATGCTTAAGGCACTTTAGATCCAGAAGTATTTCATCACCAAGCATCCTTTGGTGGTATAAAGTCTGAAACTTTATGAGTATTTGCTTAAATCTTGTTAACTTTGATTTTGTGTTCATTTTGGTCCCATAAGCTTGGTGTTCATGAGTATGGATTACTCTAACGAGAAGAGTTTTCCTTCCAGACGTTTTTAGGTGTTAGGAATCACAAAAATGTGCTCTTGTTCGTTCTAACCCTTCCATATAAGAGTTATGATGTCTAAATGGGTTATTAAGTTAGTGTTTCAGCTTTTGGGCCTTGTCTAGCCATGGAAAGTCATAAAGGTGGAAACTTTATGACTTAGAACAATGTTTTGGGTCTTGAATTGAGTTTGGAGGAAAGGTATTAAAGGAATAACCACATTTTGAAGAGAAAATTGTTCAGCCGCAGTATGCCAGGCATACCAAGTGGTACGCTGCGCGCACTGGGCTGAAGCCTCGATAATTCTCTTAGTCTATGAGTACGCCTAGCATAGTCACAAAGTACGTGGGGCTTACATAGTTAGTTGAATTTCCTTAATTCTTTTGACTTGCTGACTTAAACATTTGACCAGGGGTTTGACCAAGTTTGACTTAGGGGAATTTTTGGCATTTTGAGCTGTAATTTGAGTCTAGGTCATTGTTTGTCGTATTGCTGATCTCTAGAATTTGGCTTTGGAGCGGCGTTCTTTTTTGCTATTTTTCAAACTGTGAGGTGAGTCTCCTCACTATACTTTGGGTCGAAGGCAAGAATGTCGACCCACTAGGTTACATCCTGGTATATAGGATGATGTTATGCTGATTATATATTATATTAGTAGATCTGTATGATTACCTGTACTTGCTAGTTATATGTTTATATGTGACATATTTCTACATAGTGTGGTTGGTTTGAGGTTGTACTACTTTGTTTCGTAAACCAACAAACTCGGGGCAATCCAATCGTGAGATCGTGGGCCAGGGTTTATGCAACCAGGAGGTAGTGGACACAAAATGCAATATGTATGGTAATCCAACCGGGTGGTTGTGGTCTAGGGTAATCCAATCAGGAGGTTTTGGACTTAGCATGCAATATGTATAGCAATCCAACCGGGAGGTTCTAGGACAGGTTAATCTAACCGGGAGGTTGTAGACCCAACATATAATATGTATGCAATATGTATGTCTATTTGGTTGTGTGTGGTACTTTGGGGGAACTCACTAAGATTTGGCTTACAATTTAAGTTTTATGTTTCAGGTACATCAGATGATCGGGGCAAGGCGAAGGCTTGATCGTGCATATCCTTCAGATTTTCTGAGATTTGATTTTAAGATACTCTGATCCATGACTTTTAACAGTTTGGAGACTATGATTGTAAAGATTTAGGGTTTTTGGTTGTTTTTGAAAACTGTAAAATTTACCTTGATTTTTGGGATGTTACACGTTGGTATCAGAGCCTTGGTTTGAGTGAATTGGATGAACATCCGTTTGAATCCAGAATAAAACAAAGGATATGTAAAAGTTTCAAAAATTGTTTTCAAAGGTAACCAAAGAAGGAAGAGATATGTACGATTAGCCAGAGAAAGAAAGTGTACCCTAAGATACCCACACTGTTATTTACTTATAATTATTATGATTGAATTGCATGCTATTTGTAGGGTAGGTACCTTCAGGAATTACATGATAGAATAACCAAAATTATGATGCCTTATTCCTATGGAGTGTTTCAATTTGCGATGTTGCGTTCCTGTCGATTTGTAGGACTCTTTTCGGGCGTGAATTAACTACATATTGAATATGTTAAGACACATGGTGCATCGGTTAAATAATCTTAGAGTGAAGAATTTGGTCCTATTGCATAGCTCTTGTTCGAGTGTAACCGTTGTAGAGTTGAATCTTTCAATCTTAGATTATTTAAGTTATGTTGCATGTGATTGTGTTAAGGAAGTAGTTAATTGGCACCAATGGGGGACTTTAGGTAGCTGATGACAGGGTGAGGTGAGGATCCTAGGATAACCTAGGGAGTGTGTAGTACTCATGATGCACTATTTGGCGGGTGTTGGGGGTATCATTATGAGTGAGTACACTTTATAGCAGGCCAGCACGAGGAATGATTAGCCACTCTTGAGAGAGATGATACAAGATGTATTTGTATCTTTGATGCGTGGCCCTAGTGATCTGGAATTTGCGTGTAAGGACCTACGTGATTTAATGGTGTCTTAGTGCCAAATGGTTTCACAGCTGGAATGTTGTTTGATTTTTGCTTTGTGGGACTCATATTAATGTGAGCTAACTATTAAATGCATATGTTATGTTACATGCTGCAAAGCTTAAATAATTTTAAAATAATTGATTCGGACCTATTTCGCAACTCTCGTTTGAGCCTAACCGTTATGGGGTTAGGTCTTCTAGTCGAAAGATTATTTATGTTTTGTTGCTTCTAATTGTATTCCTGAAGTGTTTAGCTGACATAAATAGGTGTTTTTCAGCAGTTGATGGAAGGGTGAGGTGGGGATCCTAAGAGAGGCTAGGTAGTGCTTCTGTACGATTGTTATGCTGTTCAGCGGGTATTGGGGAGTATTATTATTGGGAGTAGGTATTTTAGAGGACTCACGATGCTTCTTGAGGAGAGTATGGATAGGTATGGAAGGTGTAAGTCCCTAATCTGCTTGTGTATCAATCAGATCCGTTTGATGGTGCGGAATCCCAATCAAACGGATGATGTCAGATCAAATAGAAGAGAAGGAGAAGAAGAAGATGATGAATCTTGTATGTATTGATATGAATTAAGTTCCTTACATAAGATTCACACACTTACACACACTAAAACTCCTTTCTCTGTCTCTTGGCCGTACACTCTCTTCTGTTCATCAATCTATTCCTCACACCCCTCACCCCTATATATATACATGAGAAACATGGGCCGTAAATGGGTTTACGGATGTAAAATGGGTTTACGGCCGTAAACACCCATTGGGTCGTAAACTCATAAAATATTACATAAAAATACAATTGCTCAGAAAAACAAAGTATAAACCATAATTTTGACCCAACAATCTCCCCCTTGGTTTATAGCTTTCTTTTCTTAATTGACCCAACAAGCTCCCCCTAAAAAGTAGCTGGCTTTTCTTGTTCATCTTCATTGTAAGCTTGGCTTCAGCATTTATCTTCAAATTCTTCACAACTTCAAGATTAACTTGATGAATCTTCAATGAATGACTTCATCTTGAGCACTTGAGCTTTTCTTCAGAATTTGGCGTTGAACGCACATTGGGTGAGGAGGCTTCTTGTACTGATTCTTGAGAGATAGCGCTTTCAGCTTGAGAATCTTCAGAGAGAATATTAGAGAGAACTAATCTTCTGGATCACTTCAGCAGGTTCAAGATAACAGCATACTGATTGAGGAGGCTTCAATGCAATCCATCACATAATCTTCAATTTCAGCTTCACCTTGCTTCTGGGGTTGAAAGTGTAACACCGTAATTTTTCAAACGGATTTTTCATTTTAAAATCGCATACTTTTCATAACCAATTGTATGGAAATCTCGTTTATTCAAATTACAAAACACAACTCCAGTAAAAATCCAGGATCCTCAAAACATAACTCTTTCTCTGGTGTGTACAATCAAGCCGGTGCCTTCCCACGATCCTCTGAGATACCTGAAACACATAACATATAACACGGTAAGCACGAAGCTTAGTGAGTTCCCCAAAATACCACATATAACACATATTAGCCACTCTAGGCTATAACTCTGTGGGCCCACTGGCCCTAACTCTGTGGACCCTCTGGTCCTAACTATGTGGACCTTCCGGTCCTAACTCTGTAAACTCTGGAATACACACAGCATAAATCACATAGAAATAATGCATTGCAGCACATCACATACAAAGCATACAAGATACTCTGTCACATAACTCTAATTACCACTCATGGTAAAGTATAATGAGAAGACTCACCTGACCGGCAACAAGTAAAGACCCCGCTCCCGGATTTCGAACTAGCCTCCACCTAACACAAGGGATGAATATCTCTAAGTGATACTCTAATCACAACTCTAATGAACAAAGGCTATTCTTCCTCTCTTTAACTCTTTGAAGTGGATAAAAGACCATTTTACCCCTCCATGGTCTCTACTACTTATGTTGATCAAAGCCCCAAAGTCAACCGAAGTCAAACTCGAGTCAACAGTCCATGTTTGACCCGACTCGCCGAGTGCACCCTTGCGACTCGTCGAGTCCACTTACTTTCCTCACAAATCTCGTGACAGTCCAGCTCAGCTCGTCGAGTTGACCCCCAACTCGTCGACCTATCGCCTGATTCGGTTCCTCGGGACAAACCCTAACCAACTCGTCGAGTCGGCTAATCGACTCGGCGAGTTCATTCAGACAAAATGTTCATTCAGACGATTTAAGGCAGATCCATCACGCCAAACACTAGATCTACCATCCGGAGGGTCGATTGTCACGTAAAGCTGGAAGCTTTACGTTTAAACATGACATATAAGGCTCATAATGCCAATATAACTCTAACAAGGATGATTAACCACAATAACTCTTCTATGGTTAACTAAAGCTATAATCTTTGGACTCTCTGGACCTCACAAGGTCCAGATCTAAAGTCTAGGCCTCATGAGAGACCTTATGCATACAAAGTCCCAAAAATGGTGGAAGAAACCCTAATCTTCCATATCTACAAGATCTAAGCCAAATAACAAGAAAGGTGCAAGCTTTTACCTCTTACTCAAGCCCTTGCACGAAGTTACACCAGATCCACTGATTCTCTAGCTCCCTTGATGGGTGATCTTTCTTCTCCTCAAGAGATGCACTAGTTTACTCCAAGTTTTAGCTTCTAAGACTCCCATGGCTCTCCATACACGTTTAGGGTTTGCTCTCAAGGAAGGGTAGCTGCAAATGAGGCTATAAGTTCCTTTAAATAGGTCTCAAACCCGGGAAATTAGGTTTTCTCTGCCCAACACCTACTCGGCGAGTCCCTCCTCCGACTCGTCGAGTCCTTCATTAAATTCACGCGATCAACTCGACTCGACTCGGCGAGTTGGTCCCTCAACTCGTCGAGTCCCTCCTCAAATGTCAAGATTAACATACACGATAATGTCCCTGGAAATCCGGATGTTACAATTCTCCCCCACTTGAATTAGATTTCGCCCTCGAAATCACTCCTTAACCACTCACATAATGAAATCATCAACCCAAAAAGGCACCACCGAAAGGATCTCATACTATACCGATAGCTTTCTCTATGGACACCCGAAACCACACAAAACTCCCAAGACCATAACTGAACCAACTCTTCCGTCGGTAATATACCCTTCCCACTATCCGGAAGCTCTAGTGGCCTGACCCGCCGCCAGACCGCCTACTCAAGCGATCACCATGATATTCGCTCCTCGAATATCAAACCCTGATAACTCACTGATCCTCTGATTCTCACAAGACCAAATCCAGCAATCGGCTACCGCTCACTCATATCATCATGCTAATGATCCAAATCACGCTCCAAGAAACGGAAGGGTCCACACCCCACCAGGGATCATACACTAGACTGCTATCAGAACCCATCCGAACAAAAAATCCTCAACACTCTGCCCTTCAGACACAAGAAAATAACCAGGCTCGCTCAGAAGTGTCCTCGGACATCACAATCACAAGTCCCAGCTTCGTTCTTCATAACCCTTTTTAATACTGAGCACTAGGTCAACTTCTGACTCCACAGTTGAACCTCCAAAGGTTACCCATTGCACACCTCAACATGTCTCACTGACTTCATTCCCACACTAGCTATCTCGGCCCAGTGTGACACACAAGTCACGAAGTTCGCTTTTCCTCAAGCGAATACAGAATTCGTTTCAATCTCGACCTCTGTCGTCTACTACTCATTAGTTCCATGCATTTCGCAGTTTTCTCACACCAACGAATTGACCCACTCAGGTCTAAGGCACCAGATAGGAGCAATACCCCTTTCCAAATGAAATTCAGCTCTGAATCCGGAATCTCATTCTGCCTACTCAACGCACTACCAGAGCCAAACTCAAACTCGTGAGTTCGATCTAACCCAGAGCTGGAACCACTCGCCCCAACGAACCACTTAGCTCATGACTCATGACCCGCAACCCATGCGAACCTCACTGATCCACTTCTCTTTGGCCACGAAAATCACTACTAAATTCATAATATAACGACTTCCGACAAACATGGAGACCCCAGTCTCGCCCCTGGTTCGACCCCAGGCTTCCACACACTCAAATATTAGGGCTACCCAAGCCTAAAACTCTTCTGCGTCAAGCTCTGATCAGAGAGCACTTTATCACAACATTCTCTCGCTGACTAAGCTGACTAGTGGGTACTACGGCTCCCCGCAGTATCACAACGACCTATCACTGAATAGTGAGTACTACGGCTCCCCGTAGCATCACCATAACCTCTCACTGAATAGTGAGTACTACGGCTCCCCGTAGCATCACCACAACCTCTTACTGAATAGTGAGTACTACGACTCCCCATAAGATCACCACACCTCTCACTGAATAGTGAGTACTACGGCTCCCGTAGCATCACCATAACCTCTCACTGAATAGTGAGTACTACGGCTCCCCGTAGCATGACCACAACCTCTTACTGAATAGTGAGTACTACGGCTCCTTGTAGCATCACCACAACCTTTCACTGAATAGTGAGTACTACGGCTCCCCGTAGCATCACCACACCTCTCTGCACTGACTCATTGAAACTGCAGCTCCACGCAGTCTTACCGCACTTACTCTTACCACTTCACAATCTCATCCTCAGGTTGACACCATACTACGATCATTAACTCATGCTCTGCGGCCCAGCATAGATAGGTACACACACACCCATCCGGGCTAAGCATCACTACTTCGGACGACCATTGTCGTGACAAAACCTCTCTTTCTCGCTGCAATTCACATTCTCAAATAAATCCATTTGATGTCAATTAGCTGAAGGGCCCCCCACCGGAACCATAGACACTTGATACACCACTCGTAACCTTAAACTCAAACTCAAAATAATCCGAGATTTAGGACATTGAACTCGGATACCCCGGAATACCATCACAACGCCTCGCAGTATCTTGACTCTACCACTGATCCCATACTCAGATATCGCATTGCTTCCTCGGAATCTCGCAACCGGTCTTTCTCTCGTGTCTCTTGTAACCCCGGAATACTCTATCTCCCAAATTAAAACACAGAGAATTTAGCAACGACTCAGAACACGTAGATGATAATCCGAAACTTCCTCCTCTATTGCTCAAAACTCATGCAAGAATACTCATAACGACCCTGAAGTTGGTTGCCCAATCAACTTCTTCGCTTCCCATACTGCATATAATAGCCCATACTCTAAACCAGAAATTCTCAACCGCCGAACTAACCTCACAAGCCAACCACCTCGAATTCACCATTTTAACCTTGAAGGATTCCTAACCACCACAAGGTCTCCGACCAATGGCCACTTGCCGTGGAGACTCTCATCCTTTCTCAAACACGTGCCACATGCACTATTTCACTTTGCACCTCTCCTTGACCACCAAAAACCCTGGTCTTTAGGAATCCGCACCGCAGGCCTCTCTATCCAGTTCTCTAACTGCTATTGAACAAATCTCGGATCTCCTCAAAAGTACCCGGTTCTCCCGCACTCAGGGTTCGAACCATCACCAATTGGTTCGCCAACAATCTAACCCACAGACTGCTTTTACCACTAACATCGCACCTACTCTTGGAAGGTGATACGCAATGCTCGATGATCTCCCTGATGGGGATCGAGCAATTCCAAATACCCCGAATCTCCGATGAAGTCCTCAGAAACCTCTCATCATGACTACCTCTAGTCATTCCGAACCTCGTACTATCCCACTATCGGACATCTCAACTGTCCAGTCGTAGCCCTGACTCTCAGTCTAAAAATAATGAACTATCATATTCCTCATCCTCGACTCTTCAACCAATGTTCCATCACGTGGGTTGTAATAAGAGTGGAGTCCTCATTACCACACTCGATACTCATGATAGACTATAAGAGCCTCCACCCCAATATCCTCTTCTTGATCGTCTGCCGCTACAGCTAATACATGCCCTACTATGCTTAAATAGGGTGTATCCTGGTCCTTAACCATCTCAGTTCCCGCTGACAACCTGCTCTTGCTCTAACATTACGTCTCGGCAGACATACTGCCCAAATACTCTGATGGAAGGTCGCCATCAATGCTAACCCGCAGGGTTCTACCCCCAAGCTCGGAAACCGAATTCTCAACACCTCTTATGTTTCCCACAGGAAACGGAAATAATACCATCCATGTCACAGAAGGTGACATCTCCACTATCGGCTGATTGCTCAACTCATGCCGTAATCCTCCATAACCGCCATCTCTACTCATTCTTGAGTCTTGCGACTCCAATTGGCATCTCATAACAATCCCTCAGAGCTAACTCGATTTCCTCTCAAGGGATGCTCCACTAAACTCGTTCATTATGGCCCTCTGGCCCCATGGTCTTTCACATCTGATCTCAGTCTAACCAATTTCAATGGAATAATTGGTAGAACAAGTAACACTAACCGCCACGGGTCATGGTACTCGAACCATGTGGCCACCTCTCGATCTGCTATGAATCATGGTACCCGAACCATGTTATCTCTTCTCAACCCGCTACGAGTCATGGTACTCGACCCATGACATCACCTCTCGATCTGCTACAAATCATGGTACTCGAACCATGAAATCACCTCTCGATCTGCTACAAATCATGGTACTCAAACCATGAAATCACCTCTCGATCTGCTACAAATCATGGTACTCAAACCATGAAATCACCTCTCGATCTGATACAAATCATGGTACTCAAACCATGAAATCACCTCTCGATTTGCTATGAATCATGGTACCCGAACTATGTTATCTCTTCTCAACCCGCTACGAGTCATGGTACTCGACCCATGACATCACCTCTCGATCTGCTACAAATCATGGTACTCGAACCATGAAATCACCTCTCGATCTGCTACAAATCATGGTACTCAAACCATGAAATCACCTCTCGATCTGCTACAAATCATGGTACTCAAACCATGAAATCACCTCTCGATCTGCTACTTAAAACCTCCGGAATGTTCCCTGTATCGAGTATGGGTCCTCTGCTTTCAGTAGTACGGGCCCATACTACCTGCCACATCTACCCATACTTTCCACACAGACCATCCCCGTGTTCCTAAGTAGCTGCTCGGCCTTCTCAATCACCAGCCCCGTCACGCGTGTTCGCTCCTCTTGTGAAATATCCAACTCTGTTAGCGTACTCATCTGACTAGGGTCACCCTTTCCTAGGCTCTTCCTAGATTCTCATACTTCTCTGCCATCAGCTGCTGAAGAACTCCTTATGATGCCAGCGATCTACCTCCTGAATATCGTCATATTCACATAGTAGCTGACTCTCATCATCAAGAGTTCCACAAAGCACGAAGCAAGCAGCATTCGAGCATCGAATTATCTCTACCAACATGCAAAACCACTCTAGGTTATTACCCACTTGCTCTCCTCATACTCAAAGGATACCACCGAACTCAAGCAACTTTACCCCACGCGGGCGTCTGACTACCCTCTCAGTAGACTCCTCAAATGCTCATCTAGGTATCTCTCCTAGATTACTCCTCTACTCAAATCCCTCTCTAGAGGATTCCTGTTGGATACACTTACTCAACACATGCTCGAAAGCACATCACATATAACAAGAACTCCTAGGCTAAGGCATCACAAATCAGGCCACTCTAGTCCTAACATATGAAATACCTAGCCTATAGCTAGCATGCATAATATCTCATAGCATATCTCATAAATATCTCATAATACAAACGTAAGGGTATTTTGGGAAATCACCGTTCGGGCTCTGGCTGATTGTAGACACTGCTCCAACTTGTACTCTTTTAGAAACTCTTGCTCGTTTTAGAAAAATCATTTCCTTGAAATTTTTTCTCAAATCCTCAGTTTGAGTCCAGATCTACCTGAAGGTGTATCCGCATCCCTCAAACCAAGGCTCTGATACCAACTTGTAACACCGGAATTTTTCAAACATATTTTTCATTTTAAAATCGCATACTTTTCATAACAAATTGTATGGAAATCTCGTTTATTCAAATTACAAAACACAACTCCATTAAAAATCCAGGTTCCTCAAAACCTAAATCTTTCTCTGGTGTGTACAATCAAGCCGGTGCCTTCCCGCGATCCTTTGAGATACCTGAAACACATAACATATAACACGATAAGCACGAAGCTTAGTGAGTTCCCCAAAATACCACATATAACACATATTAGCCACTCGAGGCTATAACTCTGTGGGCCCACTGGCCCTAACTCTGTGGACCCTCTGGTCCTAACTCTGTGGACCCTCTGGTCCTAACTCTGTGGACCTTCCGGTCCTAACTCTGTAAACTCTGGAATACACACAACATAAATCACATAGAAATAATGCAGTGCAGCACATCACATACATAGCATACAAGATACTCTGTCACATAACTCTAATTACCACTCATGGTAAAGTATAGTGAGAAGACTCACCTGACCAGCAGCAAGTAAAGACCCCACTCCCGGATTTCAAACTAGCCTCCACCTAACACAAGGGATGAATATCTCTAAGTGATACTCTAATCACAACTCTAATGACCAAAGGCTATTCTTCCTCTCTTTAACTCTTTGAAGTGGATAAAAGACCATTTTACCCCTCCATGGTCTCTACTACTTATGTTGATCAAAGTCCCAAAGTCAACCGAAGTCAAACTCGAGTCAACAGTCCATGTTTGACCCGACTCGCTGAGTGCACCCTTGCGACTCATCGAGTCCACTTACTTTCCTCAGAAATTTCGTGACAGTCCAGCTCAGCTCGTCGAGTTGACCCCCAACTCGTCGAGCTATCGCCTGATTCGGTTCCTCGGGACCAACCCTAACCAACTCGTCGAGTCGGCTCATCGACTCGGCGAGTTCATTCATACAACATGTTCATTCAGACGATTTAAGGCAGATCCAGCACCCCAAAGACTAGATCTAACATCCTGAGGGTCGATTGTCACTTAAAGCTGCAAGCTTTACGTTTAAACATGGCATATAAGGCTCATAATGCCAATATAACTCTAACAAGGATGATTAACCACAATAACTCTTCTATGGTTAACTAAAGCTATAATCTTTGGACTCTCTAGACCTCACAAGGTCCAGATCTGAAGTCTAGGCCTCATGAGAAGTCCCAAAAATGGTGGAAGAAACCCTAATCTTCCATATCTACAAGATCTAAGCCAAATAACAAGAAAGGTGCAAGCTTTTACCTCTTACTCAAGCCCTTGCACGAAGTTACACCAGATCCACTGATTCTCTAGCTCACTTGATGGGTGATCTCCTCTTCTCCTCAAGAGATGCACTAGTTTACTCCAAGTTTTAGCTTCTAAGACTCTCATGGCTCTCCGTACACGTTTAGGGTTTGCTCTCAAGGAAGGGTAGCCACAAATGAGGCTATAAGTTCCTTTAAATAGGTCTCAAACCCAGGAAATTAGGGTTTCTCTGCCCAGCACGTACTCGGCGAGTCCCTCCTCGGGCTCGTCGAGTCCTTCATTAGATTCACACGATCAACTCGACTCGACTCGGCGAGTTGGTCCCTCAACTCGTCGAGTCCCTCCTCAAATGTCAAGATTAACATACACGATAATGTCCCTGGAAATCCGGATGTTACAGAAAGATTGAATGTCGCAGGAATAATCTTCATTTCTTGCTCCTTCGAATGAGAATTCTTCGATGCTCACAGATGAAGCCTTGGCTCAGAAATCTTCGACACAAACTCCATGAGTTTCATCTTCACCTGAATTCACTTTTCAAGACAAAACAAAACTAAAAGAAAACTTAGCACACAAAAATTTTTGGATTTTTCATATTTTCTGAAAAAGAAATAAAACAGAAATAACACTATTTTTGGATTTTTTATTTTCTGATTTTTGTTTGGTTTTTAAAATTTTTAATTCTCCCCTAATATTAAATTAGAAGAAACTATGAACCAATTTAACAAAAATAAAATGATATCTAACTTTAAGAGTGATTTGGGATCAAAGTTTTTACACAGTCTTTATCCGTTTATCAGTACCTCTCCCTTCATGAATAGATCTGGTCAATCGCCGGTATTGTGGTCCACTTAAACACGAGAGATTGTGACAAAATTAGGACATACTATAAGTGACAAGACAATGTGATCCTATGTTCCTAGATAATATTCCTAAAGGACCATTCAGCTGACGACGACCAAAGATATTGTTGTCCACCAAAATTGAGCAGCGAGATCTACAGACAACCTAGTGATTGTTCAATTTTAAATGTACTAGAACATGTTTCCCGCTTCTTGACATACCCCAATAATCAGGAACTTCCAAAGTACCCCTTACTTTAGGTGAGCAGACAATTATTATGAGAGAAGTCAGATTTAGAATGCATATGCTGTACACCCAGGTCGGATCTCTTCCAATCTCGCAGAGGGTGAAACATATGACTAACTAGATTTAGAGGGATTGAGAAGTAGAATGGTGCATATACTGTGTACCAGGTCGGATGTATTTCAATCACGCAATGGAGACACCATATGACTAACAGACAGGAAGAATTGTATAGATAGAAGATGCAGAGAAATAGAATTGCATATGTTGCAGTCCAGGTCGGATGTATTTCAATCACGCAGAGGAGGCAACATATGACTAACAGAAAGAAAGCATGAAAATAATTTCCTACAGACCTACTTTATCGGATTTCCCCAGTCGGCCCATCAATACCGGAATTAAGGACAAAGTCCGTACATCGAGGAAGAGTTAAACCACGGTTCTAGATACAGATTATTTTAGTGTGACCGGTGGATTATCATGTATATCTCCCTGCTCAACCTATCTGGGCATCGTATTGTCAGGCTAAATGGATCTATCTAGGTCAAGATTTTTCAAGTCTCTAGATTCCTTAAGTTCATAAATGCATAGTCAAGTCCATTTTAATCTCTCGTGTCTACCAGCGCATTGAACACAGAGCATAGACAGTTCAGATTATGTCCCTTACACAGATTCAGATTGCCTGTTATCACATGATTATATCACTTCCCAGCACATCACCTGCAAGCACATTTCATTAACATCATATTTTTGGATTTTCTGAATTTCTAATGTTTTTGGATATTTTTTTTTTAAATATTCTAATTTTTGTTTTGTTTTTATTTCTCCCCCTAAATTTGTGCATAGGAGAGAAACGAAAGTAAATGCACAAATTTAAACTATCCTAAAACAAAAATTAGTCTTTAAAGTGAATCAGCTTAAGAAAAACTCAGGAGTATAGAGAAGAAAATTCAAACCGTAAGTCACCGATTGAATTTTCATCCAGAAGGTCTGAGAACAGCACGCGTAATCTCAGAACAGATCCAAAAATTCTTCACATCGTTAAACACTAACCCCATGAGTGATCCCTTCCTTTCTTCCTTTCCCGCAAAGGACACATACTCTCAAACAAAGGTCTGAATGTTGTACAGTTGAGAGATGTCCCCTATCATGTGCCTGGAATAGCCACTACCAACAAACCAAAGTCTGAAGATATGCCTCCATAGCTGCTCCGATACAGAGCAGGATTAGTTGGTCTTTGGAACCCAATCCATTTTTTGAAACTGGGTCGACCTTTGTCATTAACACACGGTACTCTCTCCCATGACATGTCCTGCTTATCACAAACAGAAGATGTAGAAATATTAGAATCGTTAGAAGATTTGGGAGAGTGAGCCTTTGGAACCCATTTGTAGTTGGGTTTAACCCATTTCTTTTTCGATCCGATGGGTCGCTCAGTACTTGCTTTTGATCTTGATGTCGGCCGTTGAGATGACTTTGATTTTGGCTTCACGGGAGCATCTCTTGGATTGGACTTCTTGGCCGACATTCCCTTCTTGCCCTTGGGAGTTGGATTCTTGGCCTTCTGCGCGTTCCAGTCACCATGGTCTGAACGTGACCTTTAGGGGTTTCTTTTGAAGTATCTCCCTCTTGGTGCGTTCTGCCAGCCTTGTGCATAGTAGCGAACGTATGCGCGATTAGGACAATTTCGGGCAATGTGTCCAGGTGTTCCACAGTGAAAACATGCCTTTTTATTCACTGTGAAGTTGCTTCTTCCTGCCCCTGGTGGCGTATCCTTGCCTTGTCTCTTATTGTTCCCACAAGCACAATTACAACAAGCACTCTGTTTCACTGGAATTGGTGGCCTGTATTTCTCAACAGCAGGTTGATCAGAAGCAGCTGAGTTCGAAGCAACAGATTCAGAGCTCAAGGAGATTTTGGTTTGTTCAGTGGTGTTCTCATTGTTCTCATCCTCTGCTACTTTACCTGCACATGAAATAGATGTGCTAGAAACAAGAACCTCAGTATTTTCAAACAAATAATCAAATATGTCAAAACAAATTAACTCAACATGATCTGATGCAAAGGCATCAAAAGCATCACAAGATGTATCATCAACTTTAATATTAGAAACAGAAGGTTTTTCATTGGATACAGAAACATCAGGTGCAGGCTCAGTTTTGTTATCAGAAACAGATCCTTCAACTTTGTGCTTTGACTGATCTAAGGATTGATCTGCAGGGGAAGTAGAAACGTTAGTACTTTCAACATTAATAAATCCTCCTGAAACAAAACCACATGGCTTGACATAAACCATGAATGGTTCGTTGGCAATCTCCTCTTTAGACAAGGGTTGATACTGATAATTATGATTAAAAGGAGGAGGTACATTATCGTATCCTAAACCCTTTTGCTGGTTTCGTTTGAACTGCAGGCAATGGTCAATCATATTGGCAACTACCTCGTTTGATACATCAAACCTTTTAAAATCAAAATGTCGCTTTAATGTATCGAACTCAGTAATTAACTCATCATTCTGTCTCTTAATATAATCATAAAGTTCACATTTTTCACTGTATTCTGTCTGAATTCTCTTAAAGTCCATTATTTTTGTCTCTAACTAGGCCTTAAGGGATTGCTGTCCTTTCCTGAGTTGATATCCTTCATATCTCAGGTCCTCAACTTCTCTTTTTAATAAATCAATTTGTTCCCGAAGAAATTTAATCGTAGTTTTACATGATGGATTACATGAAACTTCATTGACTGGAACGTTTGAAGAACTCATTTTTTTTTAAATATGCCCTTTGACTAAAAACTCAAAAGTCAACCTTAAAAGTCAAATTTAAAAAGTCAAACTTCAAAGTCAAACTTAAAAGTCAAACCGAAAAGCTAAATTTGAAAATTTAAAAGTTAAATGAGAAAGTCAAAGTTTAAAGTCAAAGGTCAAGTTTTAAAAGTCAAAGTCAAAATTTTAAGTCAAAAGTAAAAAATTAAACACTAAAATTTTTGGTTGTAATTGGAATTTAAAATTAGAAGAAATTTAAATTTTGGGCTGAAATTGTTAATTTGCGAAATTTGGAACCGAAGGGGAGTGTTTTTGAATAAAGAATGAGAAGGAAAGGAACAAAGGTGATGTTAGAGGAGTTGGTTAACGCGCTGGGATTAGTAGGGAGGAGACCCGGGTTCGATCCCCGACACCTCCAAATCCGCTTCCTATTTTTTTAGATGCGAAGGCGAGGCTGCTGCTTATGAGGACGAGGTGCGAGGCGCGAGACCGAGGCTCCTGAACGAGGCGAGGTGCGAAGCGATGCGAGGTGCGAAGACCGACGACGCGATGCGAGGACCTGGTGCGAACCGGAAACTGCTGCTGACCGTAAACCCGAGCCGTACACATGCGAGCCGTAAACTCCGAGGCCTCGGACCGTAAACTGTTTCCGGCCGTAAACTCCGGAGCGGTAAACTCGGACCGCAAACTGCGGACTGTAAACTCGGACCGCAAACTCCGGACCGTAAAATCCGGACTGTAAAGCTCGGAAACCCTAGCTGCTGACCGTAAACGCCGCCGCCGCCTCGCTGGTTACGACCAAAACTCGATCAAAAACACGTTTTTATCAAAAACACAAAGAACAAACCCCCCTTAATTTTCAGAGATCTATCCAAAAACGCAAAGATCTTTCGAAAATAAGATCAAATAAGCTCCAGATCTGACAAAATTGACTGATATAATCCAAGCTTTGATACCAATTGTAAGTCCCTAATCTGCTTGTGTATCAATCAGATCCGTTTGATGGTCCGGAATCCCAATCAAACGGATGATGTCAGATCAAATAGAAGAGAAGGAGAAGAAGAAGAGGATGAATCTTGTATGTATTGATATGAATTAAGTTCCTTACGCAAGATTCACACACTTACACACACTAAAACTCCTTTCTCTCTCTCTTGGCCGTACACTCTCTTCTGTTCATCAATCTATTCCTCACACCCCTCACCCCTATATATATACATGAGAAACATGGGCCGTAAATGGGTTTATGGCCGTAAACACCCATTGGGTCGTAAACTCATGAAATATTACATAAAAATACAATTGCTCAGAAAAACAAAGTATAAACCATAACTTTGACCCAATAGAAGGTAGTATTGGGCCCATACTAATGGAAGCACATGATCCATACTCGTATCAAGGGAATTCACGAGGATTCTAAGGAGCTGGTTGGTGGTAGATAGCATGGTTTTCTAAACCATGGTTTGTGGCAGTATTTCCGTATCTGTCGATCTTTTGGTTATGGTTGTTCAGGATGAGAATGGTTCTGGTGATTGTTTGGGACTTAGTAGCTATGTTAGGTTGGGTTTGAATGATGCAAACCAAGGTGAGTTAGTTGATTTTAAGGTCTCGAGGGCCTTGATGGATGTAGTGCTAGTTGAGTTGCAGGACTCAAGAAAGAAGCGATTCTTATGATCGACTTGAGGATTGCAGCTGGAGGCTGAGTGACTAGTAGAAGGGTTGGAATGTCACTATCTATGGCAGAGGCTATGTTCTTCCAGCTTTCCGTGTTCAGAAGAAAGAGAGAGAGAGAGAGAGAGAGAGAGAGAGAGAGAGAGAGAGAAAACATATGATTTTAAGAGATGGGATGTAAAGGCAGCTGAGGGCTAGATGGCTGCGATTTTTGGCGGTAGTATAGTAGTGTATGAATTCACAATAAGATTCTTGTGGTATGGTTCCCTTGAGATGAGATCAAAGGTCTGTTTTCTTTCGATACAGGCAATTCAGGTGCTAGCTGGTAGTTCCAGGTGATCAGGGCAGTGAATCGGGAGCGACAACTTTTGTTATATCTTATGTATCCTTACTATGAGAATGATACCTTTTATTTTTATGAATTTTTATCACGATGAATTAACGGTTGGGATTATCAAGCGAAGAGTGTGGAAGTTCATTTGTTTCTAGATAGGAAGTTAGTGTTATGAATGGACTGTCAAAATTATGGCTTGTGCATATGCATGGGATTCTTGATGTTAGATGTAGTAATGATTAGGGAGTTCCCGAGGTCTCAGTCTGGGATTCAAATTCTCTTTGAGTTTGCTTGGTCTTTATCTGAAAGATCATCGTGTATGGTGTTATACATTACAAGGGTCAGGTATGATATGTAACTGGGTGAGTCGGTTTGAGTTTTGGTTTGTTGCAATGTCAATTGGTGGTAGTTCGAACCGTAAGTGGGGGAGAGATGGATATTCTACTTGGAGAATCATCAATCTGTTGGCGTTATGATTTCAGAAGAATGGGTCATATAAATTTTCGGTTCAAGATTTTGGCAAGACGGGGGTGCAAAACAAGTTACCATCAGATGTACATGTTTAGGAATGCAAGAGTCGCCTTCGAGGCAAGAAGTTGTTGTACAAGGAGCTCGTTGTGGCTAGTGGTTCCTTTCAGTAAAGTCGAGGAACAAGTCAAGAGGCATTTGGGTCGCGCAGGTTGAGTATTGATTGTTGAGGGATTTGTCAGCTTGTTGTATAGATTGATATCTATAGTCCAAGATGGGCAGTTGCTGATTGGTCAATCAGTTTCAGAGTTTTGTATGTTTAGTCCCACTTGCTCTTTGTCAAGAAGTGTATTGGATCAATAGATTAGTTTTCCATGCACTCTCGATGGTTGGTCTTTTCGTTAATCTTCAATAGCAGAAGTTCTTTACAAGTTTAGAGTTGTACTAGTTGGAGTTCAATGGATGTGTCAACCTATTGTCAAGATCTATACATTGTACATTTTGGTTTACGGGTATGGGTACCCTCAATGGTTGTTTGTGGAATTATTGTTCATAGATGACTCGAGTTTGGCATATTTCCTTGGTTATTGGAAGTCCGGATGTTAGGGAAGCGTTGACTAGATTTAAGGTGTGGCTTTGGATCTACACATAATCTAAATTCAGCATGTCGCGTCGGCAGGGTTGGTCTTTGGATTGACCCGACCAGGGTTTTGACATCATTCCTGATGATTTTGGAAGCGTTATCGAGCTAGTTACGTATTGCTACAATCTATTCGGTTTCAGTCAAAGACTGGTATCTTAGTTTCGGCCATTCATGAGGATGTTTCTGTTAGCGGTTGAGGTTCGTCTTTTCGGTTAGATCTTCTGGTGCCACACCCTATGGGTAAGGTTGTGAGGAAGAAGGAGTAAAGTAAATCTAGGGTTGGTTATGTCTTTTCCCTTGGGGACATATGTAGGCTGAATAAGATAGGATGAGAACATTTTGCTCGAGTTATTGGCATGGTTCTTAATTGGTTTATAGCCCTTGAATTGGAACAAGAGTGCAACCGCCTATCCCATTCTCTGGTTGTGTGCAACCATGTTTTCGTCTGATTTTGCATTGGTAGTAGTCTGTACTGTGAAAGGAATTATGCACAATAGAAGGGTATAGCCTGTGTTGTGTTCGGTTAGCATTGAGATGGATGTTGATTGGGTTCCTGAAAGTCGGTGGATTGATGGTTGAGTATCTTTAGGCCCCTGTGGTGCTGGTGATGAGTCTTCAGGCCAGTGATGGGATGACGGCAAAATCGGCATAGTATCGCGAGCTTATTGTTAAGTGGTTAGAAAATTATCACGATGTGTCGTGAATCGGTGGCTGTATGATTCATACGAGTGGGACCGATAGCCATTTGGTTGAGACTCTTAGGTCCCGGGTCATTAGTTTTCTTAGCATGTTAGGCATCGATTATGGAATCTCGTGTCATGAAATTTGCTGTGAATGTCTCGAGTGACTTCTTAGTAGGAGGTACACCTGATTTGATAAAGGATTTGGATGCAACGTGAAATTCTTGGATGAACCATCAATGTGCTCATGGGAGCAGTGGGTTGGTGATGGCTTGTCAGGAAGTCAAGTGTGTATTTAAATTTTTTAGGCACAATTTACGGATTTGGGAGTGGGCAAAATTCACGATCGGTATGTATAGAGTATTCTTTCCGCATGCTTTGGTGGTGTTCCTAGTCAGGGACTAGGGGAAGCTACAACGAATGGATGGTCATCAGTATTAGAGTATGGTTTCTGAAGTTTAGAACTAATGGGCCCCCGGTAGCAGGATGTATATTGGTGAAGTTGGGTTGTGGTAGTAGTTTTAAGAATTCCCGGTCGTGTGGTTCTCACTGGAAGTTGGGTCCTACACTTCGGGAGAGGAATATAGTCATTGTGGTTGAGTATTCTCAACTTATTGGGTTCTTTGTTGGTAGTTGTGGGTTTTTGAGTGGGCTCTCGAGTTTTATTTATAAGATGCTTTGGTACCGAGGTGGTTAAAGGGAATTCGTGGAATATATTGTCTTTGTTCATGTTTCACTACTACGATTATTTATATGAGACACGTGCTGGGAGTCGCCTTGTTTTCGAGTGTAGGGTTCAACAACAGTGAATAGTCAGAGCTTCTATTTTCTAGTAGTATCCGCAAGCTAATTTCGGGTCAGAATAGTTCTGTATGGTTTGAGTTACGAAGTGAAGTCATATTGACTGTGTTTTGGGTCGTTTTTCCTTTTTGGGAGTCAGATAAGGTATAAGATTACTGGATTTTGGGTAGAGTAGTGATGGTTATTCTTTAGTGGTTATAGCTAGTGGGTCAAGGATTCTATATTATTCAAGGTATGTAAGTTTCTCTAATATTGGGTTTTGATTGTAGTGTGGGAGGGCAGTCGCCTGTTTGACTCGACTTCTTAGTTCAGATTGGAGTTGTGGAAGGATTTTCCAAGTTGTCGGTTATGTTATGAAAGTAGTAAGGAGTGATTTCGAGGATGAAATATAATATAAGTGGGGGAGATTTGTAACACCCACTGTTCAGTTATTTTCCATTTCAACCCCCTTAGTGTGATATTATTCCAAAATTAGTCCCACAACCCCATTATGGGGGACGCGTGATTTTCCTAGTATGCTGGGCGTACGTGGCTAATGGCCAAACCCTAATTTTTAGGGTCTGAGCCCTATTTCAGCATCAATATGTCATTGAGACCCCTTCATTCATCAGCCTCCATCTCCCAATTCATCCCTAATAAACCCTAATCCTTTGCGTGAGCCTTAAGAGTGTATTTGTGGTGTTCTTGAAGGAAGGAGAAGGAAAGGAAATCATCCTCGAAGCTTAAGGCACTTTGGATCCAGAAGTATTTCACCCTTAACCATCCTTTAGGGGTATAATGTATGAAACTTGATGAGTATTTGATTAGATTTGTTAGCCTTGAGTTTTTGCTCATTTTGGTCCCATAAGCTTGGTGTTCATGAGTATGGGTTACCTTAACAAAAGAGCTTCCCTTTATGTCGTTTTTAGATGTTAGGAATCATAAAATGTGATCTTGGTCCTTCTAACCCTCCCATGCAAGGGTTATGATGTCTTAATAGGTTATTAAGTTAGGGTTTTAGCTTTTGGGCCTTGTCTAGCCATGGAAAGTCATTAAGGTGGAAACTTTATAACATAGAAAAATGTTTTGGGTCTAGACCTGAGTTTGTAGGAAAGGTATTAAAGGAATAAGCACGTTTTGAAGAGAAAAGGGTTCAAACGCAATACGTCAGACGTACCAAGTGGTATGATACGCGTACTGAGCTGAACCTCAATGATTCACTAAGTCTTCGACCACAACCAACATAGTCACTAAGTATGCGAAGCGTACTTAGTCAGTTGACTTTCCTTGATTCTTGACTTGCTGATGATGAACTTTTACCAAGTTTGGCATTGGAGAATTTTGGACATTTTGAGTTTTGATTTGAGTCTAGGCCACTATTTTTTGTATAGGTGATCTGTGGAGTTTGGCTTTTGAGCAATGTTATTTTCTGCTATCTTTTCAAACTGTGAGGTGAGTCTCCTCATTGTACTCGTGGGTCAAAGGCACCAACGCCGGACCACTAGGTTATATCCTCGTATACAGGATGATGTTATTCTTATTATATGTGATATTGGGAGATCTGTATGGTTACCTTTACTTACTAGTTATATGTTTATCTATTATATATGTCTACATAGTGTGGTTGGGTTGAGGCTGTACTGCTTTTTGTTGCAAGCCAACAAACCCGGTGTAATCCTATTGGGAGATTGTAGTGCAGAGTGGTAATCCAACCGGGAGGTTGTGGGACAAGGTAATCCAACCAAGAGGTTGTGGAAACAACATGCAATATGTATGGCAATCCAACCGGGAGGTTGTGGGCCATGGTAATCCAACTGGGAGGTTGTGGACCCAACATGTAATATGTATGGCAATCCAACCGGGAGGTTATGGGCTAGGGTAATCCAACCGGGAGGTTGTGGAGCCAACATGCATTACGTATATCTATTTGGTTGTGTGTGGTACATTAGGGGAACTAACTAATATTTAGCTTACAGTTTAAGTTTTATGTTTCACGTACTTCAGATGATCGGGGCAAGAAGAAGCCTTGATCCTGCATATCCTTTAGTTTTTATGAAATTTGATTTTGGGATACTCTGATTCAGTACTTTGATACTTTGGAAACTTTGTTTGTAAACATTTAGGGTTTTTGGTTGTTTTTGAAACATGAAACATTTACCTTGATTTTTGGGATGTTACAAGTTGGTATTAGAGCCTTGTTTGAGTGAATTGGATGAGCATTTGTGTGAATCCATACTTAAACTACAGATCTGTAAAAGTTTCCAAAATTGGTTTTAATGGTAACAAAAGAAGGAAGAGATGTGTACGATCAGCCGGAGCAACAAAATGTACACCAAGATGCCCACGCTGTTATTTGCTTATGATGATTATGATAGAACTGTATGTTAGTTTTATAGTAGAGATCTTTAGGAATTAGATGACAGAATTGCGTGAATGGTAAGGCCTTATTCTGCTTGGATGCTGCTTGCTTGTAGATTTGTAGGACTCTTTCGGGTGTGCATTAACTAAAAATTGAATATGCTAAGATACATGGTGCACCTGTTAAATAATCTTAGAGTGAAGGATTTAGTCCTATTGGGTAGCTCTCGTTTGAGTCTAACTGTTGTGGGGCTGAACATTTCAATCTAAGATTATTTAATTTATGTTGCATGCGATTGTATTCAATAAGTAGTTAATTAGTACCAATGAGAGTCTTTAGGTAGCTGATAACAGGGTGAGATGAGGATCATAGGATAGCCTAGGGAGTATATAATACTCATGGTGTGCTATTTAATCGATGTTGGGAGTATCATTATGAGGGAATATAGTTTATAACATGCTAACGCAAGGAATGACAAGCCACTCTTGAGAGAATCGATACAAGATGTATGTGTATCTTTGATGCGTGGGCCTAGTGATCCGGAATTTGTGTGTAAGGACGTTCATAATTTTATGGTGTCTTAGTGCCAGACAGTTTCACTATTAGAATGTTGTTTGCTTTGTGCTTGATGGGACTTATATTGATGTGATCTAACTATTAACTACATATGTTAAGTTACATGTTGCAAAGGCTAAATAATTTTAGAATAATTGTAACACTTGAACCATTGTATGTTTCATTATTGCCCTTGTATTATTAAAAGTTGCAGTTTGGTCCTTGTGTTGTACGTAGGGCGTACCACATGGTACGCTTTGCGTACAAGGTGCGAAGCGAGTACACGGGGTGTACCACATGGTACTCTTTGCGTACTAATGCGAGTGTTGGACGGGGTTCCGGAGACGTACGCGGGGTGACAGCCTTGTACACGGGGCATACGTAAGGATTCCTAAAACCCTAATTTTCGAAGTTGGACACTATATAATCACCTTTTTGTCTTATAAAACCCTCATTTCTCAGCCTCCTCTGACCTCTTAGGATAATATTTGAAACCCTAATCCTCTCATTTGTGTTTTGAGCTCATTGTGTCCATTTTGGCGTGCTTTAGTCTATATTCAAGAAGTAGAAGCTTGGTGCAAGGTGGTAGATCAAGGAAGAGCTTGTGGATCTTGATTATTTGCTTAATTTCCAGCTTCTTTGAGGTTAAAATATATGAACGTGTTCATTAATGGCTTAGATCTATTATATATGAGTTTTGGTCACTTTTTGGCCTCAAGAATGAGATCTAGTGGTTTGATTCCACTCAAGGGGCTATCAGTTTCCACTCTTGGTGTTTCTGAGGTTCTAGATTCATAAAGTTGTCACCTTTACGGTTTAGAATCCCCCATGCATGATATTGTGTCCATTTGGTGAAAGTATAATGCTATATCTTGAAGTTGGGTTCTTTTGGGGCATGAAAAGTCACCAAGTCAGTGACTTTGTGGTTGTAGACACTTATTAAGACTCAGATATGTGGTTTGGACTTCTGGACTTAAGAATTAAGAGCTTAATGAAGAGTTTTGCTTAATGGATGAGTACGTTGGGCGTACAAGTCTGTATGCACAACGTACAATCCAAATAGCGTGTACGCTTAACGTACAGTTGAGTACGCCCCGCGTACTCAGTCACGTGGGATTTTGCATGTTGGGCTTCAAGTTTGGGCTTCCTTTTGGGCTTGGAAGTTTGAGTTCTTATTGGGTCATCTGAGTGCAATTTTTTTGGACTGGAAAAAATGGTTGGGCTTTAGCGTAAGGCCCATGTAAGGGATTTGGGCCCAATTTGGAAAATTGGGCCATAATTGGGCCTTGGTTGATTAATTGGCTTCTGGGCCTTTTAAATTGTGAGTTTGGGCCTTAGTATTTGACAAATATAGGTTAGGGGTAGAATGATCTTTTTACCACAAGTATGGATTTATGGATTTAGATTGGAACGTAAACGTTAATCGGGTGTTGTTTTGGTATTAATTTGCTCGGGGATTCGTTGGACCAGCAGCCAGGGATTTTTAGTGAGATTCAGCAGTCGAGGTGAGTTTCGTCATTGGGTTTAGTGGGTCTAAGGCACCATTTCCGGCCCTTGTTGTTTATGTTAGGATGCTAGGAGTCTGCGTGACCTTTGCATGTGTTATGTGCTTCTATGTACATCGGGAGGGGCTCGATGCCTGGCGAGGACCGATGATGGAATCGTATGCTATTGCTTATGATCATTGTTTGTGTTAGCATGATTATTTGATATGTATTATATGTATATAGTGGGCATGGTCCGATGTAAGGCGGGGCCTAAGAATAAGAGATCTGTATATCGAGTGGGGCTCAATGTCGGGCGGGGGCCCAGTATGTGATTTATTATGTATGGTATGGGGTACTTTTGGGAACTCACTAAGCTCTGCGCTTACTTTTTTTAGTTTATGTTTCAGGTACTTCTGTTTCCAAGGGGAAGAGCTCGGGTTGAATGCATCTCACACACCACATGGATTCCGGTTTTAAAATATCACTTTGATTATGATGATATTTGATATAGTTAATTTTATTTAGGTTGTATGGATAAGGTTTTTGGAATACCATTTTATTTATATTAAAAATGAAATTTTGGATCATATTTTTGGGACGTTTCAAGTTGGTATCAGAGCCTTGGTTTGAGGGATTCAGAAATACTCTCGGGTGTGTCTGAAGTCAAACTGAGGATTTGGTAAAGTTTTTCAAAAGAAATATATTTTCAAGAAAAGAGTTTTTCTAAAATGAGAAAGGGTGTCGTGCATGCAATCAACCAAGCTCAAGTAAGTTTCCCAAAACACCCATACATGTATTCTGATATGTTTAGATCTGTGAATCTATGAATCACATGCTACTTAGGACTATGGATCTGCTTAGTTTTTGCATGATAGAATGCTAGGAGAGATTCCTTTGTATGCCTATTGTAAGAAATTGTAGACTTGCATGTTAGTACCGATCAATCAATGATAGGATGGTCTAATTAAGTTGTGCTTGGTTCTTGTTACTTGATGCTCGAATGCTGTTTGCTTTGTGGTATTAGGAGTTCTTGCATACTATGGTAACTAAATAGTTTTAGAAGGTTAGGTTTTAACTCTATTGCACAACTCTTGTCTGAGTCCAACCATTGTAGTGTGAGACCTTTCATTCTAAGAATTATCCGATTTTAGTGGTATGTAATTGTATTCATAAACTAGTCAGAGAGAGTTAGCGGGGGTTCCTTCTGCAGCTGATGGCGGAGAGTAGTATAGAGTTTGCCCTAGGAAAACCTAGGATGAGATCTAGTGATGAGAGCCTTATCTGTGAGGGAAAGTTGTAGGGATATAAATTAACTTGGTTGGTTAAAAGCAATTCTTGAGGAAAGTACAGATAGATGTGGAAGATAGTGTGGGCCCGTACTATTGGAAGCAGAGGATCCGTACTCGATTCAAGGAGAGTTGTGATGAGGCCAGGGAGCTTGTGGAGTTTGTGATTCCCCGATATATATATTTTGATACATATTTTGATGGTTTATATGGTCTATTTTCAGTATGGTGATATTGACAGGCAGACCTATTGGCAGTTCTGGTGCTAGTGAAGGTTCAGTCTCCGGATCTGGAGCTGGGCAGCTCGATGAGCAGACTAGGTAGTTTATATCGTCTAAGATTACTCGTTGCATTCTTGATAAGACTCTTGTGATATTCAGCACGGTTAAGGAGGGTATTATAGAGGTTTTGGATGAGTGGTTGAGCTCGTTTCGTTCTGAGATGATGGCACTAGTGAGAGCACATTCTTATACATTCAGGGAGTTCCGGGCGTGTGGGACTCCGGACTATCATGGTGAGAAGGACACCATAGCAAGTCGGTGGTGGTTAGTAGATGTTACTAACTCCTTCCGCACCAGTCGTTGTCCCGATGGGGACAAGCTCAGACTAGCTTCCTACTTTTGAAGGACAGGGCCTGACATTGGTAGGAGGAGGTAAGGCGTGCAGTGGGTGATGATGCGGTTGATGTGATGTCATGGGATGATTTCTCGACCAAGTTCCGAGCAAAGTTTGCACCGGTGATTGAGGTGCAGCAGTTTGCGTGAGAGTTTCAAGATCTCTGCCAGACTACGGAGACGGTGGCTGAGATCACCATGATGTTTAGGGAGAAGGCGCTTCTGGTTCCGCAGTATGTGTTGGGTGAGGAGATGAAGAAGGCCCGATACCATGAGATGCTGAGGAACATCATTCGGCAGTTTGTGAGCCGATCCAGCTGCAAGACGCTGGAGGATCTGATAGGTCGAGTTAGGGAGAGAGAGATTGACCTGGAGATGGAGAGGAAGAGGAAGTCGTATGAGGTTCAAACATCAGGGGGTTCGGGCAAGAGGCCGAAGGTATCGAATGCCAGATCAAGACGCTATCAGGGCCGTAGCCACTGTGGCAAGTGAGGAAGGGCGCACAAGGGAGCGTTCAGGGGTGGTGGTTTTGTTTGCTTCAAGTGCGGCCATACGGGTCATTATAGCAGGGATTGTACTGCTACCACCACCCAGGGATCCGATCTGATTTGATTTCATTGCAATCAAAGGGACCACAAGAAGGCCCATTGTCCGAGTTTGGCTGAGCAGGAGCACCCACTACTGCGACTCTTCGGATTACTGACAGCCGCTAGGGCCGGGCAGACACGCTTGTGGCGAAATGCAGGGCTTTCAAGTGTATGACCGAGGAGGCGCGTGCATCTCCCGATGTAGTGATGGGTATATATCTTCTCCTTATGTCTTTGTTTAGATTGAATTGCTTGCTTATGTTTATATGTTTTAGTTTAGGATCGTTCCTTGTGAACAATATTTCTACTTTGGTATTTTTTGATTCGGGGGCTACCCGATAATTTGTATTGCTTTTTCTGAGCAGGAGATTTGCTAGAGCTCCAGGGGAGATGGATTTTCCTCTAGATTTCAAGATTGCTGATGATAGGTATGTTCGGGTAGCGAGGGTTCATCGGGGTTGTACTCTCCATTTATTTAGCGAGCAGTATCCGGTTGATTTGGTTCCTATTCCACTACGTGGGAACAAGTTTATCGTGGGCATGTATTGGTTGAGCCCTACGTGTGAACAAGGTTATCGGGTTTGGTCACTAAGTGGGGGAGAGTTGGTGACTCATGGGGAGAGACCGCAGTGTGGGCCGATTTTGTGTTCTGCAGCGAGGGACAGACGCTATCTTCAGCAGGGTTGCTCGGGTTATGTCGCCTATGTCATGGATGCCGGAGATAAGGGTAAGGCGACAGTGGATGATGTGCCGATGTTGCAGTATTACCCGGATTTGTTTCCGGAGGATTTGCCTGGGGTGCCTCTGGAGAGACAGGTTGAGTTTGGATTGATTTGGTTCCTGGTGTGGCTCCGATAGCCAAAGCACCGTATCAGTTGGCTCCTCCCGAGATGCAGGAGTTGTCTACACAACTGCAGGAGCTGTTAGACAAGGGATTTATTCGATCGAGAAATTCTCATTGGGGAGCACTAATTCTGTTTGTGAAGAAGAAGGACGGGTCTCATCACACTAGTTCTAAGGATTGATGATCTTTTTTACCAGCTTCAGGGTGCATCATGGTTCTCCAAGATTGATTTGCGGTCTGGGTATCCTCAGAGGCGGGTCAGGGACGAGGATGTATATAAGATAGCTTTTCGGACTCGATATGGTCATTGTGAGTTTGTGGTGATGCCGTTTGGGTACACCAATGCTCCAACCACGTTCATGGATCTCATGAACTGCGTGTGCAGACCGATGCTGGATCGGTCTGTGATGGTATTCATCGATGATATCTTGGTTTATTTCAAGACTCAGGAGCAGCACGAGGAGCACTTGAGGGAAGTGCTGGAGACGTTGAAGATGGAGAGACTTTTTGCAAAGTTCTCCAAGTGTGGGTTTTGGTTGCGCGAGGTGCAGATTCTGGGCCACCTTGTCAAATAGAAGTTTATGTTGGTTGATCCTTCCAAGGTCGATGTCGTGATGTAGTCGGAGGTTCCGAGGTCTCCATCTGAGTTTCGTAGTTTTCTTGGTTTGGCTGGTTATTATCGGAGGTTCATCCATGATTTCTTCAAGATAGCTGTTCCTTTGACCCGAATGACGAAGAATATAGTTACCTTTCACTGGGACCTGAGCAGCAGGCAGCTTCCGAGAGTCTGAGACATCGGTTGTGATGCTTCGATCACAGGTTTGGGGGTAGTGCTGATGTAGAGGGGTTGTGTGATCGCTTATGCTTCAAGGCAGCTGAAGCCTGATGAGGCGAATTATCCGACGCATGATTCGGAGTTAGGGGCCATGGTTTTTGCCCTCAAGATTTGGCGACATTAACTCGATGGGGTCCGTTGTACTATTTACACGGATCTAAAGAGTCTGAGGTACTTGATGGACAAAACGAATCTGAATATGAGGTAGCGTTGATGGTTGGATGTGGTGAAGGATAATGATTTCGAGATCCTTTATCACTCGGGGAAGGCCAATGTGGTGGTCGATGCTCTCAGCTGCAAGACGGTCATAGCTCCGATAACAGACATATGTTTGAGGATGACAGTGATTACTCCATTGTTGGTGTGGATTCATGAGGCTCAAGTCGAGGCTATCAAGGGAGAGAACCAGAAGAGCGAGCGCGTTGTGGGTTAGGTGGATTCCTTTGATTATGATAGTTGTGGATTGTTAATTTTGCATACGCGAGTTTTGGTTTAGTATTGGGGAGGTGTGTGTCAGATTCTGACGGAAGAGGATCACAAGTCGAGGTTCTCCATTCATCTCGGGGCGATAAAGATGTATAAGGATCTTCGTCCTGATTATTAGTGGCCTTGCATGAAGCGAGATGTGGCTTGGTACGTTGAGCGGTGCTTGAATTGTAGGAAAGTCAAGGCTGAGCATTAATGACCTCACCACAAGATGCTACTGTTGAAGATTCATTTATGGAAATGGGAAGACATCACCATGGATTTTATCACGAAGCTTCCCAGGAGTGCGTGCGGAGTGGATTCGATTTGGCTCATCATAGATCGTTTAACCAAGAGCATGCATTTTATTCCAGTTCAGGAGAGTATTTTCTGCAGAGAAGTTGGTTGAGGTTTATATCAGGGAGTTGGTGGCATGTCATGGGGTGCCAGTATCAGTGGTATCTGAGAGGGATGTTCGTTTTACTTCTAGATTTTGGAAGAGGTTTCACGATGAGTTGGGCACTCATCTTCATTTCAGTACAACATTCCATCCGCAGACCAATGGTCAGAGTGAGTGGACTATTCAGACTGTAGAGGATATGTTGTGTGCGTGCGTGTTGGACTTTGGAGGGAGTTGGGATACGCATCTTCCATTAGCAGAATTTTCATATAACGACAGTTATCACGCTAGCATTGATCGACATCCTTTTGAGATGCTTAATGGGAGGAAATGCAGGACCCAAATTTGTTGAGGCGCAGTCGGTCAGCGCGTTATGGGTAGTACCGAGGTGGTGCTCAAGACCAATGATCTGATTCAGCAGGTTCGGATTAGGCTCTAGACAACTCAAAGTCGGCAGAAGAGTAATGCCTATAGGTGCCAGTCAGACTTAGAGTTCTAGGTGGGAGCTATGGTTCTCCTGAATGTGTCACCTTGGAAAGGTGTCATCTGGTTCAGGAAGCGAGGCAAGGTAGGCCCCAGGTATAGTGGTAATTTTAGGGTTATGGCTGAGGTAGGCCGGGGTTTCTTATCGCTTGGATCTTCCAGTTGAGCTCAGTCAGATTCATAGCACGTTTCATGTCTCTCAGCTACGGAAGTGTTTAGTGGATGATTTTGCAGTGGTACCATTGGAGGATATTCAGGTGGATGACCGCCTGAACTATATTGAGATACCGGTGGCGATCTTGGATCGGAAGAAAAGACCTCAAGGAACAAGGTTGTCGAGCTAGTGAAGGTGCAATGGTAGCACCGCAAGGGATCAGAGTGGACAAGGGAGACCGAGGATGAGATGAGAGAGCACTATCTGGAGTTGTTCGGGGCAGCGGACTTTGAGGACGAAGTCTGATTCAAGTAGGGGAGAATTGTAACACCTGAATCCTGGTATGTTTCAGTATTTCCTTTGAATTATGTAAAAATTGCATTTTGGTCATTTTGTTGTACGCGAGACGTACCACATGGTACTCTTGGCGTACAAGCTATGAAGCGAGTACGCGAGGCGTACCACATGGTAAACTTAGTGTACTCTTGCGAGGGTTTGACGGGGTTCCGGAGACGTACGTGAGGTGTACAACCTTGTATGCGGGGCAGACATGAGGATTCTTAAAACCCTAATTGTCGAAGTTTGACACTATACAATCACCTTTATGGCTTATGAAACCCTCATTTCTCAGCCTCCTCTGACATCTTAGCCTCATATTCGAAACCCTAAGCCTCTCCTTTGTGTTTTGAGCTTATTGTGTCCATGTTAGTGTGCTTTATTCCATATTCACGAAGTAAAAGCTTGGTGCAATGTGGTGGATCAAGGAAGAGCATGTGGATCTTGATTATTTTCTTCATATCCAACTTGTTTGTGGTAAAAAGCTTAGATATATTATATATGAGTTTTGGTCTGTTTTTGGCCCCAAGAATGAGATCCAGTGGTTTGATACCACTCCAGGAGCTATGAGTTGCCACTCTTGGTGTTTCTGTGTTTCTAGATTCATAAATTTTTCACCTTTAGGGTTTAGAATCCCCCATGCATGAGATAGTGTCCATTTGGTGAACGTATGATGCTATATCTTGAAGTTAGGTTCTTTTGGGGCATGCAAAGTCACAAAGTCAATGACTTGATGATTCTAGACACTTATTAGGAATCAGATATGTGGTTTGGACTTCTGGACTTAAGCATTAAGATCTTAATGAAGAGTTTGTCTTAATGGATGAGTACGTTGGGCATACAAGTCTGTATGCGTTGCGTACAAGCCAAATAGCGTGTACGCTTAGCGTACAGCTGAGTACGCCCGACGTACTAAGTCCGGTGGGATTTTACATCTTGGGCTTTCTTTTGGGCTTGGGTGTTTGAGTTCTTATTGGGTCCTCTGAGTGCAAGTGTTCCGGACTAGGAAAAATGGTTGGACTTTAGGGTAAGGCCCATGTAAGGGGTTTGGGCCCAATTTGGAAAATTGGGCCATAATTGGGCCTTGGTTGATTAATTGGCTTTTGGGGCTTTTAGATTGTGAGTTTGGGCCTTAGTCTTGGACCAAGCTTGGTTGGGGGTAAAATGGTCTTTTTACCCCAAGTATGGATTTATGGATTTGGATTAGAACCCAAATGTTAATTGGGTGTTGTTTTGGTATTGATTAGCTCGAGGATTCATTGGGCCAGCAACCAGGGATTTTCAGTAAGATTAAGTAGTCGAGTTGAGTTTCCTCGTTGGACCAGCAACCAGGGATTTTCACCGATGCTGGCCCTTGTTGTTTATGTTAGGGTGCTAGGAGTTAGTGTGACCCTTACATGTGATATGTGTTGCTATGTATACCAGGCGAGGCTTGATGTCGGGCGAGGCCCGATGATGGAATCGTATGCTATTGTTTATGATCAATGTATGTGTTAGCATGATTATGTGATATCTATTGTTTATGTATAGTGGGCTAGCCCCGATGTAAGGCGGGGCCTAAGAATAACATATATGTATACCGAGCAGGGTTCGATGTCATACGGGGCCCAATATGTGATTTATTATGTATTATATGGGTTAGTTTGGGGAGCTCACTAAGATTTATGCGTAAGGTTTTCAGTTTATGTTTCAAGTACTTCTGGTTCCAATGGGAAGAGCTCGGGTTGACTGTATCACACACACCACATGGATTCCGCTTTTTAGATATCACTTTGATTGTTATGATGTTTGAAATACTTATTTTCATTTGGGTTGTATGGATAATGTTTTTGAAATAACGTTTTATTTAAATTAAAAATGAATTTTTTCGATCATATTTTTGGGACATTTCAATAATTTATTCGACCCCTATTGCGCAGATCTCGTTTGAGTCTAACCGTTTTGGGGTTAGGTCGTGTAGTCGAAAGATTATTTTGGTTTTGTTGCATGTAATTTTATTCATGAAGTGGTTAGCTAACATAAATAGGGTTTTTTTCAGCAACTGATGGTAGCATGAGGTGGGGATCCTGGGAGAGCCTAGGAAGTGATTTAGTGTGGTTACTACGTTGTTCAGTGGGTATTAGGTGGTATTATTCTTATGAGAAGGTGATTTAGAGGACTCGCGATGCTTCTCGAGGAAAGTGTGGATAGGTTTGGAAGGTAGTATTGGGCTCGTGCTACTGGAAGTATAGGAACCATAGTCGAATCGAGGGAAGTCACAATGGGTCTAGTGATTGTTTGGGACTTAGTGGCCATGTCTTGTTGGGTTTGAATGATGCAGACCTAGGTGAGTTAGTTGATTTTGCGGACTCGAGGGCCTTGCTCGAGGTAGTACCAGTTGAGTCGCAAGAATCAAGAAAGAAGTGATTCTTATGATCAACTTGAGCATAGAGAGAGAGAGAGAGGGGAGGGAGAGAGGGGGGGGGGCAAAAAAGAGAGAGAGAGAGAGAGGGAGAGAGAGAGAGAGAGAGAGAGAGAGAGAGCATATATGTGATTTTCAGAGATGGGATGTAGACCCAACAAAGGGCTAGATGGTTGGGATTTTTGGCAACAGTATGGCAGTGAGGGAATGCACAACAAGATTCTTGTGGTATGCTTTTCTTGAGATGAGATCATGGGTCTGTTTTCTTTGCAAATTATGGCACATGGATGTGAAGAATGCATTCTTTCATGGAGAATTGGACTGAGAGATCTACATGAACCAACCAAAGGGATTTAAGGATGTAGTTAATACCAATCATGTGTGTAAACTGAGAAAAGCTCTTTATGTATTGAAGCAGGCACCAAGAGCTTGGTATGGTAAGATTGTTGAATTTCTTAACCAAAGTGGTTATTTAGTTGCATATGCAGACTCAAGCTTATTAAACAAGGAAAAACAAGGAAAACTAGAAATTGTGTTGGTCTATGTAGATGACTTATCATCATTGGGGATAACGAAAGAGAAAGCCATCAAACAAGAAACAATCTATCAGTGCAATTGCAAATGAAAGATTTAGGGGAGCTTAAACACTTCTTGGGGCTAGAAGTTGATCACACAAAATAAGGGTTGTTTATCTACCAAGAAAACGATATAAGAAATATACTTCAAAAGTTTGGCATGTTACAATGTAAGCCAGTATCAACACTGATAGAGGTAACTGCCAACATATATGTACATAAAGGAAAAGAATTAGATGATGGACAAATGTATCGACAACTCGTGGGTAGTATTATCTAACTAACTTTATATCGGTGTGAGATCGCTTATGCAGTTGGAGTTATGAGTCAATACATGCATGCAAAGTCCGAAGAAACTTCATTTGGATGCGGCCCGAAGGATCTTGAGATATGTTAATGGTACAATTGACCATGATTTTTTATAAAAAAGAGAAGAACATTGCATGTTGTTTGGATATTGTGATGCTAACAATGCAGGAGACCATGATACCGAAAGGTTAAACGGTGGCTATGTGTTGAAGCTCGGGTCGGGAACAATTTCGTGGTGCAGCAAAAGACAACCAACATTATCATTATTGTGACAACCCGAAATTTCTATTCTATATAATATTTCAATTCATTAGAAGTCAAAACAGTTACTGCTAATTTTCAGACTTTTTGGAATAAGTTTGAGTATTTTTAGGATTAACGCTTTAGGATATATCAGGAGAGAGGATGCCCTAGGGTTTATTGTGTAACGATAAAGTGCCGACACATCAAAAGTTTAGATTTTATGGCCTAAACAAGGAGTTTACGGCCGTAAACCCTAAGGAAGGGGGTATATAAGTGACACTTAGTCATTTATTACCATTTTTCCACCTTTCAAGAACAAATCTCAAACTCTCTCAAGTATCATCCAAAGATTTCTTCAAGATCTTCATCTAGTAAGTGTTTCTAGTCCTATTAAGTGGTTATATTACTTAATCTAGTGTTTTAACACACTTCTATCCATGAAATCATTCCAAAAGGTTCAATCTTCAAGTTTCACCAAGAACACCAAGAACACACACTAGTGTTCTTGGACTTTTGGCTCATTTCAAGCCTTTATCTTGTAAGTACTTCTATCCTAGAGTATCTTAAGGTTTGTTACACTTCCATATAACAATAAATCATCAAAGAAACACCAAGATCAAGGTGTTTACGGTCCAAGATGTTCTTGGACCGTAAACCCTAAAAATGGTACCAAAGTGTGCCCTAGTCCCTCCTAAGCCTTAGTAACTAGCATGGATCCCTTCATTGATATGTTAAGAACTTGAAAACATCAAAATACCATAATCCATAAGGGTTTATGGCCGTAAACCCAAAGGGAAATGGTCTAAGGGGTCGTAAACTCCATTTATGCCCTAATCCCTTCCATAGGCTTATACTTCAAGTGGAAACACTTCTAAGGACTTGTAAAGCTTCAAAACAACTCATGGTCAAGAAAGCTTGAGTTTACGGCCGTAAATTCATGGGTTTACGACCGTAAACTCAATGAGTTATGGTCAATAAAGCGTAAACTCATGTAAGGGTTTCCCTTGAACCCTAAGCTCAATAGCAATGTCCTACAACACTTAGATGCAATCCTTAGCACTTATAACACCTATATAAGGTGTTTAACTTGTCCTAGGATGTCTTAACTTTGTTAATTAGTTGTTTAAAGACTAATTGGATACATATATGTGTTATTATATGTTAACTAGGATCATTGTGTGTGTACAAGTCTTCACTTGACACCTAGCAATCCTATTTCTTCAGTTCATCCAAACCACTCACTATAGGTGAGTTCATACCCCTTAATTAACCTTTTAAATGTTTTAAATGCTTTTATGGGGGGGAATACAAGTTGAACAATTATAGTTATTATATCAATCACATGTGATTAATAGCTACCAAACAAGTGGATTCTTACTTTTCAAACTGTGTTACAAAACTGTTTTACTTCAAACTGTCTTACAAACTCTTTTTCATATCAAATACTTTTATTAAACCCTTTTAATTTATATTCTGTGTATCTATGTAGATATAGCTATATAAGTAGGATTGAAAGGACTTAGGACTGCTAGTCTACCTTACTTCCTGTTCCTTGTTTGGTTGTGGACTTAGGGTATCAAGGTTAATTGTCTGAAGGTCGTTTGAATCCTAGTTATATATTATGTATATGTATATATATATATAAAAGGTTTCGTCTTTCATTCAGTTCTATACCTTTGGGTAGCAAGGGTATACAAACATGTTCATACATTACTAGTAAACTACTATAGGAGTAGTTTAGGAAGATACTAATACTATTACTAAAACAATGAAACATACAAAGAGTCGGTTCATACATGGGTCAATACCATACAGAGTAGATAACAAACAATACCATACAGAGGAAGAGATAACAAACAATACCATACAGAGAAAGAGATAACAAACAATACCATACAGAGTAGATAACAAACAATACCATACAGAGAAAGAGATAACAAACAATACCATACAGAGAAAGAGGTAACAAACAATACCATACAGAGAGAACATACAGGCTAACAGAGGGAGAACATACAATACAACTAGCACATTCTTATACATTATTACATTTATGTGAGCCATTAAGCAGGGCATGGCACTACCTGCCATGACTGTTTTTGTATCCAGAATCTCCTTAATTGGAGAGCATATGAGTTTGTGTATAGATCTATACTGGATTGACTATCCTACACCTTGCTGCTCGCTACAGTGGGACTTGCAAGTCTACGGGTGCCAAACGTCATTTCTACGACATCTTACATTGTCGTTTTACTAGAGTCGGTAGCAGGATACAAGCCGATCACATGGTACTTTAAATAACAATAGGTTTAAAGTAATTAGTACAACAGTACTTACTTAATACAACACTACAGTACTATGTCATTTTCCCTTTACATTTACTTTGTGATATTCACACAATAAATAATAATGTAAGAACTATATTTTTGGTTAATGATAGTCAGATTTGGGAAAATACACGCTCTTAGAAGAGACACACACACAGACACTAGATGCCTTGGTAGAAGGCTACTGTTAGTAGGAAACATAGGGTTTTCTAGGAGAGTTCAAACAAATACAAACTTTTACAAAACTTATACTTTAAAAACATCTTACAAATGCTTTCATACAAACACAAACACTAATATACTTATGATCTCACCAGCTTTAAAGCTGATACTCGCTTTCAAAATAACTTGTATTCTCAGGTCGCCAGTAGACAGGTACCGGAGCCAGGTTTTGAGAAGATGGAGTTCGTTCCAGACTCATCTCTTAATTTTGATGTGTATATTTTTGGTGTCTATAGAACTTGACAGAACACACTTGTATGAAATTATATTATTAATGCAACGGATGATGTTGTTGCTTGTTTACTACTTTGCATTGTTGTGATACTATACATGACGTCCTCCACCCCCGAACGATTTCGCCGTTCCGGTTTTGGGGTGTGACAGATTGGTATCAGAGCCTTGTTTATAGTGAATTGAGTGTATCAACCCATAAAAGATATACGAACTATAAACACAAGCGGGATTAAAATACTCTGATAAAGAGTTTATACTTTTAAATAATAAAATATTTAACCTAGTATACATACTTGCATTCATACTAAAATCAGTGTCACTAGGACAGAACAAAAGTATTACAATTGTTGAACAGCACAAGTAGACTTAGAGACATATGGTCAACCCTGGGAAGATGTAGCCTGATCAACTACATTATCCGAGGAGTGATTAGCATGTGCCTAAGTATGGTTGTGAGGTTGCAACAAGTCTAAAAACTTACCAACACTACTACAACAAGAATAGTAGAACAGAACATTAAACTTAAAATACTATAGGAGTATTTTGTGCTACTATAATTACTTATCTGAGAACTAAAAAGGTCTTTATTGGTATGTCAATAGTTGCGGGGTGGATACATTAAGGTTATAGGTAACTAGGATGGCATAGACTTAAAATCTGTGATATTTGCTCTACTTCCTGTTCCTTGTTTGGTTGTGGGCTTAGAGTTAGGGTCACTTATTCGAAGGCCTATCCTGTCTAGGTTACCTATGACTGGTATGCACTACGCAAATGTTGGAGTAATTGATAAAGATCATCTTATAATTATGTAATTAGTTCGTCTATTTAGTTATTTCTTTATCCCTTTTCTCGCATAGATTTCATGGTTGGATTCCATATCCCCGGAGACCCGTACTATCCCAACAACGACAATGCAGGATGGTTGGGTGAAGAGCCAGAAGATGATCACCCAATCCCTTTGGATGATCACGAAGCTGAAGGCTTTTCTGATGGTTCTGACTCAGAGCCTAAAGTCAACAACCTACCCCCAGCTGCTCAAGACCCAAACCTGAACCCTCGTCCAGCATTTCAAGGACCCATTCCTATGTGGGCCACAAACTTGAATAGATGGAGTCAGGAACAGGGTCAACCCATTCCCTACAACGGAGACAGAAGCTTCTACAACATCACTGAGGGAGGTTCAGCTGACAGGGTCCTACCCATAATGGTCCGTAGGATTGCTCGGAACACCGAGCATGGTCGAGCAGCTATTGACCGAGTAGTGGAGGTTGACGCCAACTCTGGCGTTAACACTGTCAGCATTCGCCAACTAGAGGCTACTCATGAAAGGACCCAGGTCCGCAATGCAGTTCTACAGAGGGAACTTGCTGAAACCCAAGCCGAAGTCAGGGAACTTCGAGCTCAGCAAGCAAGATCTGATAGGCGCGTGAGAGACATAGAACGCCTTCTGTCGGATTCAAGAACTCACTCTAGTAGTTCTCGTCGCCGATAGAGTCTTATCGACTTCTCTGTTGGATATAACCTAGTTTGTGTAAAAACTCTAGTCTAAATTCCTATCTTTAAAAATCTTAGACCTGTTAGGTCTTGATTAGGTCATAGTTCTGTCAAAATTTTTCCCACCTTGGTTGATGTAAGACCTACTTCTAGGTCATTTTTCCTGAACTTGTTACATCTGTAATCCCAATATCTTTGACAGATATCTAATCTAATGGAAATCAATATCCAATTGCTATCATCTGCTAGTACTAGATCATCCTTGACTCTTGCTATTCAATTTTACTGTTGGGCTATGGAGAGTTAGTCCATGGTTCATCCTTATCATTTCCTATTAAATTCTTATCCTTGACTTCATCTTCCTAAACTTATAGTTCAAAGATGCCTCCACGTAAATCAACAAGACGCAATCCTCCCGCACCGACACCACCTGCTCCTCAGATCGATACAGCAACACTAAATGCCGCTGTAGCTGCGGCTGTGGCTACAGCCATGGCTCAATATCACTCTTCTGGTTCCACTGGAGGAGGAACCCCTGTGCAGTCTATTCAGGGTGAAGCTCCCGTGCGCTCGAGAGAGTGCTCCTATAAGGACTTCACGAACTGCAAGCCATTATCCTTTAAGGGAACTGGTGGAGTCATTGTCCTCTCGCAATGGTTCGAGAAGACAGAGTCGGTCTTTGAGATCTGCTCATGCCCGGAGGGAAGCAAGGTCAAGTTTACTGCTTGTACCTTCGAATCAAAAGCCCTAACATGGTGGAATAGCCATGTCAAGTCACTATCCCTTGTGGTGGCTAATGTTATGGGCTGGGATATAATGAAAGACCTCATGATTGAGGAGTACTGCCCGAGGGGCGAGATCCAAAAGCTAGAAGAGGAGCTGTGGAGCCTAACCATGAAGGGCTCCGACATAGTCTCGTATACCGCCAGCTTCTGTGAACTGGTGGCCCTTTGTCCCAACATGGTTCATACGGAGGGAAAGAAGATCGAGAGATACATATGGGGGCTGATGCCACCATACCAGGGAAATGTTTTGGCTTCACACCCCACTACATTTGATAGTGCCAAACGATTGGCACAGCGGCTCATAGACCATGGGGTTTGTACCCCGGCCACAACAACCACCCTGGCCATCTCAGAACCCGCCAGAACCACTGAGTCCAAGCGGAAATTCTGGGGTGACAAGAAGAAGATGAAGGCTGCCAAAAAGCAGCAGGTCGTGGCAGTTCATGTCGCGATAGCACCTGCCGCTGCTGCTCCGGTCAAGCAGTACTCTGGAAGTTTGCCTAAGTGCAACAAATGCAACTTCCACCACACAGGAGCCTGCCGAGAAATGCAGTGCTCAAACTGCAATAGGAAGGGGCACACTGCCCGTTTCTGCAAAGCTCCGGTGAGGCCAATCACCCAAGTCCCCGGCACAGGAGTGGGCCACACTTGCTACGGATGTGGCGAGGCAGGCCACTTCAAAAGGAACTGCCCGAAGGCAGGGTTTGCCGGTGGAGTGGCAAGAGTTCTGGCCATAGGCCACGAGGAAGAGGTTGCCGACCCTACAGTGGTCACTCGTACGTTTCTCCTCGATAACTCATATGCATGTATACTATTTGATAGTGGAGCGGAGAGGAGCTTCGTGAATAAAAAATTTGCTCATTTACTTAAGCAAAAATCACGAGCACTTAAAGAACCGTTCACTGTAGAAATGGCTAATGGAAAGACAGAGCGCACTAGCAGTATATTCATAGGGTGTACCCTAACTTTAGATAGCCATTCATTTTCGATCGACCTCATGCCGATCTCAATCAAAAGTTTCGACATCATCATCGGCATGGATTGGTTGAGTCTTCATCGTGCCGACATCATGTGTTTCGAAAAGGCTGTTCGCCTTAATCTATCATCTGGCGAAACTCTAGTAGTATATGGCGACAAACCCGGCACAAACCTTCATATCATCTCGAGCATTCAAGCTCAAAAATTCTTGCGAAAGGAATGTCGCGCATTCCTTGCTCATGTGGTCGATGTGAGCCAAGAAACGAAAGACATTCAAAACATCCAAGTAGTACACGACTTTCCCGACATCTGTCCAGAAGAACTACCAGGATTACCTCCGCAACGACAAGTCGAGTTCAGAATCGACTTTGTTCCAGGGGCTACCCCCCGTAGCCAAATCGCCCTATCATCTAGCACATGCAGAGATGCAAGAACTGTCCTGTCAACTTAACGAACTGCTCAGCAAGGGCTTTAGAAGACCAAGCTTCTCACCCTGGGGAGCTCCAGTCTTGTTCGTCAAGAAGACAGACGGATCGTTTCGTATGTGCATCGACTACAGGGAGCTCAACAAACTGACCGTCAAGAATCGTTATCCTTTGCCTCGGATTAACGATTTATTCGACCAACTTCAAGGGGCGAATTTCTTTTCAAAAATCGACTTAAGATCCGGATATCACCAACTACAAGTGCTAGGGGAGGATGTTCCGAAGACAGCCTTCCGAACTCGTTATGGACACTACGAATTCGTAGTAATGCCGTTCGGATTAACAAACGCGCCCATAGTATTCATGGACTTAATGAATAGGGTGTGTCGTCCTTACATGGATCAGTTCGTCATCGTCTTCATCGATGACATACTAATCTACTCTCGTAGTAAGGAGGAGCATAGTCAGCATCTACGGCTAATCTTAGAAACACTACGTTCGGAGAAGCTTTATGCGAAGTTCTCGAAATGCGAATTTTGGATCCGACGAGTTGAATTCTTAGGGCACGTGGTTAGCGAGGAAGGAATACACGTGGACCCATCCAAAATCAAAGCCATTGAGAATTGGTCAGCACCGAAGAAGCCTACATAAATTCGTCAATTTCTAGGCCTCGCTGGCTACTATCGCAGGTTCATTCAGAACTTCTCCCGCATTGCGAAACCTCTTACGACACTAACCCAGAAGGGCGTGGCCTTTGACTTGGAAGAGAAGCAGGAGAGAGCATTCCAAATGCTCAAGCGAGGCTTGTGCACCGCACCAATACTATCCCTCCCCGAAGGGATAGAAGACTTCGTTGTCTATTGCGATGCGTCAAATCAAGGACTCGGATGTGTTCTGATGCAGCGAGGTAAGGTCATCGCCTATGCCTCGAGACAACTGAAGACACACGAGGTCATCTACACCACCCACGATCTTGAGTTAGGAGCAGTTGTGTTTGCTCTGAAGATCTGGAGACACTACCTGTACGGTACAAAAAGCACAATCTTTACAGATCACAAAAGCCTACAACATATATTCGACCAGAAGGAGCTCAACATGAGATAACGACGGTGGGTCGAGCTACTCAGTGATTATGAATGTGAAATTCGTTATCATCCGGGTAAAGCCAATGTAGTAGCTGACGCCCTAAGTCGGAAAGAATATTCTGGTCGTAGAGTCAAGTCATTGACTATGACTATCCAATCACACTTGTCCACACAAATTAAGGAGGCTCAGCTCGACGCTTTGAAACCTGAAAATGTGGCAGGTGAATCCCTGAGTGGAATGGATAGGAACTTGGAGGTTAAAGGTGGCGGAGCTTATTATCTCATGGACCGGATCTGGACCCCGAAACTTGGTGGTTTCAGAGACTTGGTCATGAACGAGGCACACAACACTCGTTATTCCGTCCACCCAGGTTCAGATAAGATGTATCTGGATCTTAAAAAGCTATACTGGTGGCCTAACATGAAAGCGGAGATTGCTACCTTCGTAAGTAAATGCCTTACTTGCGCAAAGGTCAATTTTGAATACCAGAAACCCTCCGGTCTACTACAACAGCCAGAGATACCGGAATGGAAGTGGGAGCGGATCACTATGGATTTCGTAACCAAGTTGCCCAAGACAACGGGTGGACTTGATACCATATGGGTCATCGTCGACAGATTGACCAAGTCCGCACACTTCCTGCCTATCAAAGAGACAGACAAGATGGAGAAGCTTACAAGAACTTACATTAGGGAGATTGTACGACTGCACGGTGTTCCCATATCCATTATCTCGGACAGAGATAGTAGATTCACTTCGAGGTTCTGCCAGTCGTTACAAAGTTCCCTAGGAACTAGGCTGGACATGAGTACAGCCTACCATCCGCAGACAGACGGGCAAAGTGAGAGGACTATCCAAACCTTGGAAGATATGCTGCGAGCCTGTGTGATCGACTTTGGGAAAGCATGGGATACTCATTTACCCCTTGTCGAATTTTCCTACAACAATAGTTATCACACAAGCATAAAGGCTGCTCCATTCGAGGCCCTCTATGGCCGAAAGTGCAGATCCCCTCTGTGTTGGGCTGAGGTGGGTGATACCCAGTTAGCTAAAGGACGAGTTCCTAAAAGCACTCTCACAGGTCCGGAGATCATTCGGGAAACGACAGAGAAGATCGTTCAGATTCGTGAACGATTGAAAGCCTCTAGAGACCGACAGAAAAGCTACACTGATAAACGAAGGAAGGAGGGGATGATGTGATAACCCGAAATTTCAGGACGAAATTCCTTCTAATTTCAGGACGAAATTCCTTCTAAGGAGGGGATGATGTGACAACCCGAAATTTCTATTCTGTATAATATTTCAATGCATTAGAAGTCAAAATAGTTACTGCTAATTTTCAGACTTTTTGGAATAAGTTTGAGTATTTTTAGGTTTAACGCTTCAGGAGATATCAGGAGAGAGGATGCTCTAGGGTTTATTGTGCAACGATCAAGTCCCGACACATCAAAAGTTTAGAGTTTACAGCCTAAACAAGGAATTTACGGCCGTAAACCCTAAGGAAGGGGGTATATAAGTGACACTTAGTCATTTATTACCATTTTTCTACCTTTAAAGAACAAATCTCAATCTCTCTCAATTATCATGCAAAGATTTCTTCAAGATCTTCATCTAGTATGTGTTTCTAGTCCTATTAAGTGGTTATATTACTTAATCTAGTGTTTTAACACACTTCTATCCATGAAATCATTCCAAAAGGTTCAATCTTCAAGTTTCACCAAGAACACCAAGAACACACACTAGTGTTCTTGGACTTTTGGCTCATTTCAAGCCTTTATCTTGTAAGTACTTCAATCCTAGAGTATCTTAAGGCTTGTTACACTTCCATATAACAAGAAATCATCAAAGAAACACCAAGATCAAGGTGTTTACGGTCCAAGATGTTCTTGGACCGTAAACCCTAAAAAGGGTACCAAAGTGTGCCCTAGTCCCTCCTAAGCCTTAGTAACTAGCATGGATCCCTTCATTGATATGTTAAGAACTTGAAAACATCAAAATACCATAATCCATAAGGGTTTACGGCCATAAACCCAAAGGGAAATGGTCTAAGTGTCGTAAACTCCATTTAGGAGTGAAATGGTGCCCTAATCCCTTCCATAGGCTTATACTTCAAGTGGAAACACTTCTAAGGACTTCTAAAGCTTCAAAACAACTCATGGTCAAGAAAGCTTGAGTTTACGACCGTAAACTCATGGGTTTACGACCGTAAACTCAATGAGTTATGGTCAATAAAGCGTAAACTCATGTAAGGGTTTCCCTTGAACCCTAAGCTCAATAGCAATGTCCTATAATACTTAGATGCAATCCTTAGCACTTATAACACCTATATAAGGTGTTTAACTTGTCCTAGGATGTCTTAACTTTGTTAATTAGTTGTTTAAAGACTAATTGGATACATATATGTGTTATTATATGTTAACTAGGATCATTGTGTGTGTACAAGTCTTCACTTGACACGTAGCAATCCTATTTCTTCAGTTCATCCAAACCACTCACTACAGGTGAGTTCATACCCCTTAATTAACCTTTTAAATGTTTTAAATGCTTTTATGGGGGGGAATACAAGTTGATAATTATAGTTATTATATCAATCACATGTGATTAATAGCTACCAAACAAGTGGATTCTTACTTTTCAAACTGTGTTACCAAACTGTTTTACTTCAAACTGTCTTACAAACTCTTTTTCATATCAAATACTTTTATTAAACCCTTTTAACTTATATTCTGTGTATCTATGTAGATATAGCTATATAAGTAGGATTGAAAGGACTTAGGACTGCTAGTCTACCTTACTTCCTGTTCCTTGTTTGGTTGTGGACTTAGGGTATCAAGGTTAATTATCCGAAGGTCGTTTGAATCCTAGTTATATATTATGTATATGTATATAGATATAAAAGGTTTCGTCTTTCATTCAGTTCTATACCTTTGGGTAGCAAGGGTATACAAACATGTTCATACATTACTAGTAAACTACTATAGGGGTAGTTTAGGAAGATACTAATACTATTACTAAAACATTGAAACATACAAAGAGTCGGTTCATACATGGGTCAATACCATACAGAGTAGATAACAAACAATACCATACAGAGAAAGAGATAACAAACAATACCATACAGAGAAAGAGATAACAAATAATACCATACATAGTAGATAACAAACAATACCATACAGAGAAAGAGATAACAAACAATACCATACAGAGAAAGAGATAACAAACAATACCATACAGAGAGAACATACAGGCTACACAGAGGGAGAAGATACAATACAGCTAGCACATTCTTATACATTATTACATTTATGTGAGCCATTACGCAGGGCATGGCACCACCTGCCATGACTGTTTTTGTATCCAGAATCTCCTTAATTGGAGAGCATATGAGTTTGTGTATAGATCTATACTGGATTGACTATCCTACACCTTGCTGCTCGCTACAGTGGGACTTGCAAGTCTACGGGTGCCAAACGTCATTTCTATGACATCTTACATTGTCGTTTTACTAGAGTCGGTAGCAGGATACAGGCCGATCACATGGTACTTTAAATAACAATAGGTTTAAAGTAATTAGTACAACAGTAGTTACTTAATAAAACACTACAGTACTATGTCATTTTCCCTTTACATTTACTTTGTGATATTCACACAATAAATAATAATGTAAGAGCTATATTTTTGGTTAATGATAGTCAGATTTGGGAAAATACACGCTCTTAGAAGAGACACACACACAGACACTAGATGCCTTGGTAGAAGGCTACTGTTAGTAGGAAACATAGGGTTTTGTAGGAGAGTTCAAACAAATACAAACTTTTACAAAACTTATACTTTAAAAACGTCTTACAAATGATTTCATACAAACACAGACACTAATATACTTATGATCTCACCAGCTTTAAAGCTGATACTCGCTTTCAAAATAACTTGTATTCTCAGGTCGCCAGTAGACAGGTACCGGAGCCAGGTTTTGAGAAGATGGAGTTCGTTCCAGACTCATCTCTTAATTTTGATGTGTATATTTTTGGTGTCTATAGAACTTGACAGAAGACACTTGTATGAAATTATATTATTAATGCAATGGATGATGTTGTTGCTTGTTTACTACTTTGCATTGTTGTGATACTGTACATGACGTCCTCCACCCCCGAACGATTCCGCCGTTCCGGTTTTGGGGTGTGACAATTATCAATTAAAGAAGCAATGTACACAGAAAAGGTTGTATCAGCTCATGAAAGTATATTTATGGTACTTGTTGAGTATATTAGATTGCGTCATTGGGTTGTTTTGTTAATGTCCATTATGTTCACGGTATGGGCCTGTCCATCCGTATTAATTATTAGGGTTATAGTATAAATAGTGCATGCATGCACCGTAGTTAGTAGTTATTGATATCATTATTGTAACCCTACCACACCTCTACAGTAGCAATTCTTCATAGAGTTCTTCTGAGGTTGTGGCTTATTAATCATTCGACATCTGTTTGATTCATCTGGTGTTCTTATATACTTTGTGTTCTTGTATTGCTTGTTAAGAATCTTATCGATCTTAAAGAGTTTTAGTCTTATCTTGGTATTAGAGCAGGAGGTTGTGTAAATAATACGCATCTCTTCTGTTAGAAGAAAATCTTTAGGGTTTCCGCTTTTATCGAATCCATTGGAGCCGTCATCACTTTATTGACGCTGTTCCTAGATCTCGATATTACCCTAACTCAATCTTTACAAGTCTGATTCTTGACAGGTATGCAGATCAAATCATCATGTCTCTCGACGAGTCTCAAAACAATCCCATCAACATCTCTAACAGCATTGGCTCGACCACAAGGATTCCGATCCTATACACTCATGAATATGAGGTATGGGCTCTTCATTTTAAAGACTATGTTCTTGGTTCAGACGATAACATATATTTGATCTGGGAGGCCATTACTTTGGGTCCTTTCGTTCACTCCGAAACCAACAGAACCATCAAGACACAAAAAGAGTACAATCAACTAATGGTAGATGTGAAAGAAGTCCCTCAAGATGAGAAGGACAAACTGATTAGCAATGTAAAAGCAATGAGGATGATCAGATTCGCTTTACAATCTGATACCTTTCGTCTGGTAAGTACGTGTACTACTGCAAAGGAAATCTGGGAAAGGCTTAATGAGTTATATTCCACCGATGAGGATCTCGAGCATTCCATCCAAACTCTTCTACTTTCGGAGTTTGGTGACTTCAAGAAAAAGCTTGAGGAAAGTCTTATAGAAACATTCAATCGCTACAACCATCTTCTCAGTAAGATGATTAAGCACGGAATTGGCAGAGAGGTGATCAAGCAGAAGGTCCCTTTCATGAATGACCTAAGACCCAAATTGATGGCAGTGGTTTCAACTGTTAATGCACATGAACAGTTCAAGACTTACTCGTTGGCAAAGCTCGTAGGGATTCTCAGGTCACATGAAAGTGTTGTGACAAAAGACTCAAAAGTTGTTTCTAGTTTGGGCTCTTTGGCACTTGTGGCTAAAGGTAAATCCATGGCCGTTGAAGAACCTGAGACTGATCTCTCAGAATGTGATCTTACTAGTGAGGAGTATGCTCTGATGGTGTCTAACCCCATGCGGTTCGCAAGGAAGAAATTCCCTTCTGCTAAGAACCGAAACTGGCAAGGGAGTTATAGCTCTGAGAAGGCAAAGGAGGAGAACAAAAATACTTCTCAGAAGGAAGAAGAGAAGAATGAAGAAAAGCTTTTGGAATGATAGGCATATCAAGTTGGGAGTTTTGAGTGTTCTGAAGCTCGAACGAAACTACAGGTTCCAACCAATATTGGCTCGGAAGATTAATAACATCACGCTGCATTACCACAAAACCAGTCGGAGAGCAAAGGAGAGGGAAGAAGCAAAACCAGTCGGAGAGCAGATCAATGAGTGTGATCAGTTGATCAAGAAGGTAAATTCCATCCCTGAATCACTTAAAATACCCATATCTAACTATGAAAAAGAATTAAATGATTTAAAATTTACCTTTTCCAGTTTAACTGGCAGCCTAAAACAAACTCGCCTCACGAATTCTAACCTAACTGATCAAATTAGCAGCGTGTCTTCCAAGAGTGAGGAGCGAAGGATGTGGATCGAGAAGAAGGAATTAGAGTTGATTAGGGCAACAGATGAATTGATTTATTTGCAACGTGACAATTTAAAGTTTTTGAAACAAAGGAATATTTTTTGCTTAATTGCTAAACCTCTTTATTCCAATATTACTCAGTTGCATTTAAATTATGAGATTGGAAATAAAATTCACAAAATGATTTTGCCTTTCCTTGTATTAAAGGAAGACGAAATAGTTGTTGATTGCTATAATTGTGAATCAATTGTCTCATCCGAAGAAACCTGTAAAGCCTACAGAATTGGACTGGACAAAATTGAGTCATTTATTAAGTCTAAAGACCACAAGGACATGCTCAGAAACTTACTGGATGAAAATGACAGATTTAAAATAAAGACCGAAACTGTACAAAAATTTGATTCGTCGAGTTCTAAGTTGAGTTCAGATAAAAAGATCAATGCTGAAAATACATCTGTATTTGATGAGGACAGTGACATTAGTGAAATATCTGTAGAGGATGAGGTTGACTGTTCTGAATTTATTAATACAGAACCTGAACCAACAAAATTCCTTATATCCAAAAACTCTGTTGAGTTCGCTCGATTGTCTAAATACAAGGTCAAAGTCCTGAAAGAGAAGGTTGTGGTATACCAAAAGGTACAAACAGTACCAAATCAAGTGTACACTACCACTGGAGTTACTAAGGATCATACGGTTGAGCTAACAAACTTAGTAAATGAAGACAACGGTGATGGCTGTGATGAGTATTTTTGGCCAGCCCCAATCGACAATGCAGATGAAACGAAAGGTTTATCGGAACAAACCTCGTGGAGAGTGAAAAACAGATACGTAGCTGAATCAATAAACAAACCATCGAGGTTCAATAAATCTAGTACAAGTGGGACCAAGGATGTTCAAAGTGAATTTTCGAAAGGAACAAGCGAAACTAAAAGTACAGGCGAACCTCAGTTAGTGAAAATCGAACCTCATGCCAGGAAGGCGAAACGAAATGTGAATATTCACAAATCATCCAAGCAACTTGGAGAGCAGAAACGTCAACGGAATAGGAGATATCAGAAAAATCTCAACGAAAGGAAGTAGTTTTGGCAATTCCAGAACTCCAACTATCTACGTAAAGAAAAAGCTTCCAACCAAAAGACGAAAGTACATTCATAGGCGAAACCCAAACAGTGTTCACATTGTCGTTCCTACGCTTCACAGAAATAAAATGGTAGTTTCTCTTATAATTCATCAGTTCCAAAAAGAAAACTTCTATCAAGGATGTTAAAGGGAAGGGAAAGCTCTTCTCAGATTCTAAAGTTGAAACAAAGAAGACGATCACTAACCCTAGGAAGGATAAGAGAGAATTTGTTAAGAATCAACATAAAGAAAAACAAACTGAATCAAACAAAACGAGTAACAAAATCAAGGTTTTCACCCTTAAAAGGAAAGACGAAACCACTTTAATAAAAACAAATGTATATGCTTGATCTTTCTAATGCTTTTCCTTGTTCTGTAAAAAGGCTCACCCGGACCCAAGCAACTTTGGGTTCCTAAATCCGCTTAAGTTTTGTGTGTCATACGTGACGAGCAGTTTGACAATGAATGGTATATTGATTGTGGCTGCTCGTGTCACATGACAGGAAGAAAGGAAGAGCTGAGAGAGTTTTGTGCTCTCAAAGATGGTGGATGTGTAAAGTATGGTAACAATTCCTATGGAACAATAAAAGGGTACGGTATGATCATAAATGGAGATTTTTCAATCCGGAAGGTGGCTTATGTGGAAGGGTTGCAACACAATCTAATTAGTATTTCACAATTAGTTGTGGGAACTGGCCTGAAAGTATCCTTTGATGATGAAGGATCAGAAATTATAGAGAAAAAGACGAAAGCAGTTCTATTGATGTCACAGCGAAAAGGGGAAATGTAGCCCTTAAACCTAAATCCCATAAGAGGGAAGCCTGCTATATGTCTGCTAACGAAGGCTCACTTTGATGAAAGCTGGCTATGACACAGAAGGCTTTCGCACCTTAACTTCAAAGACATCAACAAGCTAGTTCTTGGTGATTACGTGTGAGGACTTCCTCTCTTAAAGTTTGATAAAGATCACCTGCGTGCAACATGCGAAATGGGGAAGCAAGGCAGAAAGAGTCATCCAACTCTTGTAAACACAAAGATCATCGAGCCTCTTGAGCTTCTTCATATTAATCTTCATGGACTGTCTGCAATCGAAAGTGTCGGTGGTAGTAAGTATATACTTATTATTGTTGAAGATTTTTCCCGTTTCACTTGGGTATATTTTTTTAAACAAAAATCAGAGGCTAGTCCAAAGCTGAAGAACTTTATAAAGCAAGTGGAAGTTCAGTTGCGAAATTTGGTTCATAACATCACAAGCGACAATGGGCTGGAATTTAAAAACAAAGAGTTTGAAGAATTCTTAGCTAAAAAGGGAGTAACTCACAACTTTTCTGCTCCCTACACTCTACAACATAATGGCGTAGTTAAAGGCAAAATCGTTCCTTATGGGAAGCAGCCCGAACCATGCTTAGTTTCGCATGTTTACATCTGTATTTGTGAGCTGATGCTATCGCCACAGCTTGCTACACTCAAAATAGATCCTTCTTGAATAAGCGATTTACCCTTACTCCATATGAAATCTTAAATAATCGCAAACCTAACGTCATGTTTTCCCATCTCTTCTGTTCCAGGTGTTTTATCTTTAATTCTAAAGAAAACCAAAGCAAGTTTGATGTGAATGCAGATGAAGGTATCTTTCTAGGTTATTCGCTGACCTCTAAGGCATATAGGGTTCTCAAGAAACGATCCATGAAAACGGAAGAAACTTTATATGTCACGTTTGACGACAACTACCTGAAGAAGAATCAATCAAGCGAAAGTCAAATGGGATACATGTTTCCAACACCAAGTCCAGTCACAATTCCAATAGTTGACCTTTATGAGCAATACATGATACTTTTTGATGAGCCAGAGAAGGCTATCCACTCTGAAGCAAAAGCAGCAGATAATAAAGTCGATGAAATAAAGAAGATAATCGATGATGCCACAAAAGAAATGGAAAGCGAACCTCCAATCTCAAGCGAACCTTCAAAAGAAAGCACTCCATTGCAGGGGGAGGGTTAGTCTATGGCAAATAAATCTGATTCGCCTTTCCAAGGGGAGAACCCATCTCCAACCATGACCCATGAAAGTCCACTTGAGGGGGAGAATTCTGAACCTGATGTTGAAACTGTGTCATCATTGGAGGGGGAGAATCAAAATACAAATATTGATTCGGATTTTCAATCAGAATTCGAAGAGGAAGTCAACGCTGAACTGGATCCTGCTTATGATCCATCCTACCCTCCACTCACAAAATGAACAAGAGATCTCCCAAAAACTCAAGTTATTAGTAAATCATATGAGGGAGTTCTTACACACTCTCAACTGAAAGCGAAGAAAACTGCCTTATTCTCTCAAGTGGAATATTGCATGTTTAATTCATTCGTCTCCAAAGTTGAACCAAAAATAGTTTATACTGCAATCGATCACTCTGATCAGGTTCAGGCTATGCAAGACGAACTCAATGAGTTTGAACGAAACAAGGTTTGGAGATTGATTCCCACGCCACCTGATGCATCTGTAGTCGGTCTAAAATGGTTGTTTCAGTACAAGATGGAAAAAGAAGGCAACGTCATAAGGAACAAAGCGAGATTTGTGGTAAAAGGATATTGTCAGGAAGAAGGGATCGACTATGAAGAAACTGTCGCTCCAGTAGCAAGGTTAGAATCAATTCGAATCTTCTTGGCATATGCAGCACACAAAAACTTCGAGGTATTTCAGATGGATGTCAAGTGTGCTTTCCTGAACGGAGAACTAGAAGAAACCGTATACGTTGAGCAACCACCGGTTTTCATGAATGAAAAGTAACCCAGTCACTGCTATATTTTGGACAAAGCCGTAAATGGTCTGAAGCAAGCTCCTAGAGCCTGGTATGAAACATTAACTCGTTTTCTAAAGATGTCCAAGTTTAAACCAGGTTCGGTTGACGCACCCTTCTTTCGCAAGAAAGAGGGTGACAATTTAATGATCGTCCAAATCTACGTCGATGACATCATATTTGGTTCCTCAAATTCTAGCCTAACAGCTGAATTCCGTAAGTTGCTGGAGACTAAATTTGAGATGAGTTCAATGGGTCCAATTAACTTTTTCCTTGGATTGAACATAAGACAGGGACCAGAAGGCATTTTTATCAATCAGGAGGCTTACACAAAGACTCTACTGACGAAGATAGGCATGATCGGAGACTCAAGAGTAAAGGTTCCAATGGCATTTGGGACGAAGCTAACACCATCTCTGCAAAAACCGGCTGCTCATATGACGCTCTATCGCCAAATGATAGGGTCTCTAATGTATCTTACAGCTAGTAGACCCGATATTATGTTTTCTGTTTGTTACTGTGTCAGGTTTCAATCCAATCCACGCGAACCTCACATGGTGGCTGTCAAGAAAATCTTCTGATAAGAAACAAGAACTACAGCTGGCAGTCCAAGAAACAAACGTGTGTATCATTGTCCACAGCCAAAGCTGAATATATAGCCGCTGCATCTTGTGCTTCGCAGGTCATTTGGATTCAAAGTCAGTTAAGAGAGTATGGCCTAAACATTAAGCGAATCCCACTCTATTGTGACTCTGAAAGCGCAATCTGAATATGTCACAACCCAGTGCAACACTCAAAGATGAAACACATAGCACTGAGGTACCACTTTATCAAGGATCATGTGGAAGATGGAAACGTTGAAATTCATTTCGTGCGCTCCGCTGATCAGTTCGCTGACGTATTCATGAAAGCCTTGCCTGAAGCAACCTTCAACAGAATACTCCAAGGCTTAGGAATGATGGACGACGAATCTGTACCGAAACCACTTTCGCCTCATTAAAATTTTAACAAGCGAAATAGTGCGAACACTCGGTCTATTTCGGTTCCGAATTTTTCGGGCACCGAATTGTACCGAATGCTCGGTATGTTTCGCTTCATCCATCAAAAGGCGAACGTTTGGTTGACACTTTATGTATACCTTTCGTACATTTTATTTGTTTTCCTTTCTGTTTTTATTTCCTTTTCAGAAAAATCTAAAATACAAAAATATTTTTCGTTTCTGTTCTTATTTATTTTTCAGACATATCGAAAATGCAAAAATATTTTTCTAAATTAATTTGTTTAAATTAGATTGTTTTACAATTGCTGCTTGTCTCAACAATGTATCATGGGGAAGGTATCAACTCTTAATCTATATACTAGCTAAGTGTCCCTAGAAGCATGCTGTTGCATGTTCTCCAAAGCCTCGACGACTCTAGAGTGAAGCCTTACTGATTCGATATATACAAATCATTTTTTCCCAGTCAGGTTGTTATATTCACTTAAGTCATGAGCTACCTTACTTTCGGTTCTTTAAGCACCTCACCATTTTTCTCCATTATTTTCGATACCATGAAAGTAACCCTTGAGACTCTCAACATGTACCACTGAGGTTTACGGTTACACAACATCTGTGTTAATGATCTTAGTTTTATTTCACCATGATCTAAATGAAACCCACAATCCAATACCTTACATGAATTGACGGTGAACAATTGACTGTTCTAGTTTTTCACCCATGTATTAACGAAACCACTCATGTGGTATGTACCAAGAAATCTCTTTTTTTTGAGATCTTTATGAAATTTTCTAAAACTAAGACATTTCTTCCCAACAGATCCTGTTTTATTTTTGTTTTTGAGATTTCTAAACTTTTCCCAAGTCACTACAAAATTATCAAACCTACTTGGTGTTTAAAGCTACACTGGCTACACAAGTACTTCATCCCACTTTAGTTCTTATATCAAGTACGTAGTTTGGTTGAAGCGAAAGCCACCCTTAAAGCCGAAATTAAAAGATGCATTTCAATGTTTCTTCACAAACACTTGATCGTACTTCAACGGGAAACCACACAAACATTTCTAAGTCTCTCTTGATTCCCATAGATATAACTTGATTTACTTCTTCTTCTTTGGCACACCCTTGCACGAAAGTCTATTGACTTTCCAAAAGTCTTGTTCGTGGTCACTATGGCTTATTCCTCTTACAGGATGTTAAGGTATCTCGCTTCCGCATGGGATTATTCAGGCGAAAGGAGCTTCGTTTATTAACTTAGATTATGAAGCGTTAAAGGATAATATGAAGAGGCGGGGAATGGATAAGATTTCAAACTAAAGGCGTGTGAATTTGAAACGTCACCAATTGATCACGCCGCCTGACACGCTTCTCGGGATGACAATTGTCAAATCACGTGTTTTTCGGCATTGTTTACGAGATCGCTATCCGCTCGATGATTCAATTCTCTCTCTTGGGAAATTGTATAAAAGGGTTATCGATTCTTACATTCAACTTTACCACTTTCAAAACTATCAAGAATCCTAAAATGAAGATTCTCTCTTACTGTTCATCTTCTCCAATAACCTGCAACAATGGCCGACTCTTCATCCGCTCAAGATCAATCCACTCATTCCTCTTTTTTCTCAATCAAGCCAAATCAAAATTTAATCTTGGATCTTGCACCAGTCAAGTACGATCCCTACATCCTGCCTATAGCTGAATGTCTCAAGTACTCACTGTTGGTCATTGCCCTAACCAAGGTAGAGTCGGTTCCACTGTCAATGCTTTGCAAGGCTTATTCCACTGCGACACACAAGAAGGAAGCGGAAAAGATCATCTTCGAGATCCTTGACGAGAAAGCTTCGATTTCAAAAGCTCGATTTTTCTCACTGCTAGGGCTAACTTATGATGACTCTATGGTCAACCCAGAATCAATTACAACTGCCCAAATATTCGAGATGTTTTATAACATGGGGTACAACGACATTCTCACCACGATCACAAAGTTCAAGAAATCCTCTCTTCCACCACAATGGAATGGTTTGTCTACTCTCATCTTCAAAGCCTTTTCTAAGATAGTTGATGGGTCGGATGGTGCCACCAAAATTTTTATGACAATCCTTTATGACCTCTACCATGGGATTAACCTTAACTACGGATCAATATTATGGGCTCAGTTGCTACAGAGTATGAACTCTTCTTCGAGGCACAGTGAAATCTCTTGTGGTCATTTTTGGACCATAGTGGTGGAAAGGGCAATTGAAAAGCTTAATGTTCCTGTCATGGAGGATTCGTTGAAGGCCTATATCGCCACATTCCACACAACAAAGATCATCATCTCAGACAACTCCAAATTCTCCTTCATAGGATCAATTCCTGAATCCATGTTTTGAAACGTGTCTGGGGCAAGTGTTATTTTTAAGTCATACAAGAATAATCCAGTTTCTAGTCCAAGAGAAATAACTCCTGAGACGCAAAAATCTTTGGACGATGCTGATAAACCCAAAAAGGGAGTAAAGAATGGAGATAAGAAGAAAGGGGTTTCTGAAGGTCCATCAACACAAGTCTCCAAACCCAAGAAGAGAAAGACACAAAGTAATGCTCCTTCCGCTCCAAAGAAACGAAAGTTAAGAAAGATGACTCTGCAGCCTAGCTCCTCTTCCTCAAGAGATTATGAGTATGTTCCTATGGAGAACATCATTGAAGAATCAAGCGAGCGTGACGACTCCCAATCTGAGGATTCGCCTCGTTGTCATTCTCCTCCACCCTCACCAATCCATGAGGTAAATCTTAATTCTAAGATTCTAACTCCACCTCCTTCTCCCACTCACACCTCTATTGCCATCACTATTGCACCATGTCCACCTCCTGTCATTTCTCAAACAGTCACCACTAGTCCTCCACCTGTTTCGTCTCAACCACAATCAACTAGTCCCATTTACATCCCTATCTACGCTGATTCCACCATAGCTCCTACTATCTATATTAAACCTTTTGTTTCTGTCAACGTATCTGATACGGGGGCTGCAACCTCAGGTTTTTCAACTCATTTTTCACCTCCTATTTCACCTATTAACCGTGACGATCCAGACATGGTCTTTTGTGATGACGAAGACGATGATATTCAAGGTTTTACTTACAGTCCCTTCCAAATTAGGACTGAGAAGGATGGTGTGGAACACGTCCCTAAAGCGCAAATTCAATCTCTACATGAAAAGATTGACCAACTGCTTCAATCTACCGAAGTCTCGTCTACACAGGATTATGCCAAAGCAGCTGTGGAGTCTCTCTTTGAGCGAATCATGAAACAACATAATGCCTCTGTTGAAACCTCGAATAAAGTTGTTGCTGATTCTGCTGTGGTTTGCAAATCCACTACCGAGAAAGTTAATAAACTGATTGAGCAAACCACTGCTTTCATGGATAACTTTCAAACAACTTCCAATTCCAACACCACATCTGCAAATGAAGCCTTGAAGAGTCTGGATTCTCTCTTCATGACGGAAAGGATAAAACTCCAAGAGATTCGTGCTGGTCTGAAAACTGACCACGACTCCTTTCGAACTCTTATTTCGTCTCAGCTTTCTCAGCTTAAAGACGAACTTGACACCGAAGGTACTCTCAAGGATTCTCTTGATGTTAAAACCGAAGAAGCCAAGGTGTTAAGCAGCAAACTTCAAGCATCTGAGAAACAGGTCCATGATTTGTTATCAGAGAGGGCATTCATGCGAAACTACATAACTGATGTACCTGCTACACTCTCAGATAACACTGAGACCAGAGATTCCATGATCACTATCACCATGCGTAAGCATCTGGCAGACAAATTAAGGCCAGTCTTTTCCATGTTACATAGTCTTGAAGGTGTGTCTGATCAAGCCTTTCATCTGAAACAAGGGGAGAAAATGTGGCTGGTGGATCAAGAAAGGAAGCACCAAATGTTCCTGTCAAGCCTGTTACCAAGAAGGAACCTAAAGGCAAGGAAAAGCTGTTTCGTCATGACACGATAATTGACAATTAAGAAGACGAGGAGATTTATGAAGGCGAACTAAAAAGACGAACAGTTCGTGACGCTGAAATGGATGAGCATCATCGAATCATCCGTGAAGCTGAGGAAAAAGAAAGGGCTGAAAAAGAAGCACATGACATTTTGCAAAGTAAAAAGGTGTTGTTTCCTAAGTGGACTCTAAAGCAAATGAAGCGTGATGTTGTTGATCTTCCGAGCCAATACTGGTTGGAACCTGTAGTTTCGTTCGAGCTTCAGAACACACGAGACTCCCAACTTGATATGCCTATCACTCCAAAAGCTTTTCATTTTCGTGCTTTCGTTAAAGTATCGCTTGCTCCAATCACATACATTGGAGCTGATCATTTGCTTTTCTCTTTCTATCTTAAGCATATGAAGCCTGAATATGAGACTTGGTCATTGAGCAAGATTACAGGAGTGAAAGTTACAGGGCCGATTGAGACTGGTCGCTTTCCATACGGTAAGTTTAAGGTAGCAAGAGGTTCAACCAATCAATGCTTCGAGTTTACTCTTGCAGATCTTCCATGCCTCAACCCAAATGATTGGATCACTCTTTATAACTTGTTGTGGAAAAACAAGGAAAAGTATGAACCTGTCATGTCTCATCTTAAAATTATGATAAAGTCCTACATCCAGGAAATTGGTGAGATTGATGCTGAAATTGCAGCAGTACTGCGAATGAAACCTTTGGCTGTCCTTAAGGAAAATCCTAAGGATTTTGAAAAATTGAAGCCAGGAAAAATCTACTGTGGATATTGGTTCGTGGTTTATTCTGCTAGGGAGCGATCTGGAGCAGATTTTCGTAAAGGTTGTTTCTATCTTTCAGATAAGCATCTCTACACCACAACCTTTCTTGAGTTTATTTTGGAGCAACTGAGCAAGTTTAGAGGCAACAAGAAAAATGATATCAAGTGCTTCTCTGATATGATTCTTTGGTATATTGAAGTTCGCCAAGCATTATATGCCTTAATTCCAAACGTGTACGATGTACAGATGCGAATCCAAGGCTGAAGGATTCGGGCCTCAACTGACGCAAAGAGGGAGATTGTTGAGTATATTAGATTGCGTCATTGGGCTTTTTTGTTAATGTCCATTATGTTCACGGTATTGGCCTGTCCATCCGTATTAATTATTAGGGTTATTGTATAAATAGTGCATGCATGCACCGTAGTTAGTAGTTGTTGATATCATTATTGTAACCCTACCATACCTCTACAGTAGCAATTCTTCATAGAGTTCTTCTGAGGTTGTGACTTATTAATCATTCGACATCTGTTTGATTCATCTGGTGTTCTTATTTACTTTTTGTTCTTGTAATGCTTGTTAAGAATCTTATCGATCTTAAAGAGTTTTAGTCTCAGCAGTACTCTTAATGGAGGGCTTACATCAAAAAGTTGACTATACGGTGCCACTTCTCTGTGAGAACTTGTAACGTCGTAATTTTACCATAATTTTTTTTTCGTTTTAAAACATTCTTTAACAAAATACGTTTGCGGAAGAATTAGTTTTTAAATTGAAACATTTTCATGTTTCTTTTAGTAACACCTTAGCCCCTCAATTCATTTTGAATTTCTTCCAAGGATTATTTTAACCATATAATCTCATAAATTCTTTTAATTAATTATTTATCTTTTAATTATTAAATAACATCATTTTTATTTAATTTATTTTGTTATATAACTTTAAAACCGAAATAATCTTATGAAAATGAAACTTCAACTAACGGTAGCTAACATCATTTATGGAAACAAATTTAGGTTGTTACATTTCTTCCTTCCTTAAAAAGGGTTCGTCCTCGGAATCTCTAATTGATGGAAACATTTTATTCCTAGGTGACCTCATAGGGTTATACTCCAAAACGAATCAATGTAAAAGGAAACTTGTGTTCACTATCTAACATCAAAACTCACGGAGTCCGAGGTACACCACAAATGAGTACATAAATGCAATGAAACCAACTAATTACAGTCACAAGCATCATATAGCATAAAAGAACATGTACCACATAAGAAGGTACAAAATTAACTAAGAGGTTTCCGAAAATTACCTCATCAGCTGTCATATTGAAAGCAACAACTTTCAGCTTTGGTGCTTCATATTTCCTCTCACTAGCTCCCATCTGTTCCTTGCGGTTGGGACACTGGGTATTGATATGTCCCAATTGGTGGAAGTTGTAGCACATGCGTTCATCACTCATACAATATTCATAACGGTGCCCACCTTACCATATCGCTTGCAACAATGGTACTACTACTACAAGGGCACTAATAGGAAGAGTGACACTTCTTACAATAGGTTGGCTTGTCACTCTTCTTCTTTAGGTGACCCTTCTTCTTTGAGGACTCAAATGAACCCTCAACTTTTCTCTTCTCTCCGTTCCTCGCAATGGTACACCATGGTGTAACTAAATGAACCTGAACCCGAATAGCCTCATCCATGGCAGCTGCCAAAGTGATGTTATGCCTCACTGTAGCCCTATACTCAGTTGGTAATCCCTCACCATAATTTTCCACTTGTAGCTTCTTAGAAAACATGAAGTTATACTTTGAAACCAACATAGTTCCTTTTTCCAGGTCAAGGAACTCCCGCTCGATTCTCCTCATCTAACCCGATGGATAAAAATGTTCCTGAACTTTTCGGCTGAAGATCTCGTAGGTCATGGAACGACGTGATGCCTCAATAATAACAAAGTACGTAGCCTCCCACCACTCAAGGGCCTCACCATCCAACTTCAAAACAATATAGCTGACTTTATGAGATTCAGTGAAATCACACGAACAGAATATCTAACTTATCTTGCGTTACAAGTGCATACATATAGTCAGGTCTGCTCCACCCTGAAAGACAGGGGGTTTGTGGTCCTTAAATGCTCTAAATAAGCTACCCCGACTCTCATCATGATCATTGATGGGCTCCCTGCTCCGCTCCCTAGTAACTGAGCGACTCTCGACCATATCCTCAATAGCCCTCCACCCCCCGACAACATCACCCTCGGAAGGTAGTAGTTATAGGGGTCGCATGGCGTGCTGTAATTGAGCAATGTATGCATCACAAACCCCCATCTCCTCACCACATCTCCTCAATTGTTCCAGTAGGTCATAAATGATGGTAGCACTCCCTACATTACGCTCGCTCCATGTTGATTGAGCTCGTGACAGACGACCATCAGGTGGGGTCTGAAAAATAAATGGTGGTTTGTCCAGGGTACGGTTGTTCTATTCCCCACGGGCACCCTCAATATTGATGTCCTCTTTAGTGCACGACATGATCCTAAATAACGATGAGCTTTAGTTATACATAACAATTGCCAGAACGGAATGTTCAGAAAGTTACATGTAACTGTCCTATATCACTTGACACACACCCTCCCCAACTTAAGAGCATAAAGCACCTAATTAAGAGGATATAGGGGTTTCCATCCCTTTTGAACACGACCTGTGCCCTAGCTCTGATACCATTCGTGCTGCTCCCGCCCGAGCATGCTTAAGTGCACAGTTCTTATGGGATCTGCTACCCTCATGACCTTAAAACGCGTTGTGAAAAGGAAGGTACCCACACCTTTTTTAAGGAAATGCTTCTTTCTCCTTCTAAGCCAATGTGGGATCAGGTGCAACCCACCTTCACCCTCATTATAAGGTTCAACGTCCCCATATAACACATTGACCCGTGTACTAGCTCTGGTACCAACATGTAACATCGTGATTTTTACCAAATTTTTTTTTTTGTTTTAAAAAATGTTTTACAGAATATGTTAGCAGAAGACTTTGTTTTTAATTTAAAACATTTTCAAGTTTCTTTTAATAAAACTTTAGCACTTCAATCATATTTTAAATCTTTCCAAGGAGTTCGTTTAACCATATAATCTCATAAATTCATTTAATTAAATTATTTATTTATTAATTATTAAATAACATCATTTTTCTTTAATTTATTTCATTATATAACCTTGAAACCGAAATAATCATATGAAAATAAAACTTCGACTAAAGGAAGCTAACATCATTGACGAAAACAAATCCGGGTCGTTACACAACCAATTTGCAATCGTGCTGGAAAAAATCCAACATTTATTGCTAGAACATAACATGTTAAAGTGCAATATCACTTTATCAAAGAGAAAGTCTTGATGGAAGAAATTGAGATACGAGAGATGAAGATCGATGGCCAAATAGCAGAGGTATTCACCAAAGAAAAGAGTACTAGAAAATGTGATGGCTTTTGATGCCAGCTCCACATAGTACAAAGAATGGGGACTAGTGTTGAAAGGGAGTGGTAAAAGATCACCACTATCTTAATTGTAACACCTAGAATTTCTGTTTTAACCGTAAGTATGAAGTTTGTTGCAAACTAGGTCCTTAAGCCTTGTGTACTTGGGGCGTACACATGGCGTAGCTCTTTAAAAGAAGCCATTTGTTCATGTATGTACGTTGGGCGTACTCACGAGTAAGCTGCATGTACGTGGCTGGTGAGCAAACCCTAATTTTTTAGCGTTTGAGCACTATTTAAACATCCTTATCCCCTAAAAACCTTTCCTTCATCAACCTACATCTCCAAAAACGTCCCTTGCTAACCCTAATCCATTGTGTGAGCCTTTTGAGCTTGAGAGTGTGTGTTTGTGTGATTGAAGGGAGAGGAAGGTGGTGGGATCATCTTGGAAGCTTCAAGTAATTGTAGATCTGGAAGTTCCACCTTGCAAGCAACCTCTAGAAGGTATAAAGACTTGAACTTGATGAGTTATTTGTTGTGAACTTTCTAGTTTAGAGTTTGTGTACATTTTTGGTCCCATAGTTTTGGCCTAGTGGAGTATGAGCTACTCTAGGTGCTTGAGATGTACTTTTCTGTAGTTTTAAGCTCACGGATTCATAAAAATGAGATCTTGGACACTCCCATTAAGTCATGCTTGAGTTTTGGAGCCTTGGATGACTTTTGGACCTAGGGTTTGATTATACACCCTTTTGTATGCATGTAAATGGATAAAGTAAGAGACTTTATCCTTTGAGATAGCCCATTTTACTTAGACCTGAAGTTTTGTGTATTCGCATACTGCATTAAGGACTTAACAAATTTTTTTGGATCCAATGATAGTACATTGGCGTACTTGGTGGTACATTTAGCGTAGTGATGAGGATCCCTGTATCCAGGGAAGGGTCTCACTACGCTGCATGTAGTGTCTGAGTACGCAGGGTGTACTCAGTCAAGTTTGACTTAGGGGAATTTTGGTTTATTGCAATAGTAAATTTAGATTAGGTCCCTGTTTATTTCTTCGGTGACCAGTAAAGACAACACTTGGAGCAGAGATATGTTCTCTTACATTTCAGACCAGGAGGTGAGTTTTCCTCACTCTACTCGTGGGTCGAAGTCAATAATGTTTGCCCACTAGGTTATGTATCCTAGTATGTAGAACGTTGCTATGTTGTAGTAATCTGTAGATTTGTATGAATATATGTGCTATTATATGATTTATGTGTTGCATATGTCAACCTTGTGCGGTATGGGTTGAGGCTTTACTACTATGTGTGTAAGCCAACAGACATGGGCATTGAACTCTGATGACTGATTGGGCCAACGTAATATCGTCCGATGACTGTGGTCCGGGGGTAATCCAGCCCGATAGCAGCGGACCTGAGGGTAATCCAGTGTAATGATTATGGACCCAACATCTATGTCTATCTATGTTCTATTGTGTGGGATATTATGGGTACACGCACTAAGCTTTTGCTTATAGTTTAAGTGTTATATTTCAAGTACTTCTGATGATTGGGGCAAGGCGAAGATGTAATCGTACACATCCTTCAATGATATGTTTTGGTGATTTTATGATACTCTGATTTTGGGATAATTAAATTTGGATATTTGATTCTTATGACTTGGGTTTTGATTGAACAATTATTTGTACTAAATAGAAAAACGAAAAAAAATTATTGTGATTTTTGTGATGTTACAAGTTGGTATCAGAGCCCTGGTTTGAGTGAGTTGGATGAGAACTCATGTTAATCCAGACTCAAACTTATGATATGTAAAAGTTTTCAAAAACTGTTTTCAACATTGTATTTAAAACTGTTTTCGAAGGTAATCAAGGAAGGACGAGTTGTGTACGATCAGCCGGAGTAAGAAAGTATACCCCAAGATACCCACATTGTTATTTTCTTATGATGATTATGATAGAACTGCATGCTTGTGTATAGGCTAAGGATCTTCAGGAATTGCATGTTAGAATTGCATATATTATGATGCCTGATAGCCAAGGAGAATTTCTTGTATAATAGATGAAATGGACATCATTACCATAGTTGATTAGTGTGTGCATCATAGTTGTACATAACTAAGATTTTATAGCCTAAGTATGTTTAATTTAGTCTTATCTCATGTTCCTTGTCCTGTTGTGGGATTAGGGTATAATCAAGAATTCGACTGTCTATGGAGTCCAACGTTATGTATTATTACATGCACGAGCGGCTGCATGGATGGTAGCAGTGAAGCTTGAGGGATGATTAGCCACTCTTGAGAGAGTGAATCTAAGATGTATCCATATCCTAGATGTGGGGTTTTGTATTGCGTGGTCTGTGAAGATCCTTTAAGACAAATACAAGTAGGTGAGGAAGGTAGTATGGAAGGAAGTCACGAACCCCGAGGGGTTAATTTTCTATAATAATGGTAATAGTATGAATTATGGAATTTCTAATATAATTTGGTTCATTTTCAGTATGGTGTACACGAGAGGTTCTGGATCGGGAGCTGGCAGCCTGGAGATGCCAGGATTGACAGATGATGACATTCGTGAATTAATCGACACTGAGGTAGCTGTTGCTATCCGGGATGCCATTTCGAGCTCTTTGGGTATATCAGTATCGCGATGATTGAGATGTTCGATGAGTGGTACGTCGTTGTGTCTGAGGCTGTTGCTGCAGCTACCGCAGCTGTTACTGCTACGGGGGTTCAAGGGAGAGGATCATTCCAATTCAGGACTTCAGCAAAACAAAGCCCCCAGAGTTCGACATGGTGAAGGACCCGATGGTAGCCATGAGATGGATTTATGTCACACCCTTCCCGGCCGATGGCGGAAAACGCCGAGTGGTGACGGTATAAAAATTTCCTAAATCACAATGTTCCAATCATTTAGTTTTACTAAAGGGAATCTACAAGTCTTCATGCCGATAATCCTTTCCAAACTTGATATCTTACTCTTTCCTAGGAACACATGTGATTTTTGAAAACGTTAACATAATGTTGGTGAGTACACATGTTTTTGGAGTTTCGACTTTTATTTGGTTGTATAATTTAAGAATCCTTTTCTTTTAGAAAAACTTTTCCTAAAGTATTTTATCAACCCTATCTTACTATCTTTTAGTATATCTAACGATCCTATCTTATTATCTCTAGTATATATAATGATCCTATCTTATTATCTTTTAGGATATCTAACAATCCTAACGTATTTTATCTACCATTCCAATGCGTCCATATATGGTAGTCTGAACTCTAAGGTGATCTAATGTATTACCATGAGCCCATATAATCGACACTGTTTGAATAAAATTGTGCCCATCCATGACGTTTCATCAGACATCGAATAGTGAATAATAAGAAAGTTATCATGCCTGGATTGTATCTAGAATCACAGGTGGGGTTGTCAGACCCCGTATAGATCTATACATGTCTTTCTAGGTCTCGCAAAATTAATGATTATAGGTATCTGGGGAATGCCGAATTTAATCAAGGCCTTTGGATGAATTATCAGCTCACTAACGCATTGATCTTAGGTTTTTATATTTTTTTCGTTTATTTTAATCCTTCCTAGGGATTTCCTATAATTATCGCAATATAAGTATCTTATATTTGATAGGTATAATCTTTTATCTTAATCCTACTTAGGGATTTACTATAACTATCATCATATCTATCTTTAGCGTATATTTGCTAATTATAATCTTTGATCTCATAATTATTTGGTATATATAAGTATTCATATATATACCCTAACTATGGTTATTACAAATAGGATATTTAGGTAGAGTAACAACTAAGTACAGTGCATATCCCTACATTAGACCAACATAACTTCTAGGTACTATGTTATCATGGGGAATTGGCTATTATAACAACTAGGTATTATCTCTTCTGATTCTATCAGACATCATATTTCTTAGGCATAATGTCATAGTTTAAAACTAGGCATAGTAGCTATAGCAACATTATCCTAATGCTTTAAGCTTTGCAAAATGATTTGATATTTATAACGATAAATATATTTTTATAAAACCATTTGATAAGCATGTATCTCCCCTTAAAACATTTAAAATAGTGAAAATACGGGACTCACTTTCGTAGCGTATTCTAAGCATCCGAGCCATTGCATACGAAGCTTCGCGTCATCAAGAGGGTCTCCGAAACAGCTTGAGAGGTATAGAGAGACGATTTGGAAGAGTTTGTGGGATGAGAAAAATCAGAAGTGAGCACCTCTATTTATAGAGGGTGTGCAGCGTGCACTTGCTATGTGGCTCCATCTGGAGTTTGCCACGTGTCACTCTTCTAATGGTCGACGTCTCCTAAATTTTTGACGAATACGGGTGTCAGGTGCGCGCGCTGCAGTGACGTGCACCTGGCGTGCACCCTAAATCTTTTATAAAAATTCATATCTCCTTCATATGAATCTTTTTTTAACCTCTTTATATATTTGTGTAGCTCTCTACTAGTACTACAATTTTCATTAAGGCCGCGTTGCCAAATTTTGACTTTTGTTTTTAACCCGTATTTTATAATTTTTTAACCCGTATCTCCTTCATACGAACTCTGGTTTTGACCTTTTTCCTTTCAAAGTCCTTATCTCACGGGTTACTACGATTTTCCTTTTAGTGATGCTATCCAAAACTCAACCGATCTATTTATTCTATTTAGACGTTAATAACGTTTACTAACGTGGTTGGTTTTTATGTTTATAAAATCATAACTCCTCCAATCAGGTCAGATTTTTGCAACACTTATATCCTTGCAACCACTTTACTGTGTACTTTCCAGGTACACTAATCGTCATAAGAATGATATAACTTCTTGGTCATTCATTTTTGACCCTATTATCATTATCTAACTGATCATATTTTCCTTTAATATGAAAAGTTCTATCATTATCATTGGTTGATGCTAATCTGTAGTGACAATTGGTGATGGGAAATTCCCAATTGTTACATTTTCCCCCTGTTTTAGGAATTTCGTCCTTGAAATTCAAACCTTATGGTAATCTCGAGTGGGAGACCATTTTCTTCATCAGAGTGTTGATTCCTTTTTCCTATTTTTTGGGATAACTAAATTTCCTCTTTAGTTATTTAGTTCTAATTTTTCTACTTTATCATTACCATCTAATATTTGTATTTTTAAATCCTTTTTTATCTTATCTTAATTTTACACCAATATGAAACCTAAATCTCTTATTTTAAATATGGTGTGGATTTATGGAAGGATTACTATTTTTATTTACCTATCATAATCATATATACACATTAGAACTTTATATATAACAATCTTAGAGTACACTCACAAGGGTTTCAAATTCCTTTGTCTAACAATTACATAATTATGGCGATGAGTCAACTTCCTAAACCTTTTTATTCTGACACCTAGTATTTCCCCATACTAGTCTGGTTGACGTCTACAAAACGGGAGAAAAATTCAAATTAGTTGATTGAGTCCTCAATAAAACACCCAAATAAGATATTAAGGCTAGGACCCAACACAATATTCTACAACTCGGAAGAGGGATGCCGTAATCCAGTTGCAAAACATTTGAAGGTAGGTAAATGATGATTTACCAATTTTCACCATGATAAACGAAAAAGAAATTCAAGGACCCGATCCTAGCCATGATTTGAATTGCTGTCACACCCTCCTCGGCCGATGGCGGAAAGTGCCGAGTGGTGACGGTATAAAGATTTTGATAAATCACAGAACGCCAACCATTTACCTTTACTAAACAGAATTTACAAGTCTTCATGCCGATAATCCTTTCCAGACTTGATCTCTTACTATTTCCTAGGAACACATGCGATGTTGGTGAGTGCACAAGTTTTTGATGGGTTATGAGCATAACATCATTCCTATGGTGTTCATGCAACCCTAATTGCTTTGATCTAGTTTTTTCTAATTTGAACATACAACATTGAATACCAAAGCAATAAGCCCTAGTTCTAGCATTCTATAATCGAAATTGAGATATGATTAGGGTTTAGATCTTACCTTGATTGTTATGTAGCAATAACAATCACAATACTTCTTGATCTTGACTTCTGAAAGCTTAGTGCCCCCAAGTGTTGCACCTCTAATGGAGTCATAAACACCATTAGGAACAAGAATGAACAAGAGAGATAGGAGAGGCACCAAAAACGTCCAAGATACTCTTAGAAATGCTTCGCCATGTTTTTGAGAGCCTTAGGGGTCCTTATATAGTTGAGGTTAATAGGGTTTTCAACTTGGAAACCCTAATCCAGTTGCTTAGTCCTTAAGCAGCCCAAGGATCCTTCTAGAAGGCCCCTTGGACGATTTCTATATGGACTCCCATCTAGAATTTGTCCATTGCTTCCTTACGGATCTTAAGCCCAACTTTGTAACTATCTTATAGTTATAGTATCAGTCCCCTTAATTTAATAATTTCTTTTGACCACAAAATTAGTTCTAAATTAATTCTTGATCAATATTAATTAAACAATATGATTTCTCTTTTAATATATTATTCACATAATATATTAATAAATCATAATTAATCCTCTTTCTTCATAATTCATCCTATCAGTTGCTATGGTGAAGGCAACCAAAAGGACTATGCTCATAATCGGGTCAAGTACATACCAAAACAATTATGGGCTTAGACACCAAATCCAACAGTCTCCCACTTGGATAAATCTAATAACTATTTTGCAACTACGATTTCAGAACCTGATTAGCAATCGTAGCTTTCAAAAGCCGCTGTCAACTCTGATCTTATCAGGAACGCGGCCTTTAGATAAGGGATCATATATTCCTCCAATCTAGATATCGTATAGACATGAGACATGGATTGTAATCATTCTCTCAGTCTATGTGTTGTTTCCCGATTTCTGATTTATGACGACTGACAACAGACTACAATTGAACACATCAACTTAGTCCAGGCTTGGCCAAGCGCTTAGGGGTGTCATCACTAAATCATCGAGGGGCCCACAGATATCGCTTTTATCCCATATTGGGTAAAAGAAACAGATAAACTTTGACTCACATTCTTGCTTGTATTTACTCATTAAATTACACACAACAATATGTTTTATAACACCAAGTTACTGGTGCGTTTACATATGTCAATGTGCAACCAACTTGCAAACTACAACTCACTTGTCTCCGTTTCAAGAATATAAGATATTATCGTCTCACCAATCACTCGTGATAAAATCCGTGAAGCGATCCAAGTGAGCGTGGGTTTAATCCAATACTCAAATCTTCTTTCAGGAGTACTCATGAACACTGCAGCAGATTGTAGCTATGTCTAAACGCTTTAGACAATCTACAGTCGGATTCATGATAGTCTAGCTTCAATACCTACTTCCAAAGTTTTTATCGACTATTGATGCTTTGAATAATCTTATTATTTGGGAAGTCAAAAATTCAAAGTGAAACACAAGAATAATACTAATCCTATATGGCCCCAAACTTTTGAGTATAAATAAAACACCTTTATTTAATCACCATATTGATTACTCATTATTCATTGTATAATGTTTCGGATAATCAACTTATTACTTGAATTATAACAACAGTTACCCCATGCTCCAAGCATGCACACTATGTTTAACTATGGTCCTTACTTTGTCAAATTGGTCTACTGAACACATTTCCAACAATACTCATTTTTCAACTCCTAATCCTTGTCATAAGTGTAAGAATACCAAATTCTTGCCACTATTAGAATATGTTAGATTCTAACATTTTATGCAACGATCCTTTCGTAATGTCACAACACCAAAGCCACCAAGATGTTGCCAATGATATTACAAAGTGCTCTATTGGAGATTGTTGCAAGGCAATTCCATAGATGTGAAGTCTCACATTGAAAGTATATTCCTTTGAACATCCTTCTTGCTTAAAAGTTTCTAATCTTGACATAGATTCTTGATGTCCAACTCCCATTTATGTAAGCATTTCCATATTTTCCATATGACAACACATTCTAAATAGAATCATATCTATTCATAATAATGTCGATATGTTCCATCCAATAATATACTTCCAACTGCCCACAAGAGACCAAGCCTCGGCGAACCTTAGATCGTCCTTGACAGTTGTTTAATCATTTTAGTCAAATCCGGTTCTAGTCCTTTTTCCCTCTTAATGCCCTAGTCATTTGGAAAAATTAGAACGTTCGAATATTACAGCATATGCAATCGATCCTATACCCGAAGCGTATGGGACACAATTCATAATGAAAAAACGTGATACTTTACCAGTTTCTTCCTATAATATTGCCATATATAGATTTCTTTTAAGTTGAACCTTTACAACATAACATCCATATATGTCCTTTGAGTAAATTTGATTAAAATTTCTCGATCCAAGCTTCTAGATTTTGAAATGAAGTATAATATTCTCTCCCTTAATTATAGCAAACCAACTTTTTCAACCCCTGCAACTTTGCAAAGTGAAACTTTTGTTTTCTATAATTAATATTGCTAACTTGCAACACTTAAATAATAATCATGCTCCCACTAACATGATAATTATATCCATACCAGCATAACATTTATGCTCCAACTAGCCTTGACACGTATTCAGAAAGCGGTTGGACTTCTAGAAATCAATACCTATTGACTTCCAAAGTTCATATTTCTAATACGATATGCTTCGATAAGCCTTTATCTAAGCTTCTCAAACTCATACCCCTTTCCTTAGATAGCTCATATGTATGTCTAAACTAATTCAGAACTTATAGCAATAAGTCCTAAATGATTAGACTAATTGCCAAATCTCACAATTCGAACCATGAAGAGGGATGTCGTAATCATGATCGAATTTGAGAATGCAATTCTCACAATTGCTATCTCCTTAAAATCTTCCTAGTGAAAGCCTTTCCTCACAATCATTTTCATGAAGGAGAGAAACCTTATGACACTTAGATTTTATGGTGTATGTGCTCCTATCCATGTGAATTTGTCATAACCATAATCATAAGATAATGTTTGTGACAAATCCAAACTCTTAAGAACAGAACTTGTTCATTCTTAATTTATTGCCATCAAGGGTCCCACCATTGCTTCCAAGTTATTTAGCAGCTCCCCTGTACTAGTCAATGCACTTTCATTGAACAAGGTGCTTGCAGTCAATTGAGAACTCGTAGAACTCATATGCATAAGTAACTTTACTGGAATGGCATAGAAACAAAATTGTGTCAACTAGTGATTAACAATGGGTTTACTCTTGATTAGTTTTTGAAACTTTTCAAGATCTTTAAGACTCCCACTGACCTCTTGGCATATAAGATTCCCTTGTCAAGAAACATTGCTTGACAAACAAATATTAATGAGTTAGTGTAGATTCTCGTCAAGACAAACATTTCACGCAATTGGTCCTGGTTGGTCTTTGTCTTGCCCAAGGCATCACAACTTACCAATTCAAATGTGTAGGAATAAGAAGACATTTTCTACTCCACATTTGATGAGTGTTATAAACCTTCTTAAGATGATGTCACTCAAGTCACAATCTTGGAGTACGACTCTAAGACTTGATTTCGGAACGAAGTATGATTCACTTTTTTTTATTAAACCATTTCAACAATTTCTTATTTCTCTTCTTAGCCATACTAGTGCACTAAGGTGTCCTTAGAGGATCAATTGTGATATGGTTTCATAATCACTAAATTAATCATAAACCACGATACTTAAGTACTCTCCCATCTTTTCAAATTAGAGAAACTTTTTTCTTTCTGCCTAATTGATTCTTCTTATTCGATCTTCTATTCATTGAAACTTTTCCAATGATTCAGAATCATACTTAATCTTTTAAGCATAACCACATTTACTAAACTTTTAGCAAATCATGACGAATAGTCTTATCATTCTATGTGGTTTATCTGACCAGTGCACAACATTGTGTACTAGATCCTTTAGTCGTTCACTTGACTCTCATGCTTGTGAGAACAAGGAATTAGTCTTAATTTTCCAAATTACCAAGATTTCCATACATCACATGAATCAAATCATATGATTCCAAGCTTCTGTCCAATTGAAACTTGGGCGATGGGAATCTTTCCTTACTTAGAAAATTACGACACTACCACAAATAACATAACTAAAAATCACATCCACTATTATTGCTTATAATAGAAAGATACAAACATCAATTTTCACAAATAACATTGCAAGGATATATAAATAAGACAAAATCAAAATTTATTTTATTTATAAATGGTGCGGAAAAACTTGTCCTTACAATGCAAATTCAAATGAAAACTATGCTATTACATATTCCTAAGTAATCTATCCTAACTCTAAACTAGTAGCTCAAAAATCCGATCTTCGAACCTTGCGATCGAAATCCATTTCTTCGTGATTAGACTCAACTCACTCTTCCTTTAAGTTTCCTTTCTTTTCTTCGATCCTACAAACCAACAAAATGCAATCTTATCACATCATGTATTAAGAATCTACATATTGGAAGTTAATAGAGTTAGATAGTGGATTTACCTGAAGTAGTGTCATACATCTTGACTCTCCCATCTTCGCGATCCTTCAGGTAGATATGGCAGCTTCGCATCCAATGCCCCTTCTCTTAGCAGTAGAATCAAATAGACTATTTTGGAATTGTACATGGGACAATCTCAGATTCAGCCTTTCTTTTTACCATCCGGTCAAACGGTTTGACCTTGGCCGATCCCTTTCCATTGGGAAGAGAAGACTTTTCTGGACTTCCAATGTTGCCATTGTCAATGTCCATGGAAGTTTGGGAGGTTGATCTACCAGTCAAATTTGCTCTACCAGTGCACCAAATCAATGCTGATTCTCTAGCAATAAGAAAATATGTAAGATTAATGAGGGTCACGTCATGTTCCATCCTATAGTACTCTCTAATGAACTCACTATATGATCCGGAAAGTGATTGAAGAACCAAGTCAACAACCAGCTTCCTTGAGACAATGACACCCAACATTCCCAACCTATCAATATGCAACTTCATATCCAAGACATGAGCACATATAGACTTTCCATCTTCGTGTTTGTTTGCCAATAGGGCTTGAGTGACCTTGAACTTTTCAAGCCTTCAAACACGTTGGGTCAGGGAGAATAATAGGAGGGGTGGAGGAAGTGAAGCATGATTTCTCTTTCCACAATCCAATCGTGGAACATCATCTTCATGTGGAAAACCTTTTCCAAAGGATTTCGGAAGACCATGGTTGTTAGATTTTGACATCTACAAAACGGGAGAAAATTTCAAGTTAGTTGATTGAGTCCTTAATAAAACACCTAAATGAGATATTAAGGCTAGGACCCAACACAATATTCTACAACTCGGAAGAGGGATGCCGTAATCCAGTTGCAGAACATTTGAAGGTACTCGATCCTATACCCAAAACGCCAACCATTTACCTTTACTAAACAGAATTTACAAGTCTTCATGCCGATAATCCTTTCCATACTAAATCTCTTACTATTTCCTAGGAACACATGCGATGTTGGTGAGTGCACAAGTTTTTGATGGGTTATGAGCATAACATCATTCCTATGGTGTTCATGCAACCATAATTGCTTTGATCTAGGTTTTTCTAATTTGAACATACAACATTGAATACCAAAGTAATAAACCTTAGTTCTAGCATACTATAATCGAAATTGAGATATGATTAGGGTTTAGATCTTACCTTGATTGTTATGTAGCAATAACAATCACAATACTTCTTGATCTTGACTTCTGAAAGCTTAGTGCCCCCAAGTGTTGCACCTCTAATGGAGTCACAGACACCATTAGCAACAAGGGCAAACAAGAGAGACAGTAGAGGCACCAAAAACGTCCAAGATACTCTTAGAAATGCTTAGCCACGTGTTTGGGAGCCTTAGGGGCCCTTATATAGTTGAGGCTACTAGGGTTTTCAACTTGGAAAACCTAATCCAGTTGCTTAGTCCTTAAGCAGCCCACAGATCCTTCTAGAAGGCCCCTTGGACAATTTCTATATGGACTCCTATAGAGAATTTGTCCATTGCTTCCTTATGGATCTTAAGCCCAACTTTGTAACTATCTTAAACTTATAGTATCAGTCCCCTTAATTTAATTAATCTCTTTTGACCCCAAAATTAATTTTAAATTAATTCTTGATCAATATTAATTAAACAATATGATTTCTCTTTTAATATATTATTCACATAATATATTAATAAATCATAATTAATCATCTTTCTTCATAATTCATCCTATCAGTTGCTATGGTGAAGGCAACCAAAAGGACTATGCTCATAATCGGGTCATGTACATACCAAAACAATGGGCTTAGACACCTAATCCAACACTCTCCCACTTGGATAAGTCTAATAACTATTTTGCAAGTACGACTTCAGAACCTGATTAGCAATCGTAGCTTTCAAAATCCGCTGTCAACTCTGATCTTATCAGTAACGCGCCCTTTAGATAAGGGATCATATATTCCTCCATTCTAGATATCGTATAGACATGAGAGATGGATTGTAATCATTCTCTCAGTGTATCTGTTGTTTCCTGATTTCCGATTTATGACGGTTGACAACAGACTACAATTGAACACATCAACTTAGTCCAGGCTTGGCCAAGCGCTTAGGGGTGTCATCACTAAATCATCGAGGGGCCCACAGATATCGCTTTTATCCCACATTGGGTAAAAGAAACAGATAAACTTCGACTCACATTCTTGCTTCTATTTACTCATCAAATTACACACAACAATATGTTTTATAACACCAAGTTACTGGTGCGTTTACATATGTCAATGTGCAACCGACTTGCAAACTACAACTCACTTGTCTCCGTTTCAAGAATATAAGATAGTATCGTCTCACCAATCACTCGTGATAAAATCCGTGAAACGATCCAAGTGAGTGTGGGTTTAATCCAATACCCAAATCTTATTTCAGGAGTACTCATGAACACTGCAGCAGATTGTTGCTATGTCTAAACGCTTTTGACAATCTACAGTCAGATTTATGACAGTCTAGCTTCAATACCTACTTCCAAAGTTTTTATCGACTATGGATGGTTTGAATAATCTTATTATTTGGGAAGTCAAAAATTCAAAGTGAAACACAAGAATAAAACTAATCCTATATGGCCCCAAACTTTTGAGTATAAATAAAACACGTTTATTTAATCACCATATTGATTACTCATTATTCATTGTATAATGTTTCGGATAATCAACTTATTACTTGAATTATAACAACAGTTGCCCCATGCTCCAAGCATGCACACTATGTTTACCTATGGTCCTTACTTTGTGAAATAGATCTACTGAACACATTTCCAACAATACTCATTTCACAACTCCTAATCCTTGTCATAAGTGTAAGAATACCAAATTCTTGCCACTATTAGAATATGTTAGATTCTAACATTTTATGCAACGATCCTTTCGTAATGTCACAACTCCAAAGCCACCAAGACGTTGCCAATGATATTACAAAGTTCTCTATTGGAGATTGTTACAAGGCAATTCCATAGATGTGAAGTCTCGCATTCAAAGTACATTCCTTTGAACATCCTTCTTGCATAAAAGTTTCTAATCTAGACATAGATTCTTGATGTCCAACTCCCATTTATGGAAACATTTCCATATTTTCCATATGACAACACATTCTAAATAGAATCATATCTATTCATAATAATTTCGATATGTTCCATCTAATACTATACTTCCAACTGCCCACAAGAGACCAAGCCTCGGCGAACCTTAGATCGTCCTTGATAGTGTTTAATCATTTTAGTCAAATCCGGTTCTAGTCCTTTTTCCCTCTTAATGCCCTAGGCATTTGGAAAAATTAGAACGTTCGAATATTACAGCATATGCAGTCGATCCTATACCCGAAGCGTATGGGACACAAATCCAGTTTCTTCCTATAATATTGCCATATATAGAATTCTTTTAAGTTGAACCTTTACAACATCACATCCATATATGTCCTTTGACTAAATTTGATTAAAATTTCTCGATCCAAGCTTTTAGATTTTGAAATGAAGTATAATATTCTCTCCCTTAATTATAGCAAAACAACTTTTTCAACCCCTACAACTTTGCAAAGTGAAACTTTTGTTTTCTATAAATAATATTTCTAACTTGCAACACTTAAAATAATAATCATGCTCCCACTAACATGATAATTATATCCATACCAGCATAACATTTATGCTCCAACTAGCCTTGACATGTATTCAGAAAGCAGTTGAACTTCTAGAAATCAACACCTATTGACTTCCAAAGTTCATATTTCTAATACGATATACTTCGCTAAGCCTTTATCTAAGCTTCTTAAACTCATACAACTTTCCTTAGACAACTCATATGTATGTCTAAACTAATTCAGAACTTATAGCAATAAGTCCTAAATGTTTAGACTAATTGCCAAATCTCACAACACGAACCATGAAGAGGGATGTCGTAATCATGATCGGATTTGAGAATGCAATTCTCACAATTTCTATCTCCTTAAAATCTTCCTAGTGAAAGCCTTTCCTCACAATCAATTTCATGAAGGAGAGAAACCTTATGACACTTAGATTTTATGGTGTATGTGCTCCTATCCATGTGAATTTGTCATAACCATAATCATAAGATAATGTTTGTGACAAATCCAAACTCTTACGGACAGAACTTGTTCATTCTTAATTTTTTGCCATCAAGGGTCCCACCATTGCTTCCAAGTTATTTAGCAGCTTACCTGTACTAGTCAATGCACTTTCATTGAACAAGTTGCTTGCAGTCAATTGAGAACTCGTAGAACTCATATGCATAAGTAACTTTACTGGAATGGCATAGAAACAAAATTATGTCAACTAGTGATTAACAATGGGTCTACTCTTGATTAGTTTTTGAAACTTTTCAAGATCTTTAACACTCCCACTGACTTCTTGACATATATGATTCTCTTGTCAAGAAACATTTCTTGACAAACAAATATTCAAGAGTTAGTGTAGTTTCTCATCAAGACAAACATTTCACACAATTGGTCTTGGTTGGTCTTTGTCCTGTCCAAGGCATCACAACTTACCAAGTCAAATGTGCAGGAATAAGAAGACATTTTCTACTCCATATTTGATGAGTGTTATAAACCTTCTTAAGATGATGTCACTCAAGTCACAATCTTGGAGTACGACTCTAAGACTTGATTTTGGAACGAAATATGATTCACTTTTTTTTTATTAAACCATTTCAGCAATTTCTGATTCCTCTTCTTAGCCATACTAGTGCACTAAGGTGTCCTTTGATGATCAATTGTGATACGGTTTCATAATCACCAAATTAATCATAAAACACGATACTTAAGTAGTCTCCCATCTTTTCAAATTGGACAAACGTTTTTCTTTCTGCCTAATTGATTCTTCTTATTCGATCTTCTATTCATTGAAACTTTTCCAATGATTCAAAATCATACGTAATCTTTTAAGCATAACCACATTTACTAAACTTTTAGCAAATCATGACGAATAGTCTTATCATTTTATGTGGTTTATCTGACCAGTGCACAACATTGTGTACTAGATCCTTTAGTCCTTCACTTGACTCTCATGCTTGTGAGAACAAGGAATTAGTCTTAATTTTCCAAATTACCAAGATTTCCATACATCACATGACTCAAATCATATGATTCCAAGCTTCTGTCCAATTGAAACTTGGGCGATGGGAATCTTTCCTTACTTAGAAAATTACGACACTACCACAAATAACATAACTAAAAATCACATCCACTATTATTGCTTATAATAGAAAGATACAAACATCAATTTTCACAAATAACATTGCAAGGATATATAAATAAGACAAAATCAAAATTTATTTTATTTATAAATGGTGCGGAAAAAACTTGTCCTTACAATGCAAATTCAAATGAAAACTATGCTATTACATATTCCTAAGTAATCTATCCTAACTCTAAACTAGTAGCTCAAAAATTCGATCTTCGAACCATGCGATCGAAATCCATTTCTTCGTGATTAGACTCAACTCACTCTTCCTTTAAGTTTCCTTTCTTTTCTTCGATCCTACAAACCAACAAAATGCAATCTTATCACATCATGTATTAAGAATCTACATATTGGAAGTTAATAGAGTTAGATAGTGGATTTACCTGAAGTAGTGTCATACATCTTGACTCTCCCATCTTTGCGATCCTTCAGGTAGATACGGCAGCTTCGCATCCAATGCCCCTTCTCTTGGCAGTAGAAACAAATAGACTATTTTGGAATTGCACATGGGACAATCTCAGATTCAGCCTTTCTTTTTACCATCCGGTCAAACGGTTTGACCTTGGCCGATCCCTTTCCATTGGGAAGAGAAGACTTTTCCGGACTTCCAATGTTGCCATTGTCAATGTCCATGGAAGTTTGGGAGATTGTTCTACCAGTCAAATTTGCTTTACCAGTGAACCAAATCATTGCTGATTCAGCAGCAGCAATAGTACTCTCTAATGAACTCATATATGATCCGGAAAGTGATTGAAGAACCAAGTCAACAACCAGCTTCCTTGAGACAATGACACCCAATATTCCCAACCTATCAATATGCAACTTCATATCCAAGACATGAGCACATGTAGACTTTCCATCTTCGTGTTTGTTGCCAATAGGGCTTGAGTGACCTTGAACTTTTCAAGCCTTCAAACACGTTGGGTCAGGGAGAATAATAGGAGGGGGGTAGAGGAAGTGAAGCATGATTTCCCTTTCCACAATCCAATCGTGGAACATCATCTTCATGTGGAAAACCTTTTCTAAAGGATTTGGGAAGACCATAGTTGTTAGATTTTGACATCTACAAAACATGAGAAAAATTCAAGTTAGTTGAGTGAGTCCTTAATAAAACATCCAAATGAGATATTAAGGCTAGGACCCAACACAATATTCTACAATTCAGAAGAGGGATGTCGTAATCCAGTTGCAAAACATTTGAAGGTAGGTAAATGACGATTTACCAATTTCCACCATGAAAAACGAAAAAGAAATTTAAGTTTTAAATGAATTGAAACTCCTAGATCTTTTGAGATTCATTGAACTTTTCAATGGCATGTTTAATCTCGATTATGGCCTTCAAGTTTGTGACTGGGATGCCGAGGATCAAAAACAAGGTGTGGATAACCATGTAAATTAGCTTGGTACTCTCGAAGATGTCTATCACCTAATCAATGTGCCAGTTAACCACACATGCTCCATTGATCTATGATAATCTACGAGCTACCCATTGCCATCCTTCATTGGTCTCATATTAGTGTGCCAGTTAATCACACACGCTCCACTAACGAGCAATAAGGTGCAATATGCAATTTCATGGATTAGCACCAACTCCACATTTTTCCTAAAGTAACTAAGATTTGGTAATTTGTAAAAGTGTTCAGTTACTACGTATTTCATTATAATTATAATGGAAGGTTGTGTCCTATCCTACCCGTTCGGCTAACGACCCTCCACTAGTCAAGAGTGCGGTGGGTAAGAGTGGATACCCATTTATTCGCCATTTTATAGGCAATTTCCTTATACACCCCTTATAGACCAGCTTCGTCAATGAGGCCTACTAACAGTAAGACTGACATTTACTTATACATATATAACATTAAACTTTTAATTCTAAATAGTATAAGGGTGTATTTTACACTTTTATAATACTATGTGGTTCAATCTATTAATAAATTAGACTTTTGATTTGATTAACTTAAACCATATAATTATGGATTTATTAATTATCTCTTTTAATTAAGCACTTAATTAATTTAATAAAACCATAAGGGTGTAATTTGAACTTTTCAAAGTACTAGGGTTTTAGAATTCAATATTTCAAAATTAATACCTTTTAATTAAATTTTAAATTCCAAAACTTGAGGACAAGTTTTGAAACCTTTCAAAACATTATGGTTTAACTATTTAAATTTCAAAAACTAAAACTTTTAAGTTCAAATTTAAACTATAAAACCTAAAGGGTGTAAATTGAAACTTTTCAAACTTACTAGGTCAAATATTTGACTCATAATAATCCATATTTAACCAAATCCATTAATTTTGATAAGGATAATCATTCCAAACATAAAAAATCGATTTTAGGCAATAAAACCGAGTTTTGGTAATTATCCTTAACAAAATGTGCTCAAAAAATTGAAAATCCCGGCAATAGCACATTGGACTCGCCGAGTCGGCTTCGCAGACAACAAAAAATTCGATTTTTTGATCTTTTGGCAGTTCACTTTTGCATCTATTCAACTAGAAAAACGACCTAGGCTCTGATACAACTGATGGGTTATGAGCATAATATCATTCCTATGGTGTTCATGCAACCCTAATTGCTTTGATCTAGGTTTTTCTAATTTGAACATACAACATTGAATACTAAAGCAATAAACCCTAGTTCTAGCAGACTATAACCGAAATTGACATATGATTAGGGTTTAGATCTTACCTTTATTGTTATGTAGCAATAACAATCACACTACTTATTGATGTTGACTTCTAAAAGCTTAGTGCCCCAAGTGTTGCACCTCTAATGGAGTCACAAACATCATTAGCAACAAGGATGAACAAGAGAGATATGAGAGGCACCAAAAACGTCCAAGATACTCTTAGGAATGCTTAGCCACATTTTTGGGATCCTTAGGGGTCCTTATATAGTTGAGGCTACTAGGGTTGTCAACTTGGAAACCCTAATCCAGTTGCTTAGTCCTTAAGCAGCCCAAAGATCCTTCCAGAAGGCCCCTTGGACGATTTCTATATGGACTCCCATATAGAATTCGTCCATTGCTTCCTTATGGATCTTAAGCCCAACTTTGTAACTATCTTATAATTTCAGTATCAGTCCCCTAAATTTAATTAATCTCTTTTGACCACAAAATTAATTCTAAATTAATTCTTGATCAATATTAATTAAACAATATGATTTCTATTTTAATATATTATTCACATAATATATTAAAAAATCATAATTAATCCTCTTTCTTCATAATTCATCATATCAGTTGCTATGGTGAAGCCAACCCAAAAGGACCATGCTCATGATCGGGTCAAGTACATACCAAAATCGTTATGGGCTTAGACACCTAATCCAACAGTTTTTGGAATTTTGGCTTTTATTTGGTTGTATAATTTCATTATACATTTTCTTTCAGAAAGACATTTCCTAAAGTATTTTATCAACTCTAGCTTACTATCTTTTAGGATATCTAACGATCATATCTTATTATCCCTAGGATATCTAACAATCCTATCTTATTATCTTCTAGGATATCTAACGATCCTAACGTATTTTATCTACCATTCCAAGGCGTCCCTAAATTGTAGTCTGAACTCTAAGGTGATCTAATGTATTACCATGAGCCCCCATAATCGACGTTGTTTTACTAAAATTGTGCCCCGCCAAGACACTTCATCGGACGTCAAATACTGAATAATAAGAAATTTATCCTGCGTGGATTGTAGTTAGCAATCGTTGGTGGGGTTGTCAGACCTCGTATAGATCTATACATATCTTTCTAGCTCTCGCAAGATTAACGATTATAGGTATCTGGGGAATACCAAATTTAATCAAGCCCTTTGGATTAATTATCAACTCACTAACGCATTGACCTTAGGTTTTTATCTTTTATCTTTTATCTTTTTTCTAAATCCTTCGCAGGGATTCCCTATAATTTTTGTATTATAAGTATCTTATATTTTATAGTTATAATTTATTATTTTAATCCTACTTAGGGATTTCCTATAACTATCACAATATAAATTTTTATCTTATATTTGTTAATTATAATATTTGATCTAATAATTATTTGGTGTATATAAGTATTCATATATATACCCTAATTATGGTTATTGAAAACAAGATATTTTGGCATAGTAACAACTAAGTACGATGCATATCGCTAAATTTAACCAGCATAACTTCTAGGTACTATAACATCTAGGTATTATCTTAATTATCGTTATCGTAGGGAATTGGCCATTATTACATCTAGGTATTATCTCTTCCTAGACTATCATGCATCATATCTCTTGGGCATAATATCATAGCTTATAACTAGGAATAGTATAAATAGCTACATTATCCTAGGGCTTTAAGCTTTACAAAATATTTCATATTTATAAAGATAAATATATTTTGATAAAACCATTTGATAAGCATGTATCGCCCCTCTTAAAAAATTTAAAATACTGAAAATATGGTCGTGTACTCACTCTAATAACGTATTCTGAAGCATCCAAGCCATTGCATACAAAGCTTCACGTCATCGAGAGGGTCTCTAAAACAGCTTGATATGTATAGAGAGAGGATTTGGAAGAGTTTTTGGGATGAGAAAAATCAGTAAGTGAGCACCTCTATTTATAGAGGTTGTGCGTGCGGCATACACTCGCTTCGTGGATCCATACGGAGTTTGCCACGTGTCACTCTTCAGATGGTCCACATGTCCCCAATCTTTGACAAAGCCATGCGTCAGGTGTGCGTGTCGGGCAAGACATGCACCTGGCGTGCGCCCCTAATTATTTTTTAAAAATTCATATCTTCTTCATATGAATCTTGTTTCTTATCGTCTTTATATATTTGTGTAACTCTCTACTAGTACTACAATTTTCCTTAAGGTCACATTGCTAAATTTTGACTTTCGTTTTTAACCAGTATTTCTAAAAATCGTATCTCCTTCATACGAATTCTATTTTTGACTTTTTTCCTTTCAAAGTCCTTATCTCACGGGTTACTACGAGTTTCCTTTTTGTGATGTTAGCCAAAACTCAACCGATCTCTTTATTCAATTTTGACGTTAGTAGCGTTTATTAATGCGGTTGGATTTTAGCTTTATAAAATTATAACTCCTTCAATCGGTGTCAGATTTTTGCAATTCTATATCCTTGGAACAAGTTTACTGTGTACTTCCCAAGTACACTAACGGCCATAAAAATGATATAACTTATTGGTCACTCATTTTTTACCGTATTATCGTTATCTAACTAATCATATTTTTCTTTAATATGAAAATTTCTATCGTTATCATCTGTTGATGCTAATCTTTAGTGACAATTGGTGATGGGAAATTCCCAATTGTTAAATTCTCCCCCTATTTTAGAAATATCATCCTCAAAATTTGAACCTTATGGTAATTTTGATTAGGGAGACTAGTTTCTTAATCAAGAAGTTGATTCATTTTTCCTATTTATTGGGATAACTAAATTTGCTCTTTATTTATTTACTTCTGATTCTTCAACTTTATCATTAACATCTATTATTTGTATTTTGAAATCCTTTTTGATCTTATCCTTATTTTACACCAATAGAAAAGCTAATCTTTAATCTTAAATTTGGTGTGGATTTCTGGAAGGATTTCTATTTTTATTTAACTATCACCATCATGTACTCAAATTAGAAATTTACATATAATAATCTTAGAGTACAATAACAAGGGTTTCCAATTCCCTTGTCTAACTATTACATAATTATGCCTATGAGTCAACTTCTTAAACCTTTTTATTCGAACGTCCAGTATTCCCTCTACTGGCCTGGTTGATACTTGCAGATGTTGGTGATGTGCCCCGACCTTCCGTAATTGTTACACCTAAACTTCTCATATTTGCCCAGATGATAACATCCACAATTATTGCAAAGTATCCAGTGGGTGGTCTTTGATGACGTTTCCTTTCCTCTTTTGCCCTCCACAAGGGTCGATTAAACGTGCCTTTGACGATTACTCCACACTTGTTCTTAAGCTCATTGGACTTCTTCTTACCCCTTATTGGGTTCTGGAGCACACGATCCTTGAGAATAAAGGCTAAATATTTAACTTCCTCCAAGGTTTTGGGCTGGTGTGACTGCACTTCGAATCTAATATGGGGAGCTAACCCTTGGAGATATGCGTTACCCTTCTAGATCTCCGAGTTGACCAAGTTAGTGCATACGGTGACTTGGTACTCAAAGCATATCATATAGAAAGCCAAGCCTGATTCTTTGGTGCTTAGATGATTGAATTCCTACTCTTCTCGAGCCACGTCACGGCCATAACGGATTTTCCTAATTATCTGCTTCTTCAACTCTTCCCAGGGGGTTGCATATGTTTTGTCTACTCCCAAAGTCTTGACCTAGATAGTCCACCAGATGAGAGATCTTCCAATGAACTTGCAAGTTGCAAACTTGACTCTATATTCATTTGTACACTTGCTCTAAATCTCTATATTCACTCTATCTACTCCCCTGTCTCCATAGAATGATCTCGACTTATTTTTGACAAAATCATGATAGTTTCTTGTTAGTTGACTGCCTTCCTTACTGCTTCCCTCATCCTTGTTGGCTCTGATTTTCCCTAATGCATTAGAGACATTACGTTGGATCATGCTCTAAATGGTGGTCTGGTCAATCAAGGTTAATATAGCAGGGTTGTCCTGAAACAACGGAAAAAAGGTTATTTGGTGTTCCTAAGGGGTTATTTCTACTTTTCCATTTGCAGGGTACTACATTTTCTCTCCTAGCTATTGTCTTGAAAACTTTATTGGTACCTTCTGTCATTTCTTTTCTTATGATGACATTATTTCCTTCTTAACGATTATTATAATGCTATTGTTGCTTCCCTATCAACCTATAAAATTTACTATTATAGCATGCTACTGTTTCTTCCCAAGCAACCTATAAAATCTCTAAATATTATTAAAAGAGAACCCTTAATTCACCAATGAAGTAATCAGGACCCTTGATTGCATTATAATTCTATGTTTTCCACCATTTGATCAAACCGCTGACATCATCTTCTTCAAATAGAATTCAAAGACAATCACATTTGATTATAGAATCTTTAATAATTATAGAATCTTTAAATTCAGCAATTATATTATCAATTACAACATATCATTCTATTTATATACCAGATATTAGTTTCTCTAATTAATATTGTTCCTAATTCAACTCCCTTATTTATAGCTTTTGGCTTCAGAATTCAAACCGGTTTAGTTTGGTTTTTTTTAAACTTATTAAATTAGCATATCAATAGTTCAGTTATTAACTTATAAAATCTAATCTAATCCTATTAAATCAACAAAATAATTAATAGTCAAAATTAAAGTCAATATTATTCATAATTTATCTCCCGATATATCCCACGTAAAATAAATCAATTTGAAATAATGGTTTTCAATTTAAAACTCATTAATTAAGAAACTAAATTAATTTAAAATTTTGACTCAATATAAATGATATCTTTATTTTTCCAGATGAATAGTCGAAAATCTCCAAGATGATATCTTAGGATCCCATTTTTTGTGGAAGATGATGATTTCCTTATTGGAAAACAACCTATATATACGATTACATTGAAGCTATTCTTCTTACGATTTTGGATTGAGTCTTATGATTTAAGGTGTTCTTCTTTAGCGGTATTGTTCTCTAATTTTTTTTTCTAGGTTCTTTCTTTACGCTGTTCTCGTTCGTCTTCTCCAATTTCTTGTATTTTTTCTATTCTTATTACATGTTATTACTGTATTCCTGTTGAGAGGTCATGAAAAAAATTATCAAGCTACTTTAAGCATATTAGCTTCATTCATTTAGTTATAAAAACAAAATTATATCCATTATATCGATTTTTTAATGTGTTGACCTATGTTTGTCAAGAGAAATCCATAAAAGTCATTTTAATGCATGATGACAAAACTCCTGAAACGGACCAAAAACAAGATAAAGAAGTTTTTTATTGTTAGACTTCAACTTGCATGAAAATATACATACATACATATATATATATATATATATATATATATATATATATATATATATATATATATATATATATATATATATATATATTGTTCTAAGGTTTTCAATAATTCTTTTAATACATATTATTATACTCTTCAGTTAAATTTTCTAATTTTATATTACTGAATTTGTTTATATTAATGGTTTTAGTTTCAAAATCACCATTCGAGTACAAGACTTTACCAGTGTGGTGTCACTTACGTTATTTGATCTTGACACAAAAAAACTTCTAAAAAAAACTGCCCAATAGTTGCTTCAAAAGTTTAACAAGGTTATCGATATTAACTCAATTTATATAAAACTAATATTTTTATTTTTTGTCTATCTATTTTTATAACCATTTATTTTTAATTTTTAGGAGGGTAATATGGAAATTAATCCATCTGCTTTGAATGTACTTTTGCATAAAAGTTTGGTGTTCAAAGTTCAAATTTCATATCATAATTTGAAGAACAAAGTCGATGGTTATGCAATTTCAAACTTCACTGTTGATAATACAATCATTGCTGAATTGGAAAAAAATTTAACATCGAACATGAAACATTCTTTTACGAAGGATACTACAAACACTACACTTATTAAATTTCATTTTTTATATTTCAGTTGATCAACTAACATATTTCTATGTACTACAAATGTATGCCCCAAAATCTGATTCGTTTAACGTTTTATTGGCAGAAATCGGATCTCAAGACACATTAAATTAGAAGGTTTTAAATATAATATAACTAAATCTAATATGTTAAATACTTTAAAGTATTATTAACTTCTAGATTGACATATGAATTTATTTTCTACATTTAGGATGTTGTTTCGTTTACTGGTGATAACGTCACCCCCGCTTCGAATCTTGATAAAACCACTGCAACAAGTCCATTAACTAAGTGGACATCCTTTAAAAAAGTGTTTGGACATGAAGAATTAAAACATAGCCTGGAAGATGTTTACGATATTGATAATCTGACAACAATGTCCTCAAACAAACGACCATCAACATCAATGACATATCGTACTTCTAGAGAAGGCATGTCAAAACTGTTAATTCCAAAGCAAGAAAAATAATATATGATTTTTATGATTTTGTTTGAGTAGTTGATTGATTTGAGTACTATTGATTTCATATTTTGTTTACATACTATTTGGTTTTGGGGTTTATTTTTGATGACTTTATCTCATACTATTCATTTTTTGGTTAGAATTTTTATCATTTGAATACATTTTAGGTTTTATGAAATGTTGAATTATTCATCTATTTGCCTTTTAGGTTTAAACTCAGATGAATTTAAAAATTTAATCATATTTTACTCTATTATTTCGTTTGAATGTAAATTTGTCAACATTGTTACAATGTTATTCATTAGAACTTCAATATAAATATTAGAAAACCGCCACTTTTTATGAAATTGTAAACTTTTATAAATCATTTAACCGTTCTAAAACAATTATTTATAAATGCTTGTGAAATTATTGATAAATTTATTAGTAAATATTTACCATTGAAATATTATTACTTTTAGATATTAGTGATATCCTACAGTTTTATAGATTTAAATAATAAAACTCATTACAATGATGCTAGAGAGAGGCGAAGACAAAGACTTTTACATTTACAAAATAGAAGATTGAATTCTATGTCTAAAATAGAAACTTTATTTCATCATCTAAAGCAATAAAGGCTTTTGATTGTGTTTCACTTATACATTTTGCATACTTAGATCAAATTGCTTATGTCATCTTGACAAATGTTTGGTCAAACACATTGTCCATCAATGTTCTCGCTGAACCCTTCACCAAATTTCTCTATCCCTAAAATAAAATTCAAAATTCAAATCCAGCCCAAATTTAAAGCCGTAATTCATCAAGGGAAAAATAGTCATCTTCTTAATTATTCTATTTATTTCTTAGTGTAGATCGATGGTACCAAAATTCATCAAGGGAAAAATAGTCATCTTCCATTTAAATCTTAATAATATAGTAAATACATAAAGTTTTGAAAGTAATAATCGGTTTGATACATGTTAAACTACAATTCGATTTCCAACTATCTAACTCAATAATTATATGTATTTATTCTTCAACTTACCATTTTTATAATTTTATTGATTAGATTTACTATATTTAAGTTTAAATTGTAGAGAATTTTACTTGAAAGTGATGAGCATTAGTTGATGTCTGTATTGAAGCTTGAAGATGATGCAAAACTCTAAATACTTTAGTGGTAATATCCTACATACTTAATAATTGAGTATTTCGAAAAAAAAATATTTTCCACTAACTTTGACAACAAATTTGTTGAATTAAGCATATTGTATGAGTATAAATTTGTTTTATCTTCTCACATGTACTTATCATCTTCAAGATGAGAAAGACTTAACCATGGTTATATTGAAAAGTGCTAAAAAGATCTTATTGGTCATACCTTTTTGACATGATCTTCAAATGTTCTTTGCTCCATTCTTTGTTTTTTATTTATATCGTTTTTGTATATATAATTTGTTTCCTCGAGAAACTCAGTTTTCCATTAATTTTGATAAAAATTTGTTAAAATAAGCATACTTTTATGATTATAAATTTGTCCATTTTCTATTGATAAATCAAGTGTAAATGAGTTTCAACAATTGTTAAATTTCATATTGTATAATGTAATTTATGCACTAATTAATCAAATAATAATACATATCTAAGTGGTTGGGTACCTCAAGGACAACAAGCAAACATGTAAATTGTAGGAAATTTCATAATATTGTATTTTTTACTAGCTTTAAATTAACTATTACTTCTTTCACTTGCTTTAGATTCTTGATTACTCATATAGGTTTGTAATAAAATATAATTTTGATAAATTGAAAAAATTGTTCAGCAAAACCTAATTTTTTTGAAATTTGATGGAAATTTTGTTATATATCGATTTATGCTTCTTTTTGTATTTTCGTGTTTGTTGATTTGGCTATGTAGGATTCATTTGAAGTTTCATTTCTCTACAGGGATGTTAATGTTCACATTCCAGTGGAAACAATTACAACTGGTGAGCATTCTAAAGAATTTTTCACTTACATTAATCAAAATTGTTACTTTAAATGGTGCGTTCTCATAGATGCCACACCGGTTGTCACTATAGAGATCTTCTAGTGGTCTATAGAAGAATCCTAGCGGCTTTATGAATAATTTTGTTGTGTTTTCAATGAAGGATCACTCTATCAACATTCATTCTCTAAAGTTCTTTCTCTTATTATCGATATAGATGCATGTCACAACAATAAGACAGAAAGAGGTGTTAGAGACCATTAAAAATTAAAAGGTAAGATATAATTTAAAAATATTATATAAAGTATAAATTGTGGATTTGTGATATTTATTTCTATGAAAAATATGTTGTTTGATTGCTAGGTTACATATCTGGGTTTTTTTTGTATTTTGATTTTCACAAGTTTGATCTAAATTTAATAATTGAAGCGGGTAGGAAAAATATGTGCTAACGATTTTGAATTTGTATTGCCCTCCAGAAACTAACTGTAGCCTCACAGACCGTTCCCTCACATATCGATAGATATTAGCATTTCCCCAAATTCGGCTACAAGAAGTCATGGATGCACTTCTTGAATCAATTCTATAAACTGAATTTTATTTGTTAGTTGGATGCAGTGACCAAAATTCAAAATTTGTGAAAGTTCATTATTATTTATTAGTGTTAACCTTTGTCAAATTATGAAACTAATATTATATTTTTGTTCATAATATGTTTTTTTTTCTTGTAATAAATTCTTTGATCAGATGATATATATATATATATATATATATATATATATATATATATATATATATATATATATATATATGTGTGTGTGTGTGTGTGTGTGTGTGTGTATGTGTGTGTGTGTGATTGGGTGTTGCCTGAAAATCATATTTTAATTATTATAAGGAAAAAATACTTTAGAAATTGACCAAATTAAAACATTTGAATTTGATGTTTATAGTTATGACAATGCACTTTAACTGTACTCTTTATCGAATTTCTTTCCAGAATTTAACGTTGTTCTATAACAACTTATTATTGTTTTTGGTTTTACAGGGCCTATATGAAAAGAGTCATATGAGCCTCCATGGGGATTGGTACACCGAACAAAGTCAGTTCATAAAACTACTACACAACATGTTTTAATCAAAAAGTCTCATCATATTGTGATAAAACAAAGATCACGTGGTTCATTTATGTTAAAATTTATTGTATTAAAAAACCAAATTGCTCTAATATAAATATTAAATATTTTTATTTAACAAGTTTGGTTCAAAAACTCTGAAAATGAATCTAACTAACATTTTTTATTAAAATTTCACCTAAGACAATATCATCTATTAATGTAATATGTATTTAATTTATGTTTTCCGCGTTTAACGCGGGTCATAATCTAGTTTACTATTATAGCATGCTACTATTGCTTCCCTAGCAACTTATATCATGAATGAATTTTTCCTATTATTTCAAGTAGATCCTTCTTCCTTGCCCTTAATTAAACTCCTAAAGGCTTATAGTTTCTAGGGTATATAATGCTCTTTGGGGATAAAAAAAGTTAATTAAAAATATTCTTGTGCGCGTCGGGCACACGATACGCACGTTGCGCACCTGCATATATGCATTAAAGTCGGATTTCGGCTTCATTCGAACTTCTCCCCAACCTTCCCTTTTTTGTTTTCTTGTTTGTATCGAGTGGGTCCCACTTTCACGACGCCTACCTCTAATCTTCGATTTCTTCACTTCGTTCGATCATTCTACTCTCATGTAACTCCTATACCGATCCTTAACTTAAAATTTTGGTTAAATTTCGAGTTTTTAGGGTTGTAGGAGATGTTAATGAAGTGACGATTTCGTGTTAGTTTTCATGAAATAGATGATCCCTAAATCATCTTACACTATTGATTTTAATAACTATATACTCAATTTTTGTTTTAATTCATCTATTGATTCTCATTTTGAGTTTTTATATTTTGTAAAAGTTTTACTTAAATCCGCAATTTTGTGTTGTTTTGGATGAAATGAGATGCCTACATGTGTTCTAGAGGACTAGTCTAATGCCCTTATATGGTCTTCAGGTTGAAAATTAGACGGAACAGCACGTTGTCATGCCTGATGTTCTTCGTGTTCTTGAGGAGCGCCGCATAGATGCATGTACGCCGCGTACAATCGCACGTAGCGCGCATCTGGCACGTATGGTCGATTTCAGCCCCTAATGCATTTTTTATCCTTTCTAACTCTCTCTTAACTTCTTTTTGGCCTATTTTCCTATAGGTGTGGCTAGACGAGATCGACAGGCTGCGAGTTAGTTACCTCCGAACTGGCCTTTACGTCCTTTCCTAGAGTTCCCCGATGATCTTCCTGATCAGAGCTCTTTTGTCTCTCGCCTTATCGCTCTTCTGTCCAAGAAGATCAGTACTACCCAGGCTCTATCCTGCAGGGTGGAAGAAAATACTAGGCTGAGGGCTCGACTGGCGCCATTCCTCACCCGTGTATTGCAGGACGATAGCGATGTTGATATTTTTGTTTGCCACGGATAGCGGCGGGTTTTCGGGGTTGAGGAGGTCATCTACATGGAACTTTATTTCGAGTTCTACTCGACGGTCCACTGCGACAAGGGTTCGATTCGATGGACCGATTCATCTATTTTTTACTTTTATCCTGGAAATTGTACCCCGCTCTTGCAGCTTGAATGAGCTGGGGAGGGCTCTAGGGATTTATACCACTGATGAGACTCCGAACCCTGATTTTTATGCTTATCTTGACATCCGTATCACTGCTCCACCACATGAGTACAGTTACATGCAGGTTTGGGCCCATGCTCGGGGAACTTACGTCTCTCGGACAACCAAAGAGATCGCCTTCCGTTCTCCCATCTATCGGTTGATCCGTCGATTGGTTTCTTCCACCATTTCTCACAAAAAGGAGTGTGACAAGGTTCCTTCGGTCGACTTCTTTAATATATGGTGCATCACTCGGATGGAGGTTTGCCTTCATCTTCCTTTTTCTCTTGCTCTCTACTTATCTACCAGGGCTCTACGGTCTACACCTTCGAGCAGGATCTGTAGGGGTTATTGGGTTACTAGGTTGGCCTTATATAATGAGGTTGACACTAATGGGATGGTTCATGTGCCTATCCGGGAGATAGGTACTAATATTCTCGAGAAGATACGAGTATTGGTTCGGGGAGTGGGGTAGCATTGGAGGATTCCGAACGACGAAATCGTGGATCTGATTCAGCCGGTGGAGCCGGAGAACATCCTTGAGCCTGCCTTTGTGAGGCGTCAGCGTCATAGGTACATGGAGCCTGACCAACTAGATCCAAGTCATCGTGACTCAATGTGGTATCTGATTGCTGCTCAGGAGGAGCGTCGATGGATTATGGCTACAATCGCTGCTACGATACTGTTGGGTTTTGAGCATTCTAACACACCTATGGTGTACATGCAACCCTATAAACCTTGGATCTATGTTTTCTCTATTATACATGCAAATATTAACTATTCCAAGGTTTCATCCTAACTAGCATATTATGAAGCACCTATACTACAAAGTTCTAGTTAGATGACATACCTTTTGATGTAGCTTGATGTCTTCAAGCTTTAAGAGCTTAGCCCCAATAGTGTGGAAGCCTCAAATGGAATCACAAATCACCAAAACACCTTGGAAGAACTTGATGTTGGGTTATGAGCATTCTAACACTCCTAAGTGTACATGCAACCCTAAATACCTTGGATCTATGTTTTCTCTATTATACATACAATTATGAACATCCAAGGTATTATCCTAATCTAGCATACAAAATAATAAATATAACAAGATAGAATACATACCTCTTTGATGTAGAATGTATTCATGAAGCTTGAGTGCCTAGTGCCCCAAGTGTGACACCTCAAATGGTTCACACAACACCAAATACACTTGGAATAACTTGAGAGAAACTTGAACACTCCTTGAAATCGTCTATCCCTCACACTCACACATTAGTGCACGATTTCTTGAGCCATGGGATTCTTTTATATGGTGGCTATTAGGGTTACACCATGTAACTCATAACTTTACCCATTCCTTATGCTCCATGGATTTTAACTTCCATGGAGTATCCATGGGTCACCCCATGGACTTAGTCCAACATAAGAAATCTTGGATCACAAGCCCACATATATATAAGAATGAATGATTTACACAATCAACCCATATATTTAATTAGTCTCCTTTTGATCACTTAATTAATTCCAAATTAATTCTTGATCAATACTAATTAAATAACCTTATTAATATATTAGAACTTATAATATATTAACCAACCTTAAGTGTTATTTCTCTCATTATAGTCTATCCAAATGCATGATGCCATGCAACCCAAATGGACCATGTCGGGTCGGGTCAAGTCTTACCAATTATAGTTATGGACTTAGACATTAATCCAACAGTCTCCCACTTGGATAAGTCTAAAACTATTATTGCGTATGACTTCAGGAACCGATCAGCAACCGTAGCTCTCAAAAGCTTCTGTCGAACTTTGACCTTGTCGATGAACTCTGACCTTTGTCAATGACTTGTCCATTAGATAAGGGATCATATATCCCTCCATTCTAGATATCATATGGACCGAGACATGGATTATCAATCATTCTCTTTGTCCATTTGTTGTTTCCCGATTTCCGATTCATGATGACTGACTGATTGAACAAATCAAATCAGTCATGGCTTGGCCAAACACTCACATGTATCATCTTTAAATCATCGAGGGGCCCACAGATATCGCTTTTATCCCCAAGGTAAAAGGAATGGATAAACTTCGACTCATATGGCTTGTTCTACTACTTGTTGAATCATACACAAAGGCACATTTTATAACATCGAGTTACCAATGCGTTTTCATGCAATCAATGTATAACCAACTCATAGTAACAACTCATATCTCTAGGTTTGAAGAATATAAGATATTATCGTCTCATGATCACTCGTGATAAAATCCATGAAGTGATTCAAATGAGCGCGGGTTGAATCCAATACTCAGAACTTATGAGCACTCATGAGTGTTGTAGCACCACTTTGTCCACCAACTTGGACCTCTACAAACCAACCCATGACAGTCTTGATTCATATCTACTTCCAACATATGACCGACTGTGGATGGTTTGAATAACTTAATCATTCAGGAAGAGCGACTTAGTTATTCTGGAAGTCAAAACATGCAAAGTGAAACACAAGAATAAATGAATCAAATATGGTATCAAACCCTATGAATATAAATAAACACTTTTATTTATCACCATACTGATTACTCATTATTCATTGTTTCGGTTTTATCAACTTTATACTTGAATTTAAAACAATAGTTGTCCCATGCTCCAAGCATGTACACTATGTTTTCTAAACACTAGTCATGCCATACACCAAGTATGCATACTATGTTTGTCTATGATCTTTACTTTGTAAAATAGATCAATTGAACATCACTCCAATGATCCTCTTTTCACAGTCCCAAATCCTTACTGCAAATGCAAGAATTCCAAATTCATGCCATTTACTGAAATCTGTTAGATTCTAAACTTATATGCATTGATCCTCTTAATGATTATGCACAAAGTCAGAAAGACTTGAAAACAATCATTACAGAGCATTCCAAAGGAGATCAGCTCCTTGGAAACATCCTTCTTTCATTAAGTTTCCTAATCTTACACAGATTGAATAATTTCTAACTTTGAAACATTTCCATATTCCATTTTGACTATCACTTCTGAACAAGAGTTTCCTCCTTACAGATTATGTCAATATGGTCCTTCCAAAATTAACATTATACTTCCAACTGTCCTTGAGCAACCAATCTTTGGTAAACCTTAGATTGTCCTCGACAATTGCTTAATCATTTTAGTCATATCCAATTCTAGACCTTTCCCTTCATAATGCCCCAGGCATTTGGAAAATTTTAGAAAGGATGAATATAGCACATGTAATCGATCTTATATCCGAAGCATATGGGACACGATTCATGATGTCTCACATAATGACTAAACCAGTCTTTTGCTATAATATTTCCATTTCAATTTGCCAAGTTCTCAAAATTCAGATTATGAAAAGGGATGCCGTAATCATAATCGAATTTTAGAACGCAAATAATGGACCCATATATAGAATTTCCTTATGTTGAGCCATTCCAACATGAAATTCATATATATATCCTTGATTAAATACGATTAAAATCTCAATCTAAGCTTTTAGAATTGAAATGAAGTATAATTTCCTCTCCCTTAATTATAGCAAAACAACTTTTTCAACCCCTGCAACCTCACGAATTGAAACTTTTGTTTTCTATAATTAACATTGCTAACTTGCAACCTTTGTCATCATTATCATGCTCCCACTAACATGATGATTATTAGCATAACACTTATGCTCCCACTAGCTTTGACATGTACTCAGAAATGAGCTGACTTTCTTACCAAAGTTCAGATTTCTGATACTAGATTGTTTTGATAAAACTTTATCAAAATCAGACACCTCTCTTAGATAGCTCACATGTTTGGCTAAACAATTTTAGAACTATGAAAAAGGATGCCGTAATCATAGTCTCAATTGTTTAGACCTTTGCCACTTCTCACAAGTCCATGTTAGTGTGCCGGTAAACCACACACACTCCACTAACGACTTTGAGAATGCAAATATCACAATTGCTATCTAGCTAAAATCTACTTAGTGAAAGTGTTTCCTCACCATCATTTTCGTGAATCGGAGAGAAACCTTATGACACTTAGATTTAATAGTGTATGTGTTCTTATCCATGTGAATTTGTCAAAACCATAATCACAAGACAAGGTTAGTGACAAATCCAAACTTATATTGATTAAACTTGTGCAATCTTAAATTCTTGCCATTTGGCAGCTCAGGTGCCTGCCATTGCTTCCAAGTAGTTGTGCAACCAATTGAGAACTCTCACAACTCCTATGCAAAGCCAACTTGAATAGGCACAAAAATTTCAACACGGTAGGTTATAAACCTCAAGTCATGTGCTAGTGAAGGACTTTAGGTTTTATTCTTGATTAAGTCTTGAAACTTTCAAGAGCTTTAAGACTCCCACTGTCCTCTTGAAATATATGACTCCCTTGTCAAATATTCAAGAGATAGTGCGGATTCTTTATCAAGACTAACACTTTACACAATTGGCCTAAGTTGGTCTCTGTTTTATCCAAAACATCACAACTTACCAATTTCAAATGTACAAGAGTAGATAACCTTTTACTCTTACATTTGACTAGTGTTAACAAACCCTCTTTAAGATATGTCACTCAAGTTACAATCTTGGAGTATGACTCTAAGAATTGTTTTGGAACGAAGTATGACTCATCTTTTTGATTTAACCATTTCAACAATTCATGACTCCTCTTCTTAGTCATAAGAATGCACTAAGATGACTTTAGAGGACCAATTGTGATATGGTATCTTAATCATTAAGATGATCATAAACATGATACTAAAGTACTCTCCTATCTTTTCAGACTTGAGAAACTTTTATCTTTCTGCCATACTTTGATTCTTCTTATTCGTTCTGTCTCACATTGAAACTTCTCCAATGCTACAGACTTATACTTAAACTTATAAGTATAACCATATTTACTGAACTTAAGTAAATCATGACGAAGAGTCTTCTTGATCTTTTGTGGTGGACTTGACCAGTGCACAAGAATGTGTACTCGATCCCTTAGTCCTGTCCTTATTCACATAAGGAATTAGTCTTAATTTTCCAAGCTGAAAGTTCTCATTCATCATACTATACAACTTGCATGATTCCAAGTTTCTGTCCAATTAAACCTTGGGTGATGAGAATCTTTCCTTATTTGGTAATATTAGACACTACCACAACCGAAAGAATCAAATCCATTTTTCCAATATTGTTATCAATGGAATCTTATAAGCAACAACTTTTCACAAATGCCATTGTAAGGATACTTAAAATAAATAAAGTCAAAACCTTTTTCTTTTATTTTAAAACTTTGCGGAAAAACTTATCCTTACAATCCATATGAAAACCTTGTTGTTATCTATTCCTAAGCAATATAAATATCATAACTCTTAAGTAATAGCCCAAAATTCTGATCACCAAACCATGCGATTGAAATCCATCTTCGCGATCAGAATCAGCATGTACTTAATAGAGTTAGACAATGGACTTTACCTGAAGTAGAGCCAAACGTATTGACTTTAACATCCTTAGGTAAATTTGGCAGCTTCGTAACCAATGCCCCTTCCTTTGGCAATAGTTACCTATGGACCCTTGATAATGGGACTATCTCAGACTTCGCCTCTCTCTTTACCATTGGGTCAACCGAGTTGACTATGGCCGATCCCTTTCCATTGGGAAGAGAGAGCTTTACTGGATATCCAATGTCATCATTGTCAATGTCCATAGCGTTTTAGGAAGTTGATCATAGCAAATAGATAAGATCATTAAGGGTCTTGTCTTAGTCTGTTTCATAGGATTCCCAAAAGAACTCACTATGTGACTTAGAAAGTAGTTGAGCCACCAACTTTCTCAAGACTTTGACACCCAACTCTCCCGGCTTGTCAATATGTGACTACATCTCCAAGATGTGATCACACCTAGACCTTGCCTTGCCAATAGGGCTTGAGTGACCTTATACTTTTTAGGAACTTGTAGGTTAGGGAGAATAATTGGAGGAGGTGAAAGAAGTATGATATCCATGGGACATCATCTTCATTTAGGAAAGCTTGTTTCAAGAGATTTGGGAAGATCATAAATGTCTAGACCAGACATCTTTTTGGGAGATATTCAAGATAGTTGATTTAAAGTCCTTAATATGACACCCAATATGAAATATTAAGGCTAGGACCCAACAAACTATTTTATAACTTATAAGAGGGATGCCGTAATCCAAGCTATAAAATATTTGAAGGTAGGTGAATGACGATTCACCAATTTCCACCATGAAAACGAAATAATTTATTAGGTTTTAATTGGATTTGAAAGTCCTAGATCTTTGAGATTCATTGAACTGTTCAAAGGCATGTTTCAATCTCGAGTGTGCCCTTCAGGTTTTGTGACTGGGATGCCGAGGATCACAAAACAAGGTGTGAATAACCATGCAAATATACTTGGTACCCTTAATATTTACCCCTTAATCAGTGTGCCGGTTAACCACACACGCTCCACCGATACTATGATAAATATTAAGTTACCCTTTGCCTACCTTGTTAAGTCCAGGTTAGTGTGCCGGTTAACCACACACGCTCCACTAACGACTTAAGCAAAGTGCAAAGTGTAATTTCATGGGTTAGCACCAAATTCACATTTTCCTAAGTAAATAAGATTGGGTATTAATAAGAGTTTAGTTACTTAGTATTTATCATTAATACTTTTAATGAAAGGAAAATTATAGTCCTTGTCCAACCCGTTCGGCTAACGACCCTCCACCAGTCAAGGAAGCGGTGGGTGAGAGTGGACACCCATTAAACTGCCATTTTATAGGCAGTAACCTTATACCCCCCTTATAGACCGGCTTCATGAATGAGGCCTACCAACGGTAAGACTAACTTTACTCTTATACATATATATAAATATTATTAACTTATAATATTATAAAGTATAAGGGTTGAATTTTAACTTTTAAAATTCTAAGGGCTAACTTGGAATTAAAGTATTCATAAGTGAAAACTTTTCAAATTCCAAAACTTGAGGGCAAGTTTTGAAACTATTCAAAACTAATTAATTCCATAACTTATGAGTTTAAAGTAGTTTTAATTAAAAAAAAAACTCTTCAAGTTCCATAACTTGAGGACAAGTTATGGAAGACTTTAAACTAATTAATAAAAAAAATAACTTTTTTTTATTGTAACTTATGGAACTAATTAAGGTTACACTTTTTTTTTAATTTAATGAAGAGACTCTTGAACCTCCATAACTTGAGGACAAGTTATGGAGTCATAAAACTATTTAATTAGAACTAGACTCTTCATTTTGTAACATTTGCCAACTTTTATGAGTTTTATGATTCTTAAATGTGACTTTTCATATAACTTGAGGACAAGTTACAAAAACACACTTTGGAATCAACTCTTAGATTAAAATGGATTGAAAACAACTATTTCACACAACGTTTCTATTAATCTAAGAGCCTCATAAGAACAAGATAATTCAAACCATCAATCTTCAAGAAATTAGCATGAACATACAAACTAATACAAATCTTGAAATTATGACAATTATCTTAGAAATTGGATTAGCATGAACATTACCACATCAAAAACAAGTTTATAAGTCCAAAAACATCTTAGGGTAATGTTCCTAGTCCAATTCCAGCCAAAACAATCGAATATATGCATCCAACTCGATTTTTCAGCTACTTTTGCAAGTATAACAAGAAAACAAGCCTAGGCTCTGATACCACTGTTGGGTTATGAGCATTCTAACACTCCTAAGTGTACATGCTACCCTAAATACCTTGGATCTATGTTTTCTCTATTATACATACAATTATGAACATCCAAGGTATTATCCTAATCTAGCATACAAAATAATAAATATAACACGATAGAATACATACCTCTTTGATGTAGAATGTCTTCATGAAGCTTGAGTGCCTAGTGCCCCAAGTGTGACACCTCAAATGGTTCACACAACACCAAATACACTTGGAATAACTTGAGAGAAACTTGAACACTCCTTGAAATCGTCTAGCCCTCACACTCACACATTAGTGCACGATTTCTTGAGCCATGGGATTCTTTTATATGGTGGCTATTAGGGTTACACCATGTAACTCATAACTTTACCCATTCCTTATGCTCCATGGATTTTAACTTCCATGGAGTATCCATGGGTCACCCCATGGACTTAGTCCAACATAAGAAATCTTGGATCACAAGCCCACATATATAAGAATGAATGATTTACACAATCAACCCATATATTTAATTAGTCTCCTTTTGATCACTTAATTAATTCCAAATTAATTCTTGATCAATACTAATTAAATAACCTTATTAATATATTAGAACTTATAATATATTAACCAACCTTAAGTGTTATTTCTCTCATTATAGTCTATCCAAATGCATGATGCCATGCAACCCAAATGGACCATGCCGGGTCGGGTCAAGTCTTACCAATTATAGTTATGGACTTAGACATTAATCCAACACTTGAGAGAATATGTATGCACACTAAAATCGGCCCACTCTTATTTTCACACACTTTTGCCAATTTTGTGAGCCAAGGACCCCTTTATATATTATGGAGGATTAGGGTTACATCCATGTAAACCCTAATACCCATGACCTTTCATTTACATAGGATCCATGGGTTAAAAGCTCCATGGACCATCCATGAAAGCTTAGCCCAACCTAAATGAACTTGGCCCATTCCATATATATAAGAGTCCATATTTAATTAGTTCTTTTTGATCACTTAATTAATTCTAAATTAATTCTTGATCAATACTAATTAAATAATATGATTCCATATTAATATATTAGAACTTATAATATATTAATATAAATCATAAATATACTATTCTCAAAAGACTATCCATATAAATTGTGCCGGTGAAGTGCAACCCAAATGGACCATGCCGGGTCGGGTCAAGTAGATACCAAATATAGTTATGGACTTAGACATTAATCCAACAGTCTCCCACTTGGATAAGTCTAAAACTATTATTGAGTATGACTTCAAAACCTAACTGGAAATCGTAGCTCTTAAAGCCGCTGTCGAACTCTGACCTTGTCAATGACTTGTCCATTAGATAAGGGATCATATATTCCTCCATTCTAGATATCATATGGACTGAGACATGGATTATAATCATTCTCTCTGTCCATTTGTTGTTTCCCGATTTTTGATTTATGATGACTGACTGATTGAACAAATCAAATCAGTCCTGGCTTGCCCAAGCACTCACATGTGTCATCGCTAAATCATCGAGGGGCCCACATATATCGCTTTTATCCCGAAGGTAAAAGGAATGGATAAACTTCGACTCATATGGCTTGTTCTACTACTTGTTGAATCATACACAAAGGCACGTTTTATAACATCGAGTTACCAAATGCGTTTTCGTGCAATCAATGTATAACCAACTCATAGTAACAACTCATATCTCTAGGTTTGAAGAATATAAGATATTATCGTCTCATGATCACTCGTGATAAAATCCATGAAGTGATTCATGATGTCTCACATAAAGACTAAACCAGTCTTTTGCTATAATATTTCCATTTCAATTTGCCAAGTTCTCAAAATTCAGATTATGAAAAGGGATGCCGTAATCATAATCGAATTTTAGAACGCAAATAATGGACCCATATATAGAATTTCCTTATGTTGAGCCATTCCAACATGAAATTCATATATATATCCTTGATTAAATACGATTAAAATCTCAATCTAAGCTTTTAGAATTGAAATGAAGTATAATTTCCTCTCCCTTAATTATAGCAAAACAACTTTTTCAACCCCTGCAACCTCACGAATTGAAACTTTTGTTTTCTATAATTAACATTGCTAACTTGCAACCTTTGTCATCATTATCATGCTCCCACTAACATGATGATTATTAGCATAACACTTATGCTCCCACTAGCTTTGACATGTACTCAGAAATGAGCTGACTTTCTTACCAAAGTTCAGATTTCTGATACTAGATTGTTTTGATAAAACTTTATCAAAATCAGACACCTCTCTTAGATAGCTCACATGTTTGGCTAAACAATTTTAGAACTATGAAAAAGGATGCCGTAATCATAGTCTCAATTGTTTAGACCTTTGCCACTTCTCACAAGTCCATGTTAGTGTGCCGGTAAACCACACACACTCCACTAACGACTTTGAGAATGCAAATATCACAATTGCTATCTAGCTAAAATCTACTTAGTGAAAGTGTTTCCTCACCATCATTTTCGTGAATCGGAGAGAAACCTTATGACACTTAGATTTAATAGTGTATGTGTTCTTATCCATGTGAATTTGTCAAAACCATAATCACAAGACAAGGTTAGTGACAAATCCAAACTTATATTGATTAAACTTGTGCAATCTTAAATTCTTGCCATTTGGCAGCTCAGGTGCCTGCCATTGCTTCCAAGTAGTTGTGCAACCAATTGAGAACTCTCACAACTCCTATGCAAAGCCAACTTGAATAGGCACAAAAATTTCAACACGGTAGGTTATAAACCTCAAGTCATGTGCTAGTGAAGGACTTTAGGTTTTATTCTTGATTAAGTCTTGAAACTTTCAAGAGCTTTAAGACTCCCACTGTCCTCTTGAAATATATGACTCCCTTGTCAAATATTCAAGAGATAGTGCGGATTCTTTATCAAGACTAACACTTTACACAATTGGCCTAAGTTGGTCTCTGTTTTATCCAAAACATCACAACTTACCAATTTCAAATGTACAAGAGTAGATAACCTTTTACTCTTACATTTGACTAGTGTTAACAAACCCTCTTTAAGATATGTCACTCAAGTTACAATCTTGGAGTATGACTCTAAGAATTGTTTTGGAACGAAGTATGACTCATCTTTTTGATTTAACCATTTCAACAATTCATGACTCCTCTTCTTAGTCATAAGAATGCACTAAGATGACTTTAGAGGACCAATTGTGATATGGTATCTTAATCATTAAGATGATCATAAACATGATACTAAAGTACTCTCCTATCTTTTCAGACTTGAGAAACTTTTATCTTTCTGCCATACTTTGATTCTTCTTATTCGTTCTGTCTCACATTGAAACTTCTCCAATGCTACAGACTTATACTTAAACTTATAAGTATAACCATATTTACTGAACTTAAGTAAATCATGACGAAGAGTCTTCTTGATCTTTTGTGGTGGACTTGACCAGTGCACAAGAATGTGTACTCGATCCCTTAGTCCTGTCCTTATTCACATAAGGAATTAGTCTTAATTTTCCAAGCTGAAAGTTCTCATTCATCATACTATACAACTTGCATGATTCCAAGTTTCTGTCCAATTAAACCTTGGGTGATGAGAATCTTTCCTTATTTGGTAATATTAGACACTACCACAACCGAAAGAATCAAATCCATTTTTCCAATATTGTTATCAATGGAATCTTATAAGCAACAACTTTTCACAAATGCCATTGTAAGGATACTTAAAATAAATAAAGTCAAAACCTTTTTCTTTTATTTTAAAACTTTGCGGAAAAACTTATCCTTACAATCCATATGAAAACCTTGTTGTTATCTATTCCTAAGCAATATAAATATCATAACTCTTAAGTAATAGCCCAAAATTCTGATCACCAAACCATGCGATTGAAATCCATCTTCGCGATCAGAATCAGCATGTACTTAATAGAGTTAGACAATGGACTTTACCTGAAGTAGAGCCAAACGTATTGACTTTAACATCCTTAGGTAAATTTGGCAGCTTCGTAACCAATGCCCCTTCCTTTGGCAATAGTTACCTATGGACCCTTGATAATGGGACTATCTCAGACTTCGCCTCTCTCTTTACCATTGGGTCAACCGAGTTGACTATGGCCGATCCCTTTCCATTGGGAAGAGAGAGCTTTACTGGATATCCAATGTCATCATTGTCAATGTCCATAGCGTTTTAGGAAGTTGATCATAGCAAATAGATAAGATCATTAAGGGTCTTGTCTTAGTCTGTTTCATAGGATTCCCAAAAGAACTCACTATGTGACTTAGAAAGTAGTTGAGCCACCAACTTTCTCAAGACTTTGACACCCAACTCTCCCGGCTTGTCAATATGTGACTACATCTCCAAGATGTGATCACACCTAGACCTTGCCTTGCCAATAGGGCTTGAGTGACCTTATACTTTTTAGGAACTTGTAGGTTAGGGAGAATAATTGGAGGAGGTGAAAGAAGTATGATATCCATGGGACATCATCTTCATTTAGGAAAGCTTGTTTCAAGAGATTTGGGAAGATCATAAATGTCTAGACCAGACATCTTTTTGGGAGATATTCAAGATAGTTGATTTAAAGTCCTTAATATGACACCCAATATGAAATATTAAGGCTAGGACCCAACAAACTATTTTATAACTTATAAGAGGGATGCCGTAATCCAAGCTATAAAATATTTGAAGGTAGGTGAATGACGATTCACCAATTTCCACCATGAAAACGAAATAATTTATTAGGTTTTAATTGGATTTGAAAGTCCTAGATCTTTGAGATTCATTGAACTGTTCAAAGGCATGTTTCAATCTCGAGTGTGCCCTTCAGGTTTTGTGACTGGGATGCCGAGGATCACAAAACAAGGTGTGAATAACCATGCAAATATACTTGGTACCCTTAATATTTACCCCTTAATCAGTGTGCCGGTTAACCACACACGCTCCACCGATACTATGATAAATATTAAGTTACCCTTTGCCTACCTTGTTAAGTCCAGGTTAGTGTGCCGGTTAACCACACACGCTCCACTAACGACTTAAGCAAAGTGCAAAGTGTAATTTCATGGGTTAGCACCAAATTCACATTTTCCTAAGTAAATAAGATTGGGTATTAATAAGAGTTTAGTTACTTAGTATTTATCATTAATACTTTTAATGAAAGGAAAATTATAGTCCTTGTCCAACCCGTTCGGCTAACGACCCTCCACCAGTCAAGGAAGCGGTGGGTGAGAGTGGACACCCATTAAACTGCCATTTTATAGGCAGTAACCTTATACCCCCCTTATAGACCGGCTTCATGAATGAGGCCTACCAACGGTAAGATTGACTTTACTCTTATACATATATATAAATATTATTAACTTATAATATTATAAAGTATAAGGGTTGAATTTTAACTTTTAAAATTCTAAGGGCTAACTTGGAATTAAAGTATTCATAAGTGAAAACTTTTCAAATTCCAAAACTTGAGGGCAAGTTTTGAAACTATTCAAAACTAATTAATTCCATAACTTATGAGTTTAAAGTAGTTTTAATTAAAAAAAAAAACTCTTCAAGTTCCATAACTTGAGGACAAGTTATGGAAGACTTTAAACTAATTAATAAAAAAAATAACTTTTTTTTATTGTAACTTATGGAACTAATTAAGGTTACACTTTTTTTTTTAATTTAATGAAGAGACTCTTGAACCTCCATAACTTGAGGACAAGTTATGGAGTCATAAAACTATTTAATTAGAACTAGACTCTTCATTTTGTAACATTTGCCAACTTTTATGAGTTTTATGATTCTTAAATGTGACTTTTCATATCACTTGAGGACAAGTTACAAAAACACACTTTGGAATCAACTCTTAGATTAAAATGGATTGAAAACAACTATTTCACACAACGTTTCTATTAATCTAAGAGCCTCATAAGAACAAGATAATTCAAACCATCAATCTTCAAGAAATTAGCATGAACATACAAACTAATACAAATCTTGAAATTATGACAATTATCTTAGAAATTGGATTAGCATGAACATTACCACATCAAAAACAAGTTTATAAGTCCAAAAACATCTTAGGGTAATGTTCCTAGTCCAATTCCAGCCAAAACAATCGAATATATGCATCCAACTCGATTTTTCAGCTACTTTTGCAAGTATAACAAGAAAACAAGCCTAGGCTCTGATACCACTGTTGGGTTATGAGCATTCTAACACTCCTAAGTGTACATGCTACCCTAAATACCTTGGATCTATGTTTTCTCTATTATACATACAATTATGAACATCCAAGGTATTATCCTAATCTAGCATACAAAATAATAAATATAACACGATAGAATACATACCTCTTTGATGTAGAATGTCTTCATGAAGCTTGAGTGCCTAGTGCCCCAAGTGTGACACCTCAAATGGTTCACACAACACCAAATACACTTGGAATAACTTGAGAGAAACTTGAACACTCCTTGAAATCGTCTAGCCCTCACACTCACACATTAGTGCACGATTTCTTGAGCCATGGGATTCTTTTATATGGTGGCTATTAGGGTTACACCATGTAACTCATAACTTTACCCATTCCTTATGCTCCATGGATTTTAACTTCCATGGAGTATCCATGGGTCACCCCATGGACTTAGTCCAACATAAGAAATCTTGGATCACAAGCCCACATATATAAGAATGAATGATTTACACAATCAACCCATATATTTAATTAGTCTCCTTTTGATCACTTAATTAATTCCAAATTAATTATTGATCAATACTAATTAAATAACCTTATTAATATATTAGAACTTATAATATATTAACCAACCTTAAGTGTTATTTCTCTCATTATAGTCTATCCAAATGCATGATGCCATGCAACCCAAATGGACCATGCCGGGTCGGGTCAAGTCTTACCAATTATAGTTATGGACTTAGACATTAATCCAACACTTGAGAGAATATGTATGCACACTAAAATCGGCCCACTCTTATTTTCACACACTTTTGCCAATTTTGTGAGCCAAGGACCCCTTTATATATTATGGAGGATTAGGGTTACATCCATGTAAACCCTAATACCCATGACCTTTCATTTACATAGGATCCATGGGTTAAAAGCTCCATGGACCATCCATGAAAGCTTAGCCCAACCTAAATGAACTTGGCCCATTCCATATATATAAGAGTCCATATTTAATTAGTTCTTTTTTATCACTTAATTAATTCTAAATTAATTCTTGATCAATACTAATTAAATAATATGATTCCATATTAATATATTAGAACTTATAATATATTAATATAAATCATAAATATACTATTCTCAAAAGACTATCCATATAAATTGTGCCGGTGAAGTGCAACCCAAATGGACCATGCCGGGTCGGGTCAAGTAGATACCAAATATAGTTATGGACTTAGACATTAATCCAACAGTCTCCCACTTGGATAAGTCTAAAACTATTATTGAGTATGACTTCAAAACCTAACTGGAAATCGTAGCTCTTAAAGCCGCTGTCGAACTCTGACCTTGTCAATGACTTGTCCATTAGATAAGGGATCATATATTCCTCCATTCTAGATATCATATGGACTGAGACATGGATTATAATCATTCTCTCTGTCCATTTGTTGTTTCCCGATTTTTGATTTATGATGACTGACTGATTGAACAAATCAAATCAGTCCTGGCTTGCCCAAGCACTCACATGTGTCATCGCTAAATCATCGAGGGGCCCACATATATCGCTTTTATCCCGAAGGTAAAAGGAATGGATAAACTTCGACTCATATGGCTTGTTCTACTACTTGTTGAATCATACACAAAGGCACGTTTTATAACATCGAGTTACCAAATGCGTTTTCGTGCAATCAATGTATAACCAACTCATAGTAACAACTCATATCTCTAGGTTTGAAGAATATAAGATATTATCGTCTCATGATCACTCGTGATAAAATCCATGAAGTGATTCAAATGAGCGCGGGTTGAATCCAATACTCAGAACTTATGAGCACTCATGAGTGTTGTAGCACCACTTTGTCCACCAACTTGGACCTCTACAAACCAACCCATGACAATCTTGATTCATATCTACTTCCAACATATGACCGACTGTAGATGGTTTGCATAACTTAATCATTCAGGAAGAGCGACTTAGTTATTCTGGAAGTCAAAACATGCAAAGTGAAACACAAGAATAAATGAATCAAATATGGTATCAAACCCTATGAATATAAATAAACACTTTTATTTATCAGCATACTGATTACTCATTATTCATTGTTTCGGTTTTATCAACTTTATACTTGAATTAAAAACACTAGTTGTCCCATGCTCCAAGCATGTACATTATGTTTTTCTTAAACAATAGCTTTACCATACACCAAGTATGCACTCTATGTTTGTCTATGATCCTTACTTTGTGAAATAAACCAATTGAACATAATTTCAATGATTCTAATTTCACACTCCCAAATCCTTATCGAAAAATGTGAGAATTTCAAATTCCTATCATTTATCGAAATCTGTTTAGATTTTAAACTTATATGCACTGACCCTCCTGTAATGAATATATACAAAGTCACAAAGACTTGTCAACAGTCATTATAAGGTATTCCAATGGATATCAACTCCATGGAAACTAAGTCTCATATTCAAAGTACATTGCTTTGGACATGCTTCTTGCATTAAGTTTTCTAAGCTTACACAGATAACTTCCACCTATAGAGACAACTTCATATTCTCATTTTGACTATCACTTCTGAATAAGAGACGCCTCTTTTCAGAATATGTCAATATGGTCCTTCCAAAATTAGCACTATACTTCCAACTGTCCCTGAGCAACCAATCTTTGGTAAACCTCAGATTGTCCTCGACAATTGCTTAATCATATTAGTCATATCCAATTCTATACCTTTTCCCTTCTTAATGCCTCTGGGCATTTGGAAAAATTTAGAAATGACAAATATTATAGCACATGCAATCGATCCTGTACCCAAAGCAAATGGTACACGATTCATGATGTCTCACATAAAGACATGATTCTAGACCAGTATTTTGCTACAATATTTTTATTTGCCATGTTTTCAAAATTTGACTATGAAGAGGGATGCCGTAATCATAATCGAATTTTGAGAACGCAATATATAGAATTTCCTTAAGTTGAACCAATCCAACATGAAATTCATATATATATTCTTGACTAAAGATGATTATGGTCTCAATCTAAGCCTTTAGAACTGAAATGAAGTATATCCTCTCCCTTAATTATAGCAAAACAACTTTTTCAATCCCTGCAACCTCACGAATTGAAACTTTTGTTTTCTATAATTAACATTGCTAACTTGCAACACTAACAATAATTATCATGCTCCCACTAACATGATGATTATTAGCATAACACTTATGCTCCCACTAGCTTTGACATGTACTCAGAAATCAGCTGGACTTCTAGAAATCAATACTTTATTGACTTCCTTACCAAAGTTCAGATTTCTGATACGAGATGCTTTGATAAAACTTTATCAAAATCATACACCTTTCCTTAGATAGCATGCATGTGTGTCTAAACAATTTCAGAACTATGAAAAGGGATGTCGTAATCATAGTCTCAATTGTTTAGACCTTTTGCCATCTGCTTCAAATCTACTTGGTGGAAGTGTTTCCTCACCATCATTTTCATGAATCGGAGAGAAACCTTATGACCCTTAGATTTTATGGTGTATGTGTTCTTATCCATGTGAATCGTCAAAACCATAGTCACAAGACAAGGATAATGACAAATCCAAACTCATATGGACTGAACTTATGCAATCTTAACTTCTTGCCACCTGGCAGTACAGGGCCTGCCATTGCTTCCAAGTTGTTATGCAACCAATTGACAACTTTCAGAACTCCTATGCAAAGCCAACTTTAACTGGAATGGGCACAGAATATGTCAACACGATAGGTTATAAACCTCAAGTCGTGTGCTAGTGAAGAACCTCAGGTTTTATTCTTGATTAGTTCTTGAAATTCTTTTTAGGATCTTTAAGACTCCCACTATCCTCTTTACATATAAGACTATCTTGCCAAATATTCAAGAGATAGTGCGTATTCTTTATCAAGACAAACACTTCACACAATTGGCCTTAGTTGGTCTTTGTTTTATCCAAAACATCACAACTTACCAATTTCAAATGTACAAGAGTAGGAAACTTTTACTCTTACATTTGACAAGTGTTTTAAACCTTTCTTGAAGATATGTCACTCAAGTTACAATCTTGGAGTATGACTCTAAGAATTGTTTTGGAACGAAGTATGACTCATCTTCCTGATCTAACCATTTCAACAATTCATGACTCCTCTTCTTAGTCATAAGAATGCACTAAGATGACCTTTGGAGGACTAATTGTGATATGATTTCTAAATCATTAGGATGATCACAAACATAATACTAAAGTACTCTCCCATCTTTTCAAATTTGAGAAACTTTTATCTTTCTGCCTAATTTGATTCTTCCCATTCGTTCTGCCATACATTGAGACTTTTCCAATGTTTCAGAATTATACTTAAACTTGTAAGTATAACCATATTTACTAAACTTTAGTAAATCAAATAGTCTTAATGAGCTTTGTGGTGGACATGACCAGTGCACAAGAATGTGTACTCGATCCCTTTAGTCCTTCACTTGACTCACACATCCATGTGAACAAGTAATTAGTCTTGATTTTCCAATGCTTGAAAGTTCTCATTCATCATACTATTCAACTTGCATGATTCCAAGTTTCGGTCCAATTGAAACTTAGGTGATGAGGAACTTTCCTGATTTGGTAAATTTAGACACTACCACAAATGAAAGAATCAAATCCATTTTCCAATATTGCTGTCAGTGGAATCATATAAGCAACAATTTTCCACAAATGCCACTGTAAGGATACTTCAAATAAATAAAATTAAACAATTTTTTTATTTTAAAACTTTGCGGAAAAACTTATCCTTACAATCCACATGGAAAATTGTTGTTATCTATTCCTTAGCAATATACCATAACTTCTTAAGCAACTGCTCAAAATTCTGATGCGATCGAAATCCACCTTCGCGATCAGAATCAGCATATACTTCCTTTAAGATTTCTCTCTATTCTTTGATTCTTAAAACATCAACATGTGACCCAGTCACATCATGTAATGACGATCTCAGAATAGAACTTAACAGAGTTAGATAATGGGCTCTACCTGATGTAGAGTCAAACTTATTGACTTTAACATCCTTAGGTAAATTTGGCAGCTTTGCAATCAACGCCCCTTCCTTTGGCAAAATAAACATATGGAGCCTTTGGTAATGGGACTATCTTAGACATAGCCTTTCTCTTTACCATTTGGTCAACCGGGTTAACTATGGCCAATCCCTTTCCATTGGGAAGAGAATGCTTTTTCTGGATTTCCAGTGTCACCATTGTCACTGTCCATAAAGTTTTTGAGAAGTTGAACTTCTAATCAAATTTGCTTTACTATCATTCCAAATCATTACTGATTCAGCAGCACCAAGCAAATAGATATGATCATTAAGGTTCATGTCATAGTCTGTTTCATAGTAGTCCCAAAGGAACTCACTATGTGACTTAGAAAGTGATTGAACCTCCAACTTTCTCAAGACTTTGACACCCAACTCTCCCGGCTTGTCAATATGTGACTTCATCTCTAAGATGTGATCACACATAGACCTTGCTTGCCATTAGGGCTTGAGTGACCTTGAACTTGTGGGTTAGGGAGAATAATTGGAGGAGGTGGAGGAAGAGAAGTATGACTTCCATGAGCCAAACTCGGGAAGTCATATTCATTAGGAAAGCTTGGTTTGGTAAGATCATTGTTGTCTAAACCAGACATCAACAACGAGAGAAATTCACGTAAAGCTGATTTCAGTCCTTAATATAACACCCAATATGATATATTAAGGTAGGACCCAACAAACTATTTTATAACTTGGAAGAGGGATGCCGTAATCCAAGCTATAAAATATTTGAAGGTAGGTGAATGACGATTCACCAATTTCCACCAAGATAAACGAAATGTATTATTAGGTTTTAATTGGTTTTGAAACTCCTAGATTCTTTTGAGATTCATTGAACTTTTCAATGGCATGTTTCAATCTCGAGTGTGCCCTTCAGGTTTTGTGACTGGGATGCCGAGGATCACAAAACAAGGTGTGAAGTAACCATGCAAATATACTTGGTACCCTTAATATTTACCCCTCAATCGATGTGCCGGTTAACCACACACGCTCCAACGATACTATGATAAACATTAAGTTACCCATTGCCTACCTTGTTAAGTCCAGGTTAGTGTGCCAGTTAACCACACACGCTCCACTAACAGCTTAAACAAAGTGCAAAGTGTAATTTCATAGATTAGCACCTTATTCGCATTTTCCTAAGTAACTAAGATTGGGAATTTATAAGTGTTTAGTTACTTAGTATTTATCATTATATTTATAATGAAGGGAGAATTATAGTCCTTGTCCTACCTGTTCGGCTAACGACCTTCCACCGGTCAAGGAAGCGGTGAGTGAGAGTGGACACCCATTAAACTGCCATTTTATAGGCAGTAACCTTATACACCCTTATAGACCGGCTTCGTGAATGAGGCCTACTAATGGTAAGACGACTAGCTCTTATACATATAATATATTAAACTTTTAATATTATAATAGTATAAGGGTGTATTTTAGACATTTAAAATACTTGGTGGTTTAATCTATTAATTAAACTAGACTTTTAATTTAATTAAACTCAAACCATATATTTATGGATTAATAATACTCTTTTAATTAAACGCTTTAATTAACTATTAATAAAGTCCATAAGAGTTAATTTGAACTATTCAACAAAACATCATAATTCCAATTATTAAACTCAAAATTAAAACCATTTAATTAATTGTTTAAGTTATGAACCTAAGAGTTTTAGAATTTAATTCTTTTTTTCTTAAAAAACTTTTCTCAAATTCCAAAACTTGAGGGCAAGTTTTGTAATTCTTGAAAACCTTTGGATTCCATAACTTACGGAATTAGTGGTGTTTTATGATGAAACTTTCCATGTTCCATAACTTAAGAACAAGTTATGGAATTCTTTAAAACATTAACACCAAATTTTGTAACTCCATAAAAACTTTGAATCAATTTTTTTTTTAAAAAAAAACTTTCATATCCATAACTTATGGAAGTTTCAAAAACCCTTAAGATCACAACTTTAAAAAAACTTTTGAGCTCCAAAATTTTAGGACAAAATATGTAACTCCTTAAAACATTTAGATCAAACTTTTAAAACTAATAAAATAATCATATCATTTTATCTTTTACTAAATTTGACCTAATTCAACTCATATAACAAATGATTCAAATTTTACAAATAATTCGTTTTTCACAAAACAAGTAATTATCTTAAAATTTGACAAACGTCATGTTTTTTTTCCTTTTTTTTTCCAACTTGAAAATAAAACATTTGCATCAATATAACAGAAAACAACCCATGTCTCTGATACAACTGTTGGGTTTTGAGCATTCTAACACTCCTATGGTGTACATACAACCCTATAAATCTTGGATCTATGTTTTCTCTATTATACATGCAAATATTAACTATTCCAAGGTTTCATCCTAACTAGCATATTATGAAGCACCTATACTACAAAGTTCTAGTTAGATGACATACCTTTTGATGTAGCTTGATGTCTTCAAGCTTTAAGAGCTTAGCCCCAATAGTGTGGAAGCCTCAAATGGAATCACAAATCACCAAAACACCTTGGAAGAACTTGAGAGAATATGTATGCACACTAAAATCAGCTAACTCTTATTTTCACACACTTGTGCCAATTTTGTGAGCCAAGGACCCCTTTATATATTATGGAGGATTAGGGTTACATCCATGTAAACCCTAATACCCATGACCTTTCATTTACATAGGATCCATGGGTTAAAAGCCTCATGGACCATCCATGAAAGCTTAGCCCAACCTAAATGAACTTGGCCCATTCCATATATATAAGAGTCCATATTTAATTAGTTCTTTTTGATCACTTAATTAATTCTAAACTAATTCTTGGTCAATACTAATTAAATAATATGATTCCATATTAATATATTAGAACTTATAATATATTAATATAAATCACAAATATACTATTCTCAAAAGACTATCCATATAAATTGTGCCGGTGAAGTGCAACCCAAATGGACCATGCCCGGTCGGGTCAAGTACATACCAAATATAGTTATGGACTTAGACATTAATCCAACAGATACGACATCTGGGAATGGACCATACACCTTTTCCTTGGGCGGGTCCTTCTGTTCCACCCCTTCTCAGCTACAGGGTGCCGGTCATGATGGTGCGGGCACTTCAGGCACTCTTCCTGGTGACACTGCTGATGGTAGTGACGAAGGCACGAAAGACGATGAGGCTGAGTATGAGAGCAGCGATGAGTAGGTTGAGGTTGTTGGGTTTGATGTATTTTTATTTTGGCACTTTACGATGTATTTTGATACACTTTATGTATAATGTTCGTATTTGGATTTTCTATTTTACTGTTTATCTATCCCCAATACAGTCGATGTGTTGGTTCAGTCAAGTCTAAACATTGTTGATCATGCTACGTTTACGAGTAACTCAACCTTTACATACTGAATTATCCTGGTTATCCGTATTTATATATAATTTGGTATATTTTATTCGAGATTAGAAATTATTATTATATTATACTTCTAGACTGTGTAAGGTCTGGCCATGTAGGAAAAGACAATGCGTAGGACCATTTTGGCGTATAGCTGTTATGTAATGTAGGAACCTCTCCAATACGTAGTCTACAAGTAGGGAAATTAATAGAAATAATTTTATTTATAGGTTTGAGGACAAAACTAATTAGAGTATAAGTCCTAAGCAATAGTCGAATTTCCTAAGGAAAGACTAATTCGCTAGGACAACTAGCTCTGATACCAATCTGTCACACCTTCCCCGACCGATGGCGGAAAGCACCAAGTGGTGACGGTATAAAGATTTCCCAAATCATAGAGCGCCAATCATTTACCTTTACTAAATGGAATCTATAAGTCTTATGTCGATAATCCTTTCCAAACTTGATCTATTACTCTTTCGTAGGAACACATGCGATTTATGAAAATGTCAACATAATTTTGGTGAAAGCACAAGTTTTTAGAGTTTTGGCTTTTATTTGAATGTATAATTTTAGAATCCTTTTTCTTTCTGAAAAAGCTTTCCTAAAGTATTTTATCAACCCTACCTTAATATCTTTAAGGATATCTAACGATCCTATCTTATTATCTCTAGGATATCTAACGTTCCTATCTTATTATCTTTTAGAATATCTAGCGATCCTAACATATTTTATCTACCATTTCAAGGAGTTCCTAAATGGTAGTCTGAACTCTAAGGTGATCTAATCTATTACCATGAGCCCCCATAATCGACGTTGTTTCACTAAAATTGTGCCCCGCCATGATGCGTCATCGGACGTCGAATAGTGAATAATAAAAAATTTATCTTGTCGGGATTGTAGCTAGCAATTGTAGGTGGGGTTGTTAGACCCCGTATAAATCTATATATATTTTTGTAGCTCTCGCAGGATTAACGATTATATGTATTTGGGGAATGTCGAATATAATCAACTTCATTTGATGAATTATCAGCTCACTAACGCATTGACCTTAGGTTTTTATCGTTTATCTTTTATCATTTATCTTTTATCTTTTATCTAAATCCTTCCAAGGGATTTCCTATAATTATCGCAATGTAAGTATCCTATATTTAATAGCTATAATCTTTTATCTTATTCATACTTAGGGATTTCCTATAACTATCACAATGTAAATATTTATCTTATATTTTCTAATTATAATCCTTGATCTCCTAGTTATTTTGTATATATAATTATTCATATATATATATATATATATATATATATATATATATATATATACACACCCTAATTATGGTTATTGAAAACAGAATATTTAGGCAGACTAACAACTAAGTACGGTGCATATCACTACATTCGACCAACATAAATTCTAGGTACTATGTTATCGTAGCGAATTAACAATTATAACATCTAGGTATTATGTCTTCCTAGACTATCCTGCATCATATATCATAGACATAATATCATAGCTTATAACTTGGAATAGTATTGATAGCTACATTATCCTAAAGCTTTAAGCTTTACAAAATCATATGATATTTATAAAGACAAATATATTTTGATAAAACCATTTGATAAGCATGTATCGCCCCTCTCAAAAAATTTAAAATAGTGACAATAAGGGTTGTGTACTCACTCTAGTAGCGTATTCTGAAGTATCTGAGCCATTGCTTACCAAGCTTCATGCCATCGAGAGGGTCTACGAAACACCTTGAGAGGTATGGAGAGATGTCTTTATGGCCAATACTCAACCCATGTCTTTCTTCTATTTTGACGTTAACAACGTTTATTAACGTGGTTGGTTTTTATCTTTATAAAATCATAACTCCTCTAATCGTAGTCAGATTTACACTTATATCCATGCAACCAATTTACTGTGTACTTCCCAAGTACACTAACCGTCATAAAAATGATATTACTTCCCAACTGATCATAATTTTCTTTAATATGAAAGTTCTATCATTATCATTGGTGGATGGTAATCTTTAGTAAGAATTGGTGATGGGAAATTCCCAATTGTTATAATTTCTGAGGTCGAAGGTTGTTTCTTCACCTGTTCCTGTCCGGAGGACTGGAAGGTCAGGTGTGCCCTGAACCTTCTTCGATTAGGCGTGTAGGACCAGTGTAACCTGGTCACCGGTTACTATACTCCAGAGTAGATGACTGTTGTTACCTAAGAGCAGTTCTCGGAGATGTTTCACACAAATTATAGAGTCGGTGATGGAGATCAACAAGATGTTTACTGAGAGGGCTCTTTTCTTTCCTGAGTATTCTACCTCGGAGCAGGCCCAGAAGGCGATACAGTACCCTCTCCGAGCTTCAGGATGTTGCGCGGACGTAGGAGATTTAGATTGATACCCAGAAGAGGCAGAGGACGAAGGCTCTGATTCAGTCCCATCCTGCAACAAAGCGGTTCAAGCCGAATGATTCACGATATGGGTAAGACATGGTCGTACTTGTGGAAAGTGTGGCAAGGTTCGTCAGGGTGTTTGTCGATATTCTTATAGGTGCGAAAAATATTGTAGGGAAGGCCATATTACGAGGAATTATCATCAACAGGCCTCGTTAGCGAGCACCAAGATTTGTTACCACTATGAGGAAGTTGGCCATGTGAAGGCCAGTTGCCCTTGCTAGCCGCCAGACCAGTGCAGACACCAACCCCAACTACTTTGAGTGTCACAGATGGATGTCAGGGTAGAGCGGAGCCCCCGAGGGCTGTAGGTTGTGCTTTCCAGTTCACGGTAGAGGAGATCAGGGCAGTGCCTGATGTTATTGCTTGTATGTTTTCATCTGTAAATGTGTCATGCTATTTTATTGTATGCTTATGATTGTATTTCTGTTAGGTACCTTCTTAGTGAACTCCTTGACTGCTCTTGTGCTTTTCGAATCGGTTGTGAGTCTGTCATTTGTGTCTCAGTCCTTCAGTACGAGTTTTGATATGTATCTTGGAGAGTTGGAGTGCTCGATGCGAGTTTCTATGGCCAATGAGCACGAGGTCTCTGCATCAAGCATTTTTCAGGATTTTACCTTGGAGATTTTTGGGGTGTCTTACCCGATCGATTTGATCTCTATCCCTATGGGGGATGTATGTGTGATAGTAGGGATGGACTAATTGCGCAAGTTAAGTGCCATGATAGATTGTAAGGGGCAGTGAGTTGTGGTTCGAGCCCCAAGTGGCAGAGAACTGATTGTTTATGGCGAGGGTACCAGAGTTGGTTCAACTTTTTGTTCATCTACCAGGGCTCAGTAGTATCTTCAACATGGATGTTCTGGATAACTTACTTATGTGATTGACACTTAGGTAGAGAAGGGGGTTTCAGTTTCGGATGTGCCTGTATTCGGAGTGTTCCCACATGTATTCCCATAGGAATTACCCGACTTGCCTCTCACGAGGCAAGTCGACTTCAGGATTGATCTGATCCCTGTTGCAGCACCGATTGCTAAGGCGTTGTATCGATTAGCACCACCATAGATGCATGAGTTTTCCTCTCAGCTTCAGGAGTTGTTGGGCAAGTATTTGATCGTATCGAGCAGTTCGTCTTGTGCAACACTAATCTTGTTTGTGTAGATGAAGAATGGGTCTCACCGTATTTGTATTGATTATCGGGAGTTGAGCAAGTTGACGGTGAATAAACGTTACCCACTTCCACAGATTGATGATCTCTTCGATCAACTCCAGGGTTCATCTTGGTTCTCCAAGATATGGTTGTGGTCAGGGTATAATCAGATGAGAGTCACGGAGGAGGATGTGGAGAAGACAATGTTCCGAACTCGTTGTGGTCATAACAAGTTCGTGGTGATGCCGTTTGGGCTCAACAATGCACTGACGACATTAATGGATTTGATTAATTGGGTAAGCAGGCTGACGCTTGATTGTTCTGTCATTGTATTTATCGATGATATCCTGGTATTTTCCAAGACCAAGGAACAAATTGAGGAGCATCTTCGAGATTTGTTGGGAGTTTTGAGGAGGGAGAGGCTTTATGCCATGTTTACAAGGTGTGATTTTTGGTTACGAGAGGTCTAGTTCTTGGGACACCTCGTTAACTAGATCGGGATTCTAGTCCTCCTAGCCAAAGTGTGATTTATTACCAATGGGAAGCAAATGTGGTCACTGATGCTTTGAGCCGCAAGTCGGCTAGTTCTACTGTTAAGGGCTTATGTATGAGGATTTCTATCGATTTGCCACTTCTGGATTTGATCAGGGAGGCTCGGGCCGAAGGATTCAAGAAGGAAAATTGGAAGCAAGAGAGAATCAGGGGTGAGATTGTCAGGTCTTCTACCGCTAGCCGTGGATTGTTGACTCAGTGTGGTCGGGTTTTGTGACGGGATTTTGGTGGTGTCATGCAGACTGTGATGGAGGTGGCACATAAGTCCATATTTCCGATACACGCTAGACCCACCAAGATGTACCGGGATTTGAAACTTAATTATTGGTGGTAGTGCACGAAGAGGGAGATAACATGGTATGTTGAAAGGTACTTGACATGTTGGATGGTCAAGGCCGAACAATAGAGGCCGCACAACAAGCGACAACCTTAGGAGGTTCCCATGTGGAAATGGGAACAGATCACCATGGATTTCATCACCAATTTACCTCGGACGACTAAGAGATTTGATGCGATGTGGGTTATTGTGGGTCGTATGACCAAGAGTGCCAACGTTCTAGCTATTCGGGAGAGCTCCTCAACTGAGAAATGGGCTGATGTGTATGTGCATGAGATTTTCGCTCGACATGGTGTTACAGTTTCCATTATATATGATCTAGATGTTTGGTTCACTTCTTGATTTTGGAAGAGGTTCCACAAGGAACTAGGTACGAGATTGCACTTCATCATCGCTTATCATCCACAGACTGATGGCTAAAGTGAACAGACCATCCAGACGCTCGAGGATATATTGTGAGCCTATGTTATCGATTTCAATGGGAGTTAGGACTCCTACCTTCCTTTGACTGAGTTTTTTTATAACAAGAACTATCACTCCGTGATCGGTGCACTGCCATTTGAGCTTCCTTATGGGAGGAAGTGTCGTACCCCAGTCTGTTCGGGAGAATTCTGTCACAGGGTCATGGGAAACACCGAGGTAGTCCTTCAGACAGAGCTTATTCAGCAGATTGGGTAGAGGTTGAAGATAGCGCAGTCTTGGCATAAGAGTATGCTGACAGACGTCGATCCGAGTTGGAGTTCCAGATCGGCGATATTGTTTTATTGATGGTATCACCCTGGAAGGGTGTAATACACTTCAGGAAGAGATACAAGTTGGGGCCCCGTTATATTGGTCCATTTTGATTATTAGACAGGGTAGGTACGGTAGCCTATCGGATGGATCAACCGGAGGATCTCAGATAGATTCACAACACTTTTCATGTTTTTCAGCTACGGAAGTGTGTGGCTAATGATTCAGTAGTGGTCCCTTTGGATGATAATCAGGTTGATGAGTGCCAGAACTATGTTATGAGACCGGTGTCGATTTTGGATAAGAAGACGAAGGCCTTACGCAACAAGGTGGTTCCATTAGACAAAGTTTAGTGGTAGCATCGGTAGGGTTCCAAACAAACTTGGGAACCCAAGGCAAAGATGCAAGAGTACTACCTTGAGTATTGAAAACACTATACTTTAAGGACAAAGTTTGATTCAAGTGGAGGGGAATTGTAACAACATGATATAATGTAATTTTCATTTTGACCCAAAGTATGAAGTTAGTTGCAAAGTTTGTCCTTACGCCATGCGTACTTTTGGCGTACGCATGACGTACCTCATTAAAAGGAGTTGCGTATTCTTGTGAGTACGTTGGGCACTCTCATGAGTACACTGGGCGTACGTGGGTGGTGAGCAAACCCTAATTTTAAGGGTTTGAGCACTATTTAAACATCCTTATCCCCTCAAAACCCTTTCTTTCCTCATCCTCCATCTCCCAAAATGTCCATTGTTAACCCTATTCCATTGTGTGAGCCTTTTTGAGATTAAGAATTTGTCTTTTTGTCCTTGAAGGAAGAGGAGGTGGTGGTTTCATCTTGGAAGCTTCAAGAAATTGTAGATTTGGAACTTCCACCTTGCAAGCAACCTATGGAAGGTATAAAGCTTGGAATTGATGAGTTATTTGCTAAGATCTTTCTAGTCTAGAGTTTGTGTACATTTTTGGTTCCATAGTTTTGGCCTAGTCGAGTATGAGCTACTCTAGGTTCTTGAGTTGTAGTTTTATGTAGTTTTAAGTTCATGGATTCATAAAATTGAGAGCTTGGACACTCTCATTAAGCCATGGATGAGTTTTGGAGCATTGAATGACTTTTGGACCCAGGGTTTTAATTTACACCATTTTGTATGCATGCAAATGAAGAAAGACATAGACTTTATACACTGAGACATCCCGTTTTACATAGATTTGAAGTTTGGTGCATTGGATTTCTACATTAAGAAGTTAACTAGAAATTTTGAATCCAGTGCTAGTACGTCGGACGTACTTGGTGGTATATTGAGCATATTGATGAGGAGCCCCATATCCAGTGCTAGTACGCAGTAGGGCATACTCAACATATATGGACCCTTTGAATTTTTGACTTTGACTTTTGTGAAAGCAAAGATCTACACGGACAAGGTTTGAAAACTCAAACCATGAATTAACTTGAGATCAATGTATGCTAATAATAAAGGTCTAGTCAAGTCTATAAACCAGTCTTATCTAGGAATTAAGAAGTTCAACAAAGTGCTCAAAGTGATTAAATAATCAGTATGAATAGTGTAAAGAAATTAAAGAATAGCAAGAAGGCTAAAAAGAATGGTTGACTGAATGATTCTTGGTATTGATGAGAAAGGTGAATGTTGCACTCATGTGTGCTTAACACAAAAGTTACAACTCCTTAAATAGACACGGAGTGACAATAAGAAAATTTTGATAAAGTACACGGACTAAAAGGCATCTGAAGATCAACAGACTGACACAGTCGCTTCTGTTGATCTTGTCCCATGTACTATATTATCAAACAATAACTACAAAACTAAATAGTACTTGGAAGAATAAATTCATGTTACAGAGTCGAAAACATTCTATCTCAAAATGCATCTTGGAAATGACTTCTGTTTCATATTGGTCTTCACTTCGGAACTCAACATCTCGGATTTCCTTCACTTCGGATTGCATGAGGCAACTTTTGGAAGAATTTGCAACGAAGTTCTGAAGAATCTAGGTGGGAATAAGATGTTTGTCAAGCACTCTGAAAATTCCTTTCAATTGGTCTTCTTTTTTAGTAGAAATAACCAAGTTTTGGTTCTTCAATTGGTCCTTCAGCAAAGAACTGGGCTTCAAGACGTTTGGTAGAGATCTTGGCCTAAAAGTTTTCTATTCCAAAGAGATAAGTGAACTATACATCCGATCGACAAAATTAAGTGATATAGTCCTTCAAGAAGAAGATAGTAGACTTATAGGCTTCGATGCTTGAGTCATTTTTTTGATGATCTTGGAGATGAGAAGCTATGACAAAAATCTCATTTGGATTCATTGAAGGAAAGTATGCATCTATGATTGTAATAGTGGATTCCTTGTTCTGAGAAATGAAGTATGTGTATAGGAGACAGTCAAGATCAAACTTGCTTTGGACTTTTCTACCATGACCAACTATCTTGGGCAATTTGCTTCCGAGACCATCAGATTTGGATTATCTTTGAGAGCTTGAATCTGATTGCTTTCTTCCAATGCTTGTCATAATTGTTCCTTTGACCAGCCCTCAAACTTTTTGAACGACTTCACTGGGTTATCCGAACTTGTAGCAATCTCTTTGCCTTTGTCTTTTTCAGCTTGAGAAGAGATGGAGGAGCTGATTTGTTGACCAGATTGTGTGATGAATATATTGGATGGAGGAGGAATGAGAGGTTCTTTAGGGATCTCATCAGGTTTCCTGATGGGAGAACCTTCATCTATTTGAACAATCCTCGGAGCAGGAATCAAAGGAGGCATTCACTGAGTGGTTCGGAAGGCATCGATTATTAGCTTGGTTTTTAGCTTAGCCATGTCTCGGCTCCATTGAAAGATTTCGAGTAAAGATGATGGCCAATAAACTGAGGACCACTTTATTTTCTCTGCTTTCGAAAGGACTTTGGCAGGTGGTTCCCAGATAGCTTGTAATCCCATAATCAAATCTTCTGCAAAATCTTCTTCTTTAAGAGTTTCTACATCCATAATTTCTTCATCGGTAGAATCATCTCGGAGCGCATAGTATGAGATCGGTTTCTATTAGACTTGTTTTTGTTCTCCCCCTCTTGCAGGGGAAGGCCCAGCCTCCGATACAAGCATATAATATGACTTGATCTCTTCCAATCATTCAAACACTCATTGAAAGTTCATGTTGATTTGCTTTGAGAGCGAGTCATAAGCCTCCACAGTTGCAGCTTGAGCTTTGAGGTGAGTAAAAGTTTTGTTGATAATGATGAGAATTTCATTGAATTTTTGGTTCGGAACATCCAAAATATTCCATGTTGAATGGATGAGCTTGATGGGCACCTCTTGCATGACCATGTTCATGGTATCTTTTTAACGAATCTCTTTCTCAAGTCTTTGAAACTACTTCTCATGACGGACATGATTTTTCTTGATAAGTTCGTTGGTAGAAGAGATCATGTCATCATGGATCTTGAGCATGGTGTCGAGATGATGATCTAGATTATCCTTGTAGGCTTCCTCTGCTTCTTCGAGAGTGTGGCTCTAGATAAAAGAGACAAGTTGGTCTAACTGATTGGCTTGGTCAAGTTTAGAGGGAGTAACAACTTGCATCTCAGAAAGAGACTTGAGTATAAGTTTCAGTTTGGAATCAAGACCTGTAACTTTTTGATCAAGTTTCCTGTCAAGGCCTGCTACTTTCTGATCAACTTTATCAACTTTGGAGTTTGCTGAGGCAATATTATCTTGGAGTTCCAACAAGGCAAAACGATCCACAATATTTTCATTGAAGGATCCTCTGTCCGAGGTGGAACTTTTAGATTTCTTGTCATCTAAATCTTCATCATCATTTTATTCTTTAGGTTTGGAATCATCAATTGGATCATCTTGAGTTTTTTTACGGTGATCACCTTCCAAGGTAGCTTCAGGAGGAGGAGAGGAGTGCTTGTTTCCTTCATGATTTTCTTCTTCAGATTCCTTGGAGGACGAGGAGAGACCAAAATCAAAACATGGTTTAGAGGAAGAAGGTTTTTGTAGTAGATTGAAGGTTGTCCAAACTGGAATGAAACCAACAGTGGTGTTATCATATTCAAACATAATATCACCAGCGAGATCATCTTTGTCATTGGTCTTGGAAACTTCTGCACTGATAAACGTTGGAGAATCATCCGAGACACGTGTGGAATTGGGAACATATCCTTTTGTAGCAACTTCATTCCAAGGAGGATCTTACATTGTAATTTCAAGAGTGGGAACATCTATACCCAGAGTCTTCTTTTTGGAATCGATAATTGGTTGAAGCTCTTGATCTGTCTCTTCATTTGATGGAAACCTGAAGGTAAAGTGACTTCGAACAGCTCGTTGACGCATGGAAATCAACATGTATTCAAGTTGTTCTCTAGTGATCTCCGGATGCCTTGTATGAGCCTTATCATCAAAATCTGACCAATCCTTTTCAAAAATACCCGACCGTCCTTTACCTGAACTAGGTATCAGGCTGGTTGTGCTTTTCGAAACAGGAGGGACTACTCCAACTTAGGAAAGCTTGGAATCAGTGATAGGGGTTATTGATTATGCTTGTGTAGAAGAGAAAGGCATGTTCAAATTGAATCGTGAGTGTATCCCAGGGGCTCCAACAGACTTTGTTCAATACAATCACCATTTTTTTGAGAAGAGGGTGGAAGATCATAAGCAGACTCCCTATGTGTGCATGTGATTTTGAAACTCCGAAGGGTACTTCGGAAGAGTAGCCAGATAGGGTAGGATGAGACCCACAGTGAGGTCGAATTCCGATTTGCGAATCCTTTTGAGAGGATTCGCCAACTTTGGTTCTCTTTTTGGCTCAGACTTTACAAGGGGATTCCTTCCACTTGGCAATCTATTTGACGTGTCTTCTAAATGTGGTGGAGTTGTTCTTATTGTGGTTGGTTCATCCGAGATCGAGGTAGGTTGTGTTGGGTTAAACCCAACTGAGATCTCAAGATGGTGTTTGGGATGTGGCGAGTCAGATGGAAAAGTAGCCAACATATGTTTAGGTAATCGTCTAACAGATGTTTGAGATGTGTTGAGTCGGATGGAAAATTTGACCAAGCAATCTGTAATTTTTTGATAGTCTTAAAAGAACAATATAGCTCTCGGATGTATGAATTGAGTGGAATGGATTCATGTCTCCCGGAGTAGAGTTGTTGCAGAGTCAGAGCCCACAACTTCGGACTTGAGATCTCGTTCATTTTACTCTTGATAGCAAACTTCCTGAAATCTTGCCACAACACCTATGGTAGATCAACTGCATTTGCTTTTCCGGTGAAGATGTTCTACACAACGTGTAACAACGTAAATTTTCAAAACAATTTTTCATTTTTAAAACATAATTTCATTCATAAGATATCATAAGAATCCATTGTGTCACATGTCATCATAATAAAACAAATCCCAGCATCTCTAGTACATAAATCCCATCAGTGTGTACAAATCATGCCGACGCCTTCCCGCGATCCTCACTGGTACCTGAAACACATCACACAAACACTATAAGCATAAATGCTTAGTAAGTTCCCCAAAATACCACATACGCACATACGCCACTCAAGGCTATAGCTCTACAAGACCTTCCGGTCCATGTGTCTCAGGGGACTTCCGTCCCACGATCCTGGTAGACCTTCCGGTCCTACCCCTAATGACCTTCTGGTACACATCATCTTGACCTTCCGGTCCATACACTGTTGACCTTCCGGCCCATATCATAATGACCTTCCGGTCCATACCATACTATTCAAATCATGCATAGCACATACAATCCATATAACAACATATATCACATTCTACTTATAGCACATAAGACCTTCCGGTCACACATAATTATCACTCTAGGTAAAGTATAGTTAGAAGACTCACCTCACATGATGTCTAGTAAACCTTCTGGCTTGATAACCTCGAGCGAGCCCCCGCCTAACACATAAGGCAAACATTTATAATTAATACTTCCTCTTGTCCTCATCTCTAATAAATGGGTAGAAGACCATTCTACCCCTTCCTGACCTCTCTTGATTCAGCATGACCAACACCCTAAGGTCAACTGAAGTCAACCCAGGTCAATGGTCAAATTTTGACCAGACTCGTCGAGTGAACTCGCGTGACTCGGCGAGTCCATGCGTGTCCTCTGAATCCTCATAAAGCCTCACTCAACTCGCCGAGTTAACCTTTCACTCGATGGGTTACCACTGGATACGAATCGGGGCAACCCGACTCGACTCGTCGAGTCCCCTTATGGACTCGGCAAGTTCCTTCCATGGCAACACTCAAAAGACCTTCTGAGGTCAGATCTGTTTCTCTAACCTATAGATATGACTTCCTAATGCTCAATAATCACGTAAAGGTCCAATCTTTACACTCATGCAACACACATAAGGCTTCTTTTGGTGAAATAGCTTCTAAAATGGCAACCTAGGCTCATATCTCCAAAGAAACAACATAAAGCAGAATGGTTGGGACTCTCTGGACCTCTTAAGGTCCAGATCTAAGACTTTTTCCACATTGGGACCTTATATACATCATATACTATCCAAGAAAGGGTAAAGAAAACCCTAGATTCAAGGATTCTACACAAAACAGAAGGAAGGGGTGAAATACTACCTAAGAATGGAGATCCTTGCTTGGATGTCTCAGAATAACAACCTCCTTCGGTCCTTCTACCTGAATCCCTTCACTTCCTTTGCAAAAAATCACACCAAAATTACTTGACTTCATCACAAGAACTCTCACATGGCTCCAATGGCGATTTAGGGTTTCTCACAGGGGATATGAGGCGCATCCAAGGTCATAAGTTCCTTTAAATAGGCTCAACCCCGGAACTTAGGGTTTTCTCTACCCAGTACCTACTCGGCTAGTCCATACTTGGACTCGTCGAGTCCACTCGTTAAATCCACGAGGTCAACTCAACGTGACTCGGCGAGTCAGATCTACGACTCGTCGCGTCCCTCCTAAATCCTCGAAATTGAAACACGAACTATCATACCCGAAATTCCAGATGTTACAAATCTCCCCCACTTAATTTGATTTCGCCCTCGAAATCGCTTCTCGAACCACATATATAGAAACCAACCACCCGAAAAGCACCACTGAAAGGATCTCACACAAAAACGATATCTTCCTCTATGAATACCTAAACCCGAGCAGGAACTCCTAAATTCGAAACAAATCCAGCCCCTCTGCCACTACGATATCCCTTCAGACTTCCAAATATAAACCCAACAATCGGTTACCGATCACCCATGCCATACGTACCCAACAATTCTTGAATACACTTCCAAAGGTTACTTTTAACATATTCCAAGTGTCTCACTGACTTCCTTCTCACATCAACTATCTCGGCCCAGTGACACACAAGTCACGAAGTTCTCTTTACCCCAACGAATACTATACTCCCAACTGAAATCGTCTCACCCTCGACCTCAGCCGAAATAATAATCATTTGCCTCATGCACCTCTTGGTATCTCCCGTACTAACAAACTGACCACACTCGGGTCTAAGATATCGGTGACAACAATACCCCTCAACCAATAATCCAGCTCATAATCCAAAATCTCCTCTCGCCTACCCAAACTCAAACTCGAGAGTCTGGTCCGACCCAAAGTTGGAACCACTTGTCCCAATGAAACAATCATCTCATGACTCAACCTGCAATCCGCACGAATACCACTTTTTTTTTCCAATTCCCTCATGATGCGACAACCACCACTCAAGTCAGAAGTTAATGATTCCCGATAAATATAGGGACCCCAGTCTCTTTCCTGGTTCAACCGCCAGGCTCCCAAAAACTCAACTATTAGGGTTACCCTCGCCCAAAACTCTTATGTGTCGTGCTTTAATGAAAGAGTACTTCCTCATAACCACCTCTTGCTGACTCAAGAGTACTACAGTTCCCCGTGGCATCGCAAGAACCTCCCTCTGACTAGTGAGTACTATGGCTCCCCGTAGCAATCACGACAACCTCTGACTAGTGAATACTACGACTTCCCGTAGCATCACAACAACCTCTGACTAGTGAGTACTACGGCTTCCCGTAGCATCACAACAACCTCTGACTAGTGAGTACTACGACTTCCCGTAGCATCACAACAACCTCTCTTTCCTGAAATCCTCATTTTTAAATAATCCCTCCTGATGTCAATACCCAAGGGCTCCCACTGGTATCGCAGATACACAATACGCCACTTGCAGTCTCAACCCAAGACTCAAAACTATCCGAACTTCAGGTCATCATACTCGGATATCCCGAAAAATTACCACAGAACCTCATGATGTACTACCTCAACCCCTGATCTCCTTCATCATTCACAGATACACCCACGCATTCCCTTAAAATCTCACAACAAATTTTCCTTTCATCTCACGCTACTATGGAGTATCCCAACTCTCAATTGAAACATGAAGGAATCGTCAATGACCCAGAACATGTTGACGACAATCCGAAACTCCGTTCTATATAGCTCAAAAACTCAAGCAAGAATACACATAATGACCTCGAAGTTGTTGCCTAATCAGTTCCTGCCCTTTCCCGAACCACATAACAACCCATATAATGAACCAGAATTCTCTCCACTGCCGGACAAATCTTACGAGCCAACCATCTCGAGTTCACCATAGTAATCTCAAAGAATTTCCTAACCACCTCAAGGTCTCCGACCAACGGCTACTTGTCGTGGGGACACTCATCCGTTCTCAACATGCACTACATGCATTATCTCGCTCTACGTCTCGCCTCGACCACCAATACCCATGATCTCATGAACATGAACCGCAGATCTCTATATCCGGATCTCTAACCGCTTTTGAACAAATCTCAGATCCCCTCAATAAAGTACCCGGTTCTCCCCCACTCAGGGTTCAGACCATCACCAATTGGCGTACTAACAATCTATCTCACAGACCGTTTTCGCCGAAAACATCACACTTACTCTTGGAAGGTGTTGTGCGATAATGTCCCCGATGGAGATTAAGCAACTCCAATATCCCGGATTTCTGATGAAATCCTCAGAAACTTCTCATCATGACTACCTTTAATCATTCCGAATCTCATACCAATCCATTTCCAGACATCTCGACTGTCCAGTAAAAACCCTAACTCTTAGTTCGGGAATAATGAATCATCATACTCCTAATCCTTGAATCCCAAACCATCGTTCCATCCCATATGCTACAAACCCTTTACAGCCCTGCTGTAAACTCTGTCTCGCTCTGGCAGCCGAGCAAAATGCTGACCCACATCGGGTACCCTCGCCATATACTGTCAGTACTACCCCACTAGGGTCTCGTATCGGCACCATCTGACGATCGCAGTCTATAACAGCTCCAAATCGGCTCAACCGATCCATGCCCTCAATGACACAAATGCCCCCCATCGCAATCGGGACCAGATCTATCGGGAACGCAGCACCGAAGATCTTGAGTACACATCCTCGAATCACCTCAAGAGCATACACCGCTCGCTCATCGGCTATAGAAACTCATAGAGGTCGACTCATCGCTTCTCGTCGGATACTGATGTGCTGGCTAAATGCTAATGACACGAAAGATCGACTCGCACCCGAGTCTAATAACACCAAAACAGGTACGAAATTCACTAGAAAATTACCAGCCACAACATTAGGTGCTGTGTGGACCTCCTTCCGTTGTCACCTGGAAGGCTCTCCCTCGTGTCTTCGGTGCCTCGGCCTTTGCTGGCCGACCCTTAGTAGCTCGTGTAGCAGCAGGGGCAGATCCCTGTAACAGATGCGGACACTCGGCCCTCTGGTGGCCAGTCTGGTTGCAATGAAAGCAAACCATGAATCCCTTGGGGTAATCCTTGGCTATATGCCCCTCCTTGCCATATTTGTAGCAAGCACCTGCTCGACAAACTCCATCATGTCCCTTACCGCACTTCCCACAAGTGCGGCCCTTCTGGCCTCCAGATCTCGTATCAGCGGGCTTACCCCGCTTGGCTGCCGGCTGTACCTGTACCGGTCGCCTGTCCTTCCTCTGAGACTCTGCCTCCTCCCTGGCCTGAGTCTCTAGCTCAATCTCCCTCTTCCGGACATTTGCCTGGAGCTCAGCAAATGTCTGGTAAGTCGAGTTCGCCACGAACTCCCGAATGTCCCTCCTCAGAATGCTCAAATACCGACTCATGCGTGCCTGCTCAGACGACACGTGCTTAGGGCAAAACAACGCCCTCTCGTGGAATATCCGTGTAATCACAGTCACGGACTCCGTCCCCTGCTTGAGGGACAAGAACTCCTATGCCAACCGTTCCCTTTCCACCGGGGGAACATACTCGTCTCTGAACATGGTGGTGAACCTCTCCCAGGTCACCTCTGAGATCTCTGCAAGAGTGAAGTTTGCCGTCACAAACTTCCACCAATCCTTCGCTCCCAAGGGGAGCTGGTTCAGCGCGAACCGTACCCTCAGATGCTCCGGACACGAACAGGTGTAGAAGCATCCCTCAATATCAGAAATCCATCTTATCGCAGCAATCGGGTCCTGAGTCCCATCAAACTCTGGTGGCTTCGTGTTGCTGAACTCTCGGTACAGCAACGAGTCACCCCCCTGTGGCCTAGCAGCTGCGACAGCTGCGGTGGCTGCAGCAGCAACAGCCTCCGTAACAGCAACGTATCGCTCATCGAACGTCTCAATCAACATGGTCTTAATAGACCCAAACATCTCCGGTATGGCCTCTCGTATAGCTGCGACCACCTCGTCATGAATCATCCTGCGAATCTCGTTATCGCTGACTCTGCTTCTCTGTGGTGTGTGACGTGTACCCACCATGATGTCTCACAACATAAACAAAATTAGAGACTCGTTCGAGTATACTCGTAGTCGATCATCCAATCCTACTTGAGCCTGGGAATCCTAAGGATTCTTACTTGGACTGCTCACTGATCCAGTGTTTTCAGTAGTACGGGCCCTATACTACCTTCCACACCGCATCAGCATTCATTCCAAGTCCTGCTCCTAGGATCCTAGATCACAAGTACTCTACATCTCGCTAAGCATAGGCTACCCTTCGGTAGACTTCTCATAAGCTCCTCACTGCTACCTACTAACACTCGAAGCATCTCATAGCAGCAGTAATCTCCTAGACTAAGGCATCACAAACCAGGCCACTCTAGTCCTAATAGGAATACCTTGCCTACTCTAGCATGCATATCATATCATATCTCAAACACATAATGTAAGGGTATTTTGGGAAATCACCGTTCGGGCGTTGGCTGATCGTACACATTGCTTCTTTCCGCTTTCCTCACATTCCTTTGCTTTTTAGAAAAATTGTTTCTTTTATGAAAACTTTCTCAAATCCTCAGTTTGAGTTCAAATACACCCGAAGGTGCATCCGAATCCCTCAAACCAAGGCTCTGATACCAACTTGCAAGAGCGTAAATTTTCAAAACAATTTTTCATTTTTAAAACATAATTTCATTCATAAGATATCATTAGAATCCATTGTGTCACATGTCATCATAATAAAACAAATCCCAAGATCTCTAATACATAAATCCCATCAGTATGTACAAATCATGCCGGCGCCTTCCCGCGATCCTTACTGGCACCTGAAACACATCACACAAACACTGTAAGCATAAATGCTTAGTGAGTTCCCCAAAATACCACATACGCACATACGCCACTCAAGGCTATAGCTCTACAAGACCTTCCGGTCCATGTGTCTCAGGGGACTTCCGTCCCACGATCCTGGTAGACCTTCCGGTCCTACCCCTAATGACCTTTCGGTCCACATCATCTTGACCTTCCGGTCCATACACTGTTGACCTTCCGGCCCATATCATAATGACCTTCCGGTCCATACCATACTATTCAAATCATGCATAGCACATACAATCCATATAATAGCATATATCACATTCTACTCATAGCACATAAGACCTTCCGGTCACACATAATTACCACTCTAGGTAAAGTATAATGAGAAGACTCACCTCACATGATGTCTAGTAAACCTTTTGGCTTGATAACCTCGATCGAGCCCCCGCCTAACACATAAGGCAAACATTTTTAATTAATACTTCCTCTTGTCCTCGTCTCTAATGAATGGGTAGAAGACCATTCTACCCCTTCCTGACCTCTCTTGATTCAGCATGACCAACACCCTAAGGTCAACTGAAGTCAACCCAGGTCAATGGTCAAATTTTGACCAGACTCGTCAAGTGCACTCGTGTGACTCGGTGAGTCCATGCGTGTCCTCTGAATCCTCATAAAGCCTCACTCAACTCGCCGAGTTAACCTTTCACTCAACGGGTTACCACTGGACACGATTCGGGGCAACCCGACTCGACTCGTCGAGTCCCCTTATGGACTCGACGAGTTCCTTCCATGGCAACACTCAAAACACCTTTTGAGGTCAGATCTGTTTCTCTAACCTATAGATCTGACGTCCCAATGCTGAATAATCATGTAAAGGTCCAATCTTTACACTCATGCAACACACATAAGGCTTCTTTTGGTGGAATAGCTTCTAAAATTGCAACCTAGGCTCATATCTCCAAAGGAACAGCATAAAGCAGAATGGTTGGGACTCTCTGGACCTCTTAAGGTCCAGATCTAAGACTTTTTCCACATTGGGACCTTATATACATCCTATACTATACAAGAAAGGGTAAAGAAAACCCTAGATTCAAGGATTCTACACAAAACAGAAGGAAGGGGCGAAATACGACCTCAGAATGGAGATCCTTGCTTGGATGTCTCAGAATAACAACCCCCTTTGGTCCTTCTAGCTGAATCCCTTCACTTCCTTTGCAAAAATCACACCAAAATTACTTGACTTCATCACAAGAACTCTCCCATGGCTCCAATGGCGATTTAGGGTTTCTCACAGGGGATATGAGGCGCATCCAAGGTCATAAGTTCCTTTAAATAGGCTCCAACCCCGGAACTTAGGGTTTTCTCTGCCCAGTACCTACTCGGCGAGTCCATACTTGGACTCGTCGAGTCCGCTCATTAAATCCACGTGGTCAACTCAACGTGACTCGGCGAGTCAGACCTATGACTCGTCGAGTCCCTCCTAAATCCTCGAAATTGAAACACGAACTATCATACCCGAAATTTCGGATGTTACACAACGTATAGCCAATCTTTTCTCATGGTGTCTGTACCACCATGTTTTCCAAACAGACTATGAGGATGAGCTGCATGAAGATAATCCAAAGGCTAGGAACGACTGATTTCTTGAACTCATTTTCCTTGAACTCGCCATTGTAGCCAATTTGGGTTAAAAACGATGGAAAAATTCTTCAGCTGATGGTTCTTGCACTTGAAAACCTTTGGGGTTTTCAGGAATTCCAATGGCTTTGACAAAATTGGCCTTGTGAACTGGTACAATCCTGTTAGTTATCTTTACCTCAAGAATACCTTCTTCGAGCTTCACTCTTTCAAAGGCTTTGTGAAGAAGTCTAAGAGGGAAATTAGGATTAGGGATTTTGTTAAGAGGAACAACGATCGGATGGTGGGAGATAAACTTGATCATGATACTCACAGATTCATCATAACCAGTGGGGTCAATAGAGAACAACTGGGTTGTGTCTCTGCGAATGATGTTAGTGGAGGAAGATGAACCAGACCCTTTCGATCATTTCTTCTTTGTTGCCGGTTTTGAAGATTTAGATCTCATTTTTTAAAGTTTGGACGCCATTGCAGGTTATTTGGAAAAGTTTTGAGGACTAGAGTAAGGAAGAAACCGCTCTAACTACAAGATAGCCAAAGTGAAAAGTAGGAACAGTTAGGATTCAAAATCCTTATATAGGGTAGAAGTTTTGGATCGGTTCGGTGAGTAGAATGATGACACTTGAAAACCAAAACGGGTTTCATTTAATGCATAGCTCGAAAAGGATTCCTACGTGATAGTTGAGAACAAAATGATGGGATGTTTGTTTGTTCAAAAAGGGAATCCATCGATTCTGTTCAAAAACACTCAATACTTTATTGGAACGTATACCAAAGCGTGTTTATTGAGAATTAAGAAGATAATCATAAAGAAAATTATCGTTAAGGTAGTCATGAAAATCATTTTGGAATAGAAACTTTAATGATAACCTTAAAATTCAATTATTGAAGAGAGTCTTGGAATAATCAGATTCCGAGATAAAGTTTCATAAGATACTTCGGAAAGAATTCAAACACATCATTAGTACATGATATAGAATTGGAAATGGCACAATCTCTAACTAAATATTAGAGGTAAAAATGCATGAAGATCTTAGAGGAAAAGTTTCGAAAAAGAGTTGAAATTTCGAGAACTGAAGGAACAGAGCTCGGAAGGAGATAAGTGATGTGATTACATTACCCTTTCAGATTTGAATTCCGAGGTGTACTTCATAGATATCATTCTGAGATAAAATATTCTGAGAATTTTTAAGAAATTTGATGTAACTATATCTGACTGTACTTCAAATGATTGCTTCCCACATTCACACACAACGCATAGATGTATGTTTTTAAATTTAAGGAGTGGTAGACCTCAAACCATTTCACCAGAAACTATATAATTCATGTATCGAATGTTGAAATGAGCGAGCCTCCGATACCATATCCAACTTTCGTCAGGAACAACATTTGAGAGAATACGAAGTTGGGGCTTTTAGATGATCATGTGCATGTCTAAAGGATACATATTCTTGATATGGGTTGATTTGATAAGACATTCTTTCCGGTATTTCATCATAACATAGATATGCTTCTGGTAGAATTCAACTCTCTGATTTACATCAGATAGTTGGGCCACACTAATCAGATTATGCTTGAGATCAGCTACATACGCCACATTAGAGACAATTAAATTTCCGTTGGTCAAGATGTCATAACCACGAATTTGAGAATTTTAATTATTTCCATAGGTAACATTACCAGTATTTGGTGCAAGCTTCAGATCACGCATAAATTATTTTTTGCCCAATCGTGTGCATGGAACGAGGACTATCAATATACCATATTGTATCTTTTTCTGAAGCACAAAAAGCATGTAAAATCAGTGAGTTTTGGTGTTTTCATGCCCCTAGTTAGATTTACGGACTTTAGCATGGGCTTTGGACTTGGTTTGTGATATCTGAGCAACTACGATCTTAGATTGGTTTTTTTTCGAGATTCTTTTGGAAAGATGCAGAAAGTCAGGGTCTTTTCATTTACCCAAAAATCATACTCAACCATTGGCTGTTTCGGCATTGGTTTCCGTGGAGGAACGGTTTTCTGAGATGTTGCTGGAAGAACTGTTTTTTGAGGTGTTTCAATTGATTTTTTAGAATCTTTCACCTTCCATTCAAAGTTTTGTTTTGAACCTTTACAAGGTTCTGAACAACAGTGTGTCGAGCAACTTTTCATTTTTTTTATTGCATTCGTACATACCTTTGATTTCATAAATTGTTTTGGTTTAAAAATAATGTCATCTGAGGTATCAATAAAAACCAAAAATGAAATTGTTCGAGGAGAGCCAGTTTTCTTAGATGAGGTCTCAACGGTAACATTTTTCACACAACTATTGACAGATGTGTTTCGAACATCCGAACTACTAGGAATAGATGGCCTTTTAAGAATCTTAACAGGCATGAAGGTATTGTGATTCCTAGTAGCTGTACTAACCGTTTGAGACACTTTCTTCTCGGATCTCTTAAGAAACCAACAACATTGACTAGACCTTGTTTCTTTATCAAGAGCATTCCTAGCTTCGGTCTTTGGATGAACAATGTCTTTCTTGGTCAGCCAGGGTTTTTTCCAAGAGTCAGATGATGACTTGGAAGTTTGTCCAATCGATGGATTGTTCAAATGAGGCTTAATTGGCATTAGAGTCGATTTTTGAAGGGACGACAACGGTGAGACAGGGGTATCCGAATAATTATGGTTCGGAATGTCTCCCATGAACGTTAGGTTTTGAAGTTCCTTTAGGGGACGAGCAATAGGTTTCAAAAACTCACTTCCGAGACTCGGTGCTTTGGACCAAGGGTGACGAAAATTATGTGTCATTCTTTTGTTAGGTTCTATAACATCAACTGAATTATGTAAAGCATCAATTTTCACATTAAGACGTTTATTATCAGTAACCATGATGCTTATTTCACTAAGAGAAATTTCACATTTTTCATTCAAAATGATACATTCATCCTTAGCCATTACAAGCTCTCTCTCTAATGACTCAATCTTAAGCTTGTGATCTTCAAAATGTAGTCTAATTCTAGTCAATTCACTATCCTACTTCTCACTAACTTTTATAGCAGACTCATACGCTTTATGAATAATTGTCATATCTGATTGAATTTGAGTTAGATATGGTTCACAAACAGACATATCAAAATTATTATCTGTGATCGTGGATTTTACCTGCTGGAAGAAGCTTCGGTCAGGTGGATCATTTGTTGCCATATAGCAGTATTTTCGCTCAACAATTGTCATCATCAGCTTCCGAACTAGAAGACCAATAACCTTCATCACACTCAATTAAATCTCTAGCCACTAGGCAGAACTTCCTTGCATATTTTCTTCACCCTCATCACCAAATGACCAATACCCATCAACATTCCTTGAAGCCATGGTGACCAAAGACTTTTCACTTTCAACAAGTTCTTGTGCTCTACGAGCATAGTAGGCAGAGTCTTTCACCTTTGACTTTTGAGGAATTTTAGCCAAACAATCCTTTTCAAAGTGGTTTCTGAGACCACATTTGGGACATACAAACTTGGGCTTGTCTAGGTTCGCAACTTCCTGGGTTCCGAGGTAGGATTCGGAATGTTGGGTCTGTATGCAGGTGGTTTATCAGTTGGTTTCGGGTAAGGTTGAGGATTTATTTGGTAAGCAGCTTGAAATTGGTTTTGTGAGGACACGACTTAACTTTTACCCATCCTTTTCTAAGGTTGTTGATGAACTTCCTATTGTACTAGAGTGGAGTGCGGACTACTCCATGTGTCATCATGTTGTTCACCACGATTCTGTACTGGTTTGATGCAGAGGCTATAGATCCACCAGGAGTTGTAATGATGGTGTCAAAGTCGTTTACAACAGAGGTTAAACGCTTATCCTTCATATTCTTTGAACCTTCAAACAAATATTGTAGTTGTCACACCCCAAAACCGGAACGGCGGAATCGTTCCGGGGTGGAGGACGTCATGTACAGTATCACAACAATGAATAGTAGTAAACAGGCAACAACATCATCCATTGCATTAATAATATAATTTAATACAAGTGTGTTCTGTCAAGTTTAATAGACACCAAAAATATGATTCAAACTAAAAGATGAGTCTTCAACGAGCTCCATCTTCTCAAAACCTGGCACTGGTACCTATCTACTGGTGACCTGAGAATACAAGTTATTTTGAAAGAGTTTATCAGCTTTAAAGATGGTGAGATCATAAGTATATTAGTGTCTGTGTTTGTATGAAAGTGTTTGAAAGATGTTTGTAAGATGTTTGTAAGTGTTTGAACTCTCCTAGAAATCCCTATGTTTTCTACTAAAAGTAGCCTTCTACCAAGGCGTCAAGTGTTGGTGTGTGTGTCACTTGTAAGAGTATGTATTTTCCCAAATCTTACTATCATTTACCAAAAACATAGTTTTTACATTACTGTTTATTGTATGAAGATCACAAATTGAATGCAATGGGAAAATGAAATAGTACTGTAATGTTCTATTAAGTAACTACTGCTGTACTAACTACCTTAAACCAATTGTTATTTAAAGTACTTATGTGATCGGCCTGTACCATACTACCGACTATAAACACGACGATGTAAGACGTCGGAAGGAATGACGTTTGGCACCCGTAGACTTGCAAGTCCCACTGTAGCGAGCAGCAAGGTGTAGGATAGTCAATCCAGTATAGATCTATACACAAACTCAATGCTCTCCATTTAAGGAGATTCTGGATACAAAACGAACCATGACAGGTGATGCCATGCCTCGTTACGTGGCTCACATAACTGTATTAGTGCACTTGTGAATGTATTGTATGTACTAGCTGTATTGTATGTTCTCTCTCTGTCTAGTATGTATGTATGTTCTCTCGGTATGGTATTGTATGTACTAGCTGTATTGTATGTTCTCTCTCTGTCTAGTATGTATGTATGTTCTCTCTGTAAGGTATTGTTTGTTTCTCATCATAGTATTCTCTATCTGTATGTTATGTTCTCTCTGTATGGTATTGACTCATGTATGAATTGACTCATTGTATGTTTCACTGTTCTAGTAATAGTATTAGTATCTTCCTAAACTACACTTATTATAGTTTACTAGTAATATGGTTTGTATGTATGAACATGTTTGTATACCTTTGCTACCCAAAGGTATTGAATAGAAAGAAGGAACTTTTATATCTATATACATATACATAATATCTAACTAGGATTCAAACGACCTTCGGACAACCAACCAATACCCTAAGTCCACAACCAAACGAGGAACAGGAGGTAAGGTGAGCTATTAGTCCTAAGTCCTTTCAATCCTACTTATATAACTATATCTATATAGATACACATTTAACAGAATATAAGTTTAAAAGAGTTTAATAAAAGTATTTGACATGTAAAAGAGTTTAATAAAAATATTTGACATGTAAAAGAGTTTGTAAAATAGTTTAAAGTAGTTTGTTTGATAACACAGTTTGAAAAGTAAGAAATCCACTTGTTTTGGTAGTTATTAATCACATGTGATTGATATAATAACTATAATAGTTCAACTTGTATCCCCCCCATAAAAGCATTTAAAATCATTTAAAAGGTTGATTAAGGGGTATGAACTCACCTGTAGTGAGTGGTTTGGATGAACGGATGGTATAGGATGCTAAGTGTCAAATGAAGACTTAAACACACACAAGGATCCTAGTTAACATATAACAACATATATATGTATCCAATTAGTCATTTAACAACTAATTAACCAAGTTAAGACATCCTAGGACATGAAAAACACTTGATTTAAGTGATATAAGTACTAAGGATAGCATCTAAGGGTTGTAGGGCTTGGCTTTTGAGTTTAGGGTCCAAGGGTAAACTCTTTATGAGTTTACGGTTTTGGGACCATTTCACCCCTTTGTAGAGTTTACGGCCCATGGACCATTTCTCCATGAGTTCACGGCCGTAAACTCTAATGGTCCTTGATGTTTTCGATGTTTAAGGTCCTATACACTTCAAGGATGTGATCTAGACTAGTATCCAAGGCTTGGTAAGGGACTAGGGCACACAATGGCCCTTTCATTAGGGTTTACGGTCCAAGAACATGTTTGGACCATAAACACCTTTGATATTGTGTTTCTTTGTGTTTTCTAGTTGATTAATAAGTGTAACAAGCCTTATAACACACTAGGGTAAGAGTACTTACAATAAAGGAGCTTGAAAGGGTGTTAAAAGTCCAAGAACACTAGTGTGTGTTCTTGGTGTTCTTGGTGAAACTAAGAACACTTGAAGATCTACACATATGGAATGATTTCACGGATGAAATCATGTAAGATCATTAGATTAAGTAAGATATCAAATAATTAGGGCAAGAAACACTTACAAAGTTGGAGATCAAGAAGGAAAATCGGATGATACTTGAGAGGATTTGTTGTTCTAGCTTTTGAAAGTGTGAAAAAAAGTGAGTAAAATGACTAAGTGTCATATTTATACTCTTTGGAGTTTACGGCCGTAAACTCCATGTTTAGGCCGTAAACTCCAAATTCTTGGAGTTTTGAGACCTTACTGATGCACAATAAACCCTAGAGCATCCTCTCTCCAGTTATCTCCTGAAGTACTAAGCTTTAAAACACTCAAACTGACTCTACACAGCTCAAAAGTTGGCAGAAACAGTTCTGACTTCTATTGAAGTGAATGGTTGTACATAATAGAAATTTCGGGTTGTCACAGTAGTGTATCCCAAATCTCCTTAGTATATTTGCACAACCAAATGTGCTCAAAGAGACATGGAGGAACACCAAACACCATTTCTGATAAAGCAATTTGATCCAGATGAAGCTTCTCAATGTCGAATGCAGTTAGTGGTGTTGGTCTTGTTTCTTCTTGACCCGTGAGATTGGAAACAACATCTCTAACCACTTGTCTTACTTGAACATGAGGACCTTCTGTCACTGATCTCCATATCTCTTCACCTTTTTCTTTACCAAGCAAAAATCTCTCCATTCTAACTTTCCAGTGATCACTCTTAAACAACTAGCAATGTGGCACTCATTGGGCGTCCCACACTATTTGTTATTTGCCTTGAATACATTTTTTGAGATTGATTAGTAGCATCCATTGAAGTTAAGATATTTTAGTCGAAGTGGTATATACAAGAACTTTTATGCTAAATAGAGAAATGGTTGAGATTGATTAGTAGCATCCATTGAAGTTAACCACATAGGCACTGATACCAATTGTGAAAGCAAATATCTACGTGGACAAGGTTTGAAAACTCAAACCTTGAATTAATTTAAGATCAATGTCTACTAACAATAAGTTTCCAATCAGTTATGGTAAACCAGTCTTCTCTCATAATTAAGAAGTTCAAAAAGTGCTCAATGTGATTCATTAATAAGTATGAGCACTGTAAAGAAATTCAAGAGCAATAAGAATGTTAGAGAGAACGATTGAGTAAATGATTATTGATATTGATGAGAAAGGTGAATGTTGCACTAATGCGTGCTTAACACAAAGGTTACAAATCCTTAAATAGACAAGGAGTGACAATAAGACAAATATGATAAAGTGCATTGACTAAAAGACATCTAAAGATCAATAGACCAACACAACCACTTCTGTTGATCTTGTCCCATGTACTATAATATCAAACAATAACTACATAACAAAATAGTACTTGGAAAAATAAATGCACATTACAGACTCAAAATAATTCTATCCCAAAATACATCCCGGTCATGTCTCTATTTCAGATTGCTCTTCACTTTGAAACTCAACATCTCAGATTTCCTTCACTTAGGAATGCATGAGGTCACTTTTCATGTTCTAATAATTTTGACCATGATTTTGACCAAGTTTGAATTAGGGTCATTTTGGATAACTGGAATCGTAAATTGAGATTAGGTCCCTGTTTAGTGCATAGGTGACCAGTAGAGACAACAATTGGAGCGGTGATCTGTTGAGTTACATTTCAGATTGTGAGGTGAGTTTTCCTTATTGTACTCATAGGTCGAAGGCACCAATGTCGGCCCACTAGGTTATGTATCCTAGTATGTAGGATGTTGCTATCTTGTAGTGATCTATAGATCTGTATGAATATGTATGCTATTATATGATTTATCTGTTGCTTATTTCAACATAGTGCGGTATAGGTTGAGGCTTTACTGCTATGTGCGTAAGCCAACAGACCGGGGCATTCCAGTTTGATGAATGATTGGGCTGAGGCAATCCAATACGATGACTATGGGTCGAGGGTAATCCAACTCGATGGCTGTGGACCCAAGCGTAATCCAGTCTCATGATTGTGGACCCAACATGCATGTTTGTATATGTTCTGTTGTGTGGGGTATTTGGGGGGAACTCACTAAGCTTTAGCTTACCGTTTAAGTGTTATGTTTTAGGTGCTTCTGATGATCAGTGCAAGGCGAAGGCGTGATCATACACATTCTTCGATGATATGTTTTGGAGATTTTATGATACTTTGATTTTGAGATATCTTTATTTTGATATCTGGTTCTTATGACTTAGGTTTTGACTGAACAATGATTTTTTCTAAATATAAAAATGAAAAATTTTTATTGTGATTTTTGTGATGTTATATTAATAGAACCAATCTTATTGTGTAGAACAAGTTAGCTTATTCTAGAATGCTCTGGAAGATTCTAGAACATTATGGAAAACTATGGAGGATTTGAGAAGAATCCAAAAGATTCTAGAATATTCTAGAACGACATGGAAGACCTTGGAAGGTTATGAAACATTCTAGAAGACACTGGAAATTCGTAGACTTTTCTAGAACATGGTAGAAAGAGCTAGAAATATATACAAGCATTTACAGGATGATAAATAGTTCTAAAATTATATTATAAGTAGTAAGTGTATAGTAGTATCTAAAACCTTCCTAATAGGACTATAAATAGGTGTGGAGCTCATTTTTTTCCAAACTATCCAATAAACACTCCAAGAAAGCATAGCATTGTAATCTCTCAGAGTGTAAGTTATTCTTAGATGGTCTTAATAAAAGTATTGGTGTTTTCCACATAAAGAGGCATGCTCAACATGTACAACATAACCGTTATAAAGAAGTACCTTATTTGGGTCAAGTTCTTATCATTTTCAGCAATCAACCCATAATTAATCATAAGCCATGAAAAATACATGTAGTGTTATGAAATCGATTAGAAGAAACACTTCCTAATAGTCATGATTAAAGGGTCTAATTACTTCTATCACTATACGACCTATATTAGACAATAATTGGAGAAGGATTAAAATCATGAAAAAAAATAATCTTTATTTTATTAAAACGGTTTCACGAAAGGCAGTACAATCCAGATCAGTAGGAAAATAACTAACAATGGTAGAGTATTCTTGATATATGGAGAGACATAGAATAAGATATCCACTTGAAACAGGATGATAAATAGTTCTAAAATTATATTATAAGTAGTAAGTGTATAGTAGTATCTAAAACCTTCCTAATGAGACGATAAATAGGTGTGGATCTCATTTTCTCCAAACCATCCAATAAACAGTCCAAGAAACCATCGTGTTGTAATCTCTCAGATTGTAAGTTATTCTCAGGTGGTCTTAATAAAAGTATTGGTGTTTTCCACATAAAGAGTCATGCCTAACATGTACAACATAACAATTAAAAAGAAGTACCTAATTTGGGTCAAGTTCTTATCATTCTCAGCAATCAACCCATAATTAATCATACGCCAAGGAAAACTACATGTAGTGTTATGAAATCGATTAGAAGAAACACTTCCTAATAGTCGTGATTAAAGGGTCCAATTACTTCTATCACTATACGACCTATATTAGACAATAATTAGAGAAGGATTAAAATCATGAAAACAATTTTATCATTATTTTGATAAAACGGTTTCACGAAAGGCAGTACATTCCAGATCAGTGGGATAATAACTAACAGTGGTAGAGTATTATTGATAATTGGAGAAACATAGAATAAGAATCCATGTGAATACCTATTCTCCAATACTTAAGAACCTTCAAAATGATTAGAAGACTCAACATGAAATAAATGTTTTCTGACTTCGTAATCCAGCAGATCAAGATTCAACATCCAATAGATAAAAGATAAACATTAGTAAAAACCAAGTATACCATTAAGAGCACTCCCTCGCAGAACTTCATGGACTAGAACTTCAGATATTCGATCTATGTCATGGTCGACATTTGGAAGAAGATAAGGACAAAAACTTTCAATTTCTTTTCCTGAAGTCTTCATGTTAGAAAAGGAGTGGTGAAATTTGTCTCTTGCTAGCTCCAATAAATTGATATACATCACTCCAAAGAATATTCTAGACCTCTAGGGTTGAGGTGCGTGCATGAAGGTTAATGGCTAGAAAATAGCTATATCTCTTAAAATTGTAACAATTATTCACGATAAATGTTAGATAAGTTTATGTGTATTTTAAAGAGTCAAGTTTATTGTATGAATTATATATTATATATATATATATATATATATATATATATATATATATATATATATATATATATATGACAAAAACTAGTACTGGAACATAGAAAGATTTAGTTTATTTATCTTTAATTTGAATGTCTAAAGTTGGATAAACAGTTGTTTATAAATAATATTTCAAAATATTTGCAATGCTGGTATACGCATGTATATGCTTGGGTGTATACATCGAACATGTACACATGTATAAGCTTGGGCATTAACTTGGGGAGGGAGAATGTTTCATTCGTATTTTAAGCATGATGTTATTAACTTTTTAGTAAAAATACTTTTTTACATAATAAAATATAATAAAGTAGTATAATGAAATAAAACGTATATAGCAAATTAATAGAGACAAATACAACGACAAAAATTTGATTGAAAATTAATAGAGTCAAGTTAAAAAATATTGTTAAAACTCATGAAAGATGTTATTTAACCTATAGTCAAGTTAATTAACGATATAAAACTTCAAATGATGGTAAAGTGATGGGACAAGACCAATGGTAAAAATATATAAGTTGTTAATTAGTCATAAGGGGGTAAATCATGCAAAACTATTTGTTAGGTGATCTAAGTCCTTGGTTTGTGTTTTGGAGTAAGCAGTAAAATGGGAAAAGTTATATGTTAGGATTCTAGCATTGATTATGGTTTTTAATTCGACATGTTTTAAACCAAAAATTAACTAGATAGAAGTGTGGGGCTTGTCAATACCTTTCCGTGGATATAAAGATCTACACAAACGGAGTTGAAACGGAGAAGATATGGTTGTTTGAAGTTGAAATGATTTTGGGTGAAAAGTTGTGGCCACGGCATGGGGATCAGTCAGGCCAAGCCCATGATTTTTAGGGTTTTCAGTGTATTTAAGCTTAATGTTCCGCATTTTTGGGCATTTTATCAGCCTTCATCATCCCGAGAACCTCTTAGGAGAAACTCTAGCCTCCACCTTCAAGATTTAAGCTTCTCCTATCTTCTCACTCATCTTTTGGATGCTTTTTATGTTTAATTTGATGAAATAATAAGATCAAGAAGGTTATTTTAGCAGTAGGGAATGATTCTTCAAGTTTTGATCCATCAAAGGCAATATATTTCTATACCACTGTAAGTATAAAGTTCCAATCTTGCTATCTAGTTCATTAGATCATGTCATTTGAGGGTTTTGGCACTTTGAGTTCATTTTATAAGTGATATTGGAGTTGATTTCACTTCAGTATCTCTTGCTCAGTTTAGAATGTTTCTTGGACCCTATGGACTAGGAAAGTTAAGATCTATTTCCTTCCCTTTTAGCCATGCAAGTTATCTTGGTCTTTTAGGTCAGTTTGGTGTATTAAAGTTTAGATCTTAGAAGATTGTGGCATTATTATAGATAAATTTGGAAATTTTATCCGTCTAGACGTCTTGTTGATTTAGATCTAAAAGTTGGAGAATTGGACTTAATGGATTAAGTTGAGAAAGATGCATTTTGGGTCCCTTTGAGACTTAAAATCTAGATCTTGGTGATTTGGACCTTCCTAATGGATAAAGTTAGAAACTTTATCCATTAAGACCTTGGAAAGGATCATATCTAAGCTTTGGAGCTCTTGAAATTAGAAGAAAAAGGAGTAAGCTCGTTGAGTTGTCGAGACCAGTCCCCACGACATGGTGTTAGCATGCCACGGCGTGGCAACTATGGGATTAGTGATTATTTTGGCATTTTGTGCAAGATATTAATCATTTTATGTTGGTGGAATTGATTGCTAAGTGTATGCTTTAAAATTCGTATGCGATTAGGATCACAAATTCCTAGAAGGACTGATTTGGCCTTATTTCCTTTTCCTTGTCTGATTGTGGGCTTAGGGTAGAATCATTCTTTCGATAGCCTAGATGATCCCCTTTTGTGTATAATTGGCATGCATAAGGCAACCGAAAGTGTTGACATAAGTTCCTAGCATCACAGAAGCGAGTTAGTTGGAGGATCCCTTTTTATGCATTATGGCCTATAGAGTGTTATTGCCCGAATGTTGCTTGCTTTGTACTTTGTGGGACATATAGTGATGCGAGCTAACTATTAAATGAATATGTTAAGTTCCATGCTGCTAGAGTTAAATAATTTTAGAATGATTGATATGGCCCTATTATGTAGCTCTCATTTGAGTTTAACCGTTATAGGGTTGGGTCTTTTATTTGAAGATTATTTAAGTTTTGTTGCAAGCAATTGTATTCATAAAGTAGTTAGTTGATATTAGTAGGGTTTCTTAAGCAGCTGATGGCAAGGTGAGATGGGAATCCTGGGAGAGCCTAGGAAGTGCTTTAGAGGAATTGGTGTGTTGTTTAACAGTGTGTATTTTTTGAGAGCATGTAAATGTGATTGGATCAGACGGTAGTAGACATGATTAGTTACCTAGAGGATCTGGGACGATTCCTTAGGAAAAGTACGGATAGGTGTGGAAGGAAGTATTGAGCCCATACTACTGAAATCATAGGATCCGTACTCGAATCTTTGAGGATTTCACAGATTCTAAGGAGATAATGGAGGGTAGATTGTATGGTTTAGCACCATGATTCATTGTAGTGTGTTTTCTGATGGGTTTTTGAGCATTCTAACACTGCCTAAGTGTACATGCTACCCTAATAACCTTGAATCTATGTTTTCTCTATATACATGCAAATTTCTTTTTCAAGGTTATTTCCTAACTAGCATGGCATGGGGATTACATAAAACATAAAAACTAGTAGAAATACATACCTTGTTGTTGCTTGGATTCCTTCAAGACTTTGTGAGCCTAGCACCCCAAATGTTGTGCCTCAAATGCTTCACACAACACCACAAGACTTGGAATAACTTGAGAGAATACTTCTAGCACTCAAAATCGGTTATGCCCTCTCTAGTAACACTAGGTCACGATTTTTGCTAGCCATAGGGTTCCTGTTATAGTGTTCTCACAATTAGGGTTTACACATGAATGCCCTTAATTGTCATGACTCTTGATTTCTCATGACCCATGGGTTTGTAACTCCCATGGACTATCTATGGAGCTCCATATGGTTATAACCAAACCCATAAACCATGGATCATTAATCCACCATAAAAGAATTGATGATTGTCATAATCAACCCTATATATTTAATTAGTCTCACTTTGATCACCAAATTAATACTAGATTAATACTTGATCAATACTAATTAAATAATACTATTATTAATATATTAGAACTTAGAATATATTAATAATCATAAGTGCCTTATTCTCTCATCTAGTCTATCCAAGTATTGCAATGCCATGCAACCCAAATGGACCATGCCGGGTCGGGTCAAGTACATACCAAATAAAGTTATGGACTTAGACACTATATCCAACAGTCTCCCACTTGGATAAGTCTAATAACTATATTTGCAAATATGACTTCAAAATCCGACTAGCAATCGTAGCTCTTTCAAAGTCTCTCAGAACTGAGATGATGATGATACGCCATTTAAGATAAGTGATCATATAATCCTCTGTTCTCATGATATCAGCCGGACAAACACATGGAACATGGTCTTACTTATTGTCCATCATTTGTTTCTCGATCTCTGATTTGTTTCGACATAGAACTAAATTGAACACATCAATTAGGTTCTGACCGGGCCCGGTACATAGGTCATAACCAAATCATCGAGGGGCCCAGATATCGCTTCTATTTCAAGAAGGAACAGATAAACTTCGACTGATATGCTTGTACTAACTACTTGTTGAATTATTCACAAACGCACGTTTTATGACATCGAGTTACCAATGCGTTTTCGTGCAATCAATGAATAACCAACTCATAGTCAACAACTCATATCTCTAGGCTTGAAGATTTATATGATATTACCGTCTCATGATCACTCGAGATAAATTTCATGAAGTGATGCAAGTGAGCGTGGGTTGGATCCAATACTCAGCCCTTATGAGTACTCATGAATGTTGTAGCAACCATTGCATTGTCCAAAGCACTTTTAGACAAATCATACAAGCCAAATTCATGACAGTCTTAAATCAATACTTACTTCCAAAGTTTGACTGACTGTGGATGGTTTGAATAATAACATAATTATTCTGGAAGTAAAAACATGCAAAATTGAAACATAGTAAACAATCAACACAAGATAGTAACACCTTACTCATAAATAAATAACAACTTTTATTTATCATCAAATGTCAATTACATTTTACAAGTTTCAGGAATCTAATTATTGAAACTAATATCATCCTTCAGCCCAATGCGCCTTGCATGCTGTAAATGCTTAACCCTGCTCAGTCCCTTCGTGAGGGGATCTGCCGGGTTCTCATATGATGATACCCTCTTAGCCACGAGGAGTCCTTCTTCTATTCGATGTCTGATGAAATGGTATTTTCTGTCAATGTGCCTAGATCTCCCGTGATCTCTTGGTTCCTTAGCCAAAGCAACCGCACCTTCGCTGTCACAGAAAATTTTCATTGGCTCCTTTATAGCTGGTACAACTCCAAGGTCTCCGATGAAGTTCTTTAGCCATATCGCCTCCTTAGCTGCTTCACTTGCTGCTATGTACTCTGATTCACAAGTAGAATCAGCTACTGTCTCCTGCTTGGAACTTTTCCAAGTAATTGCCCCTCCATTTAGGATAAGGACCCAGCCTGACTGAGAGCGGAAATTATCCCTATCAGTCTGGAAGCTAGCATCGCTATATCCTTCCGCTCTCAAGTCATCACTGCCTCCGAGGGTAAGGACCCAATCCTTAGTCCTCCGCAAATACTTGAGAATGTTCTTTACCGCTGTCCAGTGTGCCTTGCCAGGGTTCCCTTGATATCTACTGACCATGCTCAAAGCAAAGGCCACATCAGGGCGAGTACAAGTCATAGCATACATGATCGAGCCCACAGCGGAAGCATATGGTATATGACTGATTTCAGCTATTTCAACCTCTGTACTCGGACTCTGAGTTTTACTCAGCTTGGCATTACTCTGGATTGGTAATTCTCCTTTCTTGGAATCTTGCATACTGAACCTCTTCAGCACCTTATCCAAGTAAGTACTTTGACTAAGTCCAATTAGTCTCTTACTCCTACCTCTCAATATCCTTATCCCTAGGATATAGGCAGCTTCCCCAAGGTCCTTCATAGCGAAACACTTCCCAAGCCAGGACTTAACCTCCTGCAAGGTTGGGACGTCGTTTCCTATGAGAAGTATGTCATCCACATGCAACACCAAGAAGCTAACTATGCTCCCACTAGCCCTGACATACACACAAGACTCATCCTCACTCCTAGAAAAGCCAAACTCTTTGACTTTCTCATCAAAGCAAAGATTCCATCTGCGAGATGCTTGTTTCAATCCATAAATGGATTTATCAAGCTTACACACACTATTAGGGTATCTTGTATCGACAAAACCCTCTGGTTGAGCCATGTAAACATCCTCAGCCAACTTTCCATTAAGGAAAGCGGTTTTGACATCCATTTGCCATATTTCATAATCATGAAATGCAGCTATGGCTAACAATACTCTAATAGACTTAATCTTAGCTACCGGTGAGAAGGTCTCATCATAGTCAACTCCCGGAGTTTGAGTAAAGCCCTTCGCAACCAGTCGCGCTTTGTAAGTATGTACCTTCCCATCCATGTCGGTCTTCTTCTTGAAGATCCATTTGCACCCAACTGTCTTACGACCTCGTACATTGTCAACCAAGTTCCAAACTTGATTGTCATACATGGACTGAATCTCGCTGTCCATAGCCTCCTTCCATTCAGCAGACTCAGGGCCTGCCATGGCTTCCCTGTAATTATTAGATTCATCCAAATCTATTAGTGTACTATCACTAATAAATGTATCACCTTCAGTGGTGATGTGATAACCATAATAAAAATCAGGTGTGTTCCTCACCCTAGTGGAACGTCTTGGAGGTACAGACTCATCTATCGGATCAACAGGAGTTTCCTCCTCAGGTTGGTCGATAGAATTTGAGGTTCCTTCACCACTTGACTTTTGAAGCTCTTCAAGGTCAATTTGCCTCCCACTGTCCCCTTGGCTTATGAATTCTCTCTCACGAAAGACTCCTCTTCTTGCTACAAAGACCATATTATCACTGGGTCTGTAGAACAGGTAACCAAAGGATCTATGTGGGTAGCCGATGAAAATACACCTCTCACTTCGAGGTTCAAGCTTATCATGAGTCTCACGCCTCACGAAAGCTTCACAACCCCAAATCTTGATGTGGTCCAAATTGGGAACTTTCCCAGTCCACATCTCGTGAGGTGTTTTGGCAACCTTTTTAGTAGGGACTAGATTAAGGATATGGGCGGTAGTCTCTAAGGCATACCCCCAGAAAGAGATTGGTAACGAAGCTCGACTCATCATGGAACGAACCATATCCAACAAGGTTCGATTGTGCCTCTCAGCTACACCATTCAACTGTGGTGTTCTGGGAGGTGTCAATTGTGATACAATCCCACATTCCTTAAGATAGTCAAGGAACTCAATGCTAAGATACTCTCCTCCCCGATCGGATCGGAGCATCTTGATGTTCCTGCCCAATTGATTCTCCACTTCCTGCTTAAACTCTTTGAACTTTTCAAAGGTTTCTGACTTATGCTTGATTAAGTAAATATATACATATCTACTGTAATCATCAGTAAAAGTCACATAATAGCGATTAGCATCCCTTGTAGCAACTCTGAAGGGCCCACACACATCCGTGTGTACAAGGTCCAACAAACCTTCACCCCTATCACAAGTACCTGTGAAGGGTGACTTTGTCATTTTTCCAAGTAAACAAGACTCGCAACTATCATCTGACTTGAGGTCAAATGATTCCAAGACTCCAGCCTTTTGGAGTTGGCCTATGCGCTTCTTGTTAACATGTCCAAGACGACAATGCCACAAGGATTCTTTATCCAAACTATCTGAAGAATCAATATACAACACATTATTTCCTAGATTGTCTACAACATTCACGGCTTCATATACACCATCACAAGGTAATGCTTTAAAGTAAAATACATCATTGTAATAAACATTAATAGCACCATTTTTATTATCAAATGAAAATGAAAAACCTTGTTTGTACAAGCCATGAAAAGAAATAATATTTCTCGCCATTTCGGGCGAGTAACAACACTTATTCAAATCTAACATTAACCCATTATTAAGCAATAAAGAATAAAATCCTATCTTGGTAACAGGTGATGCTTTCCTGTTGCCCATGACTAAGTTTATCTTCCCGTGCTCCACTTGCTCACTTCTTCTTAGTGCCTGCAAATCAGTACATATGTGAATACCACAACCTGTATCAAGCACCCAAGAATTAGCATTAGATGAGTTATTAGACAATATTGTGTAAATACCTGCATGGGTGGGTTTAACCTTCCCATCCTTTACATCTTGCAGATATTTAGGGCAGCTTCGCTTGAAGTGTCCCTTATCCTGGCAATAGAAGCATTGTGCTTCCTTTGGGTTTGAAGAAGGAGTAATGGGACCTTTATTTGTCCCACTTGAAGAGGAACCATCAAGAGTCTTACCCTTGGTACCCTTCGAAGGGTTTTTCCTCTTCTTACCCTTTCCCTGCCCAATAGCCAGAACAGGGGCTGTTGAAGGAGTAGAAGTAGCAACCGCTTTACCCTTAAGGCCATTTTCAGCTGTCCTTAAGAGTCCTTGAAGTTTGCTAAGTGTGACTTCCTACTTGTTCATATGATAAGTCATACGAAACTGATCATAACTTGGAGGTAAGGAATGGAGAATGATGTCAATCGCCATTTCCTCAGGAAAGTCAACATTTAGCTTCAGCAACCGGTCAACGAACCTTTGCATCTTCTGCAAGTGACCGGTGATGGGTTCACCATCCTTCATCCTTGCGGTTATCATGGAGGAGATGATTTCATACCTCTCCTGACGCGCGCTCTGATGGTACCTTTCCATCAGATCCAGGTGCATCTCATAGGGGTTGAAATCTTCATAGGATTTTTGAAGTTCAGGAGTCATGGTGGCCATCATGATGCATGCTACTTTAGTAGCATCCTTTTCATGTGCAACAAACTCCGCAAACTCTTCAGGAGTAGCAGTGGCTTCACTCACAACCTTAAGCTCCCTATCGAGGACATATTCTTTGTCCTCATAGCGGGTAATCATTCTGATGTTTCTGATCCACTCATTGAAATTGGATCCATCAAAGAAGACCTTACCATACAAGTTCATAAGGGAAAAGGAGCCTGTTGGGTTTGAGCCAGAAGCATTGTTGGAAGACATCTGAAAGGAAAGAAGGACAAGTTTCATTAGATTAGGAATCCTTAATAATTCACCCAATTGAAATATTAAGGCTAGGATCCAACAAACTATTTATAGTTGGAAGAGGGACGCCGTAATCCATACTATAAAATATTTGAAGGTAGGTAAATGACGATTTACCAATTTCCACCATAAGAACGAAATATTTTATTTTTAGGTTTTATTGGTTTTGAAACTCCTAGATCTTTTGAGATACATTCAACTTTTCAATGGCATGTTTGAATCTCGATTGTGCCCTCTCAAGTTTGTGACTGGGATGCCGAGGATCACAAACAAGGTGTGAATAACCATACAAATTGACTTGGTACCCTCAACAATATTACCTAATCGATGTGCCGGTTAAGCACACACGCTCCACCGATCTATAATATAGTTAAGTTACCCTTTGCCACTCTTACTAGTCCAAGTTAGTGTGCCGGTTAACCACACATGCTCCACTAATGACTTGGTAAGGTACAAAGTGTAATTTTATGGGCTAGCACCAATTTCACATTTTCCTAAAGTAACTAATATTGGGAATTTATAATGTATAGTTACTTTATAATTCATTATACTTTTAACGAGTATTTAAAGTCGTATCCTACCCGTTCGGCTAACGACCCTCCACCGATCAAGGAAGCGGTGGGTGAGAGTGGACACCCATTAAGTCATCATTTTATAGGCAACAACCTTATACCCCCCTTATAGACCGGCTTCGTGAATGAGGCCTACTAACGGTAAGAATGACATATTCTTATACATATCTATATAATAAAATTATAATAATAGTATAAGTGTTGATTTTTAAACCTTTTAAAAATCTAAGGTTTAATTTGGAATTAAAGTATTAAAGTGTAAGACTTTTCAAATTCCAAAACTTGAGGGCAAGATTTGAAACTATTCCAAGTCTCTTCAATCTCTTCAATTTGTAACTTATGAGTTTTAATGGTTCATCAAAATGAAGACTCTTCATTTTATGAAACCTCTTTAGTTCTTTAATCACAATTTAAAGAAGTGACTTTTGGTTATCCATAACTTGAGGACAACTTATGGACACCATCATTGCAATTAAGATCATGAATTAAACATACATGGAGGTTACATATAATTCCTATGATCTTCTAAAAACTCATAAGAACACAAATTCATGTCAAGCAATTTCAAGAAAATCATATAAACATATACAATACTTGAAAATTGATAAAAGTCATGTAAAATGGGTTAACATAATCATTATCATTTTGAAAAACAAATTTTACAAGTCCAAAACAGATTGGGATAATGATCTTAATCCATTTCCAGCAACAAAACTCGAAAAAACTGTCCATCACGCTCCTACTCGCCGAGTGCATTATTCTACTCGTCGAGTAGGATGAATTTGTTCATGGACTCGGCGAGTCCTCCCCATGGACTCGGCGAGTCCAGTCGTCAGAATGCAGAATTTTTGATTTTTAAGCAGTTTTGCATCAAGTATACAGAAAACAATCCTAGGCTCTGATACCACTGATGGGTTTTTGAGCATTCTAACACTTCCTAAGTGTACATGCAACCCTAATAACCTTGAATCTATGTTTTCTCTATATACATGCAAATTTCTTTTTCAAGGTTATTTCCTAACTAGCATGGCATGGGGATTACATAAAACATAAAAACTAGTAGAAATACATACCTTGTTGTTGCTTGGATTCCTTCAAGGCTTTGTGAGCCTAGCACCCCAAATGTTGTGCCTCAAATGCTTCACACAACACCACAAGACTTGGAATAACTTGAGAGAATACTTCTAGCACTCAAAATCGGTTATGCCCTCTCTAGTAACACTAGGTCACGATTTTGCTAGCCATAGGGTTCCTTTTATAGTGTTGTCACAATTAGGGTTTACACATGAATGCCCTTAATTGTCATGACTCTTGATTTCTCATGACCCATGGGTTTGTAACTCCCATGGACTATCCATGGAGCTCCATATGGTTATAACCAAACCCATAAACCATGGATCATTAATCCACCATAAAAGAATTGATGATTGTCATAATCAACCCTATATATTTAATTAGTCTCACTTTGATCACCAAATTAATACTAGATTAATACTTGATCAATACTAATTAAATAATACTATTATTAATATATTAGAACTTATAATATATTAATAATCATAAGTGCCTTATTCTCTCATCTAGTCTATCCAAGTATTGCAATGCCATGCAACCCAAATGGACCATGTCGGGTCGGGTCAAGTACATACCAAATAAAGTTATGGACTTAGACACTATATCCAACATTTTCTTCTTTATCGTTTGTTGGTAATGGTTGTTCACGTTGATGATGGCCCTGGTGATTGTTTGGGCCTTAGTGGCCATATTAGTTTGGGGCTTGAATGGTGCAAACCTTGGTGAGTTAGTTGATTTTGAGGTCTCGAGGGTCTTGCTCGAGGTAGTTCCAGTTGAGTCACGGGACTAAAGAAGGGAGCAATTGTGATGGCCGACTTGAGGATTGCAGCTGAAGACTGAGTGATTGGCAGATGGAATGGGATGTCACTATCTTCGATGAGGGTTAAGTTCTTCCTGCTTTCTGTGATAAGAGGAATGAGAGAGCAGACATGTGATTTTCAGAGTTGGGATTTAAACCAAGCATGGGGCTAGATGGTTTTGGTTCTTGGCGGCAGTATGCTAGTGTGGGAATGTACAAGAGGATTCTTGTGGTACAATTGCCTTGAGATGATATCAAGGGTATGTTTTCTTAGGATATAGGAAGGTTAGGTGGTAGTTGATGGTTTCACGTGGTAAGGGAAGTGAATTGGGAGCAACAACTTTTCTTGACTCTGATGTATCCCGAATATGAGGACGTTGCCTCTTGTATTTACGAATGATTCTCGAGACGAATTGATAGGCAAGGTGTGTGATAATCCAAATTATTCTACATAGAGAATCGGTGTTATGAATGGACTATTAGAATTATTGCTTGTCCATCTACATGGCATTCATGATGTTAAACGCAGTTATGATTGGGGAGCTTTCGAGGTCTCCATATGAGGTTCATAATCTCTTTGAGTTTGCTTGGTCATTATCTGGAAGATCATCTTGGGATGTGTTATACATTCCATGGGTCTGGGATGCTATGTATCTGCTTGAGCCCGTTTGAGATTTGGTTTGTTTGCAACGTCAGCTGGTTGTAGTTCGAACTCTAAGCGGGGGAGAACTGGGTAATATGCTTGGAGGATCATCGATCTGTTCGAGTTTATTATTTCAGAAGAATGGGTTGCATGAATTTTCAATTTGGATATTTGCCAATTTGGCTCAACATTTGTTAAAGTCGGGGTTACGGAGCAAGTTGCCATCAGATGTATGTGCTCCGGAATACATGAGTTGTCTTCGTAACAAGACGATGTTAGACAAGGAGCTCTTTGTATCTATTGATTCCTTTCGGATGTCGGTGAATACATCAAGAAGATTTTGGGTCGTTCATGTTAAGCATCGGTTGTGGAGGGATTTGGCAGCTCATTGTATAGATTGATATCTATAGTCTAGGTTGGGAAATTGTAGATTGGTAATCAAATTTAGATTTTGGTATGTGTTGATCCACATAGGATTTTTTTTCTAGTGTATTGGATCAGTGAATTAGTTTTCAATGCATTCTCAATCGTTGGGCAATTCGTTCATCGTCAAAGGATGAGTTTCTTTGAAAGTTTCGAGTTGTATCAATTGAAGTCAATGGATGCGTCAACCTGTAAGTCCCCAAATCTGGAACCAACTAGTGATCAAACAAAAGAACAAGGTATAATCAATGAGAATAAGAAGGAGTAGAAGCAAGAATGTGTTGGGTTTTGAGCATTCTAACACTCCTAAGTGTACATGCAACCCTAAATACCTTGGATCTATGTTTTCTCTATTATACATACAATTATGAACATCCAAGGTATTATCCTAATCTAGCATACAAAATAATAAATATAACAAGATAAAATACATACCTCTTTGATGTAGAATGTCTGCATAAAGCTTGAGTGTCTAGTGCCCCAAGTGTGACACCTCAAATGGTTCACACAACACCAAATACACTTGGAATAACTTGAGAGAAACTTGAACACTCCTTGAAATCGTCTAGCCCTGACACTCACACATTAGTGCACGATTTCTTGAGCCATGAGATTCTTTTATATGGTGGCTATTAGGGTTACACCATGTAACTCATAAGTTTACCCATTCCTTATGCTCCATGGATTTTAACCTCCATGGAGTATCCATGGGTCACCCCATGGACTTAGTCCAACATAAGGAATCTTGGATCACAAGCCTACATATATAAGAATGAATGATTTACACAATCAACCCATATATTTAATTAGTCTCCTTTTGATCACTTAATTAATTCCAAATTAATTCTTGATCAATACTAATTAAATAACCTTATTAATATATTAGAGCTTATAATATATTAACCAACCTTAAGTGTTATTTCTCTCATTATAGTCTATCCAAATGCATGATGCCATGCAACCCAAATGGACCATGTCGGGTCGGGTCAAGTCTTACCAATTATAGTTATGGACTTAGACATTAATCCAACAGTCTCCCACTTGGATAAGTCTAAAACTATTATTGCGTATGACTTCAGGAACCGATCAGCAATCGTAGCTCTCAAAAGCTTATGTCGAACTCTGACCTTGTCGATGAACTCTGACCTTTGTCAATGACTTGTCCATTAGATAAGGGATCATATATTCCTCCATTCTAGATATCATATGGACCGAGACATGGATTATCAATCATTCTCTCTGTCCATTTGTTGTTTCCCGATTTCCGATTCATGATGACTGACTGATTGAACAAATCAAATCAGTCATGGCTTGGCCAAGCACTCACATGTATCATCTTTAAATCATCGAGGGGCCCACAGATATCGCTTTTATCCCCAAGGTAAAAGGAATGGATAAACTTCGACTCATATGGCTTGTTCTACTACTTGTTGAATCATACACAAAGGCACGTTTTATAACATCGAGTTACCAATGTGTTTTCGTGAAATCAATGTATAACCAACTCATAGTAACAACTCATATCTCTAGGTTTGAAGAATATAAGATTTTATCGTCTCATGATCACTCGTGATAAAATCCATGAAGTGATTCAAATGAGCGCGGGTTGAATCCAATACTCAGAACTTATGAGCACTAATGAGTGTTGTAGCACCACTTTGTCCACCAACTTGGACCTCTACAAACCAACCCATGACAATCTTGATTCATATCTACTTCCAACATATGACCGACTGTGGATGGTTTGAATAACTTAATCATTCAGGAAGAGCGACTTAGTTATTCTGGAAGTCAAAACATGCAAAGTGAAACACAAGAATAAATGAATCAAATATGGTATCAAACCCTATGAATATAAATAAACACTTTTATTTATCACCATACTGATTACTCATTATTCATTGTTTCGGTTTTATCAACTTTATACTTGAATTTAAAACAATAGTTGTCCCATGCTCCAAGCATGTACACTATGTTTTCTAAACACTAGTCATGCTATACACCAAGTATGCATACTATGTTTGTCTATGATCTTTACTTTGTAAAATAGATCAACTGAACATCACTCCAATGATCCTCTTTTCATAGTCCCAAATCCTTACTGCAAATGCAAGAATTCCAAATTCATGCCATTTACTGAAATCTGTTAGATTCTAAACTTATATGCATTGATCCTCTTAATGATTATGCACGAAGTTAGAAAGACTTGACAACAATCATTACAGAGCATTCCAAAGGAGATCAGCTCCTTGGAAACATCCTTCTTTCATTAAGTTTCCTAATCTTACACAGATTGAATAATTTCTAACTTTGAAACATTTCCATATTCCATTTTGACTATCACTTCTGAACAAGAGTTGCCTCCTTACAGATTATATCAATATGGTCCTTCCAGAATTAACATTATACCTCCAACTGTCCTTGAGCAACCAATCTTTGGTAAACCTTAGATTGTCCTCGACAATTGCTTAATCATTTTAGTCATATCCAATTCTAGACCTTTTCCCTTCATAATGCCCCAGGCATTTGGAAAATTTTAGAAAGGATGAATATAACACATGTAATCGATCCTATATCCGAAGCATATGGGACACGATTCATGATGTCTCACATAAAGACTAAACCAGTCTTTTGCTATAATATTTCCATTTCAATTTGCCAAGTTCTCAAAATTCAGATTATGAAAAGGGATGCCGTAATCATAATCGAATTTTAGAACGCAAATAATGGACCCATATATAGAATTTCCTTATGTTGAGCCATTCCAACATGAAATTCATATATATATCCTTGATTAAATACGATTAAAATCTCAATCTAAGCTTTTAGAATTGAAATGAAGTATAATTTCCTCTCCCTTAATTATAGCAAAACAACTTTTTCAACCCCTGCAACCTCACGAATTGAAACTTTTGTTTAATAATTAACATTGCTAACTTGCAACCTTTGCATAATTATCATGCTCCCACTAACATGATGATTATTAGCATAACACTTATGCTCCCACTAGCTTTGACATGTACTCAGAAATCAGCTGACTTTCTTACCAAAGTTCAGATTTCTGATAATAGATTGTTTTGATAAAACTTTATCAAAATCATACACCTCTCTTAGATAGCTCACATGTGTGTCTAAACAATTTTAGAACTATGAAAAGGGATGTCGTAATCATAGTCTCAATTGTTTAGACCTTTTCCACTTCTCACAAGTCCATGTTAGTGTGTCGGTAAACCACACACGCTCCACTAACGACTTTGAGAATGCAAATATCACAATTGCTATCTAGCTAAAATCTACTTAGTGAAAGTGTTTCCTCACCATCATTTTCATGAATCGGAGAGAAACCTTATGACACTTAGATTTAATAGTGTATGTGTTCTTATCCATATGAATTTGTCAAAACCATAATCACAAGACAAGGTTAGTGACAAATCCAAACTCATATTGATTAAACTTGTGCAATCTTAAATTCTTGCCATTTGGCAGCTCAGGTGCCTGCCATTGCTTCCAAGTAGTTGTGCAACCAAGTGAGAACTCTCAGAACTCCTATGCAAAGCCAACTTGAATAGGCACAAAAATTTCAACACGATACGTTATAAACCTCGAGTCGTGTGCTAGTGAAGGACTTTAGGTTTTATTCTTGATTAAGTCTTGAAACTTTCAAGAGCTTTAAGACTCCCACTGTCCTCTTGACATATAAGACTCCCTTGTCAAATATTCAAGAGATAGTGCGGATTCTTTATCAAGACTAACACTTTACACAATTGGCCTAAGTTGGTCTCTGTTTTATCCAAAACATCACAACTTACCAATTTCAAATGTACAAGAGTAGATAACCTTTTACTCTTCCATTTGACTAGTGTTAATAAACCTTCTTTAAGATATATCACTCAAGTTACAATCTTGGAGTATGACTCTAAGAATTGTTTTGGGACGAAGTATGACTCATCTTTTTGATTTAACCATTTCAACAATTCATGACTCCTCTTCTTAGTCATAAAAATGCACTAAGATGACCTTAGAGGATCAATTGTGATATGGTATCTTAATCATTAAGATGATCATAAACATGATACTAAACTACTCTCCCATCTTTTCAGATTTGAGAAACTTTTATCTTTTAAGGCCATACTTTGATTCTTCTTATTCGTTCTGTCTCACATTGAAACTTCTCCAATGCTACAGACTTATACTTAAACTTATAAGTATAACCATATTTACTGAACTTAAGTAAATCATGACGAATAGTCTTCTTGATCTTTTGTGGTGGACTTGACCAGTGCACAAGAATGTGTACTCGATCCCTTAGTCCTTTCCTTATTCCCATAAGGAATTAGTCTTAATTTTCCAAGCTGAAAGTTCTCATTCACCATACTATACAACTTGCATGATTCCAAGTTTCGGTCCAATTGAACCTTGGGTGATGAGAATCTTCCCTTATTTGGTAATATTAGACACTACCACAACCGAAAGAATCAAATCCATTTTTCCAATATTGCTATCAATGGAATCTTATAAGCAACAACTTTTCACAAATGCCATTGTAAGGATACTTAAAATAAATAAAATCAAAACCTTTTTCTTTTATTTTAAAACTTTGCAGAAAAACTTATCCTTACAATCCATATGAAAACCTTGTTGTTATCTATTCCTAAGCAATATAAATATCATAACTCTTAAGTAATAGCCCAAAATTCTGATCACCGAACCATGCGATTGAAATCCATCTTCGCGATCAGAATCAGCATGTACTTAATAGAGTTAGACAATGGACTTTACCTGAAGTAGAGCCAAACTTATTGACTTTAACATCCTTAGGTAAATTTGGCAGCTTCGTAACCAATGCCCCTTCCTTTGGCAATAGTTACCTATGGACCCTTGATAATGGGACTATCTCAGACTTCGCCTTTCTCTTTACCATTTGGTCAACCGGGTTGACTATGGCCAATCCCTTTCCATTGGGAAGAGAATGCTTTTTCTGGATTTCCAGTGTCACCATTGTCACTGTCCATAAAGTTTTTGGGAAGTTGATCTTCTAATCAAATTTGCTTTACTATTGTTCCAAATCATTGCTGATTCAGCAGCACCAAGCAAATAGATATGATCATTAAGGTTCATGTCATAGTCTATTTCATAGTAGTCCCAAAGGAACTCACTATGTGACTTAGAAAGTGATTGAACATCCAACTTTCTCAAGACTTTGACACCCAACTCTCCCGGCTTGTCAATATGTGACTACATCTCCAAGATGTGATCACACCTAGACCTTGCCTTTCCAATAGGGGTTGAGTGACCTTAAACTTTTTAGGAACTTGTGGGTTAGGGAGAATAATTGGAGGAGGTGAAAGAAGTATGATATCCATGGGACATCATCTTCATTTAGGAAAGCTTGTTTCAAGAGATTTGGGAAGATCATAAATGTCTAGACCAGACATCTTTTTGGGAGATATTCAAGATAGTAGATTTAAAGTCCTTAATATGACACCCAATATGAAATATTAAGGCTAGGACCCAACAAACTATTTTATAACTTAGAAGAGGGATGCCGTAATCCAAGCTATAAAGTATTTGAAGGTAGGTGAATGACGATTCACCAATTTCCACCATGAAAAATGAAATAATTTATTAGGTTTTAATTGGATTTGAAAGTCCTAGATCTTTGAGATTCATTGAACTGTTCAAAGGCATGTTTCAATCTCGAGTGTGCCCTTCAGGTTTTGTGACTGCGATGCCGAGGATCACAAAACAAGGTGTGAATAACCATGCAAATATACTTGGTACCCTTAATATTTACCCCTTAATCAGTATGCCGGTTAACCACACACGCTCCACCGATACTATGATAAATATTAAGTTACCCTTTGCCTACCTTGTTAAGTCCAGGTTAGTGTGCCGGTTAACCACACACGCTCCACTAACGACTTAATCAAAGTGCAAAGTTTAATTTCATGGGTTAGCACCAAATTCACATTTTCCTAAGTAACTAAGATTGGGTATTAATAAGAGTTTAGTTACTTAGTATTTATCATTAATACTTTTAATGAAAGGAGAATTATAGTCCTTGTCCTACCCGTTCGGCTAACGACCCTCCACCAGTCAAGGAAGCGGTGGATGAGAGTGGACACCCATTAAACTGCCATTTTATAGGCAGTAACCTTATACCCCCCTTATAGACCGGCTTCGTGAATGAGGGCTACTAACGGTAAGACTGACTTTACTCTTATACATATATATAAATATTATTAACTTATAATATTATAAAGTATAACGGTTGAATTTTAACTTTTAAAATTCTAAGGGCTAACTTGGAATTAAAGTATTCATAAGTGAAAATTTTTCAAATTCTTATTAATAAAAAAATATAACTTTTTTTTATTGTAACTTATGGAACTAATTAAGGTTACACTTTTTTTTTATTTAATGAAGAGACTCTTGAACCTCCATAACTTGAGGACAAGTTATGGAGTCATAAAACCATTTAATTAGAACTAGACTCTTCATTTTGTAACCTTTGCCAACTTTTATGAGTCTTATGATTCTTAAATGTGACTTTTCATATAACTTGAGGACAAATTACAAAAACACACTTTGGAATCAACTCTTAGATTAAAATGGATTGAAAACAATTATTTCAGACAACTTTTCTATTAATCTAAGAACCTCATAAGAACAAGATAATTCAAATCATCAATCTTCAAGAAATTAGCATGAACATACAAACTAATACAAATCTTGAAATTATGACAATTATCTTAGAAATTGGATTAGCATGAACATTACCACATCAAAAACAAGTTTATAAGTCCAAAAACATCTTAGGGTAATGTTCCTAGTCCAATTCCAGCCAAAACAATCGAATATATGCATCCAACTCGATTTTTCAGCTACTTTTGCAAGTATAACAAAAAAAAACCTGGCTCTGATACCACTGTTGGGTTTTGAGCATTCTAACACTCCTAAGTGTACACGCAACCTAAATACCTTGGATCTATGTTTTCTCTATTATACATACAATTATGAACATCCAAGGTATTATCCTAATCTAGCATACAAAATAATAAATATAACAAGATAGAATACATACCTCTTTGATGTAGAATGTCTTCATAAAGCTTGAGTACCTAGTGCCCCAAGTGTGACACCTCAAATGGTTCACACAACACCAAATACACTTGGAATAACTTGAGAGAAACTTGAACACTCCTTGAAATCGTCTAGCCCTCACACTCACATATTAGTGCACGATTTCTTGAGCCATGGGATTCTTTTATATGGTGGCTATTAGGGTTACACCATGTAACTCATAACTTTACCCATTCCTTATGCTCCATGGATTTTAACCTCCATGGAGTATCCATGGGTCACCCCATGGACTTAGTCCAACATAAGGAATCTTGGATCACAAGCCCACATATATAAGAATGAATGATTTACACAATCAACCCATATATTTAATTAGTCTCCTTTTGATCACTTAATTAATTCCAAATTAATTCTTGATCAATACTAATTAAATAACCTTATTAATATATTAGAACTTATAATATATTAACCAACCTTAAGTGTTATTTCTCTCATTATAGTCTATCCAAATGCATGATGCCATGCAACCCAAATGGACCATGCCGGGTCGGGTCAAGTCTTACCAATTCTAGTTATGGACTTAGACATTAATCCAACAGAATGATCCAAATTGCACACATTTATATTGAGCCGCAAACGTCTGGTACAATGGAACACACACATATAACTGTTAACTCTTCTGACAAGAATGACACATATATATTGGGAACAGTGAACCGTAAACAGTTCACGGCCGCAAACATCCTTGCATCCGCAAACACCAACTGAACCGAAAACCCCAGTTTTCGATTCACCCAACCGTAAACACTCTAAACCACCCAAACAAAGACTAGTAAGACTTATACAGATGAATTCCTAGCCCAAACCAACAAAATATGACCTAACAGTCTCCCTCTTGGTTTGAGGCTAGCATAGGCTCAGTCCTTTTCAATGATAAGCACGTCCGATCTTCCCATCGCCCCCAGCCACATCATCTTATCGATAATCTCAGCGATCATGCTTGTAAATTCTTTAGGTGCAACCTCAAAGATCTCAAGCTTTCATATGATTTGATGGCGAGCCAAGGTGTGAATATACCGTTCACCAAACTGTAGCAAATCCTTCTTATCAACAATATGAAAGACACCATCTGGAAATTTGATGACAGCTGAGGCTGTGGCTTCATCATAAACCCAATATTCCATATTGTTCAGTGATCCATCACAACAATTCTTAACAATAGGAATCTGTGTCATCTGTTTTGTAGCAGGCCACATAACATGCTTGAAGGTCTTGTTGGTCTTAGGGTCAAGAACACCTTTGACTCTTTTCACGAAGGATTCGACAGTTTTCATCCCATCAAATTTCCTCTTAACTTGATTTTCCAAGAAGAGTTTTAAATCCGTTCCGCAAGGATCATTAGCTGGGTTGGAGAATGGATCATCAGAAAGCTCAGTGAGGTCTACCTTCGTTAAAGAAGAAAAACCATTCTTGTTCCTGTAACACTCCACATTTCCTCTCTTGTGCTTTATCAGCCAGCAATTCAATTTGTCATGAAAACCCCGTACAAGAATTCCTGACCGGTCACCATATTTATCTTTGAACCGCCTTTTTCCAAGCTCGGTCATAGTCATTTGGGGTTGATCTCCACGAACATTTTTATCTGAATTTTCATGAAGAGCCACTTCCCCTTCTTTTGTGAGGATGCCTATTTTTGAGCTTGTTTGAGAATAACTCTTGGATTGACTTGATCTGGCTCAGTCTCAAATCGGTCAATAATTCTTGTGGTTCTGAATGGTGGAGAATTATTAAGCAGATCTGGTTGAGATGTATTGGCAGGGGCACTTTGAGAAGTCACGACAACACTTAGATCTTCGATAGTTGTTTTGAATTTGTCACCAAATTCTACTATCAGTTTGTTCTTCAGGTCAAAGTAACCAGCACTCAATGCTCCAAGGTTGAGCTATAGAGCATAAATTTGTTTTGATTTTAGCGAATTTTCTCCCTCAAGCTCGGAAACTCGAATGTTGAGATTTCCAATCAAAACGTCCTTTTCAATGAGTTTTTGATTAAGAACACCAATTTCCTCCTTGAGCTAAAAAATTGATGTTTCTTCTTTGTCTAAGCTCCCCAGCACCTATAGATATACCCTTTCCTCTTGGTGCAAGATCAACATCCTCACGAGCCAAAAATCTTGCCAGCCGCCAGCCGCTCGAAGGCTACATCGTGTGAGGGTGGAGGAGTTTAAGAGCTATCAGGAGATGAAGAACTCCTGCCGGTTTCAAACAATGATCGTACAACACTTGGTCCTTCTTTCAAGACATGACTGTCTTCATGGGTTGGTTGGGTTGGTGCAGCAGTTGCAAAAGATTGTTGGGTAGGAGAAGCTTGTTCCCTTATCAGCACTCCCGGCCTTGGATCGGCTCTTCTCTTTTTGATTTGAGGCTGGGAGGCTAATGTCATAATAAGATCACTTTCAGATGGCAAAGTGGCTGGAGTAACAACTATAAAGGGAGGAAACCTTGTAGTTGTATCCAAATTAGTTGAAGTGTCGGCCATCTGATCAAAGGTTGGAGACATCACCTTGAGAACACTACTAACTCCCTCAGTCACCATTGTAGGTTGTACAACATCATGGACATCATCAAAGAATGAATTGAGTTCCTCATAACTTGGCCTGAAGTCATCATCCTGCTCGAAGTCGAAGTTTAAGTTATCATCATCAAGGTCAAGCACATTTTCCCCAAGATTCATCACATCTTCATCTTCATCATCATCCCTTGCATCATCATCATCATTCACCTCCACATCAGTCATCGGTACATGTTCCTCGGCAACAATAGCAATGGGAGGAACAAAATCTTCTTCATGCTCAGAAGCAGTAATCACATCATCTGCATCACCTTCATGATCAGAAAGAGTGACATCATCTGAGGAATTTTCTGACTTAGATGCCTCACTAATCTCTGCAAAATGGCCAAACTTCTGCAGAGGGTACTTTCCTTGAAACAAAAACTTTCCCTTGCGATTTTGCTTCATAAGACCAAAAGTGTTCACACCCAGAGATTTTAAATCCAGAGTCTCATCACTTCTTTCCAAGTCTGGGTATTTGCTGTCAAATATCATTTGGAGAAATCTTGGATACATCAAGAAATTATCCTTCCTCTTTCCTTCTAAATTGTTCTTCATTTCGTTCAATACAAATTTTGAGAAGTTAAATTCAAGATCCATAGCAAGAGCAGCAATAACACCGGTATTTAGTAAGGAAATCTCATTAGCACCAGATTTCCTGCCGGAGATGCAAATCACGAATGAGTGAGCAAGGAGACGCTAGTATGGCGGCAACAGCTTCTTTATTGTGGGTGGGAATACTCCTTCATAACCCATCTTTTCAAGAATCTCTTCAGTCTGTTCCATAGAAATTTCAGTTTGAGACCCTGTCTGATCCTTGATTTGAAGCACATTGCAAATCATTTGTTCAGATATTACGATCTTTCTTCCGTGGATGATTGATTTAACTGTGTGTTCACCATCTTCTCCTCCTTTATTGACTGAAGCATTGTTCTAAAACTCTCTGACTAAATCTTGATAAATCACAAGATTTGATTGGAAACGTGTGCAAGACCGCATCTCTTAAGTCCATGCATCATAGAGTTGAATTCTTGGTTTACAGTTGGAGGATCCATCAAGAAAGCAACAATGTTGTGGTTATCCGAAAATTTCAAGTCTGCCATTTGTTCTGCACCAAACGAGCCAAGTGAGAAAACTAATGATTTGATCAAGTAAAGTTGAATTTTCTCAATTAAAAGTTTATTAGGCTTCAATTTAATTTTATTTGGATGAAAAACAAATTTATGGCTAAAAACAAGTTTACGGTTGAAAATAAATTTACGGTCGTAAACCGTGTATAGCCGTAAACGGTTCAAACAGTCGTAAGAGGTCCAACAGTCATAAACGGTTCATATGACGAAGAACAATTTGGCTTCGGAATCCTGCAAAACGCAACCAAATCAAATGAAAAATAGTTGTGTGGGGTTCGCCAATGATGCACCTACAAGATTCAGCGGTCAATTTCAGATGAAAAATACAAAACGATGATGAATCAGAGATGAGATTGAAGAACAGTTGAGAGAGAAACTGAAAGGGTTTACGGCCGATAACAAAAAATGAGGGGGAAAAAGGTTTTCAGCTGCAAACCTTACCTTTTATACCAAGGACCATATCCGGCCCAAAACCCATGGGCTGCAAACCCAGTAGCCTCAAATCTAAACCCCAATACATCCAAATTAATCAAAAATAAAACCTCTTGAAGATTTAAAAATTGAAATTAAAATAAAATTAAATTAAATCTAAAAAATTAAATTCAAACTAACATTTTTTTAAAAAAAATTTTAATTAAATTTTTTTTTAGAAAATAAAATAAAATAACACTAATTTCTTTTCACCATAGCTAATATTATTTTCATGATTTTGGGATCAAAGTTTTAAGACATCCTTAATCTGTTTTTCAGTATCTCCACCTTCATGAATAGATCTGGTCAATCGTCGGTATTGTGGTCCACTTAAACACGAAAGATTGTGACGAATTTTGGACATGCTACAAGTTATAGGACTTTTGACCCTATATACCTAAATAATACTCCTAGAGGGACCATTTAGCTGACGACGACCAAAGATATTGTTGTCCACCTAAATTCAGCAGCGAGATCTACAAACAACCTATTAAGTGTTCAATTTTAGATGAGCAGGCAATTATTAAGGAAGAATATAGATTTTAGAAATGCATGTCTTATTCCCAGGTTGGATAATTTCCAATCACACAGAGGGATTAACATATGACTAACTGAGTTAGAGGGATTGAGAAATTGAATGTTGCATGTGATGTGTTCCAGATCGGATAAGAACTTATCACGCAAAGGAGACAGCATGCGACTAACAGACAGAAAGAATTGCATATAAAAGGAGATGCATAGAGATAGATTTGCATATGTTGCAGTCCAGGTCGGATTTCTTCCAATCACGGAGAGGAGCCAACATATGACTAACAGAAAGAAAGCAAGACAATAACCTTCTACATATCTACTTTATCGGAATTCCCCAGTCACCCTATCAGTACCGGAATTAAGGACGTGCGTCCATACATCGAGGAAAAGTTACGCCACAATTCTAGATACAGATTACTTTAGTGTATCCCGCAGATTCCCATGTATATCTCACTGCTCAATCTACCCGAGCGTCGTATTGTCAGACCAAACGGAACTATCTAAGTCAATATTTGTCAAGTCTTTTCATAGTCCCTCTATGCCTAGTCTGGTCCATTTAAATCTTTCGAGCCTACCAGCGCATTGAACACAGAGCCTAGACAGTTCAACGTTGTTACCTTACACAAATTAAAATTGCCAGTTATCACTTGGTTGGTATCACTTCCCAACTAATTTCCTGTAGACAACCTCCATTAGAACATATTTTTGGATTTTATGATTTTTGTTTTGTTTTTATTTCTCCCCTAAATTTGTGCATAGGAGAGAAAGGAAGATAAATGCGCAAATTTATACTAACCTAAAACAAAAAATTAGTCTTCAAAACGTATCATTTTGAGAAAGCCCACAAGCACATCGAATCGAGCTTTGTTGAACGGTTTGGTGAACAGATTCGCCACATTATTATCAGTGTGAATCTGTTCCAAACGGATGAGCGAACGCTCATAATAATGTATAATGAAATGAACTTTGAAGTTGATGTGCTTGGTTTTGGAGTATTTGGATTGCAGCATCATTATCACAAAAGATAGGGGCTGCAAGAAAATTCAAACCGTAGTCCAACAGCTGATGTTGAATCCAATTTACTTGAGAGCAACAGGCAGAAGCAGCAACGTATTCCGCCTCCGCCATTGAGGTTGAGACTTCTTGTTGTTTCTTGCAATGCCAAGACACCAGACGGTCGCCTAAGAATTGATATCCCACGGAAGTTGATTTCCTGTCAAGTTCACCACCTCCATAATTGCTGTCAGCAAATGCATATAAATCAAATTCAGAATTTTTAGGATACCAAAGACCCAGTTTTGGGCTACCTTTGAGATACCTAAAAATTCTTTTGACAACAATTAAATGAGAGAGTTTAGGATTAGCCTGATAACGTGCGTATTGACAGACTGCGAACATGAGGTTGGTTCTGCTCGAAGTTAGATACATCAGGGATCCGATCATCGATCTATACTCTGTCTGATCTATAGATTCACCATCAGGATCTAGAGACAACAAGGGTCGTTCAGCCATCGGCGTCAAGGCAACTTTAGAATCTTTAAACACAAACTTCTCAAGCATGTCTTCAACATATTTTCCTTGATGCAAAAGGATTTCGGTTGAATCTTGTCCGACTTGCAAACCCAAAAACTTGGTCATTTCTCCCAAATAACTCATCTCAAATCTCTTCTTCATAACAACCTCGAACTCTTTGCATCACTTCGAGGAGCCTGGTGTAACCCATACAGAGCCTTGTCTAATTTGTAAACATGATTTAGAAATTTTGAGTTGACAAAACCAGGAGGTTGATCAACATAAATTTCCTCTTTCACATCTCCATATAGAAAGGCGGTCTTAACATCCATCTGATAAACGGAAAACCCCATGTAGGATGCATAAGCCAAGAAGATACAGATAGCTTCAAGGCGCGCTATCAGAGCATACACTTCAGTGTAGTCAAGGCCTTCAATTTGCCTAAACCCACGAACGACCAGACATGCTTTGTTTCGCACAATCACCCCACAATCGTCTTTCTTATTATGAAACACCTAGCGCGTGTCCAAAGACTTTTTTCCCATTGGCAGCTCAACCAGTTTCCATACCCCCAGTTTCTTAAATTGATTAAGTTCCTCGTGCATCGCATCAACCAAACTAGGCTCATTCAGTGCCATTTCCACGTTCTTTGACTTGATCTGAGAAATAAAGCAAGAGTTCAGACATGTATTGACATCTCGACTCTGACTCCTCATTTTAACTTCGTCGCCTAGTTGACCAATGACGTTTTCGACTGGATGATCTCATTGATGTCTGGTGGGAATTTAATAGCTGATGTCATTGAGTGTGACAGGAAGGTTGTTGATGTTGATGAGTCTGTCATCTGCTGAATCAACTGCCTCAGACGATCTGGAACCGTGAGAGGTGCTAGCTACGTACTCATTTTCTATTGGCTCAGGAAAGAGAAGCTCCATGAAAGATTGAGTAGTAGCGGAAGTATCTCTGGTCATGAACTATCTTTCAGCAGGAGTAAGAGGAGTGGCTTCAGCATCAGGATTGATTCTTTAACTTGGAGAACCTGAAGAAGTTCGTGGAACAACTTCATCCACCCTAGGAGTCGTAGGAGGCACCAAAGGTGGTCTGTACACAACATCTTCCTCTTCTTCTTCAAGAACAACCTTCGTACCTGAGCAAGAACCTGCCACATCATCTGAAAACACATTAAATGAATTAATAAAGAAGCGTAATCAAAAAACTAGTTAGGACCGACTCGGGCATCTTTCTCATTCTCTTCCAGCCAGTGCACATCGAAAGATTCCACAATCTGCTTGGTTTTCTTGTCGAATACTCTGTATGTAGTTCGTGCGGCGTATCCCACAAAGTAGCAGTCATCAGCCTTCGAGCTGAACTTGGGGTTGGACTCTAAGTAAAGGAGGGTGCAAGGACATCCAAATATTCAGAAGTGAGCAACTGATGGTCTGTGATTGTATAGAATTTCATATGAGGTCTTCATTTGGGCTTTGGTGATCAGGACACGGTTCTCGACGTAGCAGGCAGTGTTGATCGCCTCTACCCAAAAGAAGACCGGTAGCTTAGAATCACAGAGCATCGTCCTTGCAGCGTCTATGAGAGTACGATTGCGTCGTTCAACAACACCATTTTGTTGAGGTGTACGAACAGCACCGCACCGACGCCGTATACCGTTTTCGGCATATAAATGATCCAGAACAGTGTTCTTGAATTCCATGCCAATATCAGTTCTGAGCACCTTCACTTTCTCATTTGTTTGATTCTCAATCATCACGATGAACCTTTTGATCAGATCAAAAATTCCGCTCTTGTTGGATAAGAAGAAAACCCATGTAAATCGCGAGTAGTCATCTATCACAACCAGGCAATAAGAACTCTTATTGATGCTGAGAATGTTGACCGGACCAAATAAATCCATGTGCAATAATTGAAGAACCTTGCTGATTGAGTTGATAGTTTTTGGCAAATGAGGCTTGCGATGATGTTTTCCTTGAGCACACGCCACGCATTTTTCAAAAGTGATAAAGTCTTTGACAGTAAGTCAACGCAAAATCTCGTTTTTGGCAAGACAATTCAGGTTCTTGGCGTTCGCATGGCCGAGACGACCGTGCCAAAGCATGGAATTGTGTTCAGAAACTTTACAGAAGAGACAAGTAACCTGCTCCGGGATATTATTAATGATGTCTATGATGTATGCATTTCCATCCCTGTTCGATTTCACCAAGATCCAATCTTCAGGGATAACGATTCCAGGCTTCAAGATGAAGCACTCTTTGTCAGTGAAGTGTGTTGAATAGCCTTTGTCGCAAATCTGTGAGACACTCAATAAACTGTGCTTCAACTTGGGAGCATAGTTGACGTTCTCAAAGCTAAGCACTCTGTTTGTGACAGTTCCTTTCTGGGTGACCTTCCCGCCTTCTCCTCCCGCGAAGGAAACATAGCCCCGATTAAAATTCTGAATGTCATGCAATTGGGAGATGTCTCCTGTCATGTGCCTGGAACAACCAATGTCGACATACCAGGGTCTGACGACATTCCTCCGTAGTTGTTCCTACACATTGTGTGCGATTAATTAGATTTTGGAACCCAGGTCATTGAAACACTGGGTTTTCCTTTTTAGCAACATAAATTTCTTTTTTACTTTTTGAATTTGATTGACTACCAGACGCACATATATAAGACTGAGGTGATTGAACATTTAAATTCTTGGGCACCCATTGGTATTTAGGTTTAGAAACATTTACAAGTGATTTTGAAACCTTTTTCTTTGGTTTTGATCTTTTGAGTTTTCGTCGAAGATTAGCCGAAGACCCAGACGAAGACTTTGACGAACCCGATCTTGGCTTAGCCACGTTCGGTCTCGTTAAAGTACATGTTGTATTTTCATGTAAAACTTGTTTATTATTTTCAAGCTCAGCCCGTGTTCAATCGTTATTGACATTCCAATCACCTTCATGAGAACGAGGTCTCGAGAACTTTTTAATGAGAGATCTTCCTCGTGACTCGTTCTCTCTTCTTTGTGCATAAAATGGAACAAATTCCCGAATTGGACAATTGCGTGCAATATCACCAGCAGTTCCATAGTTAAAGCATGCCTGTTTCTTAGCATAAAAACTAGTACCGCTCTTTTCTGGTCTAGTGTTCCTATTGACTCCCTTAATCTTCCCACAATTGCATGTACAAGATTCAGGTTGTGTAACAGGTGTAGGTGGACTGGATGTGCTTCTGCCAGAAACATCAGATTTATCAAACACATCACCACACTTAACAAAAACATTTGAATCATCAGATTTTGACACAGAAACATCACAAACCAAAACATCAGTTTTAGAGTTAAAAACAAAAACGTCATTGTTTGAAACAAAAACATCATATTTTGAAACAGTATTATTATCATACACACTCTCTTCAGAAGCCTGCTTGCCTTGACTTAATGGTGAATCTGCATAGGAAGTAGAAACATTAGTATCCTTTTCCCTAGCACTACTCTCCAGCACAGGTACAACAGGTTTGGCAAACACAAGATGTTCCTCTCTGTCAGTCTCTTCCTGGGTCATAGGGATAGCAGTGTAATTGTGATTAAAAGGAGGAGGGACACTCTCATACCCTAGACCTACCTGCTTCTTTTCTTTCCATCTCATTTGTTTTTCTATCATAGTCTCAACTATCTCACTTGACACATCAAACTTTTTTAAATTAAAATCAGCATTTTCAAAACGAATTTTTAATGTGTCAAGCTCGTCAGTCACAGTGGCAAGTTGTTTCTTGATAAAATTGTAGTTCTCACACTTGTTGCTATACTCTTCCTGTAGTTTCCTAAAATCCTTAATTTTGGCCTCTAATTGTTCTTTTAGTGGTCTTTGGACCTTCCTAAGGTTATATCCTTCGTATTTTAGGTCCTCGTTTTCTCTACGCAATAATTGAATTTTTTCACGTAAAAACTTAACAGTATCAATACATGTTTGAGAACAAGAAATTTGACTGACCTCTTTCTTCTCAGGCTCAGGAGTAGTGGATACGATGAAGGCGAACTGCAATTCCATCATCTCTTCTTCAGGATCCTCTTCAACATTCTTTTCAGGGATTTCACTTATCTGGGCCAAATGAGCATTTTTCAGGTGCTGAAATGTTTAGTGCCTGAATTTGGTCTTCCCAATGAAATGACTGAGCTACCACCGCCAGATTTGTAGTCTTGTTGTTCGCAGCAACTCCCTGTTATTTCCAACCTGCACCATTGTCCTTTCATGATTTACTCTTCAATCAGGTTTTGGACAATCACGAGCAAAGTGACCCCGCTCGTGACAGTTAAAGCACCTCAACTTTCCTTTGTTGAATCCAACCTACTTCTCTACATTCATCCCCCAATTATTCTTTCCAGTTTTCTTTGCAAATTGTTTGGCCCTGAACACTTCCATGGCAATCTACCAGGTAATATCCATTTCCTTAATGTCTTTAGGGTGAATCTGGTCAAGATCAGCGAAAGAAATCTGAGGAGGCAATTCTCCAGCCACAATGGCATTATAGCAATTCACCAGCCCAGAGGCTAGGGCCATATTCTCTTCAGCTTCTTTGGGAGCAGAGGTGGTAACAGGAGCTTTGGAAGAGGATGCTACATTTGGATAAGTCATGGATGGTGGAACTGTTGGATTAGGTGTCTAAGCCCATAACTATTATTGGCATGAACTCGACCCGAGAGTAGCATGGTCCATTTGGGTTGCATATCATCAGGACAATTTGTTAGGATGGACTCTTGAGAGAATGTTATATATGATTTGTTAATATATTATAAGTTATAATATATTAATATGAAATCATATGTTTTAATTAGTATTGATCAAGAATTCATTTGGAATTAATTTAGTGATCAAAAAGAGACTAATTAAATCTATGGGGACTAATTATGGTAATTAGTTATATTTATATGTGTTGGGCTTATGATCCATGTTGGACCAACTTTATGTATGGATATATAAAGAGTTGGGCCACATGAACCATGGATCATAAAACCCATGGGTATGGGTTTGGGTTATACCCATGACCCTTGAAATACCACACATATAAATACAAGCATCTTGATCTAAAACCGCCACCCATGTGTGTGTGCATGTTCTTGGAGTTCATGAAGGTTTTAGAGTGCATGGAGATTCTCTCTCAAGTCCTACCTTTGTCCTTGATTTGTTGTGACTTCATTTGAGGCTTCCACACTATTGGGACTAAGCTCTTAAGGCCAAATACATCAAGACTTCCAGCCACATAAAAGGTATGTCACACTAACTAGTATCTTGAGTAGTTTACATCTTTGCATGCTAGTTATAGGCTTAATACCTTGGAAACACCTTTGCATGTATACTTAGTGAAAAGAAAGATCCAAGGTATTTAGGGTTGTATGTGCAACATAGGATGTTGTATTATACCAAAACCCATCAGGAACAACATGGGATGGTGGTTGTGGAACAGCAAAAAGTTGATTTTGTGGAGTGGTAAAGGATGAAAAGGCATTGTTCGATGAAATCCCAAGATTTGCAGTAGAATAGGAGTTCACATTCTTGATTTCCCTTTGCTTGTCATCAAGATCACAGGCTTTAATGATTTCCATTGTTTCTGCAAGACTGAGTCGATTCAGATCATTTGTCTTTTTTTATTAACAGAGACATTCATGTCCCATGACGTTGGGAGAGAGTTTAGCAGTTTCTTATTAATCTCTGATCTTGGCACTGAAATTCCTGCAAAATTCATCTCAATGGTAAGAGTAATAAATCGTTGTAGTTGAGCCTCTAATGATTCTCGAAGAATGTGATTAAACATGTTGAACTTCTTTCTGAGCATGTCTTGACGACCTCGCTTCATGTCTTTATTTCCCTCATATACTTCAATCAATGCTTCCCACAGAGCTTTGAATGAGTCATACTCACAAAGTCCTTGTCAAATTTCTGGAGATAAGGTCATTGTCAGTGCTGCAAGAGCTTTCTCTTGTTCCTCGATTTTCTCGAAATCGTCATCTGTGTAATTTGCGAAGTCTTTGTCAACAATGGTTCCATTTTCAAGAGTAGTAGTGATTCTAACTGGACCCTTCAGAATGTTGCGCCAAATTTTGAAATCTTTCATCTTGATGTATTTCTCCATTCTATATTTCCATTTAGGAAATCCTTCAGCTGATAGAAGACGTGGGATTCTTGTGGTAGTTCCCATAATTGAGTCCAACTCCTGATGAATTGTCATGTTTTATGATTCCATTTTGATTTTTTTTAAAATTTTCTTAATTGACTGAAAATAAAACTTGTAAAGAAAGCACAACTGAAAAGAGGTTCACAACCGAGAACAAGGTTTACATCTAAAGAAGATTTATGGTCGAAAAGTATTTACGGTCGTACACGGGTTTGCGGTTGAGAACAGTTTACGGCTCACAGCAGTTTACAGTCAAAGAGCGGTTTACAGTTTAAAACAAGGGCTTACAATCGAAAATGGCACGTTTGCAGTCGAAAAACCGTTTACAGCCGTAAACACAAGGAGGTTTACGGCCTAAAATGAGTTTACAGCCGTAAACTGATGAATAGTTTACAGACGAAAACACCCAAAATTTGATGAAAACAACTGATTTCGAGCAGATCTTCGATTCCTTTGGCCTTGAATTCACGATCAATAGCAGAAACTCAGTAACCAAGCTTGAATAATGACGAAAATGAAGAACACTCCAACCAAAAACGCAACTTGAATAGTTTTGACACTAGATTGGCTCTGATACCAATTGTAAGTCCCCAAATCTGGAACCAACTAGTGATCAAACACAAGAACAAGCTATAATCAATGAGAATAAGAAGGAGTAGAAGCAAGAATGATCCAAATTGCACATGTTTATATTAAGCCGCAAACGTCTGCTATAATGGAACACACACATACAACCGTTAACTCTTCTGACAAGACTGACACATATATATATATAGGGAACAGTGAACCGTAAACAGTTCACGGCCGCAAACATCCTTGCAGCCGCAAACACCAACTGAACCGAAAACCCCAGTTTTTGGTTCACCCAACCGTAATGTTGGGTCAAAAATATGGTTTATACTTTACTTTTCTAGGCAACTATATTTTTCAGTCTAGGACCGTAAACAGCCTGGTCTTTACGGCTGTATGGGTGTTCACGGCCGTGAACATGTTTTCGGTCAACTAATGGGTTTTCGGTCAAGGCCTTGTATTTTGGGCTTGGCCTTAGGTCCATATATATATATATATATATATATATATATATATATATATATATAGTGTTAGTGGAGTCATAAGTGTACACGGCTAGAGATGAGCATTCATTCATATCATGTGCTAGAGAGAGAAAGTTAGAGAGAGAACTAGTGTGTGTTTTTGGATCTTGTATGTTGGAACGTCATTCTAATCAAAAAAACATTGAAGATTCATCCTATTCTTCTTCTCCTTCTTCTCCATTTTGATCTTGCATCATCCAATTGATTGGGATTCCGCACCATCAATTGGATCTGATTGATACATCAACCAAATTTGGGACTTACAGTTGGTATCAGAGCTTGGATTGTATCAATCGTTTTGGCAAGATCTGGAGCGTTTTTGCACTTTTTCTTGAAAGATTTTGCGTTTTTGGATAGTTTTTGACAACCTATTTGGGCTTAAAAACGGTGAAAAGCCTTGTTTTTTGACGTAATCTGCGAGGTGTTTACGGCCAGAAGAAGCATTTATGGCCGTATTGAAGACGGGTTCACGGCCGAAGAAGCTTTCATCGCTCGAAGAATCGTTTGTGGCTAGGGTTTCTCGGCGGCGGCCGTAATCACGAATTAGGGTTTCTCGGACGTTTTCGGCCTCGGAAGTTTTCAGTTGCGCACGTGTTCGGTCGTAGCACGTGTTCGGTCTCGCAAACAGTTCTCGGCCGAGTCGGTCTTTATTGCGACTCCAGCACGTGTTCGGCCCACTTTCTCGTTCAGCAGCCTCTTTTCACTTGTTCGGCCCACTTTCTCATTCAACATCCTCCTTTCATGAGAGCAGTCCTCGCGTGTGTGGTCTATTTCATAGGAAGCGAATATTCAAAAATTCCGCGTGTAGCAAGGATTGAACCCGGGTCCCTTGCATACTCAACTAGACACCTTACCAATTGATCTAGCCAACCAGATGCTTAACATCTTCCTTTTTTAAATCATATAACTTCGCTGTTTCGCTCCTAATTTCAAAGGTCATTTTCACCATGACCAATGTGAAACACCCAACCATTCTTCACCCATATCTAAAATTTTCTCCATCAAATCACTTCCACGTACCGGTACCCCTTGAGGTTCGAGTATAAAACAACTCGGCTGACGGTTTCCAAAAAGTCTGTGTTTATGATCTTAGATGTCGTTGTCACCATGACTCTAAGTGAAACCCAAAATCCAAAATTATTGAGCATCAGCGCTACCGGTTGATCTAAAACCAATTGGTGTTAGAAAGGGCGCAACCTTACCCATATAGCGCATTCATCCCTCCAGGACCAGGCATTCTATTGCGGCACTCCAGGCCATCGTGCGAGGACTTGGTCGATGCCATTTCTGACCCCCAACAATCCCCCCCTCAGAAATTGCTCCCTGAGAGAATAGAACCCTCGCCACTGGCTCTAATAACACTTGTTGAGCATCAGCGCTACCAGTTGATCTAAAACCAATTGGTGTTAGAAAGGGCGCAACCTTACCTATATAGTGCGTTCAGCCCTCCAGGACCAGGCATTCTATTGCAGCACTCTAGTCCATCGTGCGAGGACTTGGTCGATGCCATTTCTGACCCCCAACAATCCCCCCTCAGAAATTGCTCCCTGAGAGAATAGAACCCTCGCCACTGGCTCTGATACCACTTGTTGAGCATCAGCGCTACCGATTGATCTAAAACCAATTGGTGTTAGAAAGGGCGCAACCTTACCCATATAGCGCATTCAGCCCTCCAGGACCAGACATTCTATTGCGGCACTCCAGGCCATCGTGCGAGGACTTGGTCGATCCCATTTCTGACCCCCAACAATCCCCCCTTCAGAAATTGCTCCCTGAGAGAATAGAACCCTCGCCACTGGCTTTGATACCACTTATTGAGCATCATCGCTACCGGTTGATCTAAAACCAATTGGTGTTAGAAAGGGAGCAACCTTACCCATATAGGGCGATCATCCCTCCAGGACCAGGCATTCTATTGCGGCACTTCAGGCCTTCGTGCGAGGACTTGGTCGATGCCATTTTTGACCCCGAACAAAAACCATTTAATTCTTAATTGACGGTGAACATTTTTAATGTTCTAGATTTCACCCATGAATTGACGGATAATGGCTCATACCTGGTGTGATATTGTACAAGATGCCAGTCAGGCAGTTTTTTTAAGAATTGTCGTCTCTAAGGAATTGAAATTCTGAAATGGTACAAATTGCCAGATTGGTCTTGCCAGCTTTCTTTACCTAAGAACTGTCACGACACTAAGTCGATTCACCCAACCGGGAAACAGGTATCGTTGAATGTCTAGCCAAGGGCCAAGTTAACTCGCTAACTTGATAACTGTATTGAGATCTATGATTAAGGATATACAAGGGCTAACATCAAAACTAGCCACGAGTAGTTCTCCGATACTCACCAAATCGCAGTGCGTTCCTCCAAGTTCACACAGATACTGGGAGAAGTCTCTTTCTGAGCCAAGGATTCATCCTTGAACGACTGTGGTGAGAAGGGTCTTTGTGATTCTTTATGTGATCCACAGGGACCTTTTAGTCACAGTTACTTCTCAAGACGCATCGGTGATCATTCAAGAACATTCACTCGAAGGAACTAGAAGTGAATATCATTTTTCAACATTCAATATTTTAACCCTAGAAGCAACGTGAAGTTGCACGATTATGTGACAAGTTGCATTGAAGCCTCCTCAACCAATTTTTTGCTATCAATGTACCTCCTAAAGTGATCCAAAAGTTCGTTCTCTGTTCTATCTGAAGATTCTCAAGCTCAAAGTGTTGATTTTCAAGAATCTCTACATGAAGCCCTCACACCCAACGTGCGTTTAAAGTCAAATTTTGAAGAAAATCCCAACTGTTCAAAATGAAGTCATTCACTTAGAAGATTCATTTGCTCATCTTAAAGTCATGAAGAAATCAAAGATAAATGTTGAAGCCAAGCTCCAAATGAAGATTGACAAGAAAAGGCAGCTACATTTTTAGGGGGAGTTTGTTGGGTCAAAGAAAAGAAATCTATAATCCAAGGGGAGATTGTTGGGTCAAAAATATGGTTTATACTTTACTTTTCTAGGCAACTATATTTTTTAGTCTAGGACCGTAAACAACATGGTGTTTTCGGTTGTATGGGTGTTCACGACCGTGAACCTATTTACGGCCGTGAACGTGTGTTCGGTCAACTAATGGGTTTTCGGTCAAGGACTTGTATTTTGGGCTTGACCTTAGGTCCACATATATATATATATATATATATATATATATATATATATATATATATATATATATATATATATATAGTGGAGTCATAAGTGTACACGGCTAGAGAGGAGCATTCATTCATATCATGTGTTAGGCAGAGAAAGTTAGAGAGAGAACTAGTGTGTGTTTTTGGATCTTATATGTTGGAACATCATTCTAATCAAAAAAACATTGAATATTCATCTTATTATTCTTCTCCTTCTTCTCCATTTTGATCTTGCATCATCCAATTGATTGTGATTTCGAACCATCAATTGGATCTGATTGATACATCAAGCAAATTTGGGACTTACACGTAAACACTCTAAACAACCCAAACAAAGACTAGTAAGACCTATACAGATGAATGCCTAGCCCAAACCAACAAAATATGACCTAATAGTACCTATCGTCGGAGCGGTGTTTTTTAGTTTATCAAGTATGGCTTTAGATCTTCTCAGAATCCAACTCTTTGGCATGTCATGTTGGCATGGTTGGTATTTGGATTGATTCGACCTTGTTTTTAGCAGCATTTATGATGACTTTGGAAGTGTTATCGAGCTAGTTTCGTAATGGTGGAATTTGTTCAGTTTCAGTCGAAGGGTAGGATCTTGTTTCAGTTATTTATGAGGATGTTTCTTTTGATGATTGAGGTTCGTCATTTCACTAGATCTACTGGTACTTCACCTTTTAGGTAAAGTTGTGAGGAAAAAGAATGCAGTAGATCCGGGATTGGTTATGGGTTCTCTTAAGGGTGTGTATTGTGGTAAGTTCATTAGGTACTGTTGTGAGGGGTATTTGTGGACTGAGTATGTTTGCGTGTGGACACTTGGCTCAGGTTATTGGCATGTTTATTATTTGTTTTATAGCTCTTGAGTTGGAACAAGAGTGCAAACCCCATCTTAATCTCTGGTCGTGTGTGACCATGTTGTCGACAGGTTTTGCGTTGGTAGCAGTCTGTGATGTGACATGAATTGTGTGTGATAAAAGGGTATGGCCCGTTGTGACAACCCGGAATTTCTATTTCTGTACAACCATTCACTTCAATAGGAGTCAAAACTATTTCTGCTAATTTTCAAGCTTTTTGGAATAAGTTTGAGTATTTTAAGATTAGTACTTCAGGAGATAACAGGAGAGAGGATGCCCTAGGGTTTATTGTCCAACAATATTATTCCAAAACTCCAAGAGTTTGGAGTTTACGGCCTAAACAAAGGTGTTTACGGTCGTAAACCCTAAAAGAGGGTATAAATATGACACTTAGTCATTATTTATCACTTTTCACAATTTCAAGATCCAAAACTCAATTCTCTCTCAAGTATCATCGACTTTTCTTCTTGATCTTCAACATTGTAAGTGTTTCTAGCCCTAAAAAGTTGATATCTTACTTAATCTAGTGATCTAACATGATTCCATCCGTGAAATCATTCCAAAAGTGTAGATCTTCAAGTTTCACCAAGAACACACACTAGTGTTCTTGGACTTTTAGCACCTTTTCAAGCTTCTACCTAGTAATTACTTCTATCCTAGAGTATTATAAAGCTTGTTACACTTCTAAACATCAAGAAAACACCCAAGAAAACAAGGATCAAAGGTGTTTACGGTCCAAGATGTTCTTGGACCGTAAACACCAAAAAGGGTGCCAAAGTGTGCCCTAGTCCCTTCTAAGCCTTGGAAACTAACCTAGATCCCTTCCTTGATGTGCTTAGTACTTGAAAACATCAAAAGACCATAAACCATTTCGGTTTACGGCCGTAAACCCAAAGGGAAATGGTCCAAGGACCGTAAACTCCTAAAAGGAGTGAAATGGTGCCCTAATCTCTTCCTAAGGCTTAAACATGAAGTATGAATGCTTCTTGTGATCTTTAAGGCTTCAAAACACAAATTGGTCAAACAAACATGACTTTACAGCCGTAAACTCATGGGTTTACGACCGTAAACACAATGAGTTATAGTCACAAAACCGTAAACTCCAATAAAGGGTTCCCTTGAACCCTAAACTCAATAGCAATGTCCTACAACACTTAGATGCAATCCTTAGGACTTATAGCACTTAAATAAGGTGTTTTACATGTCCTAGGATGTCTTAACTTTGTTAATTAGTTGTCTAAAGACTAATTGGATACATATATGTGATATTATATGTTAACTAGGATCATCGTGTGTGTACATGTCTTCACTTGACACCTAGCATCCTATACTTTCCGTTCATCCAAACCACTCACTACAGGTGAGTTCATACCCCTTAATTAACCTTTTAAATGTTTTTAAATGCTTTTATGGGGGGGGGGGAATACAAGTTGAACTGTTATAGTTATTATATCAATCACATGTGATTAATAACTACCAAACAAGTGGATTTCTTACTTTTCAAACTGTGTTATGAAACTGTTTTACTTCAAACTATTTTACAAACTCTTTTAGATATCAAATACTTTTATTAAACTCTTTTAACTTATATTCTGTGTATCTATATGGATATAATTATATAAGTAGGATTGAAAGGACTTAGGACTGATAGCTCACCTTACTTCCTGTTCCTTGTTTGGTTGTGGACTTAGGGTATTCGGGTTATTTGTCCGAAGGTCGTTTGAATCCTAGTTATATATCATGTATATGTGTATAGATATAAAAGGTTACTTCTTTCATTCAGTTCAATGCCTTTGGGTAGCAAAGGTATACAAACATGTTCATATACACAAACAACATTACTAGTAAACTATAATAGGTATAGTTTAGGAAGATACTATTACTAGAACAATGAAACATACAATGAGTCAGTTCATTCATGAGTAATACATAGTGATGAGAAACAAACATAATATATAGTGATGAGAAACAAACATAATACATAGTGATGAGAAACAAACATAATACACAGTGATGAGAAACAAAACATACAAGCTAGACAGAGAAAGAACACACAATACAGCTAGCACATACATATACATATACATATACATTACTTACAGTTATGTGAGCCACTTAACGGGGGCATGTCACTACCTGTCATGACCCGTTTTGTATCCAGAATCTCCTTAAATGGGGAGCGTATGAGTTTGTGTATAGATCTATACTGGATTGACTATCCTACACCTTGCTGCTCGCTACAGTGGGACTTGCAAGTCTACGGGTACCAAACGTCATTTCTTACGACGTCTTACATCATCGTTTTTCTATAGAGTCGGTAGCAGGATACAGGCCGATCACATGGTACTTTAAAATAACAATTGGGTTAAAGTAATTAGTACAGCAGTAGTTACTTAATACAACACTACAGTACTATTTCATTTTCCCTTTACATTTACTTTGTGATATTCACACAATAAACAATAATGTAAAAACTATATTTTTGGTTAATAATAGTCAGATTTGGGAAAATACATACTCTTACAAGAGACACACACACAGACACTAAATTCCTTGGTAGAAGGCTGCTTTTAGTAGGAAACATAGGGTTTTCTAGGAGAGTTCAAACAATTACAAACTTTTAGAAAACTTATACATTACAGACTTACAAACACTTTCATACGAATATAGACACTAATATACTTATGAACTCACCAGATTTAAAGCTGATAAACTCTTTCAAAATAACTTGTATTCTCAGGTCACCAGTAGACAGGTACCGGTGCCAGGTTTTGAGAAGATGGACCTCGTTCAAGACTCATCTTTTATTTTTGATGTATATTTTTGGTGTCTATATAACTTGATAGAACACACTTGTATGAAATTATATTATTAATGCAATGGATGATGTTGTTGCTTGTTTACTACTTTGCATTGTTGTGATACTGAACATGACGTCCTCCACCCCCGAACGTTTCCGCCGTTCCGGTTTTGGGGTGTGACACCCGTGTTGTGTTTGGTTAGTGTTCAGAGGGATCTTGATTGGGTTCCTACAATTCGATGGATTTATGGTTGTGTACCATTAGGCCACTAAGGTGCTAGTCGTGAGTCTTCAGGCCAATGATGGCATAACGGAAAGATCGACGTAGTACCGTGAGCTTATCGGTTTAGTGGTTAGAAGGTGTCATGATGTATCGTGAACCAGTGGAGGTATGATTCATATGGGTGGGGCCCAATAGTATTTTGATCGATACTCTTAGGTCTCGTATCGTTAGACTTATTGGCATGGTGGGGTGTCGGTTCATTTGGGAGTTGGGAGCCTCAGTGACCAGCTGGTTTCGATCATGTGGACAATAAAAGTTTGTTGGGAGTATTAGTTGTGCATTAAAAGCCTCTTGCTGAATGGTTGCATTTCTTGTTCTCGGCTTGCTTATGGGCTATTATTAGGAAGCGAGATTACCAGAGCTAGGTTTAGGATGGGAAACTTTGGGTCATGACGATCGTTGATAATGTCTCGAATGAATGGTCAAGTGGTTGTACACGTGAGCTGATGAGGGATTTGGATGCCACGTGAGACTTTTGGATGGGCCATCCTGTTGTTCGTGGGAGCAATAGGTTGGTGATGACTTATCAGGAATTTTAGTGTGTAGCCCACATGGGATTGGTTGAAATTCACGATTGGTATGTTTTTAGTTTTCATTTTGCATGTTTGGGGGAGTTCCTAGTTAGGGACTAAAGATAGGTGCGACGAATGGACGATCATTGGTCTTAGGGTATGGTTTCTGAATTTTAGACTGATGGGTCCCAGATTTGGGAGCTTATTGATGGAATTAGTTGTAGTTTCAGTTTTGAGATTTCATGGTTTGAGTGGTTCTCACTGGAATTTTGATCTTACAGCTACGAAGAGAAAGATAGTGGTTGCGGTTGAGTATTTTCAGGAATATTTTTTTGTTTTTTGGAAACTGTGGGTTTTCGAGTGATATCTCGAATTTTCTATATAGATGTCTGGATTTCCAAGTGGTTAGAAGGAGCTTAATATGTTGGTGTTGTTTTCAGAGATTCTAACTAAAACGGATTTTTAGGACGAAGTGTGGGGCTTGTTAATACCTTTCTGTGGATATAAAGATTGTTGAAAACGAAGTTGAAATGAAGAAGATATGGTTCTTTGAAGTTGAAATGGTTATGGGTGAAAAGTTGTGGCCACAACGTGGGGATCAGAACCCACGACATGGGGATCAGTCAGGCCCAAGACCATGATTTTTAGGGTTTTCAACGTATTTAAGCTTAATGTTTTGCATTTTTGGGTATATTATCACCCTCCATCATCTCTAGAGCCTCTTGGGTGAATTCCTAGCCTCCACCTTCAATATTTGAGCTTCTCCTCTCTCCCCTCTTCTCTTTTGGATGCTTTTTATGTTATTTTGATGAAATAAGAAGATTAAGAAGGTTATTGTAGTTGCAATGAATGATGTTTTACTCTTGGATCCATCAAAGGCACTACATTTGTAGACCATTGTGAGTATAAACTTCTAATCTTGCTATCTAGTTCATTAGATTTTTTCATTTGGGGTTTTTAGCACTTTGGTTCATTTTATGAGTGATCTTGGAGTTGAGTGGACTCCATCAACTCTTGATCAGTTTGGAATGTTTCTTGGACCCCATGGACTAGTAAAGTTAAGATGTTTTGCATTTCCTTTTATCCATGCAAGTTATCTTGGTATTTTAGTTCATTTTGGAGTTTTAAAGTTTAGATCTTGGAAGATTTTGGCATTATTATGGATAAAGTTGGAATCTTTATCCATCTAGACATCTTGTTGATTCAGATGTTAGTGTTGGAGACTTGGACTTAATGGATCAAGTTGAGAAAGATGCATTTTGGTGGTCTGGACCTTCCTGATGGATAAATTTGGAAACTTTGTCCATTAAGACCTTGTAAATGATCAGATTTGGGCTTTAGAGCTCTTGAAATCAGAAGAAAATGGATTAAGCTCGTTGAGTTGTCCAAACCAGTCCCCCACGACCTGGCCTTATGTGACAACCCGAAATTTCTATTATGTACAACCATTCACTTCAATGGAAGTCAGAACTGTTTCTGCTAACTTTCAAGCTTTTAGAAATAAGTTTGAGTATTTTTTAAGTTAGTACTTCAGGAGATATCAGGAGAGAGGATGCCCTAGGGTTTATTGTGCAACAATAATGTCCCAAAACTCCAAGAGTTTGGAGTTTATGGCCTAAACAAAGGTGTTTACGGCCGTAAACCCTAAAAGAGGGTATAAATATGACACTTAGTCATTATTTATCACTTTTCACATTTTCAAGATCCAAATCTCAATTCTCTCTCAAGTATCATCCAACCTTTCTTCTTGATCATCAACTATGTAAGTGTTTCTTACCCTAAAAAGTTGATATCTTGCTTAACCTAGTGATCTAACATGATTTCATCCATGAAATCATTCCATTTTCTTAGATCTTCAAGTGTTCTTCAAGAACACCAAGAACACCAAGAACACACACTAGTGTTTTGGGCCGAAAACACCCTTCTTTGCTTCCATATTGTAAGTATCTATCTCCTATACTTGTTATCTAGTAAGGATACTTGATTTAGGGCCTAGAAATCGTCATTATCCAAGAACAAAAAGTGTTTTCGGTCTAGTGCATCTCCTTAGACCGAAAACCCTTATGAAGGGTGCAAAATGACTTTAAATACTTAGTATTGAGTCTAGAACACTTCATTGATTGTTGAAAGCCCTTGGAAATCACCTTATGCATCAAACATCATGAGTTTTCGGCCAACCATTTCGACCAAAAACCACTTTGGACCGAAAACCATATGGACCGAAAACCACTTTGGACCGAAATCCATATGGACCGAAAACCTCAAGAAACATACTACTTGGACCGAAAACTCCTTTAAGTGGCTATACAACCCTTAGATGCAACCCTTGGTACTTCTAGCACTTGAATCAAAGTGTTTTCCATGTCCTAGGGTGTCTTAACTTGGTAAATTAGTTGTTAAATGACTAATTGGATACATATATGTGTTATTATATGTTAAATAGGATCTGTGTGTGTGCTCAAGTCTTCACTTGACACTTAGCATCCTATACATTATGTTCATCCAAACCACTCACTACAGGTGAGTTCATACCCCTTAATCAATCTTTTAAATAATTTTAAATGCTTTCATGGGGGGGGGGAATACAAGTAGAAAACAGGAAGTTATAGAATCAATCACCTGTGATTTATAACTATGTTTTCAACCAACTGATTTCACATACTTCAAAATGTGATAAATACAATAGTTTTCGGCTGTTTTATACTTTGTTATCAAATGACTTACTTTTGAATCTTTTTATAAACTGACATCAAGTCATCATTATTTATTGTTCAAAACTCTTAAATGTTTTACAAAACCTCTTTCAACATATTGTTAAAAAGCATATATATACACTTATGTTTCATATACATATGTATTGATATGAGAGCTTTCATTCTTTCTTCAGTTCCAACACTCTTGTGTAGCAAGGGTGTATAAACCTACTTGGACATTCAATTTACATTCTAGTAAACTATTATAGGTATAGTTTAGGGGATACAAACTACTATTCCTATTACAAGGAATTACACAAGAGTCAGTTCATTCATGAGTCTATACTAATACATTACATGCAATATGAAGAGATACTATTACATGGATATCATTACATGGATACTTTTACATGGATTCTGTTACATAGATACTATATGATGAGATACTATTACATATTATATGTGTAGATACTATTATATATGTACGGGACTAACCATTCTACACCCAGCTGTTAGCTATAGAGGGAAAATGCACATCGACGGATGTCTACGGTTAATACTATTCGGCAATTACTCTGCCGTGTTTATCCTAGTACCAAATGATAATACTTAAATGATTATATAATTTCCCTTTTACTTTTATTTTGTGACACATTCACATAAACGATGAGGTAGACTATATATTTATAATAATAGTCGCACATGGGAAAAACTTTCATTTATACAGAAAGGCAACCTTCAAGCATCCGGGTCTTAGTAGAAGACTACTTTTTATACTAGTAGGAAATATGGGATTTTCTAGGGTTTTCACACTTATACTAAATGTTTCATCAAATATTTACAAGTCTTTCATAACAGCTTTTCAAATCAATGACACCATAATACTTATGAATTCACCAGCTTTATGCTGATCTACACTTTCAAAATAACTTGTATTCTCAGGTCACCAGTAGACAGGTACGATGACCAGGTTTTAAAAAGACGGAGCACAGACAAGACTCGTCTTTTATTTTGATTACATATTTTGGTGTCTTATTACTATGAAAGAACACTCATGTATTAAAACTTTACTTTTAATGCAATGGATGATGTTGTTGCTTGTTTACTACTTTACACTGTTATGATACTTTACATGACGTCCTCCACCCCTGAACGTTTCCGTCGTTCTTGGTTTTGGGGTGTGACAGATTGGTATCAGAGCTTTATTTATAGTGAATTGAGTATATCAACCCATAAAAGATATACTAACTATAAATACAATGGGATTAAAATACTCAGACCAAGAGTTTATACTTTTAAATAATAAAATATTTAATTAAGTATACATGCTTGTATTCATACTAAAATCAGTGTCACAACGACAAAAACAAAAGTATTACGATTGTTGGATATCACAGGTAAGCTCGGGGATGTATGGTCAGTCCTGGGAGTGGCATAGCCTGATCAACTATGCTGGTCCGAGGAATGATTAGCATATGCCCAAGAATGGCTGTGATATGGCAACAAGTCTAAAAACTTACCAACATAACCACAATGAAATACCATAGGGGTATTTGGTGTTACTATAATTACTTATTTGAGAACTAAAAGGTCTTTATCCGTTGGTCAATAGTTTCTGAGTGGATACACTAAGATTATATGTATCTAGGACGTCATAGACTTAGAATCGGTGAATCTTTGCTTTACTTCTTGTCCTTGTTTGGTTGTACGCTTAGAGTTAGGGTCACTTATTCGAAGGTCTATCCTGTCGTGAGTACATATAACTGGTATGCACTAAACAAGTATTGAAGTAACTGATAAAGATCATCTTATAATTATCTTAGTTAGTACGTCTATTAATTCCTTCTTATATCCCTTTTCTCGCGTAGATATCATGGCTGGATTCCATCCCCACGGCGGCCCGTACTACCCTAACCACGATAATGTTGGATGGCTCGGAGAAGAGCCAGAGAATGATCACCCAATTCCTTTGGATGATCACGAAGCTGAAGGCTTTTCTGATAGTTCTGAATCAGAACCAGAAGTCAACAATCTACCCCCACCTGCTCAAAACCCAAACCTGAACCCTCGTCCAGCATTTCAAGGACCCACACCTCTGTGGGCCACAAACTTGAATAGATGGAGTCAGGAACAGAGTCAACCCATCCCCTACAATGGGGACAGAAGCTTCTACAACCTCACTGAGGGAGGTTCAGCTGACAGGGTCCTACCCATCATGGTTCGTAGGATTTCCCGGAACACTGAACAGGGTCGAGCCGCTATCGACCGATTCATGGAGGTTGATGCCAACTCTGGTGTTAACACAGTCCACATTCGCCAACTAGAGTCTGCTCATGAAAGGACTCTGGTCCACAATGCAGCTCTGCAGAGAGAACTTGCTGGAACCCAAGCTGAAGTCAGGGAACTTCGAGCTCAGCAAGTAAGATCTGACAGACGTGTGAGGGACATAGAACACCTTCTGTCGGAATCAAGAACTCACTCTAGTAGTTCTCGTCGCCGATAGAATCTCATCGACTTCTCTTTTGGATATAACCTAGTTATGTAAAACTCTGGTCTAATTTCCTATCTTTGTAATTAGACCTGTTAGGTCTTGATTTGGTCGTAGTCCTGTCAAAATTTTCCCATCTTGGTTGATGTAAGGCCTCCTACTAGGCCATTTTTCCCGAACTTGTTCCATCTGTAATTCCAGTAATATTGACAGGTACCTAATCTCATGGAAATTATTATCCAAATGCTATCATCTGTTAGTTCTAGATCTACATTTAATCGTGCTGTTGGACTATGAAGAGTTGGTCCATGAGTCATTTTCATCCACTTTCCTATTGAATTCTTATCAATTTCTTCATCTTTCTAAACTTATAGTCAAAATATGCCTCCTCGCAGAAATCTGAGGCGTAACAATAATAACGAAATGCCGATACCACCACCACCTCCACCACCTCCTCAGTTCGACGCTGCTATGTTCCAAGCAGCTGTCACGGCGGCCGTAGCGGCTGCCATGTCACACATCAATACTCCTGTCCCTAGTGGATTGGGAACAGGTGCACCTCCTTCCAACCATGGCGAGTGTTGGGTTTTGAGCATTCTAACACTCCTATGGTGTACATGCAACCCTATAAACCTTGGATGTATGTTTTCTCTATTATACATGCAAATATTAACTACTCCAAAGTTTCATCCTAACTAGCATATTATGAAGCACCTATACTACAAAGTTCTAGTTAGATGACATACCTTTTGATGTAGCTTGATGTCTTCAAGCTTTAAGATCTTAGCCCCAATAGTGTGGAAGCCTCAAATGGAATCACAAATTACCAAAACACCCTGGAAGAACTTGAGAGAATATGTATGCACACTAAAATCGGCCCACTCTTATTTTCACACACTTGTGCCAATTTTGTGAGCCAAGGACCCCTTTATATATTATGGAGGATTAGGGTTACATCCATGTAAACCCTAATACCCATGACCTTTCATTTACATAGGATCCATGGGTTAAAAGCTCCATAGACCATCCATGAAAGCTTAGCCCAACCTAAATGAACTTGGCCCATTCCATATATATAAGAGTCCATATTTAATTAGTTCTTTTTTTATCACTTAATTAATTCTAAATTAATTCTTGATCAATACTAATTAAATAATATGATTCCATATTAATATATTAGAACTTATAATATATTAATATAAATCATAAATATACTATTGTCAAAAGACTATCCATATAAATTGTGCCGGCGAAGTGCAACCCAAATGGACCATGCCAGGTCGGGTCAAGCACATACCAAATATAGTTATGGACTTAGACATTAATCCAACAGTCTCCCACTTGGATAAGTCTAAAACTATTAATGAGTATGACTTCAAAACCTAACCGGAAATCGTAGCTCTTAAAGCCGCTGTCGAACTCTGACCTTGTCAATGACTTGTCCATTAGATATGGGATCATATATTCCTCCATTCTAGATATCATATGGACTGAGACATGGATTATAATCATTCTCTCTGTCCATTTGTTGTTTCCCGATTTTCGATTTATGATGACTGACTGATTGAACAAATCAAATCAGTCCGGGCTTGGCCAAGCACTCACATGTGTCATCGCTAAATCATCGAGGGGCCCACAGATATCGCTTTTATCCCCAAGGTAAAAGGAATGGATAAACTTCGACTCATATGGCTTGTTCTACTACTTGTTGAATCACACACAAAGGCACGTTTTATAACATCGAGTTACCAAATGCGTTTTCGTGCAATCAATGTATAACCAACTCATAGTAACAACTCATATCTCTAGGTTTGAAGAATATAAGATATTATCGTCTCATGATCACTCGTGATAAAATCCATGAAGTGATTCAAATGAGCGCGGGTTGAATCCAATACTCAGAACTTATGAGCACTCATGAGTGTTGTAGCACCACTTTGTCCACCAACTTGGACCTCTACAAACGAACCCATGACAGTCTTGATTCATATCTACTTCCAACATATGACCGACTATGGATGGTTTGAATAACTTAATCATTCAGGAAGAGCGACTTAGTTATTCTGGAAGTCAAAACATGCAAAGTGAAACACAAGAATAAATGAATCAAATATGGTATCAAACCCTATGAATATAAATAGACCACTTTTATTTATCACCATACTGATTACTCATTATTTCATTGTTTCGGTTTTATCAACTTTATACATGAATTAAAAACACTAGTTGTCCCATGCTCCAAGCATGTACACTATGTTTTTCTAAACAATAGCTTTGCCATACACCAAGTATGCACTCTATGTTTGTCTATGATCCTTACTTTGTGAAATAAACCAATTGAACATAATTTCAATGATTCTAATTTCACACTCCCAAATCCTTATCGAAAAATGTGAGAATTTCAAATTCCTATCATTTATCGAAATTTGTTAAGATTTTAAACTTATATGCACTGACCCTCCTGTAATGAATATGTACAAAGTCACAAAGACTTGTCAACAGTCATTATAAGGTATTCCAATGGAGATCAACTCCATGGAAACTAAGTCTCATATTCAAAGTACATTGCTTTGGACATGCTTCTTGCATTAAGTTTTCTAATCTTACACAGATAACTTCCACCTATGGAGACAAGTCCATATTCTCATTTTGACTATCACTTCTGAATAAGAGATGCCTCTTTTCAGAATATGTCAATATGGTCCTTCCAAAATTAGCACTATACTTCCAACTGTCCCTGAACAACCAATCTTTGGTAAACCTCAGATTGTGCTCGACAATTGCTTAATCGTTTTAGTCATATCCAATTATAGACCTTTTCCCTTCTTAATGCCTCTTGGCATTTGGAAAAATTTAGAAATGACAAATATTATAGCACATGCAATCGATCCTGTACCCAAAGAAAATGGTACACGATTCATGATGTCTCACATAAAGACATGATTCTAGACCAGTCTTTTGCTACAGTATTTTTATTTGCCATGTTTTCAAAATTTGACTATGAAGAGGGATGCCGTAATCATAATCGAATTTTGAGTACGCAATATATAGAATTTCCTTAAGTTGAACCAACCCAACATGAAATTCATATATATATATATATATATATATATATTCTTGACTAAAGATGATTAAGGTCTCAATCTAAGCCTTTAGAGTCATAATCGAATTTTGAGTACGCAATATATAGAATTTCCTTAATTTGAACCAATACAACAGGAAATTCATATATATATTCTTGACTAAAGATGATTAAGGTCTCAATCTAAGCCTTTAGAACTGAAATGAAGTATACCCTCTCCCTTAATTATAGCAAAACAACTTTTTCAATCCCTGCAGCCTCACGAATTGAAACTTTTGTTTTCTATAATTAACATTGCTAACTTGCAACACTAACAATAATTATCATGCTCCCACTAACATGATGATTATTAGCATAACACTTATGCTCCCACTAGCTTTAACATGTACTCAGAAATTAGCTGGACTTCTAGAAATCAATACTTTATTGACTTTCTTACCAAAGTTCAGATTTCTGATACGAGATGCTTTGATAAAACTTTATCAAAATCATACACCTTTCCTTAGGTAGCATGCATGTGTGTCTAAACAATTTCAGAACTATGAAAAGGGATGCCGTAATCATAGTCTCAATTGTTTAGACCTTTTGCCATCTGCTTCAAATCTACTTGGTGGAAGTGTTTCCTCACCATAATTTTCATGAATCGGAGAGAAACCTTATGACCCTTAGATTTTATGGTGTATGTGTTCTTATCCATGTGAATCGTCAAAACCATAGTCACAAGACAAGGATAATGACAAATCCAAACTCATATGGACTGAACTTATGCAATCTTAACTTCTTGCCACCTGGCAGTACAGGGCCTGCCATTGCTTCCAAGTTGTTATGCAACCAATTGACAACTTTCAGAACTCCTATGCAAAGCCAACTTTAACTGGAATGGGCACAAATATGTCAACACGATAGGTTATAAACCTCAAGTCGTGTGCTAGTGAAGAACCTCAGGTTTTATTCTTGATTAGTTCTTGAAATTCTTTTTAGGATCTTTAAGACTCCCACTATCCTCTTTACATATAAGACTATCTTGCCAAATATTCAAGAGATAGTGCGGATTCTTTATCAAGACAAACACTTCACACAATTGGCCTTAGTTGGTCTTTGTTTTATCCAAAACATCACAACTTACCAATTTCAAATGTACAAGAGTAGGAAACTTTTACTCTTACATTTGACAAGTGTTTTAAACCTTTCTTTAAGATATGTCACTCAAGTTACAATCTTGGAGTATGACTCTAAGAATTGTTTTGGAACGAAGTATGACTCATCTTCCTGATCTAACCATTTCAACAATTCATGACTCCTCTTCTTAGTCATAAGAATGCACTAAGATGACCTTTGGAGGACTAATTGTGATATGATTTCTAAATCATTAGGATGATCACAAACATGATACTAAAGTACTCTCCCATCTTTTCAGATTTGAGAAACTTTTATCTTTCTGCCTAATTTGATTCTTCCCATTCGTTCTGCCATACATTGAGACTTTTCCAATGTTTCAGAATTATACTTAAACTTGTAAGTATAACCATATTTACTAAACTTTAGTAAATCAAATAGTCTTAATGAGCTTTGTGGTGGACATGACCAGTGCACAAGAATGTGTACTCGATCCCTTTAGTCCTTCACTTGACTCACACATCCATGTGAACAAGTAATTAGTCTTGATTTTCCAATGCTTGAAAGTTCTCATTCATCATACTATTCAACTTGCATGATTCCAATTTTCGGTCCAATTGAAACTTAGGTGATGAGGAACTTTCCTGATTTGGTAAATTTAGACACTACCACAAATGAAAGAATCAAATCCATTTTCCAATATTGCTGTCAGTGGAATCATATAAGCAACAATTTTCCACAAATGCCACTGTAAGGATACTTCAAATAAATAAAATTAAACAATTTTATTTTATTTTAAAACTTTGCGGAAAAACTTATCCTTACAATCCACATGGAAAATTGTTGTTATCTATTCCTTAGCAATATACCATAACTTCTTAAGCAACTGCTCAAAATTCTGATGCGATCGAAATCCACCTTCGCGATCAGAATCAGCATATACTTCCTTTAAGATTTCTCTCTATTCTTTGATTCTTAAAACATCAACATGTGACCCAGTCACATCATGTAATGACGATCTCAGAATAGAACTTAACAGAGTTAGATAATGGGCTCTACCTGATGTAGAGTCAAACTTATTGACTTTAACATCCTTAGGTAAATTTGGCAGCTTTGCAATCAACTCCCCTTCCTTTGGCAAAATAAACATATGGAGCCTTTGGTAATGGGACTATCTTAGACATAGCCTTTCTCTTTACCATTTGGTCAACCGGGTTAACTATGGCCAATCCCTTTCCATTGGGAAGAGAATGCTTTTTCTGGATTTCCAGTGTCACCATTGTCACTGTCCATAAAGTTTTTGAGAAGTTGATCTTCTAATCAAATTTGCTTTACTATCATTCCAAATCATTACTGATTCAGCAGCACCAAGCAAATAGATATGATCATTAAGGTTCATGTCATAGTCTGTTTCATAGTAGTCCCAAAGGAACTCACTATGTGACTTAGAAAGTGATTGAACCTCCAACTTTCTCAAGACTTTGACACCCAACTCTCCCGGCTTGTCAATATGTGACTTCATCTCTAAGATGTGATCACACATAGACCTTGCTTGCCATTAGGGCTTGAGTGACCTTGAACTTGTGGGTTAGGGAGAATAATTGGAGGAGGTGGAGGAAGAGAAGTATGACTTCCATGAGCCAAACTCGGGAAGTCATATTCATTAGGAAAGCTTGGTTTGGTAAGATCATTGTTGTCTAAACCAGACATCAACAACGAGAGAAATTCACGTAAAGCTGATTTCAGTCCTTAATATAACACCCAATATGATATATTAAGGTAGGACCCAACAAACTATTTTATAACTTGGAAGAGGGATGCCGTAATCCAAGCTATAAAATATTTGAAGGTAGGTGAATGACGATTCACCAATTTCCACCAAGATAAACGAAATGTATTATTAGGTTTTAATTGGTTTTGAAACTCCTAGATTCTTTTGAGATTCATTGAACTTTTCAATGGCATGTTTCAATCTCGAGTGTGCCCTTCAGGTTTTGTGACTGGGATGCCGAGGATCACAAAACAAGGTGTGAAGTAACCATGCAAATATACTTGGTACCCTTAATATTTACCCCTCAATCGATGTGCCGGTTAACCACACACGCTCCAACGATACTATGATAAACATTAAGTTACCCTTTGCCTACCTTGTTAAGTCCAGGTTGGTGTGCCAGTTAACCACACACGCTCCACTAACAGCTTAAACAAAGTGCAAAGTGTAATTTCATAGATTAGCACCTTATTCGCATTTTCCTAAGTAACTAAGATTGGGAATTTATAAGTGTTTAGTTACTTAGTATTTATCATTATATTTATAATGAAGGGAGAATTATAGTCCTTGTCCTACCTGTTCGGCTAACGACCTTCCACCGGTCAAGGAAGCGGTGAGTGAGAGTGGACACCCAATATGATATATTAAGGCTAGGACCCAATAAAGTATTTTATAACTTGGAAGAGCGATGCCGTAATCCAAGCTATAAAATATTTGAAGGTAGGTGAATGACGATTCACCAATTTCCACCAAGATAAACGAAATGTATTATTAGGTTTTAATTGGTTTTGAAACTCCTAGATTCTTTTGAGATTCATTGAACTTTTCAATGGCATGTTTCAATCTCAAGTGTGCCCTTCAGGTTTTGTGACTGGGATGCCGAGGATCACAAAACAAGGTGTGAAGTAACCATGCAAATATACTTGGTACCCTTAATATTTACCCCTCAATCGATGTGCCGGTTAACCACACACGCTCCAACGATACTATGATAAACATTAAATTACCCTTTGCCTACCTTGTTAAGTCCAGGTTAGTGTGCCGGTTAACCACACACACTCCACTAACAGCTTAAACAAAGTGCAAAGTGTAATTTCATGGATTAGCACCTTATTCACATTTTCCTAAGTATCTAAGATTGGGAATTTATAAGTGTTTAGTTACTTAGTATTTGTCATTATACTTATAATGAAGGGAGAATTATAATCCTTGTCCTACCTGTTCGGCTAACGACCCTCCACCAGTCAAGGAAGCGGTGGGTGAGAGTGGACACCCATTAAACTGTCATTTTATAGGCAGTAACCTTATACCCCCCTTATAGACCAGCTTCGTGAATGAGGCCTACTAATGGTAAGACGACTTGCTCTTATACATATAATATATTAAACTTCTAACATTATAATACTATAAGGGTGTATTTCAGACATTTAAAATACTTGGTGGTTTAATCTATTATTTAAACTATACTCTTAATTTAATTAAATTTAAACCATGTCATTATGGAATTATTAATTCTCTTTTAATTAAACACTTTAATTATCTATTAATAAAGTCCATAAGAGTTAATTGAATTATTCAATAAAACCATCATAATTCCAATTATTAAATTCAAAATTAAAACCATTTAATTAGTTGTTTAAGTTATGAACCCAAGAGTTTTAGAATTCAATTCTTTTTTTTTTATCATAAAAAACTTTTTCCAAATTCCAAAACTTGAGGGCAAGTTTTGTAACTCTTGAAAACTTTTGGATTCCATAACTTATAGAGTTAAATACTTGTTTTATGATGAAACTTTTCATGTTCCATAACTTAAGAACAAGTTATGGAATTCTTTAAAACATTAAGACCAAGTTTTGTAACTCCATAAAAAACTTTGAATCAATTTTTTTTAAAACATTTTCATATCCATAACTTATGGAGGTTTCAAAAAACTCTTTCGATCAAACTTTTAAAACTAATAAAATAATCATATCATTTTATCTTTTACTAAATTTGACCTAATTCAACTCATATAGCAAATGATTCAAATTTTACAAATAATTAGTTTTTCACAAAAACAAGTAATTGTCTTAAAATTTGACAAACGTCATATTTTTTTTCCTTTTTTTTCTTAACTTGAAAATAAAACATTTGCATCAATATAACAGAAAACAACCCATAGCTCTGATACCACTGTTGGGTTTTGAGCATTCTAACACTCCTATGGTATACATGCAACCCTATAAACCTTGGATCTATGTTTTCTCTATTATACATGCAAATATTAACTATTCCAAGGTTTCATCCTAACTAGCATATTATGAAGCACCTATACTACAAAGTTCTAGTTAGATGACATACCTTTTGATGTAGTTTGATGTCTTCAAGCTTTAAGAGCTTAGCCCCAATAGTGTGGAAGCCTCAAATGGAATCACAAATCACCAAAACACCTTGGAAGAACTTGAGAGAATATGTATGCACACTAAAATCGGCCTACTCTTATTTTCACACACTTGTGCCAATTTTGTGAGCCAAGGACCCCTTTATATATTATGGAGGATTAGGGTTACATCCATGTAAACCCTAATACCCATGACCTTTCATTTACATAGGATCCATGGGTTAAAAGCTCCATGGACCATCCATGAAAGCTTAGCCCAACCTAAATGAACTTGGCCCATTCCATATATATAAGAGTCCATATTTAATTAGTTCTTTTTGATCACTTAATTAATTCTAAATTAATTCTTGATCAATACTAATTAAATAATATGATTCCATATTAATATATTAGAACTTATAATATATTAATATAAATCATAAATATACTATTCTCAAAAGACTATCCATATAAATTGTGCCGGTGAAGTGCAACCCAAATGGACCATGTCGGGTCGGGTCAAGTACATACCAAATATAGTTATGGACTTAGACATTAATCCAACAGCGAGAGCCATGGGCACCCCCGGGAATGCACCTACAAGGATTTTACGAATGCCAAACCCAGAAATTTCAATGGAACTGGAGGGGTTATGATCTTAAGGCAGTGGATAGAAAAGACAGAAGCAGTCTTTGAAATCTGCGCCTGCCCAGAGAGCAATAAGGTCAAGTTTGCTACTTGTACCTTTTCTGACAGGGCTTTAACTTGGTGGAATGGCCACGTTAAGTCACTGACTCTAATAGTGGCAAATTCAATAAGTTGGGAAAACTTGAAAGCCATGCTGATGAGAGAGTACTGTCCACGAGGGGAAATTCAAAAACTTGAACAGGAACTCTGGGGTCTTCAAATGGTTGGTTCTGACATATCAACTTATACTAATAGATTCTTTGATCTGGCAATTCTTTGCCCTGATATGGTTGCTCTTGAGAGCAAGAAAATAGAGAGATATATTTGGGGACTGACGCCCCAGATCTAGTCAAGTGTGTTAGCATCCAGGCCTGCTACTTTTGACAATGCCAAAGAGCTGGCACAATCTCTTATAGATCACGGAAACCATCGGAACCCAACGATTTCTACACCTGAGCAACAAAAGGGAAACAACAACAAGAAAAAGGGGTGGAACAAGAGGAAAAGCGGGACTTCGCAAGAATCCTCAAAGAGACAACAACTAGTTACAATCAATCCTGCCACAGTAACTCCTGTTGTCCCTGCTAATCCCTTACCAGCGAAGCCTTATGCCGGTAATCTTCCGAGGTGCAACAAATACACCTTCCATCACAACGGACCTTGCCGGGAAATGCAGTGCTCTAACTGCAGCAGAAGGGGGCATACTGCCCATTTCTGCAAGACTCCAACAAGGCCGACCGCTCAAGTTCCTAACGCCGGTGTGGGCCAAGCTTGCTATGGTTGTGGCGAAGTGGGCCACTACAAGAGGAACTGCCCTAAGGCAGGGATAGTTGGCGGAGTAGGAAGAGTTCTGGCCATAGGCCACGAGGAAGCCGTAGCTGATCCTACAATAGTTACTAGTACGTTTCTCCTCGATAACTCATATGCTTGCATGGGGAGCACCGGTCTTGTTCGTCAAGAAGAAAGACGAATCGTTTCGTATCTGCATCGACTACAGGGAACTCAACAAGCTTACCATTAAAAATCGTTATCCCTTACCCCGTATTGACGATTTATTTGATCAACTTCAAGGAGCCAACTACTTCTCGAAGATAGATCTACGATCCGCATACCACCAACTACGAGTGTTAGAGGAGGATGTTCCCAAGACAGCCTTCCGAACTCGTTATGGGCACTACGAATTCATAGTGATGCCGTTCGGATTAACAAACGTGTCCATTGTATTCATGGATTTAATGAATAGGGTGTGTCGTCCCTACTTGGATCAGTTCGTCATTGTCGTCATTGATGACATACTCATCTACTCTCGAAGTAAGGATGAACATAGTCAACACCTACAAAGAGTCTTAGAAACATTACGATCGGAGAAGCTCTATGCGAAGTTCTCTAAGTGCGAATTTTGGATTCGAAGAGTCGAATTTTTGGGCCACGTAGTTAGTGAAGATGGAATTCATGTGGACCCTTCAAAAATCAAGGCCATTGAGAACTGGTCAGCACCGAAGACACCTACAGAAATTTGTCAATTTCTAGGTCTCGCTGGCTACTATCGCAGGTTCATTCAGAACTTCTCCCGTATAGCGAAACCTCTTACAACACTGACCCATAAGGGCGTGGCCTTTGACTGGGAAGAGAAGCAAGAGAGAGCGTTCGAAACGCTCAAGCGAGCCTTGTGCACCGCACCAATACTATCCCTCCCCGAAGGGATAGAAGACTTCGTTGTCTATTGCGATGCTTCAAATCAATGGCTCGGCTGTGTTCTGATGCAACGAGGTAAGGTCATCGCCTATGCCTTGAGACAGCTGAAGACACACGAGGTCAACTACACCACACATGATCTTGAGCTGGGAGCAGTCGTGTTTGCTCTGAAGATCTGGAGACACTACCTGTACGGTACAAAAAGCATGATCTTTGCAGATCACAAAAGCCTACAACATATATACGACCAGAAGGAGCTCAACATGACACAACGACGGTGGGTCGAGCTACTCAGTGATTACGAATGCGAAATTCGTTATCATTCGGGTAAAGCCAACGTAGTTGCTGATGCCCTAAGTCAGAAGGAATACTCTGGTCGTAGAGTTAAATCTTTGACTCTAACTATCCATTCACACTTGTCCACGCAAATTAAGGAGGCTCAGCTCCACGCTTTGAAACCAGAAAATGTGGCGAGTGAAACCCTAAGAGGGATGGATAAGAATTTGGAAGTCAAGGGTAGCGGAGCCTTATACCTCATGGATCGGATATAGACACCGAAACGTGGTGGCTTTAGAGACTTGGTCATGACCGAGGCACACAAAACTCGTTATTCCGTCCACCCAGGTTCAGATAAGATGTATCTGGATCTGAAAAAGCTATACTGGTGGCCTAACATGAAAGCAGAGATTGCTACCTTCGTAAGTAAATGCCTTACTTGCGCAAAGGTTAAGGTCGAATACCAGAAACCCTCAGGTCTACTGCAACAACCTGAAATTCCTGAATGGAGGTGGGAGCGGATCACTATGGACTTCATAACCAAGTTGCCCAAGACAACGGGTGGACTTGATACCATATGGGTGATCGTCGACAGATTGACAAAGTCCGCACACTTCCTGCCTATCAAAGAAAAAGACAAGATGGAGAAGCTTACGAGAACCTACATTCGGGAGATTGTACGACTGCACGGTGTTCCCATATCAATTATCTTGGACAAAGATAGTAGATTCACTTCGAGGTTCTGGCAGTCGCTACAAATTTCCCTAGGAACTAGGCTGGACATGAGTACAGCCTACCATCCATAGACCGACGGACAAAGTGAGAGAACTATCCAAACCTTGGAAGATATGTTGCAAGCCTGTGTGATCGACTTTGGGAAAGCATGGGATACTCATTTACCCCTTGTCGAATTTTCCTACAACAACAATTATCACACGAGCATAAAGGCTGCTCCATTCGAAGCCCTCTATGGCCAAAAGTGCAGATCCCCTCTGTGTTGGGCTGAAGTGGGTGATACCCAATTAGCTAAAGGACGAGTTCCTGAAAGCACTCTCACAGGTCCGGAGATCATTCGGGAAACGACAGAGAAGATCGTTCAGATTCGTGAACGATTGAAAGCCTCTAGAGACCGACAGAAAAGCTACGCTGATAAACGAAGGAAACCGTTGGAAATCCAGGTGGGAGACCGTGTTCTATTGAAGGTCTCACCCTGGAAGGGCTTGATACGCTTCGGAAAGCGTGGAAAGCTAAATCCAAGGTACATAGGGCCTTTCGAGATTCTCGCAAGAATCGGCCCTATAGCTTACGAACTTAACTTACCACACGAAGTCAGTAACGTACATTCTACTTTCCACGTCTCAAACTTGAAAAAGTGTCTGTCCGACGAGACTCTTGTAATCCCACTCGACGAGATCGAGATCAACGAGAGCCTCAAATTCGTGGAAGAACCAGTGGAGATCATGGACCGGGAGGTCAAGCAAACGAAACAAAGCCGTATCCCGATAGTGAAGGTTTGCTGGAACAGCAAGCGAGGACCTGAATTCACTTGGGAGCGAGAGGATCAGATGAAACTGAAATATCCTCTTCTTTTTACTTAGTTATTTGTAACTACTTATTTGCTTAAACTCTAATTTCGGGATGAAATTCTTTCTAACGGGGGGATGATGTGACAACCCGAAATTTCTATTATGTACAACCATTCACTTCAATGGAAGTCAGAACTGTTTCTGCTAACTTTCAAGCTTTTAGAAATAAGTTTGAGTATTTTTAAGTTAGTACTTCAGGAGATATCAGGAGAGAGGATACCCTAGGGTTTATTGTGGAACAATAATGTCCCAAAACTCCAAGAGTTTGGAGTTTACGGCCTAAACAAAGGTGTTTACGGCCGTAAACCCTAAAAGAGGGTATAAATATGACACTTAGTCATTATTTATCACTTTTCACATTTTCAAGATCCAAATATCAATTCTCTCTCAAGTATCATCCAACCTTTCTTCTTGATCATCAACTATGTAAGTGTTTCTTACCCTAAAAAGTTGATATCTTGCTTAACCTAGTGATCTAACATGATTTCATCCATGAAATCATTCCATTTTCTTAGACCTTCAAGTGTTCTTCAAGAACACCAAGAACACACACTAGTGTTTTGGGCCGAAAACACCCTTCTTTGCTTCCATATTGTAAGTATCTATCTCCTATACTTGTTATCTAGTAAGGATACTTGATTTAGGGCCTAGAAATCGTCATTATCCAAGAACAAAAAGTGTTTTCGGTCTAGTACATCTCCTTAGACCGAAAACCCTTATGAAGGGTGCAAAATGACTTTAAATACTTAGTATTGAGTCCAGAACACTTCATTGATTGTTGAAAGCCCTTGGAAATCACCTTATGCATCAAACATCATGAGTTTTCGGCCAACCATTTGGACCAAAAACCTCTTTGGACCGAAAACCATATGGATCGAAAACCTCAAGAAACATACTACTTGGACCGAAAACTCCTTTAAGTGGCTATACAACCCTTAGATGCAACCCTTGGTACTTCTAGCACTTGAATCAAAGTGTTTTCCATGTCCTAGGGTATCTTAACTTGGTAAATTAGTTGTTAAATGACTAATTGGATACATATATGTGTTATTATATGTTAAATAGGATTCGTGTGTGTGCTCAAGTCTTCACTTGACACTTAGCATCCTATACATTCGGTTCATCCAAACCACTCACTACAGGTGAGTTCATACCCTTTAATCAATCTTTTAAATAATTTTAAATGCTTTCATGCGGGGGGATACAAGTAGAAAACAGGAAGTTATAGAATCAATCACATGTGATTTATAACTATGTTTTCAACCAACTGATTTCACATACTTCAAAATGTGATAAATACAATAGTTTTCGGCTGTTTTATACTTTGTTATCAAATGACTTACTTTTGAATCTTTTTATAAACTGACATCAAGTCATCATTATTTATTGTTCAAAACTCTTAAATGTTTTACAAAACCTCTTTCAACATATTGTTAAAAACCATATCTATACACTTATGTTTCATATACATATGTATTGATATGAGAGCTTTCATTCTTTCTTCAGTTCCAACACTCTTGTGTAGCAAGGGTGTATAAACCTACTTGGACATTCAATTTACATTCCAGTAAACTATTATAGGTATAGTTTAGGGGATACAAACTACTATTCCTATTACAAGGAATTACACAAGAGTCAGTTCATTCATGAGTCTATACTAATACATTACATGCAATATGAAGAGATACTATTACATGGATATCATTACATGGATACTTTTACATGGATTCTGTTACATAGATACTATATGATGAGATACTATTACATATTATATGTGTAGATACTATTATATATGTACGGGACTAACCATTCTACACCCAGCTGTTAGCTATAGAGGGAAAATGCACATCGACGGATGTCTACGGTTAATACTATTCGGCAATTACTCTGCCGTGTTTATCCTAGTACCAAAGGATAATACTTAAATGATTATATAATTTCCCTTTTACTTTTATTTTGTGACACATTCACATAAACGATGAGGTAGACTATATATTTATAATAATAGTCGCACATGGGAAATACTTTCATTTGTACAGAAAGGCAACCTTCAAGCATTCGGGTCTTGGTAGAAGACTACTTTTTATACTAGTAGGAAATATGGGATTTTCTAGGGTTTTCACACTTATACTAAATGTTTCATGAAATATTTACAAGTCTTTCATAACAGCTTTTCAAATCAATGACACCATAATACTTATGAATTCACCAGCTTTATGCTGATCTACACTTTCAAAATAACTTTTATTCTCAGGTCACCAGTAGACAGGTACGATGACCAGGTTTTGAGAAGACGGAGCACAGACAATACTCGTCTTTTATTTTGATTACATATTTTGGTGTCTTATTACTATGAAAGAACACTCATGTATTAAAACTTTACTTTTAATGCAATGGATGATGTTGTTGCTTGTTTACTACTTTACACTGTTATGATACTTTACATGATGTCCTCCACCCCTGAACGTTTCCGACGTTCTTGGTTTTGGGGTGTGACACCTTAGGCTGCCACATGGTGGCGACTAGAGGATTAGCGATTATTTTGGAATTTTTTGCTCACGACGTGGCTAAGGAAGGCCACGACGTGGAGTGTTGCTGACTGGAAATTTTTTGCTTTGACTTTGACCACTGACTTGTTAACCACTTTGACTTTTGGCCAAAGTTGGTAGAATTGAGTATTTGACTATGAATTGGTCTTGGTTTGGCATTAGGAAGTTTAGGTTGGCTCTTCTGATGTTGAGGTAGCTTTTGGGCTTCTATTGAGTTGTTAAGGTGAGTCTTCTCACTACGCTTGGGGTTGAAGGCACCAATGTCGACTCACTAAATTGTGTATGGAGGATGCTATCTGTATTTGTGGCTCTTGCATGTTTGTATGATTGGGTTGAAATAAACCCCAATGATAGGCCCAGTATCGTATGATTAGGTTGAAATAAACCCTAGGGTTGGGCCTATGAGTATGTAATTGATTGAAAGAGACCCCATTGTTTGGCCGATGATTGCATATTAGGTTGGAATATACCCCAATGTCAGGCCCAATTGTATGTTTTGTATGTGGTATTTTGGGGAAATCACTAAGCTTTGTGCTTACGGTTTATGTTTAAAATGTTTTCAGGTGCATCTGGTTTCAAAATGAAGGGTCCGACTTAATCGCACTGCATCCCCTGGAGATTATGTTGCAAGATATTTATGATTTTACTCTGATACTTTGAGAATACTTTTACTCTGATCGACTTTTGGACGTTACCCAATTGATGTTCGATGTTTGGGGTGTTACTAACTCTACCTCTCTTAAAACGAAATTTAAAGATTCATTCCTGTTTGAAATGTGTTTTTGATGCTTTTACCGTACTATATAACATCAAAGTATGAGTATATTAACCATGGAATAGTTGATTCCATCGTTAATGATTGATCGACCTAAGTTGATGATGGAGTTGTATTTATTCTTAAAGGAATTATACTCTAGATATTAGTTGAAGTTTTTTAATCAAATGTAGAGTTCTATGTGGATTTGTAGTGTAATAATCCCGTTTACACCTTGTGCATATCTAGGATGATCTAGTCTTGATTCGATTTATATTGATTGGGTGTTCTTGGATTAAAATCATAGACCTATCATTTTTATTGTTATGTTTTAGGCTTTAGCAGGTTAATCCTTTACATGCAACTAATTTATTTCAATTTTTATAATGGTGAATCAACCAAGAAATAGAATTTCGCAAGGACCATCCAAGAATGCTTCTATAACGGTTAGAAATAATGTGGTCAAAGAAAATGAGTTAGAAAGGAATGTAGAAGTACACTGAACACCTAACTTACTTGATGGAAAAAAAAAGTTATGATGGAAGCATTACCTGCTCAACAGGAAGAGAAGATTAAGAACATGATGGTACAACAAAAGGAAGAAATCAAGAGGACACGAGGAAGATGTTATAAGAAAACTCAAATGTTATCATGTGTACGCTTAGTGGAAGGAATTTAAGTGTTTCATGTTCTAGTGTGTGTGGCAACACTCCTTCATAAACCTATCCTAGAGAATAAAAATTAAGAAGAAAGGTTTTGGTTACAAATATTTCACCACATGCCAACCTCCAAGCTGTGAAGGAATTATTTATCCATTTGTTTTTAGAAATTGTATTATAGAGATGGAAATGTTTCTTGTTTAATTCTAGAAAACACATTCATTCTCTTTGGGGCATTTCATCAAACACGTGGTTTGTATCTCCACGACCTGTTGAAAGAAAATCACATATGACACAAATGTGGTCTATAAGTTGAGTAGGAATAAGAGAAAAAGAGTAGATGATCGAAATGTTTAAATAGTTATGCCAGCTGAGGTAACTCACAGACTAAATCATTATTACACGATCGATGACCAAATGGTAAAAAACCAAAATTTTAATAGCCAATTTTATCAAAACTCCTTTCTTAGAACATGTATGCGCTACTTTATAGCCACATGACAAGTGACAACTATGAAACAGGTTAAAAGAACCTAATGAACCGACTAAATAGTGAAAAAATTTAAAGTTTATGGACATAATTAGCATGATTAGAACTTAGTGGCCAAATGGTTACAATTTTGAGACTTTTATGGTCAAAAGAAATCAATATCCTTTTTTTAAAACAATTGAAAATATGAAAATAAGTATTTTTAAGTTAATAAAAACTTATAATAGTTAAAAACAAAATAGAAAATTATATGTAACTAAAGTTATATAAAATGAATGTTTATTTCATCTTGAAAACAATTTTTAATATGTTGAAAATTCATCACGATAAAAAATAAAAAAAATAAGTACTATACAGTTTTTAAACCGGTTATATTAATAATTATAATATTAATAATAATAATACAAATTTAATAAAATAAAAATTATACTAATTAATTAGTTAAAAGAAACATCGATGAGCTTACCTATTGGATATAAGTTAAGAGTATGGATAATGAAAGTAACAAACTTCATCATTTTTCCATAAGGTCATGGTATGATGATAGGATCATGACTATTTTTTAAAAACAATATTCTAATATTTTTTCATGGACTAACCACGTAGAATACAAATTTTGAACTTTTTATCACTAAATAATGTATTGAATATGTATTTTTTTTGTTTTAAACAATTTATTGTTAACTGAATGGTTAACAAATGGGTGGAAATGAAATACTACTAAATGATGATGCTTAAAATGTACTAAGTGTAAAAATATATTGAACACCTGATATATATTAAATGGTCAATAAAAAAAACATTTATTTATTATGCACGAGTTTCCATAATAAATGAAAAACTAAAGTGTTTTTCGTGTTAGATTATGTTCATACATGTTTGTTATTTTCTTGTTTTATTTTGACGGTCATTCAAATTTCCTCATTAGTCAAATTTTCATTTAAATATATTTCAATCTTTATCAGAAACGTGACATTGTTTTGTTGGTTTTTTCTACAACGGCGAGGTATCTCCCTATGGTTGTGACGAGTTACGAAATTGTTTGTTTATGTTGGTTTCTTATAGATATAGGTGATGATGTTTACCAATCTACCCTTGCATTGTGACAAAGTAGTGTGATACAAATTGTAAAAAAAATTGATTTCCATGATTAAATGAAACATATTGAGATTGATTGTCATTTCATTAGTCATCTCTAAAACTAGGAACCATCTCGTTATTACAGTTTCATCAATATTGAAGATTGTTGATATTTTCATGAATGTCTAACCGGCTTCTGTAAGTCCCTAATATGCTTGTGTATCGATCAGATCTAATTGATGGTGCGGAATCCCAACCAATTGGATGATGTCAGATCAAATAGAAGAGAAAGAGAAGAAGAAGATGATGAATCTTGAATGTATTGATTAGAATGAAGTTCCCTTACACAAGATTCACACACTTACACACATATGCTCCTTTCTCTCTCTCTTGGCCGTACACTCTCTTCTGTTCATCAATCCTTCCTCAACCACCTAACACGTATATATATACTTGGGGAATATGGGTCATAAATGGGTTTACGGCCGTAAACACCCATTGGGCCGTAAACAGGGTTTACAGTCGTAAACACCCATTGGGTCGTAAACAGGGTTTACGACCGTAAACACCCACCTGGCTGTAAACCTGACCATAAACTCATAAAATATTACATAAAAATACAATTGCTCAGAAAAGCAAAGTATAAACCATAATTTTGACCCAGCAACTTCTTGTTTTCATTTTTTGTCTGACAAACTCTCAATGTTTTCTCTAACCAATTGTGAATTTGAGGGGACGAGGTTGTCGTAATAATAAATATTAGACTATTATCTATCGACTCTTCATGTAACAATTTGGTTAAGTTAACCTTATATAAATTTAATATTTATAATTGTCTTTCTCCTTCAATTAAATATATTTTTTCCCGTCAATAATACATCATAATCGGTTTTCGTTTATTTGGTTATTAGTTTATAAACTTCGACAATATATATATATATATATATATATATATATATATATATATATATATATATGTTCAAGTATTCTAACTAATTTTTGTGTGAATGTGTGGACCAATCAAATTTTAGATAAATTAAATCATTTAATAAATAATATAAGGGTATTATAGTAATCTTATTAATAGCTAATTACGGTATGATAGAGATATAATAGGATATTAGCTGTATTCCTGACAAGGCGCAAGGAGTACAGATAAATTTAGAACATTCAACATCTCGATGATAACTATGAATAGCCCTAAATCGAAGTCATCTATCCATCGATTCTTCTTCTTCTTCTACAATCAATCATCAAGATTCAAAATAGAAGTATCCTTTTCCAATCAATCAGCAAGTTTTTCTTTCTTTCACTAAACTCGTTTTTTTTCTTTAGTTGATCAATCTCCACCGATTACAATCCCTAGCCACTGATACAAAGCCGCCGCCACCATCGTCCACCCCAAACACCTTCCTTCTATCTTCCTTCTTCTCGATTTTGTTTCTCTAACCTACGGCCATCGTGGTTACTCTGTACTTTTCAACTCAATCATCCCTAAAAAATCCAATCAATTCAGCAAATTCGGACTTAACAGACCAACCAAGCCCTAAATCCTTTTGTGGCATGTTTTTGCTTAGGCAGAGATAGAAAGAGGAGACTGTGATCAGGAGAAAAAAGCAGCAGTTGTGGTGTCGATCCAAGGTGGAAGACGAGGCAGGAAAGGTCAAGCAAGAAGAAGGATTTCAATTGTGTGATCAGCTACAGCAGGTAAAAATTCTCGGTTCTTTTTTTTTCTTCCTTTCATTCTATCTTCCTTCTTCTGGATTTTTTTCTCTAACCTAGGACCACTGTGGCTATTGGCAATGGCTGTCATTGTTGTTCATCAGCCACCTCCTTAGGGTGGTTATAGGAGGCATAAATGTCGATACAGTTGCTCAAACTAGCAATGCTTTAGCTTTGTCAAACTCATCACTCAAATATATTGGACCTTTGAGAGTATGTATTTACATTGTTAATAATCATTCTCAAATCTCAACTAGCCCTTATAGTTTCTTGATGGTATTCTGATGAAAATAGATTGGAGATAGGCTTACTGTGAGAGTGAGGGTATCTAACTCATCAGATACTCATATATACTTTCGAGACTTCATCTTCAGGATCCCAAATCAAGAGGTTACAGACTTTTCTCCTTCGTTTATTTAGACTTTTTTTAAGATTAAGCTCTTCAATGGTTGTTTTTTTATGTAGCCAATTTTGGAGGCAAGGGCGACTCTACTTTGGGATGACAAAAACTATCGCCCAACTCATATTCCACCAGAGGTAAGATCTAAACTTCTATAGTTCGTTATTCATGACGAGGAAGAATGGTTCCAGTTTTTTCGGGTAAAATAAGTTTTAGAGGTTTATTTGCATGATAAATAGTACTTGTGCATGGATTAATTCTGCATAAGTAATTATGTTCATCATCAATCATCATGTAAACTTTGGCCATGTTTTTATTCAGTTATTTCATATACTTAGATATATGATATATTTTTTGTTTTATTTTTTAGTATTGGTATCGTTATATGTTCTTGAAATTTGAAAGTTCTTTTTCATGAAGTAGATGTACTGCGAGAGTGTTTTTGACAAACAGAAATATGCGGTAATTTTTCTTTGATTCCTTTGGCAACCTTTCTACTCTAGAAATTTTGCGATATATGGGGAGGAAATGTTACAATCTAATTAATAGATAATTGGTTGAATATGTTCATGTTCCTAAAATTCAAACTTTTTATGGTGTTGTTACGAATACTAATGCTTTTGGGAGGTTAGATTTTGAGTTCTAATAGTTACTGCATCAAATCATTGTATGTTTTTTTTCTGCATCAAATTACTGTGACTTAGCTTAGTTTTTTTTTTAATTATGGGTTCTAATAGTTTAAATTACACATGTAGTGTATACAAATTGGTGTGATAGTAGTAGCAAGCGTGCAACAAAACTATTCTACAACAAACTTTCTGATATGCGAGATTTCATTGGATCTAATATCTATTTGTTTTTCATGTTTTCAGATTTTCAAGCTTTTCTTAGGGATTTGCCATACTTTAGTTCAGCTCCTTCTACAACTTGAAGCATAAGGCTGTTTTTATAAGATGTAATTCGTTTAGAATGGATTACCAATATATTCTATTAGAATATGTATAGTTGTAATAAAATGTATAAGAATGTTATTCTGTAAGAATATGTATGAATCTACATTCAGGTGTCCACGAGTAAACAAGGATATTGTTATTTTTCAACTAATGGTTCAAATACTTTATCTTTCTTCAAGAAACTCATTTAATCAAAGCATGTATTCTGTTAGAAAATATGTATCCTGCCATTATTATAGAATATTATTCTAACAGAATGTCATTCTGCAAAATAAAATCGAGTATAATTAAAAATTAAGTAAGAATTAAAATTGAATTAATTAACAAAATCAGAATTTTAAATCAAGAAAATTAATTATCCCCAAAAATCTAGAATTTTCTTTTTTGAAATTTATCTCAACTGACTAAAATACCCTTACGGTGATATAAATTCGAGTTTTTTTTCGTTTTATAATTTACTTATATATATATATATATATATATATATATATATATATATATATATATATATATATATATATATATATATGTCGGTATATTATTTGAACTTTCGATTTTTTAATTAAAAAATCTTAATTACATATTTGTTTCTGTACTAGTCGATATAAATTCGAGTTTTTTTTCGTTTTGACATAAATTTTGTGTATGTTTTCGTGGTTTGTTAATCTAAATTGAAGTGACAACGTATTTCTTTTTGTACAACTTTAGTCCTTGTGTTTTGGTTGTTTTCAATTTTAGTATTTGTTTTATTCCATTATGGTTTATGTAAATTTTGGTCTACGTAACTTTAACGGTGAAGAAATGTGAATTTATTTTATTCAATTTTAGTATTTGTTTTTTTTTTGTTTTTTTTTATCTAAATTGAAGTAGAGGCTGATAGTTTCTTTTTATTCACTTCTTTTTGTAGTTTATTTTAGCATATTTCATTCATAATTTAGTTAATCTTCATTCATATTTTTCTTTTTGTTATTTTATGACTATTTTAGCTACTTTCTAGTTTCGTGAGCTTAATTGCAGATTTTAAGTGACTTGCGGTGCGGTATCTTTGAGAGGGAAATGTACTTGGAGGGCAATGGAGATTCATGGGCTAGAATACTGATGGAGATGAAGCAAAACATGAGCTTGTTGATCATTTAAATTCTTCAAGAAGATGGTCTATTACATAAATAAAGACGGAAGAATAATCGAGCATGTGGAAAATTTTGATCGAGCGAGTATGTGAGCTATGAGAGATTTGGAGAAGCCAAACTGGGCTTAAAATGAAGAAAACATGAAGAAAAATGGGCTTTGAGCTGATTGGACTTGAACTGGGCCAGTGGGCTAAGCTTTGGAGGCCCAAAACTCAAGTTAGCCCACATCAGGAGCCACCCGCGCGAACCACCTACGCAAGCATGGGCGACCCGCGCACGGACAAGCAGGGGCATTTTTGGAATTCCATATTGAGTGATTTTCTAGGAAGATTAGTATGCATCTTTTGCATACTTCTACGCATCCGAATTTTGGCCATTTCTCAGGAGATTTTGGAGTGTTTGGAGAGCTTGAAGAACATAAAAAACATCATCTTTTTGCTCTTGATTCTTGCTAAATGTTTGGTACTCTAAACTTTTACTTTGTATTCTTGAGTCTAGCCATGCTAGGCTAAACTAATCTTGGTTGACTTTGGTGAAATCATTTGAATATTTTGATGAATGATGAAGAACTCCATGAACTTGTTCTTGAATCTTTATGGGAATGTTTTATGTTTTAACATCTTCTTGCTACTTGTATGTTTTTATTCATGAGTTTAAATGTATTTGTAGTGATTAGTTGGCTAATTTTTTGATTAAGTAATGGATCGACAAATTAGCAAGAAACAAGTTGTTTTTGTGTTAGTTTTCACTTCACACAATCACAAAAACATTTTTTTCAACATGGTAGTGAAAACATTTCACTCCTTTTGGATTTGGTGACTTTTTGGTTCTTAATGATAGTTAATTTTCATTAATTACATGCTTAATGAAAATTGTTACTTTAACTAAGGAAGTATGTTATGAGCTTCTTTAACTATTTTAATAACTAAGAAAATTATAGGTAATCTCAAAATTCATGGATTACTATACCCAAATTAGAGATCTAAAACAAGTATTTGCACCTTGGATTCTAATGATATGTTCATAAGTTGTTGAAGTGATGAAACCTTAAGTATTTCATATCAAATTCTTGCTTTTGTTTATTTGTGTTCTTTAAAACTACGTTTAATTCTAGTTTTCTATTAAACATTTCAAAAGATCAAAAAAAACCCCATTTTTATTTTTAGTTTAGTTTTTCAAGTATTTGTATAACAAGATTTTCAAAGAAGTAACAAATTCAGCCAATCTCGATGGATTTGATCCCTTTACCGCTATACACTATTTTAGTGTACAAGATTTAGGGTTATTTATTTTGTTAGCCTCGACAACCTCAAACTTTTGGCGCCGTTGCCGGGGATTGGTCTATTTTTAATCAATCTGTTTCTCTATGCCTAGGTCTCATCATACATGTACTTTGATCTATAATCCGAAAATTGAGAAATAAGCAAGGCGTTTGAAAAATGAAAGCAGAATAGAACGTGGTCAAACTTCAAACCCTAATGTAGACCCGGAGGTTGAAACTGCTTCCTCTAGTGATACTGAACCAGAAGTAGAACACGATTCTAGCCCCGACCCTCGCCAAGAAATTTCCGAAACACCACCGCTACAACAAATCCACCCATCGTAAACAAAATTCCAATGGCGGAAGAAGAAGAACCCCCCGGAGAACCTTGATAAAAATGATGGAAACCGATGTGACACAAACTCTACCCAATATCGATTACCCCGTTTTGGAAGGAGGTTCGGAATTGAAGTCATGCCTAGTTCATCACCTTCCAACTTTTTGTGGATTGGAGAATGAAGACCCACACAAACACTTGAAGATGTTCCACATCATTTGCACTAGCATGAAGCCACAAGGGTCAACAGATGACCAAATCAAATTAAGAGCATTCCCTTTTCATTAGCCGATAGAGCAAAAGATTGGTTATTTTATCTTCCACCGGGGTCAATCAACTCATGGACCGCTTTGGAAAGAGTCTCAAATCCTAGAAATGAGATTTGTGGAGTCCGCCATGGTCAAATTGAGACTTTCCATGATTGTTGGGAGAGGTTAAATAACTTGTGTTATAGTTTCCCACAACACCAAATTCTGGAACAACTCCCTATTCAACACTTTTATGAGGGATTCTTACCGATGGAGAGGAGACTAGTTAATGCTTCAAGCAATGGAGATATCTTTATCTAAACTCCTCAACAAACAAGACAACTCTTTAACACCATAGCTACTAATTATCAACAACTTGGCCCCCACCAAGACATGAAAAGAGACGCCCATGAAAAAGTCAACGAAGTGGTGACGTCAAACCTTGAGTCACAACTTAAGGATTTGACATTCGTTGTGCAAAAGTTAGCCATGGGAAAAACTCCACAAGTGATGGTATGTGGAATATGTGCAACAATGGGACATCCCATGGATAAGTGTCGGATTCTTCAAGAAGATGCGGAAGATGTAAATGCCACAGGAGAATTTCAAAATTTCCACAACAAAGACATCTGGTTATCAAAATGCATACAATTCTAGTTGGAAACGAAATCCCAATATGAGCTACAACCCTATTACCAACATCCACAAGCCCACTATTAATCCAAACCACACCCTGCACATCATCACCAACAACCTCCTCAATCCAAACCAAGTAGCTCCAGAATGTCTCTTGAAGACATTGTCAAGTCTCTTGCCACTAGCACCCAACAATTCCAAGAAGAGACAAGAAATAGTATTTCCAACCTTAAAGCACAAGTGGGAGATATAGTTACATCTTTAAGCAAATTGGATTCCCGTAGCAAACAACGTTCTCAAAGTGAAAAGAACCAGAGTGTCAATGTGGTAACCTTGAGAATTGGTAAACAAACCGGAAAGAGTAGCTCGAAGAAGAAGTCAAGGGAAATGAGGAAGACATAGAGATCACTACCATTGAGGATCCTATTGGCAAGAGTGATGCACCAACTGGAACTCTAAAGAATACTACCCCTCTATTGACTCCAATAGGCACTCAACCATCATTCCCCTCCTAACTTGCAGCTTCAAAGAAGAATGTGGAGGAGAAAAAATCTTGGATACCTTCCGAAAAGTGGAGGTAAACATTTCATTACTTGATGCAATCAAGAAGATCCCTTGTAACACATGTAAATATGGGCTAGGCAATAAATAATCTTAATCGAGTTATAGAATATGTCATAGATAGTGAGTTTGAGAAAGGTTACTTATTAGCCCTAGTGATGTAAACGAAAGTCGTAGTAATAGGGAAAAGTGAAACGGTTCATATATGGAACGCCCAAATCAGACTTCAATAGAGGAAGTTATGTTCTAAGATTCCAGCGTAGTAGTGTGCGCACATAAATAAAGTTTTAGATCAGTTGATTTTTGGCCAAAACAATATAAACGAGAAATGAAGGTCTCGTTAATAGGATTCCAATAATATAAAAAAACATCGAAAATGGATGTTGGATGTGAGACATATGCATTTTATATGGGCTTTAATAGGCTAAGCCTGTATATATAAAATGAAGTCAAAACTAGCCGACAGGATCTAAAGAAAATTTGTAGATCTCATCGCAGAGCTTTCCATGGATATAAAGAATGTAAAAAATAGAGCTCATATGAAGGAGATACACAATTTATAAATTCTGAAAATCGGCACATGTAACGCCCGTAGATCCGGGCTAGTCAATTTAGAGATAATAGGGGTCGAAAACGACTTTTCGACAAAAAATTATTTAGAATAAATAATCTTAACCAAGTTGTAGAATATGTCTCAAGGGTTCTGTTCATATAAATAACGCCGAAATCCGAGTTATAACGAAGAAGTTATGTCATGTCGAAGTTTTTCGGCAAAACCGGCACGACACCGGGAGATGTAAATAGTGAATTTACGATGTAGGACTTTTTAGCCTTAGCAATCTAAACGAAAGTCGTAGTATACATTAAACTGAGAGAGTCCATAAAAAGAACGCCCAAATCTGACTTCGTATGAGGAAGTTATGATTTTTCTAAGATTTGACATAGTAGTGCAAGGCCCGAAACTCGATTTATAGTTCGAGCCGTTTTTGGCCTATGCGACCTAAATGAGAGTTGAAGATCTCATTAATAGGAACTCAATCATAAAAAGACAGACGAAAACGGAGTCCGTATGAAGGAGTTACGAATCTTCGCGGTCATTTAACAGTCTAATCTCCTCATACTGTTAAATTTAAGATCGGTCGAGAATTAGCCGAAGAAGTCTAAATGAAAGTTGTAGATCTTGTTTTTACCTATGCGTGGAAGAAAAGAACGTCGAAAACGGAGCTCGTATGCGAAAGTTATGAATTTTTGAAAATCGGCTGATTTCCAACCTGTGTGGGATGCCACGTGTCAGCACCAGGCTGTGCCTGGCTGTCTCCAGCGGGTCACGATGTAAATTTATGTTTCACGACGTTCAATGGCCTCCAGCCCCCTATAAATAGAGGTGTCGGGTGAAGCTCATTCCTCACACCTTCAAACCCTTCTTTCTCTCTCTAGAACCTCTCTCTAACCCCTAAACCCCCTAAAAAGCCTAGAGAACCCCCCTAGCACGAGGCGGAAGCCCGGAGCGCCCGACGGATCCAAGAAGAAGAGCCTTTTGGCTTGGGAACGTTGCTCCAGTAAAGTCCGATTTTGAGAAAAACCTGCTGTAAGTCAGCTACGCTTACCCTATCTTTAGTATAACTTATGTTTCAATATAGTAATGTTATTAGGACCTTATAATAATTATTTGAGCTATTATTATGGGTTATATAAGTGTCATTATTATATCTTTTTAACTACTCGCGGTACCGGGACTCTGGTTTAAAGGGCCGCATAGGGTTATAGGATTTCAGAAGTGCTATATGCTAAAATGGTCCTGCCCTCCGGTGTTTTATGTCTGGCCCCTGTCTGTACATAGTAGGTGAAGAGTATTATTTAACGCTTATATAATAGTAATAATAGATAGACTATTAATTAGTCTCGTCGAACCTTAGACTAACTCTAGTGGTAATGATACTAGGTTTTGTCGAAAGAAGTTGTTTTAAGTAAACGAAGCGCTGTCCGAGTACCGAGTCACCACCTTATCAGGTGAGTGCATAGTTACTTTCATCTTACACATAAATATTAAGTATTTAATATAAATTACATGTTATGTGTGCATATTGTCTGTATACTTGCTGTCTATGCTGGGTGAAATATTTTTATACATGTTTTAAATGATTTAAACTGTATGTGTATTTTATATCTACAAAATGTGTTGGGTAAAACATGGGTAGATGAAATAGTTGATGTGTGACAAAAACAAAATGATGAGAGGTGATATAGACCATGAGATAAGGGTGAGAGGTGAACCATGAGAGAAGCCTTATAGCCAAGTGTTGGTCCCGTCATCTAGCAGAGTATGGATGACAACCACAGACTATTCTAGACAGTCCAGTGGAACACTAGCAGGCTCGCAACCTGTAGGTGTTATTTGAACTGTGTATTCACCAGCTATACTCTAAAAACCCATTGACATGTATTGCGAGTGGATTCTCAGAAATGATACTGTCGATAAACAAGATAACCTTGGCAACTATGAGACTTAGTTCCTAAACCCTGGCGACTATGCGACTTAGTGCCTATTGTATAAACCCTGGCGACTATGAGACTTAGTGCCTAAACCCTGGCGACTATGCGACTTAGTGCCTGTTGTATAAACCCTGGCGATTATGCGACTTAGTGCCTAAACCCTGGCGACTATGCGACTTAGTGTCTGTCGAGTAAACCCTGGCACCGATGGATTTCGTGCCGATTCCTTAGGATGATCCTTAGGAATGAATGAACGAGGAATAACTAATTCTTAGAGTAGATCCTCAAGAGTAAAGAAGATAATGGGGATGGGTAATTCGGTTGATTGTTTGACGTTTAAACATAATAATTATATTATTGTGGGTTGAAAACCCTATGTACTCACCAGGTTTCCCAACCTGACCCACTCATGCTTATTTTTATCACATGTGTCGATATGAAGCTACTTTACACTGAGAGATTTAAAAGAGATGTAGATCACTAGTGTAAATGAATGTAAGTTCCGTTTATGGTTATGTTTCTGTATTGACGATGACATCCCAAATGTTTTAAAATGAATAAAAATACATTTCTTCGGAAATGCTTTGATAATATATTTATCATGTTTTTCTGGGAACAAATTCCGCAACATTTTTATTAAAAGAAGTACTCTGATTTTTATAAAGCATAAACAAAATCGGTCTTTTCTGGCCGTGAAAATGGGGATGTCACAGCACACACAATGCGACGCGCGTAGCTTGCGCACGAAGTCAGCCACACTGCTCCAACCGACGAGTGACACGTGTCAGCTAACCGATGGATCTATGTGTTTGAAGTGTGCAGCGTGCATATGCGTTTTTGGCCCTATAAATAGCCAGCAATCCCTCATTCATTCCACACACTCTTACATCCACTCTCTCTCAATTATCTATCCTGTAAACCTATTTTTCTTTCGTTTCTTGCCTAAGGCGAAGCCCTGAGACACCCAGAGTATGCATTCAAGTAGTAGCTTTTGACTAGGACACCCTGAGTCAGAGTTCTGCCCACTTGGACCTTGGTTCTCATACATAATCTGTAAGTGAGCTACATTCACTCTGCCTTCACGTAATAAATAATTATAGTCATATTCGTTGTTATGAACCTATAATTTAGATTTATCAGTGATTCGAAGTCATATATTGATTGATCTACTGACGGAAGAGGAGTCTAGAATGGTCACATTGGCATGGTTGTTGGATTTCAGAAAGACTATATGTCGAAATGGTCCTGCCTCCTGATTGTCCTGCATGGTTGATCGTTATTTGGTAGAACTATCAATATTCATTACAATAATTGATAGGTATAGATTCTCTCTAGTCGTGTAGAATATTAGACTAAGACTTAGTGATAATGATATTAGGTCACGTCAAAGGAAATGTCAGTTGCTAGAAGCGAAGCTCTGTCCGAATTTCGAGTCATCACTTAAACAAGTGAGTGCATAGTTACATTCAAGATTATGCATAGTTCTAAGTATTCTAAATACTCAACTGCTATGAGCTCTATCTTTGTTGTGTTTAATGTAGTTGTACAAATATGATTACTACTTGATTTTTTGGTATGTTTAATATACATAATAATATGACTGGGTAGTGAGGAGGTGTGCAAAATAATAAATGAGACGTTGTGACAGGGTTATGTGAAATAGTGGTTGCGATAGGTTAGAGAGAGAGTCGTGTGAGATAATAAGTCGTGCCTGTCATGTCTATCTCAAGTACTTTGTACTGTCGTGCTAAACCCAAGTATTTTTCTACTGTCGTGCTAAACCCAAGTACATTTTTACCGTCGTGCTTGTAAGGTCCTAAAACGGATCTTTACCAATGATCAAGCAATCAACGAATCCAAAGCAATTAGAATATGAGTAGAAGAAGAAAAGAAATCAAGTTTGCACACGTTTATTACTAAAAAACGTCTGGTACAACTCGATATACTTGGCCGTGAACTCTGAGGCATCACCAACCAATAATGACCTACAACACCTCTATATATAGGGAACTTGGGCCGGAAACTGGGTTTACGGCCGTAAAAGGGGTTTACGCCCGTAAACTCACTAACAACCTACCAAATCACAATAAAAACTCAAAAGAACTATTACAATGAAAGCCTAGACCAAACCACTAATTGGACCCTTCAATCTCCCCCTTGGTTTGGTGCTAGCTTGGACTCAGTCTTTGTCGACCACCATCACGTCTGACTCCCCCATTGCCCCGTTCCACATCCTTTTGTTAATGATATCGGCAACCATAGACGTATATTCTTTGGCAGCTGGCTCAAAAATATCTTCTGTAACTTTGATTTGATGAAGGTTCAGCTGATGTATATCTCATTTCCCAAACTGAAGAAGATCTCTTTTGTCATATAAGCAAATGCATTCTTTTTCAAGCTTTATGACAACAGAGGCTATAGCTTTATCAAACACCCAGTACAGCATGGACCGTAGAGATCCATCTGGATGATTCTGAAGAATAGGAATCTGCTTTACTTGATCGGTAGGAGGCCACATCACAGATCGAAGAGGTTGATTGGTTTTGGGATCAATTACACTTGGGTACACTTTAATAATCGACTCTGCAGTCTTCATTGAGGGAAAACCCTTAAGCACTTGATCTTCCAAGAAATGCTTGAACTGTGTAGCCTTGGGATTTTGAGATGGATTTGCAAAAGGAGCCTTTGATAACTCTGAAAGATCAACCCTGGTCCAGGAGTGGAAGTCATGAGCATCTTTATACAGTTTTGTGTTGCCACTCTTTCGTCTCATGATCCACATATTTAAAGTGTCGTGAAATCCCCATGAGATGATCCCTGACCTATCACCATATACATTTCTAAAGCGATTCTCTCCAAGATCTGTAAAAGTGATGTTGGGCTGATCCCCAGGAGCATTTTGATCCAAGCTCCTTTTAAACAAAAATTGACCCTTCTCAGCAGATTCGGCCAGTTTGGCACTTTTCAAAGCCACAACATTCGGAGCCTGTGTTGGTTCTTTATCAAAACGATCTACAACTCGGGCTATCCTTACAGGTGGTGGAACTATGGGAGCAGCTTGATTAGGAATATAGATCATTGGCTCATCGACAGACGTCTTAAATTTGTCACCAAGTTCCTCTTCCAACTACTTCTTTAAATCATAGTAACTGGCAGTCAACAGACCAAAGTGAGTCTGAAGATCAGTGATCTTCTTAGTCTTCAGTGCTTTGTCTTCTAGAAGATCAGCAACTTGAATGGTGAGCTTGGTGTTTTCAGTCTGAAGGTTAGTAACCCGGATATCAAGCTCTATATTATTCTGATTTAGTACGTTGATCTCCTTCTGTAGTCCAAGAATAGTAGGATTCTCTTCTCCAAAGATGCCTTCCCCAAAAGATATTCCTTTACCACCGGAGGGAGGCGTTGAGAATTGTTCTTCAGCCAAATGCATGGCCAGCCTCACTGAAGCCGCATCATGATCGGGCCTGGGAGGAGAAAATCCTATGGGGATAGAAGAACCACCAGCTTCATAAGTGGTGCTAGGACCTTCACTGAAAGATTTTGATGAGACAATGGCAGGAGTGGTTATCGGTGGTGTTGAAAGGCCTTGAAGTACACCAGAAACATGAATTCCCTGTCTAGGGTCACGTCTTCCTCTTTTCAGAGGAGGTTGAGAGGTTTGTGTTGTTGTGCGATCACTCTCAAGCGGCTCAGATGTAGGAGAAACAATATCAAGGGGAGGAATCCCTGACACTGTCACCATAGGAGTTGCTGTTTCAGCCACTTGTTTGGTAGTAGGAGGCGTAGATTCAAGAACGTCTTCAGTTTCCCGTATCTCCGTTGCTGGATGAGCAACATCATTGATATTGTGAAGCAGTGAGTTGAGATTTTCACTTGACAAGAAATCTTCATTACTTCCAAAATTCAGCGGAATTTCATCCTTATCGAATCCATAAAGATCAAGGTCTACATATAAATCAGTCTCAGTCCCACTCTTTGAAGACCCTTCATTATAGTTACTTTGAACTGGAACTGATGTCAGATCATGTTCCTCTGCCACACGAGCATTTGGAGCCACTGTCTCTTCTCTTTCTTCTTGATCTGACACAGTGATACCAATACCAATTGTAAGGTCCTAAAACGGATCTTTACCAAAGATCAAGCAATCAAACAATCAAAAGCAATTAGAATATGAGTAGAAGAAGAAAAGAAATCAAGCTTACACACGTTTATTACTGAAAAAACGTCTGGTACAACTCGATATACTTGGCCGTGAACTCTGAGGCATCAACAACCAATAACGACCTACAACACCTCTATATATAGGGAACTTGGGCCGAAAACTGGGTTTACGGCCGTAAAGGGGTTTACGGCCGTAAACTTACTACAGGGCCGTAAACTCACTAACAACCTACCAAATCACAATGAAGACTCAAAAGAACTATTACAATGAAAGCCTAGACCAAACCACTAACTGGACCTTTCAATGCTAAACCCAAGTACTTTTATACTGCCGTGAAAAATCCAAGTACTTTTGTACTGTCGTGCTAAACCCAAGTACTTTGTACTGCCTAGCCTACCGTAATTATACAAAAAGTACTAATGCATTGTCGTGTTTGTTGGGTTATGAGCATTCTAACACTCCTAAGTGTACATGCAACCCTAAATACCTTGGATCTATGTTTTCTCTATTATACATACAATTATGAACATCCAAGGTATTATCCTAATCTAGCATACAAAATAATAAATATAACAAGATAGAATACATACCTCTTTGATGTAGAATGTCTTCATGAAGCTTGAGTGCCTAGTGCCCCAAAGTGTGACACCTGAAATGGTTCACACAACACCAAATACACTTGGAATAACTTGAGAGAAACTTGAACACTCCTTGAAATCGTCTAGCCCTCACACTCACACATTAGTGTACGATTTCTTGAGCCATGGGATTCTTTTATATGGTGGCTATTAGGGTTACACCATGTAACTCATAACTTTACCCATTCCTTATGCTCCATGGATTTTAACCTCCATGGAGTATCCATGGGTCACCCCATGGACTTAGTCCAACATAAGGAATCTTGGATCACAAGCCCACATATATAAGAATGAATGATTTACACAATCAACCCATATATTTAATTAGTCTCCTTTTGATCACTTAATTAGTTCCAAATTAATTCTTGATCAATACTAATTAAATAACCTTATTAATATATTAGAACTTATAATATATTAACCAACCTTAAGTGTTATTTCTCTCATTATAGTCTATCCAAATGCATGATGCCATGCAACCCAAATGGACCATGCCGGGTCGGGTCAAGTCTTACCAATTATAGTTATGGACTTAGACATTAATCCAACAGTCTCCCACTTGGATAAGTCTAAAACTATTATTGCGTATGACTTCAGGAACCAATCAGCAATCATAGCTCTCAAAAGCTTCTGTCGAACTCTGACCTTGTTGATTAACTCTGACCTTTGTCAATGACTTGTCCATTAGATAAGGGATCATATATTCCTCCATTCTAGATATCATATGGACTGAGACATGGATTATCAATCATTCTCTCTGTCCATTTGTTGTTTCCCGATTTCCGATTCATGATGACTGACTGATTGAACAAATCAAATCAGTCCTGGCTTGGCCAAGCACTCACATGTATCATCTTTAAATCATCGAGGGGCCCACATATATCGCTTTTATCCCGAAGGTAAAAGGAATGGATAAACTTCGACTCATATGGCTTGTTCTACTACTTGTTGAATCATACACAAAGGCACGTTTTATAACATCGAGTTACCAATGCGTTTTCGTGCAATCAATGTATAACCAACTCATAGTAACAACTCATATCTCTAGGTTTGAAGAATATAAGATATTATCATCTCATGATCACTCGTGATAAAATCCATGAAGTGATTCAAATGAGCGCGAGTTGAATCCAATACTCAGAACTTATGAGCACTCATGAGTGTTGTAGCACCACTTTATCCACCAACTTCGACCTCTACAAACCAGCCCATGACAGTCTTGATTCATATCTACTTCCAACATATGACCGACTGTGGATGGTTTGAATAACTTAATCATTCAGGAAGAGCGACTTAGTTATTCTGGAAGTCAAAACATGCAAAGTGAAACACAAGAATAAATGAATCAAATATGGTATCAAACCCTATGAATATAAATAAACACTTTTATTTATCACCATACTGATTACTCATTATTCATTGTTTCGGTTTTATCAACTTTATACTTGAATTTAAAACAATAGTTGTCACATGCTCCAAGCATGTACAGTATGTTTTCTAAACACTAGTCATGCCATACACCAAGTATGCATACTATGTTTGTCTATGATCTTTACTTTGTAAAATAGATCAATTGAACATCACTCCAATGATCCTCTTTTCATAGTCCCAAATCCTTACTGCAAATGCAAGAATTCCAAATTCATGCCATTTACTAAAATCTGTTAGATTCTAAACTTATATGCATTGATCCTCTTAATGATTATGCACAAAGTCAGAAAGACTTGACAACAATCATTACAGAGCATTCCAAAGGAGATCAGCTCCTTGTAAACATCCTTCTTTCATTAAGTTTCCTAATCTTACACAGATTGAATAATTTCTACCTTTGAAACATTTCCATATTCCATTTTGACTATCACTTCTGAACAAGAGTTGCCTCCTTACAGATTATGTCAATATGGTCCTTCCAGAATTAACATTATACTTCCAACTGTCCTTGAGCAACCAATCTTTGGTAAACCTTAGATTGTCCTCGACAATTGCTTAAGCATTTTAGTCATATCCAATTCTAGACCTTTTCCCTTCATAATGCCCCAGACATTTGGAAAATTTTAGAAAGGATGAATATAGCACATGTAATCGATCCTATATCTGAAGCATATGGGACACAATTCATGATGTCTCACATAAAGACTAAACCAGTCTTTTGCTATAATATTTCCATTTCAATTTGCCAAGTTCTCAAAATTCAGATTATGAAAAGGGATGCCGTAATCATAATCGAATTTTAGAACGCAAATAATGGACCCATATATAGAATTTCCTTATGTTGAGCCATTCCAACATGAAATTCATATATATATCCTTGATTAAATACGATTAAAATCTCAATCTAAGCTTTTAGAATTGAAATGAAGTATAATTTCCTCTCCCTTAATTATAGCAAAACAACTTTTTCAACCCCTGCAACCTCACGAATTGAAACTTTTGTTTTCTATAATTAACATTGCTAACTTGCAACCTTTGTCATAATTATCATGCTCCCACTAACATGATGATTATTAGCATAACACTTATGCTCCCACTAGCTTTGACATGTACTCAGAAATCAGCTGACTTTCTTACCAAAGTTCAAATTTCTGATACTAGATTGTTTTGATAAAACTTAATCAAAATCATACACCTTATTGTAGATAGCCCACTGGTGTGTCTAAACAATTTAAGAACTATGAAAAGGGATGCCGTAATCATAGTCTCAATTGGTTAGACCTTTGCTATTTCTCATAAGTCCATGTTAGTGTACTCTACTAACGACTTTGAGAATGCAAAGATTACTATCTACTTAAAAAACTACTTAGTGAAAGTGTTTCCTCACCATCATTTTCATGAATCGGAGAGAAACCTTATGACACTTAGATTTTTATGGTGTATGAGTTCCTACCCATATGAATTTGTCAAAACCATAATCACAAGACAAGGTTAGTGACAAATCCAAACTCATATGGATTGAACTTGTGCAATCTTAAGTTCTTGCCACCTGGCAGCACAAGGGCCTGCCATAGCTTCCAAGTAGTTGTGCAACCAATTGAGAACTCTCAGAACTACTATGCAAAGTCAACTTGAATAGGCACAGAAATGTCAACACGATAGGTTATACACCTCAAGTCGTGTGCTAGTGAAGAATTCCAGGTTTTATTCTTGATTAGGTCTTGAAACTTTCAAGAGCTTTAGGACTCCCACTGTCCTCTTGACATATAAGACTCACTTGCCAAATATACAAAAGATAGTGCGGATTCTTTAGCAAGACAAACACTTCATACACTTGGTCTAAGTTGGTCTCTGTTTTATCCAAAACATCACAACTTACCAATTTCAAATGTACAAGAGTAGATAACCTCTTACTCTTCCATTTGACTAGTGTTAATAAACCTTCTTTAAGATATGTCACTCAAGTTACAATCTTGGAGTATGACTCTAAGAATTGTTTTGGGACGAAGTATGACTCATCTTTTTGATTAAACCATTTCAACAATTCATGACTCCTCTTCTTAGTCATAAAAATGCACTAAGATGACCTTAGAGGATCAATTGTGATATGGTATCTTAATCATTAAGATGATCATAAACATGATACTAAAGTATTCTCCCATCTTTTCAGATTTGAGAAACTTTTATCTTTCTACCAAATTTGATTCTTCTCATTCGTTCTGCCATACATTGAAGTATTTTCAATGTTTTTTAGAATTATACTTAAACTTGTAAGTATAACCATATTTACTAAGCTTTAGTAAATCATGACGAATATTCTTGTCCATCTTTTGTGGTGAACTTTGACTAGTGCACATGAATGTGTACTTGATCCCTTAGTCCTTCTCTTGAGTCACATATACATGTGAACACCTTGTATGATTCCAATTTTCGGTCCAATTGAAACTTGGGTGATGAGAAACTTTTATTATTTGGTAAATTAAGACACTACCACAAATGAAAGAATCAAAACCATTTTCCTATATTACTAGCAATGGAATCATATAAGCAACAAATTTTTTTTTCCACAAATGCTATTGTAAGGATACTTAAAATAAATAAAATCAAAAATTTTCTTTTATTTTAAAAAACTTTGCGGAAAAACTCATCCTTACAATCCATATGAAAACCTTGTTGTTATCTATTCCTAAGCAATGAGTCATAACTCCTAAGTAACAACTCAAAAATTCTGATGCGATCGAAGTCCATCTTCGCGATCAGAATCAGCATATACTTCGTTTAAGCTTTCTCTCTTTTCTTTGATTCTTATAACATCAACATGTGACCCAGTCACATCATGTAGTAAGAATCTCCAAGTAGGAACTTAATAGAGTTAGACAATGGACTTTACCTGAAATAAAGTCAAACTCATTGACTTTACCATCCTTAGGTAAGTTTGGCAGCTTCGTAACCAAAGCCCCTTCCTTTGGCAATAGAAACATATGGACCCTTAGGTAATAGTACATGGGACTATCTCAGACTTAGCCTTTCTCTTTACCATTTGGTCAACCAAGTTGACTATGGCCAATCCCTTTCCATTGGGAAGAGAATGCTTTTCTGGATTTCCTGTGTCAGTATTGTCCCTGTCCATAACTTTTTGGGAAGTCGATCTTCTAATCAAATTTGCTTTACTAGCCTTCCAAATCATTGTTGATTCAGTAGTACCAAGCAAATAGATAAGATCATTAAGGGTCTTGTCATAGTCTGTTTCATAGGAGTCCCAAAGGAACTCACTATGTGACTTAGAAAGTGATTGAACATCCAACTTTCTCAAGACTTTGACACCCAACTCTCCCAGCTTGTCAATATGTGACTTCATCTCTAAGATGTGATCACACATAGACCTTGCTTACCATTAGGGCTTGAGTGACCTTGAACTTGTGGGTTAGGGAGAATAATTGGAGGAGGTGGAGGAAGTAAAGTACCAAGAGATTTGGGAAGATCATAGATGTCTGAACTAGACATCTTTTGGGAGATATTCAAGATAGTTGATCTAAAGTCCTTAAGATAACACCCAATATGAAATATTAAGGTTAGGACCCAACAAACTATTGTATAACTTAGAAGAGGGATGCCGTAATCCAAGCTATAAAATATTTGAAGGTAGGTGAATGACGATTCACCAATTTACACCATGAAAAACGAAATAATTTATTAGGTTTTAATTGGATTTGAAAGTCCTAGATCTTTGAGATTCATTAAACTGTTCAAAGGCATGTTTCAATCTCGAGTGTGCCCTTCAGGTTTTGTGACTGGGATGCCGAGGATCACAAAACAAGGTGTGAATAACCATGCAAATATACTTGGTACCCTTAATATTTACCCCTTAATCAGTGTGCCGGTTAACCACACACGCTCCACCGATACTATGATAAATATTAAGTTACCCTTTGCCTACCTTGTTAAGTCCAGGTTAGTGTGCCGGTTAACCACACACGCTCCACTAACGACTTAAGCAAAGTGCAAAGTGTAATTTCATGGGTTAGCACCAAATTCACATTTTCCTAAGTAACTAAGATTGGGTATTAATAAGAGTTTAGTTACTTAGTATTTATCATTAATACTTTTAATGAAAGGAGAATTATAGTCCTTGTCCTACCCGTTCGGGTAACGACCCTCCACCAGTCAAGGAAGCGGTGGGTGAGAGTGGACACCCATTAAACTGCCATTTTATAGGCAGTAACCTTATACCCCCTTATAGACCGGCTTCGTGAATGAGGCCTACTAACGGTAAGACTGACTTTACTCTTATACATATATATAAATATTATTAACTTATAATATTATAAAGTATAAGGGTTGAATTTTAACTTTTAAAATTCTAAGGGCTAACTTGGAATTAAAGTATTCATAAGTGAAAACTTTTCAAATTCCAAAACTTGAGGGCAAGTTTTGAAACTATTGAAAACTAATTAATTCCATAACTTATGAGTTTAAAGTAGTTTTAATTAAAAAAAAAAAAAAAACTCTTCAAGTTCCATAACTTGAGGACAAGTTATGGAAGACTTTAAACTAATTAATAAAAAAAAAATAACTTTTTTTTATTGTAACTTATGGAACTAATTAAGGTTACACTTTTTTTTTAATTTAATGAAGAGACTCTTGAACCTCCATAACTTGAGGACAAGTTATGGAGTCATAAAACCATTTAATTAGAACTAGACTCTTCTTTTTGTAACCTTTGCCAACTTTTATGAGTTTTATGATTCTTAAATGTGACTTTTCATATAAGTTGAGGACAAGTTACAAAAACACACTTTAGAATCAAATCTTAGATTAAAATGGATTGAAAACAACTATTTCACACAACTTTTCAATTAATCTAAGAACCTCATAAGAACAAGATAATTCAAATCATCAATCTTCAAGAAATTAGCATGAACATACAAACTAATACAAATCTTGAAATTATGACAATTATCTTAGAAATTGGATTAGCATGAACATTACCACATCAAAAACAAGTTTATAAGTCCAAAAACATCTTAGGGTTATGAGCATTCAACTCGATTTTTCAGCTACTTTTGCAAGTATAACAAGAAAACAAGCCTAGTCTCTGATACCAATGTTGGGTTATGAGCATTCTAACACTCCTAAGTGTACATGCAACCCTAAATACCTTGGATCTATCTTTTCTCTATTATACATACAATTATGAACATCCAAGGTATTATCCTAATCTAGCATACAAAATAATAAATATAACAAGATAGAATACATACCTCTTTGATGTAGAATGTCTTCATGAAGCTTGAGTGCCTAGTGCCCCAAGTGTGACACCTCAAATGGTTCACACAACACCAAATACACTTGGAATAACTTGAGAGAAACTTGAACACTCCTTGAAATCGTCTAGCCCTCACACGCACACATTAGTGTACGATTTCTTGAGCCATGAGATTCTTTTATATGGTGGCTATTAGGGTTACACCATGCAACTCATAACTTTAGCCATTCCTTATGCTCCATGGATTTTAACCTCCATGGAGTATCCATGGGTCACCCCATGGACTTAGTCCAACATAAGGAATCTTGGATCACAAGCCCACATATATAAGAATGAATGATTTACACAATCAACCCATATATTTAATTAGTCTCCTTTTGATCAGTTAATTAGTTCCAAATTAATTCTTGATCAATACTAATTAAATAACCTTATTAATATATTAGAACTTATAATATATTAACCAACCTTAAGTGTTATTTCTCTCATTATAGTCTATCCAAATGCATGATGCCATGCAACCCAAATGGACCATGCCGGGTCGGGTCAAGTCTTACCAATTATAGTTATGGACTTAGACATTAATCCAACAGTGTTGTCGCGAGTATTATCATACCATCGTGCCTAATCACCTAAGTATTATAGTTGTTCGCTTATAAAGATCATTTAGGAAAGATCCCTCAAGATAATCATAATAGGATTAGTAAGTGAGAGTGATGGAAAATAGGGTAATTGGGTTATTTGAATACAGATGGTCATATAACTAAAAATTATAATATTGTGGGTTGAAAACCTTATGTATCTCACCAGGTTTGCCAACTTCACCCACTCAGTGTCTTTCAATCACAAGAAACAAAAATGACGATGCCTGGGAGATTTGATGAACTTTAGACTATATTAAGATATTGTAAGACTTCGCTTATACTTATGTTTCTTGTATCAGTTATGACATCCCGAGTTTTTAATAAATCAATGACAAACATCTATTCGGGAATATTTTCTGGGACAAATTCCGCATTTGTAAATTAAAACTCTAATTTTAGAATAAGCATAAACTGGTCTTTTCTAGTCGTGAAAATGGGGATGTCACATCCCTAGATGTAACACCGTAAATTTTCAAACAAAATTTTCATTTTAAAATCTCATAATTCTCATTAACACATTTCATAAAAACCCCAAAGTATCAATTTATCAAAACACATATCCATAAACGTCAAATAAAAATCTAGGATCCTCAAAACATAATTCCATCTCGTGTGTACAATCAAGCTGGCGCCTTCCCGCGATCACTAAAAGCACCTGAAACACATATCACATAACACGGTAAGCACGAAGCTTAGTGAGTTCCCCAAAAATACCACACACACACAAATAGTTAGCCTCTCATGTCTATGTCTCGATAAGGACCCTCTGGTCATGTGTCTCAGTGAATACCCTCCAGTCCCACAGCTCGGGTCGGACCCTCCGGTCCTGGCATCTCAGTGAGGACCCTCCGATCTCACAACTCGGTTTGGACCCTCCGGTCCTAACTAAGTAGAATCACAGAACAACATACCGCATAAATCACAAAGACGTAATGCATATTATTAAAATACTCAATATAAGCACACAAGACCCTCCGGTCGCACAAATTACCACTCAAGGTAAGTATAGTGTGAAGACTCACCTCGTAAGCAAGCAAGGAAACTGAATATCCCTCGAACAGTCTATCCCCCACTTACATGTAAAAAGCATCTCTAATTGACACTTAAAGATCACAACTCTATATAAGCTCATGATAGTCCCTCTTTAACTCCTGGGATGGGTAAAAGACCATTTTACCCCTCCATGGTCCCATAATCCCTGCCTTGATCAAACCCTAAAGTCAACAAAAGTCAACACTCGAGTCAACTGTCCATGTTGACCTGACTCGCTGAGTGCACCTATATGACTCGCCGAGTCCCCATTCTTCCTCAGAACATCGTGAAAACCCAACTGAACTCATCGAGTTGCCTCATCAACTCGTCGAGTTAACCTTGTCGAGACTCATCGGGGAAAACCCTAGCCGACTCGTCGAGTCAGCTCATTGACTCGGCGAGTCCATTCGGTCTGAATTCTCATTCAGACATTTTAAGGAAGATCCATCACTCCAAACTGTAAATCTACTCTCCTAAGGCTCGAATATCACGTAAAGATTCGATCTTTACGTCCATGCAGTATATCCCCGTTTCATTCGCTCTTTGAAATAACAGACTCGATAAAACACCTCCAACTTTGATTACTTTGTCGCGACTGATGGAACAAGTCATTGACCATAATTAGTTGTTGAACACTTATGGCCGACATGCCATTCGACTCTGACCGAAACCCAAACAAACAGGGGGTCATCTTGCACCAATAACCAACCTCCGATACTGCTATCAAAACCCATCTGAAGAGTGAACCTCAATACTCGGTCCTCAAAACTAAATGAACACCTACCAATCCACATGGGAAACGAAACTCTACACTAGGTCCGACCTCTCATCAGACAAAATCGTTTCACTGCCGACCCCAGGATGATTCAGCTCCGAACACAAAATCAACGTCCATGCCTGACCGAACTATCCATTGAAAACCGGAAACATAACTCTAGCTGCCTCTTAATGCTAGACACCAAATCTGAATACAAGATCGACTCCCGAACCAGCAGTTGAATCTCCGAGGCTACCCTAGCCCGTTCGGAAATAGGACTTCACAGTAGTCCTATCCAACCGAGCTGACTCATCCAATCACACTGAACTCCACAATTACGAAGATCGCTTTACCCCAAGCGATTTCTACACCCGATTTGAAATCGCACCCTACACACGACCTCGGTCGTCTACCACATGTTACCTCAAGCGCGTCGTGGTCCTCTGCAAACCATTGAACATGTTCACTCAAGTCTAAAACATTAAATGGGAAACACATCCCTCTCGTAATAAAATCCACCATAAATCCTCACTTGCTCGCCCTCCACACAGATAGAGCTAAACTCACCCACTAGAGTCTGGTCCGACACAGAGTTGGAGCCACTCATCCCAACCCAATACTCAAATCATGACCCATGTTCCACGAATATACGCATGAATTACAACTCGATCCTTCCGACATGCGACAACCCCTATCTAACTCAAAACACAACGGGTTCTGACCATTGCTGAGACCCCACTCTCGCCCCTGGTTCAGCCACCAGGTTCCCACAGACTCATTTGGCAAGGATACTCAGGCCTAAGAGCACCTTTGCGTCACACCATGACTAGTAAGGCAGCGGCTCCCCGCAATTATACAACACTCTCTCACTGACTACCAAGCACTACGACTCCCCGTAGTCCTATGACACTTTATCTTTGCCTTGCGAATGCTATGGCTCTCTGCAGTCACACGATACCCTCTCTCTGAGTCATGTATGCTACGGCTCCCCGCAGTCACACGATACTCTCTCTGACTCACGTATGCTACGGCTCCCCGCAATCACACGATACTCTCTCTCTGACTCATGTATGCTAAGGCTCCCCGTAGTCACACGTTACTCTCTCTCTGACTCATGTATGCTACGGCTCCCTGTAGTCACAAGATACTCTCTCTCTGACTCACGTATGCTATGGCTCCCCATAGTCACATGATACTCTCTTTCTGACTCATGTATGCTACGGCTCCCCGTAGTCACACGATACTCTCTCTCGTACTGACGTCGTGAATGCTACGGTTCCCCGTAGATTACGACACCTTCTCTTACTCTCCATGGGCTCTCTCCATGTTCTCCCTGACAGTCCTCAGTGATTACTCCCACCTGGACCCGTTCACTCTCTAATCACCCCATAATCTCATCCTCAAGTCGTCACCAAACCGAGTTTACTATCGAGCGGCCCGACATAGTTAGGTGCTCACACCTACCCAGATTATGCATCACTACTCTTGACTGAAGTTTTCGTAGACAAGGCACTTCCCTCAGTACAGTCACACTCTTGAACAATTCCATCCTGGTGACCATTAGTTGATGATCTCACATCTGAAAATATAGTCGCTTGATGGTCCACCTGCCGTCGGACACACCCAATTCTCATAACAATCCAACAACCTAGGGCATCATACTCAGATACCTCGATACACCATTACGAAATCTCACAATGTCTTGCCACGACCACTGATCTTCCACTCACACAACTCGAAGCCTTGAAGTATTCCAACTCACAATTGGAAGCACAGAGAAATCGTCACTACTGAAAACACGTTGACAATAATCCAAAGGCCCATCTGCTACTGATCAAGCCCATGAGAACCACTCATATCGACCCTGAAGTTGATTGACAATCAAGTGCTGCCCCTCCACGGGTACAAATAACAATTCATACATCGAACTATTAGTCTCTCCGAAATAGAATCTTGACCATGGCAACCCAACCATCTCGAAACTCATACATTGGTACACCCGTAGAAACGAAAACCACAATCAGATTCCTGTCTACCGGCCACCTGCCGTGAAGTCACTCATTTTCTCCTAAAAATAGGGAACATGCATCATCTTGCGTTGTAAACTGTCTTGACTGCCACATAACTCCCATCTCTTATACTCGCACCACAGATCCTCATATCCTAAACTTCTGTTCCACATCGGAGTGAGGATCCTCCCCCACAAAATACCCAGTTCTCCCGCACTTAGGGTTCGAACCATCCTCCATTGACATTCGAAACAGGCCACAATACAGACTGGCTCGCCAGATGTACCATTTCCGACTCATTGAATGTACTACGTAGCACTCGAAGATCTTCCAAATAGTGACCACATGACTCTAAGTATCTCGTATCTCAGATGAAAACCTCGGAATCCTCCCAACGTGACTGCCTCTAGTCATCCCGAAATCCCATACCGAAACACCGTCAGATGTCCCAACTGTCCCGAATTAGTCACGACTCTCAATCTGGAAATAATGCACTATCACGCACTTCATTCCCGATTCCTCAACCAACATTCCATTGCAGAAATTATCATAGGAGCAGAGACCTCACTCTCACAGTTGATACACAACGTAGGCAACGAGGGCCGCTGCCCCGGTGTACTCCTCTTGACAACCTGGAGCAGCTGCTAAAAGTAAGCCTTACTCAAGTAAGGCATCTGCTTGTCATTATCCATATCAGTCCCCACTGATGACTCTCTCACGGTATAAGAGATACCTCGCAGCAATATACTCTGGTGAAAGTATCGCAATCATACGCTATCCCTCGGGGTTACCTCCAAACTCTGGAATCGGAAGCTCATTATCTCTTTCGCTCCACACAAGAAGTAGAACTAGTGAAATTCTCATCACAGAAGGTAACATTTCAATCTTCGGCCGATCACTCAACACAGACCGCAATCCTCCACAGCGTATCATCTCTACTTTTCCTCAAGTCCCGTGATTCCAACTGGCAGCTCACCAGACAAACTCATTGAGATCCAAACTCAATTTTCCTGGAAAGGTACACTTTGTCGAAGCTCAACCGACATGGCCCTCTGGCCCCACAGTTTACCATTTCCACTCTTAGTCTGAGTACCCATCGTTGGATAACTGGTAAGATGGAAACACACTCTGCTACGAATCATGGTACCCGAACCATGTTATCGTCCCATAACCTGCTATTTAGAACCTCTGGAATTCTCCCTGTTTCGAGTATGGGTCCTCTGCTTTCAGTAGTACGGGCCCATACTACCTGCCACATCTACCCATACTTTCCACACGAATCGTCCCAGATTTCCTAAGTAGCTGCTGAACCTTCTCGATCACCAATCCCGTTACACATGTTCGCTCTCCAACGAATACTCTCCTCTATCAGAGTACTCATCTGACTAAGGTCACTCACTAGGCTCTTCCTAGGTTCTCACGCTTCTATGCCATCAGCTGCGGAAGAACTCCTCATGATCCCAGCCATCTACCTCCTGAATATCGTCATATTCGCTTAGTAGTTGTCTCCCATCATCAAGAGTTCCACAAAGCACAAAGCAAGCAGCATTCGGGCATCAAATCACCAACACATAAAATCACTCTAGCACACAACTCCACTCGCTCTATCCGCAACTCTAAAAAGGCATTACTGAACTCAAGCAACCCTACCTCTCGTGGGTATCTCACTACTTTCTCATTAGATTCCTCAAATGCACATCTAGGTATCTCTCCTAGATTACTCCTCTACTCAAAGCTCTCTTTAAAAGATTCTTGCTAGGTACTCTTACTCAGCACATACATAGAGAAGATAGTAGATAATATCACTCAATAACATACCCTAGGCTAAGGCATCACAAAGCAGGCAACTCTAGCCCTAAGATATGAAATACCTAGCCTATAATCTAGCATGCATCCCTAATGTCTCATGAATATCTCATAACACAAATAAGTAAGGGTATTTTGGGAAATCACCGTTCGGCTCTGGCTGATTGTACACACTGCTACAACTCGTTTTTCTCTTAAACTCTTTCTAATTTCTTTTGAAATTTTTTCTAAAATCCTCAGTTTGAGTCCAGACACACCCGAAGGTACATCCAAATCCCTCAAACCAAGGCTCTGATACCAATTTGTAACACCGTAAATTTTCAAACAAATTTTTCATTTTAAAATCTCATAATTCTCATTAACACATTTCACAAAAACCCCAAAGTATCAATTTTATCAAAACACATATCCATAATTGTCAAATAAAAATCCAGGATCCTCAAAACATAATTTCATCTCGTGTGTACAATCAAGTCGGCCCCTTCCCGCGATCACTAAAAGCACCTGAAACACATATCACACAACACGGTAAGCATGAAGCTTAGTGAATTCCCAAAAAATACCACAAACACACAAATTGTTAGCCTCTCATGTCTATATCTCGGTAAGGACCCTTTGTTCATGTGTCTCAGTGAAAACCCTCCGGTCCCACAGCCCGGGTCGGACCCTCCAGTCCTGGCATCTCAGTGAGGACCCTCCGGTCTCACAACTCGGTTTGGACCCCCGGTCCTAACTCAGTAGAATCACAAATCAACATACCACATAAATCACAAAGACATAATGCATATTATTACAATACTCAATATAAGCACTCAAGACCCTCCGGTCGCACAAATTACAACTCAAGATTAGTATAGTGAGAGGACTCACCTCGTAAGCATGCAAGGAAACTGAATACCCCTCGAACAGTCTAACCCCCGCTTACATGTAATAAGCATATTTAATTAACACTTAAAGATCACAACTCTAAATAAGCTCATGATAGTCCCTCTTTAACTCCTGGGATGGGTAAAACACCATTTTACCTCTCCATGGTCCCCATAATCCCTGCCTTGACCAAACCCTAAAGTCAACAGAAGTTAACACTCGAGTCAACTGTCCATGTTGACCTGACTCGCACAATGCACCTATGTGACTCTTCGAGTCCCCATTCTTCCTCGGAACATAGCGAAAACCTAACTCAACTCGTTGAGTTACCCTTGTCCAAACTCATCGGGGAAAACCCTAGCCGACTCGTCGAGTCAGCTCATTGACTCGGTGAGTCCATTCAGTCTGAATTCTCATTCAGACGTTTTAAGGCAGATCCACCACTCCAAACTCTAGATCTAGTCTGCTAAGGCTCGAATGTCACGTAAAGCTTCGATCTTTACGTCCATGCATGGCATATTTGCTCCATAGTGCCAATACAAGCTCCAACAACTGTTAGATGCACACGATCTTGTATCTAGCTCAATAAATTTTGGGTCTTTGGACTCAGAAGATCTCCCACAATCCAGATCTGAAGTTTCAACCTCAAATCATGCTCAAGGGACTCAATGACACAAAAAGGATGGGAGAAAACCCTAGAAACTCCTTAAACCAAGATCTCATAAGGAAATGATCAAGTTAGCATCTTTTTACCTCGAACTGAAGCAAAACCATGGATGAACCTCTAGAGCGAAAGCCTCCTCTTGATCCAAGCTTTGATGCTCTCTTCTTCCCCCTCAAAAGTGCACTAATAATCACAAGATTAGCTTCTCTCTTGTGACATCCCCATTTTCACGGCCAGAAAAGACCGATTTGTTTATGCTTTATTTTGAAAATCAGAGTAACCTTTTAAAGAAAAGTATTGCAGAATTTGTTCCCAGAAAAACATGATAATTACGTTATCAAAGCATTTCCGAAGAAATGTATTTTATTCATTTTAAAACATTGGGATGTCATCGTCAATAGATAAACATAAGCATAAACAAAACATATATTCATTATCACTAGTGATTTATATATCTCCTTAATCTCTCAGTGTAATATAACTTCATATCGACACCTGTGATACAAATGAACTGAGTAGGTCAGGTTGGGAAACCTAGTGAGTACATAGGGTTTTCAACCCACAATAATATACTTATTATGTTTAAACATCAAACAATCAACCCAATTACCCATCCCCATCATCTTCCTTACTCTTAAGACTCTACCCTAAGAGTCATCTATCCTGCATTCGTTCATTCCGAAGTCCCTTGCTTCCAGGGTTATAGGACTGGCACTAAGTCCACAGCTGCCAATGCTCTTTCGTAAAGCACTAATTCCATAGCTGCTAAAGTTCATTCATCGGGTACTAAATCCATAGCTACCAGTGTTTAGGTACTAAGTCCATAGCTACCAACATTTATCTATCAGGTACTAAGTCCATAGCTACCAACGTTTATCTATCAGGTACTTAGTCCATAGCTACCAATGTTTATCTATCAGGTACTAAGTCCATAGCTACCAGCGTTTATACAATAGGCACTAAGTCCATAGCTGCCAATGTTCACTCATATCATCTTTTATCTCTTATCATTCATCTACCCATGTTATACCCAACATATTTGTAGATATAAAATACGTATACAGTTTAAATCATTTAAAACTTGTATAAAATCGTTCATCCAACATAGATAGCAAGTATACAAATAATATGCACACATAACATGCAGTTTGTATAAAATACTTCATATCTATGTGTAAGATGAAAGTAACTATGCACTCACCTGAGAAGGTGGTGACTCGGCACTCGAACAACACTTCGTTACTCTCAACACAATTTTCCTCGGACAAAACAGCGGGTTTTATAGAAAACTGGACTTCGCTTGGAGCAGCGTTTCCGAACCGAAAGACCCTTTTTCTCAGGACTCCGAGCGCCTCGAGGCTTCCTTCGGATGCTAGGGGGTTTACCTATGCTTAGGAGGGGTTTAGGGGGTTAGAGAGACAGTTTAGAGAGAGAAAGAAGTGGGGAAAGGTGTGGGAAATGGAGGAACCCGACACCTCTATTTATAGGTTGATTTCCTGATGGACTCGCCGAGTCGGTTCACTGACTCGCCGAGTCGGTGCCACTTGTCAGCTTTCTGGTGGCAAAACGTATGTGGCCTACATTGTGCCACGTCACCCCTTTTGCAGAAGCACCCTGCCGACTTCTAAACCCCGTAACTTTCGCATACGAGCTCCATTTTCGACGTTCTTTATATCCACGCGTAGGTAAAAACAAGACCTACAACTTTCATTTTGACTACATCGGCTAATTCTTGACCGATCTTAAATTTAACAGTAGGAGGCGATTAGACTGTTAAATGACCGCGAAAAATTTGTAACTCCTTCATACGGACTCCGTTTTCGTCTTTCTTTTTACCGTTGAGTTCCTATTAATGAGATCTTCAACTCTCATTTAGGTCGCGTAAGCCAAAAACCGCTCGAACTAAAATTCGAGTTTCTGGTCGTGCATTGCTTTGCCAAATCTTAGAAAATTCATAACTTCCACATAAGAAGTCAGATTTGGTCGTTCTTTTTTTGTATGTTCTCGGTTTAACGTATACCACAACTTTTGTTTAGATCACTAAGGCTAAAAATTCCTCTATCGTAAATTCACTATTTACGTCTCCCGGTGTCGTGTCGGTTTTGCCGAAAAACTTCGACGGGCCATAACTTCTTCGTTATAACTTTGATTTCGGCGTTCTTTATATGTACGGAACCCTTGAGACATATTCTACAACACGGTTAATATTATTTATTCTAAATAATCTTTTGTCGGAAAGTCGTTTTCGACCCCTATTATCTCTAAATTGACTAGTCTGGATCTACGGGCGTTACAGTTATCTCCCCCTTAGGATGATTACATCCCGGAATCATCAACCAAACAAGGCTCACATGATGACTCCATACGTTATCTCTTCATCCTAAGTAATAACGGTAACTTTGATGTTTCTTCGAACGAGTATCTAACTCTAAGACTTCCTGACTGCAGGCGGTGCCCGATCTTGGACCCGCTCTCTATCTCATGTTAGACTTCCAATCATGATCTTCATGTCACGATCTCGATCTTTATTGGAGACTCCTTCTTTAACAAACTTGAGATAAGTTTCTTCCTTCGATTATCACTATAGACCGATGGGTCATGTTCTAATGACCTCTCATCGTATGATGCATTGCTTGGACTCAGGTGTTTTAGAGTCAAATTCTAGAACAGACTATAAATTCCTTCATGTTCTAATCATATCTTAAATGGTAGCATTTCTAGCTAGAAGCAACTTTTTGCGATACCTCTACTGATCGCTTTTTATTTCAGTCTTCCGTCTTAAGTCAGATGCTACATCGAACTTGATTCTCTGAACCACATAACGTATTCAGCGTAGTCGGACTCAATTTGATATGACCACTAGGGTCGGAATAACAATCATCTTCTTACTCATTACCGAAACAATGGTAACGACATACTTGAATAAAACGAGATCAATTACTAGCTTCTTGGTAACCTTGCGACTTTCCCTGATCCAAGTGTAAGTCTTGTGCTCCCGGTAGCATAGGCCTCAACTACCATTCACACCTACTCATACTCGTCCCAAGTATTGTCTCGCAGTTCTCCAAGTTTTTATCACAAAAACAATTTTAACACATACAAATGTGTCCAAACAATCATATAATTTATCCTAGACTCTACTAGGAATTCATCCATGCGTATCTTCAATCATCAATTCTGCTTTAACTCGGTTGGTGATGGAAATGTCAGACGATGGGATAACTTCATGGATTATACAAAAAATCTTTCTTTCTGTTAATCGAAAGTGTACTTCTCCCGTACTAGACATATTATTTCTTAGACGCGTTCTAAAGGCAAGATTTCACTCTTAATATATCTTCCGATAGGTATCATTCAATATCGTAAGCCTTCTCATTTCCTCCATTTGCTCAGTCTGCTATGAGTCCTTATCATGACATTCTATACACCAAAGCAGGCGTTCGGTGATTGAGACGAGAATATAGATAGAGGAAGATTTAGACGCATATTACTCCTTATTACTCCAAAAAGTTACATGTCAGTTCTAATATTTTAATTAAACGTTTAGAAACCTGAGCACATAAAATTTCCAGATCCGGTCGGCAACAGACCATATATCCGATGAAATAATAACATCATAAAGCATCATAAATCGGTTAGCACATAAAAGCGTTTTAGGCATCTTCCCTAAATAAGCTAGTGCTTGTGTCTATTAAGGTGTATTATCTAAATATACTAGACACACTCCTCACGATCATCGCTTAGCATTCTAAGTTTAAGTCTAGAAATATATCCTTATTCCTAGTTCGCTTAAACTAATGCTCTGATACCAACTGTGACATCCCCATTTTCACGGCCAGAAAAGACCGATTTGTTTATGCTTTATTTTGAAAATCAGAGTAACCTGTTAAAGAAAAGTATTGCGGAATTTGTTCCCAGAAAAACATGATAAATACATTATCAAAGCATTTCAGAAGAAATATATTTTATTCATTTTAAAACATTGGGATGTCATCGTCAATACTGAAACATTAGCATAAACACAACATACATTCATTATCTCTAGTGATTTATATCTCCTTAATCTCTCAATGTAATGTAACTTCATATCGACACCTGTGATACAAATGAACTGAATGGGTCAGGTTGGGAAACCTGGTGAGTACATAGGGTTTTCAACCCACAATAATATAATTATTATGTTTAAACATCAAACAATCAACTCAATTACCCATCCCCATTATCTTCCTTACTCTTAAGACTCTACCCTAAGAGTCATCTATCCTGCATTCGTTCATTCCGAAGTCCCTTGCTTCCAGGGTTATAGGACTGGCACTAAGTCCACAGCTGCCTATGCTCTTTCGTAAAGCACTAATTCCATAGCTGCTAAATTTCATTCATTGGGTACTAAATCCATAGCTACCAGTGTTTAGGTACTAAGTCCATAGCTACCAACGTTTATCTATCAGGTACTATGTCCATAGCTACCAACGTTTATCTATCAGGTACTAAGTCCATAGCTACCAACGTTTATCTATCAGGTACTAAGTCCATAGCTACCAGCGTTTATTCAATAGGCAGTAAGTCCATAGCTGCCAATGTTCACTCATATAATCTTTTATCTCTCATCATTCATCTACCCATGTTATACCCAACATATTTGTAGATATAAATTACGTATACAGTTTAAATCATTTAAAACTTGTATAAAATCGTTCATCCAGCATAGATAGCAAGTATATAGATAATATGCACACATAGCACGTAGTTTATATAAAATACTTCATATCTATGTGTAAGATGAAAGTAACTATGCACTCACCTGAGAAGGTGGTGACTCGGCACTCGAACAGCACTTCGTTACTCTCAACACAATTTTCCTCGGACAAAACAGTGGGTTTTATAAAAAACCGGACTTCGCTTGGAGCAGCGTTTCCGAACCGAAAGACCCTTTTCTCGGGACTCCGGGAGCCTTGGGGCTTCCTTCGGATGCTAGGGGGTTTACCTAGGCATAGGAGGGGGTTAGGGGGGGTTAGATAGAGAGTTTAGAGAGAGAAAGAAGTGGGGAAAGGTGTGGGAAATGGAGGAACCCGACACCTCTATTTATAGGTTGTTTTCCTGATGGACTCGCCGAGTCGGTGCCACTTGTCAGCTTTCTGGTGGCAAAACGTGTGTGGCGTACATTGTGCCACATCACCCCTTTTGCAGCAGCACCCTGCCGACTTCTAAACCCCGTAACTTTCGCATACGTGCTCCGTTTTCAACGTTCTTTATATCCACGCGTATGTAAAAACAATACCTACAACTTTCATTTTGACTACGTCGTCTAATTATTGACTGATCTAAAGTTTGACAGTAGGAGGAGATTAGACTGTTAAATGACCGCGAAAAATTTGTAACTCCTTCATACGGACTCCGTTTTCGTCTGTCTTTTTAACGTTGAGTTCCTATTAATGAGATCTTCAACTCTCACTTAGGTCGCATAAGCCAAAAACCGCTAAAACTAAAATTCGAGTTTCGGGTCGTGCACTGTTATGCCAAATCTTAGAAAATTCATAACTTCCTCATACGAAGTCAGATTTGGGAGTTCTTTTTTGTATGTTCTCGATTTAACGTATACTACAACTTTGTTTAGATCACTAAGGCTAAAAAGTCCTCTATCGTAAATTCACTATTTACGTCTCCCGGTGGCGTGCCGGTTTTGCCGAAAAACTTCGACGGGACATAACTTCTTCGTTATAACTCGGATTTCGGCGTTCTTTATATGTACGGAACCCTTGAGACATATTCTACAAGTCGGTTAAGCTTATTTATTCTAAATAATCTTTTTTCCAAAATTCGTTTTCGACTCCTATTATCTCTAAATTGACTAGCCCGGATCTACGGGCGTTACATCTCTCATTCTCAAGCTCAAGTGGACGATTAGGGTTTCTCTCAAGGATGTAAGGTGGCCGGTGAGGCAGAAATCAGGGGTTAGGACCCCTTAAATAGGACACAAACCCGGGGATTTAGGTTTTCCTCACACAACGCCAACTCGGCGAGTCGGCTCTCTGACTCGTCGAGTTGGTCATTAAACCCTCGTGACCAATCCAACCCTACTCGATGAGTCGGGCACACAAATCGTCGAGTCACTCATTACATCCCCAAAAAAATAAATATAATACCTGAGAGTCGGGATGTTACACTACATATGCAAATTTTTTGAAAGAAATTTGCACAAACAAAAGAAAATTGAACGAGAATGAAAAGATTTCAATAATTGAAAATGCATCCTCGGTTTTACGAACAAAACTTCCACCTAAATGCAAATACCCTAGAATGTTTATGATTCCTTGCAAAATAGGGGATGTTACTTTTAGTAGTGTCATTCTTGATGTTGGTGCTTTTATTAATGTCATTCCCTATTCGGTATATGAATCTTTAAATGATTGCTTTTCCCAGCGAATGTCTAAATGATTGATTTAAAGGAACACATTTCCTCAAAATTGGCCCTAATCTTGCTTGGAAGACAGTTTTTGAAAACGGCTAGGAAAAAAATTGATGTGCATGTGGGTAGTTTAACAACAGAATTTGATGGTGAAAGAATAAGTTTTAATATTCATGATGCTATAAGATATCCTACTGATGTCTCGTTTTTATATTTTGTTGATGTTGTTGAACTACTAACCCAAGAGTTGTTTAGTTGACTAATGGTGACATGTTGGAGTTGATTCTAAGAAAATGATTTGATTGTGGAAGGCCAGCCGAGAAATTAAAGTTTTATTCTCCAGATCCGGAGGTTGAAAATTTGGTTAACAATTTCGAGGTGAAGAAATCCACAAGTTTCGATGTGAAGCAAGTTGAGTTGCCTCTAACTCACACAAATTTGCCACTTTCCATTATTCAACCACCAAAATTAGATTTGAAGGTCTTACTTCAACACTTGAAGTATGCTTACTTGGGAAAGAATGAGACTCTTCTGGTTATCATTTCTACTCACTTACCCGAATATGAAGAAGAGTAACTCATCAAGGTGTTGAAGGAAGACAAAGAAGCCATGGGGAAGACAAAGAAGCCATGGGTTGGACGATTATGGATATCAAGGGATAATGACCTTCCACTTGCATGCATAAATGTTTGATGGAGGATGAATGGAAACCAAGTCGGGATGCACAAAGAAGATTGAATCTACACGTGATGGAAGTTATGAAGAAATAAATATTAATGCTTCTTGATGCAGGGATGATCTATCTAATCTCGGATAGAAAGTGGGTGATCCCGATGCAAGTGGTGCCAAAGAAGACGGGAATCACGATGGTCGAGAGCAACAAAGGTATTATGGTCCCCACCCTTGTGCAAAACAGGTGGAGAGTGTGTATTGACTATCGAAAGCTGAATGCAAGCACGAGAAAAGACTATTTCCCATTACCTATCATTGATCAAATGTTAGAAAGGTTGGCCAGAAAATCTCATTATTGTTGTCTAGAATGGTATTCCAAAAGTCTCCCACTTGGATAAGTCTAAAACTATTATTCAAGTATAACTCCAAGATCCCGACTAGCAATCATAGCTCTTAAAGCTGCTGTCGAACTCTGACCTAGTCAAATGATGTGTCCATTAGATAAGGGATCATATATTCCTCCATTCTAGATATCATATGGACTGAGACATGGATTATAATCATTCTCTCTGTCCAACTGTTGTTTCCCGATTTCCGATTTATGACGACCGACTAATTGAACAAATTAAATCAGTCCAGGCTTGGCCAAGCACTTAGGGGTGTCATCACTAAACCATCGAGGGGCCCACAAATATCGCTTTTATCCCTCAAAGGGTAAAAGGAATGGATAAACTTCGACCCAAATGCTCGCTTGTACTTAGTCATCAAATTACACAAAATGATATGTTTTATAACATCCAAGTTACTGGTGCGTTTACATATGTCAATATGCAAGCGACTCGCAACTACAACTCACGCGTCTCCGTTTCAAGAATATAAGATATTATCGTCTCATGATCACTCGCGATAAAATCCATGAAGTGATTCAAATAAGCGTGGGTTGAATCCAATACTCGAGTCTTATTCCAGGATGACTCATGAACACTGCAGCCACTTTGTCCCAGACACACTACCGACCCATTCATGGCAGTCTTGCCTCAATACCTACTTCCAAAGTATGATCGATTGTGGATGGTTTGAATAACCTAGTTATTCGGGAAGTCAAAACATGCAAAGTGAAACACAAGAATAATACTAATCCTATATGGACCAAAACTTTTGAGTCCCATATTGATTACTCATTATTCATTGTATAATGTTTCGAATAATCAACTTAATACTTGAATTAAAACCATAGTCATGTCATGCACCAAGCATGCACACAATGTTTGTCTAAAAAATAATTATTCCATGCTCCAAGCATGCACACTATGTTTGTCTATGGTCCTTACTTTGTGAGATAGATCAATTGAAAATCATTTCAATGATGCTCATTTCACAATTCCAAATCCTTATTGCAAGTGTAAGAATTCCAAATTGTTGTCACTGCTAGAAAGTGTTAGATTCTAAACTATCATGGAATGTTTCTTTTGTAATGTCTAGGTACCAAAAGTCACAGAGACTTGACTAATTACAAAATATTCCTTTGGAGATTGTTACAAGACAATTCCAGGGAACTGAAGTCTCGAATTCAAAGTACATTCCTTTGAACATCCTTCTTGCATAAAAGTTTCTAAGTTTCTCATCTATTCTTCAACCCCCCAATATGGAACCATTCCATATTTGCCATATGACAATTCATTATTAATAGACTCCTGTCTATTCATAATAATGTCAATATGGTCCTTCCATTACCATACTTCCAACTGTCCTTAAGCGAAAATCTTTGGCGAACTTTAGATTGCCCTTAACAGTTGCTCAACCACTTTAGTCATAACCGATTCTAGTCCTTTTTCCCTCTTAATGGCCTAGGCATTTTGATAAATTTAGAACACGAGAATATTATATTATTTGACATGTTCTCAAAATTCGAATTATGAAAAGCGATGCCATAATCATAATCAAATTTTGAGAACGCAATTAACACATCCATATATAGAATTCCCTTTTGTTGAACCATTCGAACATAACATTCATATATATATATATATATATATATATATATATATATATATATATATATATATATATATATATATATATATATATATATATATATATATATATATATATATATATATATATATATATATATTTGACTAAATGTGATTAAAATCTCAATCAAAGCTTTTAGAATTTGAATGAAGTATAATTTTCTCTCCCTTAATTATAGCAAAACAACTTTTCAAACTGTGCAACTTGCAAAGTGAAACTTTTGTTTTCTATAATTAACATTGCTAACTTGCAACATACACTATAATTGATTATGCTCCCACTAGCATAATAATTACATCCTTATTTGAATAACACTTATGCTCCCACTAGCTTTGACATGTATTCAGAAATCAGCTGGACTTCTAGGAATCAACACTTTGTTGACTTTCTTACCAAAGTTCAGATTTTTGATACTAGATGCTTCGACAAGACTTTATCTAAGCTTCTTAAACTCATACACCTTCCCTTAGATAGCTCACATGTGTGTCTAAACAATTTTAGAACTATGAAGAGGTATGTCGTAATCATAGTCTCCATTGTTTAGACCTTTGCCATTTCTCACAATTCGAACTATGAAGAGGGATGCAGTAATCATAATCGAATTTAAGAAATGCAAGTATCACAATTGCTAACTATTTAAAATCTACTTAGTGAAAGCGTTTCCTCACCATCATTTTCATGAATCGGAGAGAAACCTTATGACACTTAGATTTTATGGTGTATGTGTTCCTATCCATGTGAATTTGTCAAAACCATAATCACAAGACAAGGTTAGTGACAAACCCAAACTCATATGGACTGAACTTTTTCATTCTTAATTTATTGCCACCTGGCAGCACAAGGGTCTGTTGGATTAATGTCTAAGTCCATAACTATATTTGGTATGTACTTGACCCGACCCGGCATGGTCCATTTGGGTTGCACTTCACCGGCACAATTTATATGGATAGTCTTTTAAGAATAGTATATTTATTATTTATATTAATATATTATAAGTTCTAATAGATTAATATGGAATCATATTATTTAATTAGTATTGATTAAGAATTAATTTAGAATTAATTAAGTGATCAAAAAGAACTAATTAAATATGGACTCTTATATATATGGAATGGGCCAAGTTTATTTAGGTTGGGCTAAGCTTTCATGGATGGTCCATAGAGCTTTTAACCCATGGATCCTATGTAAATGAAAGGTCATGGGTATTAGGGCTTACATGGATGTAACCCTAATCCTCCATAATATATAAAGGGGTCATTGGCTCACAAAATTGGCACAAGTGTGTGAAAATAAGAGTGGGCCGATTTTAGTGTGCATACATATTCTCTCAAGTTCTTCCAGGGTGTTTTGGTGATTTGTGATTCCATTTGAGGCTTCCACACTATTGGGGCTAAGCTCTTAAAGCTTGAAGAAATCAAGCACCAACAAAGAGGTATGTAATTCTACTAGATTTTATATTACATGTACTTTATATTATGCTAGTTAGAACAATACCTTGGAAAATTGATATTTGCATGTATAATAGAGAAAACATAGATCCAAGGTATTTAGGGTTGCATGTACACCATAAGTGTGTTAGAATGCTCAAAACCCAACAGTGGTATCAGAGTCATGGGTTGTTTTCTATTATATTTGATGCAAATGTATTTTTAGTTTGTCATATTTTAAGATAATTACTTGATTTTATGAAAAACTAATTATTTTTAAAATTTGAGTCACTTTACTATATGAGTTGAATTAGGTCAAATTTAGTAAAAAATAAAATGATATGATTATTTTATTAGTTTTAAAAGTTTGATCGAAAGAGTTTTTTGAAACCTCCATAAGTTATGGAACATGAAAAGTTTTTTTGTGTTACCTTGTTTTATGAGTTAATTTACATTGATGAAAAATATTATTTGTTAAGTTTCTTTCAATCCATATTAATCTAAAAGAAGTTCATAAAAGGTGTTTTTGTAACTTTTCTTCAAGTCACATAAAAGGTCACATTTATGAATCTTAAAACTCATAAAAGTGTCATAGGTTACACAAAAATGAAGAGTTTTTTTTTCCATTAAACTATTTTATGACTCCATAACTTGTCCTCAAGTTATGGATATTTAAGAGTCATTTCTTTAAAAATGTTATTAAAGAATAAGAGGCTACATAAAAATGAAGAGTCTTCATTTTAATGAACCATTAAACTTATAAGTTATGAAATGAAAGGTTTTGAATAGTTTCAAAGCTTGCCCTCAAGTTTTGGAATTTGTAAAGTCTCACACACATTAATGCTTTAATTCCAAACTCTACAATTTTAAAAGTTAAAATTCAAACTTTATGGACTTCATTAAATTAGTTAAAGTGTTTAATTAAAAGAGTTAATAATTCCATAAAGACATGGTTTAAGTTTAATTAAATTAAGAGTATAGTTTACATAATAGATTAAACCACCAAGTATTTTAAATGTTTAAAATACACCCTTATACTATTATTATAATTTTAATTATATAGATATGTATAAGATAAAGTCAATCTTACCGTTAGTAGGCCTCATTCACGAAGCCGGTCTATAAGGGGAGTATAAGGTTGTTGCCTATAAAATGGCAGCTTAATGGGTGTCCACTCTCACCCACCGCTTCCTTGACTGGTGGAGGGTCGTTAGCCGAACGGGTACGACAAGGACTATAATTCTCCCTTCATTAAAAGTATTAATGATAAATACTAAGTAACTAAACACTTATAAATTCCCAATCTTAGTTACTTAGGAAAATGTGAATTTGGTGCTAACCCATGAAATTACACTTTACACTTTGTTTAAGTCGGTTAATGGAGCGTGTGTGGTTAACCGGCAGACTAACTCGTATTTAACAAGGTAGGCAAAGGGTAACTTAATGTTTATCATAGTATCGATGGAGCGTGTGTGGTTAACCGGCACATCGATTGAGAGGTAAACACTTAAGGGTACCAAGTATATTTGCATGGTTATTCACACCTTGTTTTGTGATCCTCGGCATCCCAGTCACAAAACCTGAAGGGCACACTCGAGATTGAAACATGCCATTGAACAGTTCAATGAATCTCAAAAGAATCTACGAGTTTCAAAACCAATTAAAACCTAATAATACATTTCGTTTATCTTGGTGGAAATTGGTGAATCGTCATTCACCTACCTTCAAATATTTTATAGCTTGGATTACGGCATCCCACTTCCAAGTTATAAAAGTATTGTGTTGGGTCCTAGCCTTAATATTTCATATTGGGTGTTATATTAAGGACTTTAAATCAACTATCTTGAATATCTCCCATTGTTGATGTCTAGTTTAGACAACAATGATCTTCCCAAACCAAGCTTTCCTAATGAATATGACTTCCCGAGTTTGGCTCATGGAAGTCATACTTCTCTTCCTCCACCTCCTCCAATTATTCTCCCTAACCCACAAGTTCAAGGTCACTCAAGCCCTATTGGCAAGCAAAGGTCGATGTGTGATCACATCTTGGAGATGTAGTCACATATTGACAAGCCGGGAGAGTTGGGTGTCAAAGTCTAGAGGAAGCTGATGATCAATCACTTTCTAAGTCACATAGTGAGTTCCTTTGGGACTCCTATGAAACAGACTATGACAAGACCCTTAATGATCTTATCTATTTGCTAAGATCAACTTCCTAAAACTTTATGGACATTGACAATGATGACATTGTATATACAGTAAAGCTCTCTCTTCCCAATGGAAAGGGATCGGCCATAGTCAATTCGGTTGACCAAATGGTAAAGAGAAAGGCTAAGTCTGAGATAGTCCTATTATCAAGAGCCCATAGGTATCTATTGCCAAAGGAAGGGGCATTGGTTGCGAAGCTGCCAAATTTACCTAAGGATGTTAAAGTCAATAAGTTTGACTCTACTTCAGGTAAAGTCCATTGTCTAACTCTGTTAAGCTCCTATTTGGAGATTCTATTACATAATGTGACTGGGTCACATGGTGATGTTATAAGAATAAAAGAAAAGAGAGAAAGCTTAAAGGAAGTATATGCTGCTTCTGATCGCGAAGATGGATTTCGATCGCATCAGAATTTTGAAGCTGTTACTTAGGAGTTATGACACATTGCTTAGGAATAGATAACAACAAGGTTTTCATATGGATGGTAAGGATAAGTTTTTCCGCAAAGTTTTAAAATAAAAGGAAATTTTTTATTTTATTTATTTTAAGTATCCTTACAATGGCATTTGTGAAAATTGTTGTTAGTATGATTCCATTGCTAGCAAAATTGGAAAGTGAATTTGATTCTTTCATTTGTGGTAATGTCTAAATTTACCAAATAAGGAAAGATTCTCATCACCCAAGTTTCAGTTGGATAGAAACTTGGAATCATGCAACTTGTATAGCATGATGAATGAGAACTTTCAAGCATTGGAAAAATTAAGACTAACTACTGGTTCTCATGGATATGTGAGTCAAGTAAAGGACTAAGGGATCGAGTACACATTCTTGTGCACTAGTTAAGTCCACCATAAAAGATCGATAAGACTATTCGTCATAATTTACTATAGCTCAGTAAATACGGTTATAATTACAAGCTTAAGTGTAATTCTGAGACATTGGAAAAGGTTCCAATGTATGGCAGAGCGAATAAGAAGAATCAACTTAGGCAGAAAGATAAAAGTTTCTCAAATCTGAAAAGATGGGAGAGTACTTTAGTATCATGTTTTAAGACCATCTTAATGATTTTGAGACCTTATCACAATTCATCCTCTAAGTGCATTCTGATAGTTAAGAAGAGGAATTATAAATTGTTGAAGTGGTTAAATCAAGAAGATGATTCATACTTCGTTCAAAAACAATTCTTAGAGTTATACTCTAAGATTGTAACTTGAGTGACATGTCTTAAAGAAGGTTTAAAACACTTGTCAAATGTAAGAGTAAAAGTTTTCTACTCTTGTACATTTGAAATTGGTAAGTTGTGATGTTTTGGATAAAACAAAGACCAACTAAGGCCAATTGTGTGAAATATTTGTCTTGATAAAGAATCCGCACTATATCTTGAATATTTGACAAGATAGTCTTATATGTCAAGAGGACAGTGGGAGTCTTAAAGATCCTGAAAATAATTTCAAGATCTAATCAAGAATAAAAACCTGTAGTTTAACACTAGCACACGACGTGAGGTTTATAACCTATCGTATTGACATACTTTATTTCTGTTCCCATTCCAGTTAAAGTTGGCTTCGCATATGAGTTCTTAGAGTTCTCAATTGGTTGCATAAGAACTTGGAAGCAATGGTAGGCCCTTGAGCTGCCAGATGGCAAGAAATTAAGGTTGAGTTCAGTACATATGAGTTTGGATTTGTCATTATCTTTGTCTTGTGACTATAGCTTTGACAATTCACATGGATAAGAACACATACACCATAAAATCTAAGGGTCATAAGGTTTCTCTCCGATTCATGAAAATGATGGTGAGGAAACACTTCCACCAAGTAGATTTGAAGCAGTGGCAAAGGTCTAAACAATCGAGACTATGATTACGACATCCCTTTTCATAGTTCTTAAAATTGTTTAGACACACCTGTGAGCTATCTAAGATAAGGTGTATGATATTGATAAAGTTTTATCAAAGCAATCTAGTATCAGAAATCTGAACTTTGGTAAGAAAGTCAATAAAGTATTGTTTTTCTAGAAGTTTAGCTGATTTCTGAGTACATGTCAAAGCTAGTGGGAGCATAAGTGTTATGCTAATAATCATCGTGTTAGTGGGAGCATGATAACTATGATAAAGGTTGCAAGTTAGCAATGTTAATTATAGAAAACAAAAGGTTTCAATTGGGAAAAAGTTGTTTTGCTATAATTAAGGGAGAGGAAATTATACTTCATCTCAAATCTAAAAGTTTATATTGAGGTCTTAAATCGTATTTAGTCAAGGATATATATATATATGAATTTCATGTTGGAATGGCTCAACATAAGGAAATTCTATATATGGGTCCATTATTTGCGTTCTAAAATTCGATTATGATTACGACATCCCTTTTCATAATCTGAATTATGAGAACTTGGCAAATTGAAATGGAAATATTATAGCAAAAGACTGGTTTAGTCTTTATGTGAGACATCATGAATCGTGTCCCATATGCTTCGGATATAGGATCGATTACAAGTGCTATATTCATCCTTTCTAAAATTTTCCAAATGTCTGGGGCATTAAGAAGGGAAAAGGTCTAGAATTGGATATGACTAAAATGATTAAGCAATTGTCAAGGACAATATGAGGTTTACCAAAGATTGGTTGCTCAGGGACAGTTGGAAGTATAGTGCTAATTTTGGAAGGACCATATTGACATATTCTGAAAAGAGGCATCGCTTATTCAGAAGTGATAGTCAAAATAAGAATATGGAGTTGTCTCCATAGGTGGAAGTTATCTGTGTAAGATTAGAAAACTTAATGCAAGAAGCATGTCCAAAGCAATGTACTTTGAATATGAGACTTAGTTTCCATGGAGTTGATCTCCATTGGAATACCTTATAATGACTATTGACAAGTCTTTGTGACTTTGTACGTATTCATTACAGGAGGGTCAGTGCATATAAGTTTAAAAACTAAACAAATTTCGCTAAATGATAGGAATTTGAAATTCTCACATTTTTCGATAAGGATTCGGGAGTGTGAAATTAGAATCATTGAAATTATGTTCAATTGGTTTATTTCACAAAGTAAGGATCATAGACAAACATAGAGTGCATACTTGGTGTATGGCAAAGCTATTGTTTAAGAAAAACATAGTGTACCTGCTTGGAGCATGGGACAACTAGTCTTTTTAATTCAAGTATAAAGTTGATAAAACCGAAACAATGAATAATGAGTAATCAGTATGGTGATAAATAAAAGTGTTTATTTATATTCGTAGGGTTTGATACCATATTTGATTCATTTATTCTTGTGTTTCACTTTGCATGTTTTGACTTCCAGAATAACTAAGTCACTCTTCCTGAATTATTAAGTTATTCAAACCATCCACAGTCGGTCATATGTTGGAAGTAGATATGAATCAAGACTGTCATGGGTTGGTTTGTAGAGGTCCAAGTTGGTGGACAAAGTGGTGCTACAACACTCATGAGTGCTCATAAGTTCTGAGTATTGGATTCAACCCGCGCTCATTTGAATCACTTCATGGATTTTATCACGAGTGATCATGAGACGATAATATCTTATATTCTTCAAACCTAGATATATGAGTTGTTACTATGAGTTGGTTATACATTGATTGCACGAAAACGCATTTGGTAACTCGATGTTATAAAACGTGCCTTTGTGTATGATTCAACAAGTAGTAGAACAAGCCATATGAGTCGAAGTTTATCCATTCCTTTTACCTTCGGGATAAAAGCGATATCTGTGGGCCTCTCGATGATTTAGCGATGACACATATGAGTGCTTGGCCAAGCCAGGACTGATTTGATTTGTTCAATCAGTCAGTCATCATAAATCAAAAATCAAGAAACAACAAATGGAAAGAGAGAATGATTATAATCCATGTCTCAGTCCATATGATATCTAGAATGGAGGAATATATGATCCCTTATCTAATGGACAAGTCATTGACAAGGTCAGAGTTCGAAAGCGGCTTTAAGAGCTACAATTGCCAGTTAGGTTTTGAAGTCATACTCAATAATAGTTTTAGACTTATCCAAGTGGGAGACTGTTGGATTAATGTCTAAGTCCATAACTATATTTGGTATGTACTTGACCCGACCCGTCATGGTCCATTTGGGTTGCACTTCACCGGCACAATTTATACGGATAGTCTTTTGAGAATAGTATATTTATGATTTATATTAATATATTATAAGTTCTAATATATTAATATGGAATCATATTATTTAATTAGTATTGATTAAGAATTAATTTAGAATTAATTAAGTGATCAAAAAGAACTAATTAAATATGGACTCTTATATATATGGAATGGGACAAGTTCATTTAGGTTGGGCTAAACTTTCATGGATGGTCCATGGAGCTTTTAACCCATGGATCCTATGTAAATGAAAGGTCATGGGTATTAGGGTTTACATGGATGTAACCCTAATCCTCCATAATATATAAAGGGGTCCTTGGCTCACAAAATTGGCACAAGTGTGTGAAAATAAGAGTGGGCCGATTTTAGTGTGCATACATATTCTCTCAAGTTCTTCCAAGGTGTTTTGGTTATTTGTGATTCCATTTGAGGCTTCCACACTATTGGGGCTAAGCTCTTAAAGCTTGAAGAAATCAATCACCAACAAAGAGGTATGTAATTCTACTAGATTTTATATTACATGTACTTTATATTATGCTAGTTAGAACAATACCTTGGAAAATTGATATTTGCATGTATAATAGAAAAAACATAGATCCAAAGGTATTTAGGGTTGCATGTACACCATAGGTGTGTTAGAATGCTCAAAACCCAACAGGGTCTACCATTGCTTCCAGGTTGTTATGCAACAAATTGAGAACTCTCAGAACTCATATGCATAGTCAATTTTCACTGGAATGGGCACATAAACAAGAATATGTCAACACGATTGGTCACAAAGCTTAAGTCGTGTGCTAGTGTTTAACAATAGGTTTATTCTTGATTAGTTCTTGAACCTTGTCAAGATCTTTAAGACTCCCACTGACCTCTTGACATATATGATTCACTTTGTCAAGGAACAAACAAATATTCAAGAGTTAGTGCGGATTCTAATTAAGAAAAACACGCACACAATTGGCCTTAGTTGGTCTTTGTTTTATCCAAAACATCTTAACTTACAATTTTCAAATGTAAAAGAGTAGAGAACTTTTACTCGACATTTGATAAGTGTTTTAAACCTTCCTTAAGATCATGTCACTCAAGGTTACAATCTTGTAGTATCACTCTAATACTTGTTTTGTGAATGAAGTATAACTCATCTTCTTGATTTAACCTTTTCAACAATTCACGATTCCTCTTCTTAGCCATACAAATGCACTAAGATATCCTAAGAGGATCACTTGTGATATGGTTTTCCATAATCATTAAGATGATAATAAAACACGATAGTAAAGTACTCTCCCATCTTTTCAGATTGGAGAAACTTTTATCTTTCTGCCTAATTTGATTCTTCTCATTCGTTCGGCCAAACATTGAAACTATTCCAACGTTTCATAATTACACTTAAACTTGTAAGCATAACCATATTTACTAAACTTTAGTAAATTATAACGAATAGTCTTATCGCTCTTTGTGGTGGACCTGACATCCGCCCAACCAAGTGTACCCAATCCCCTAGTCCTTCACTTGACTCACATATACATGTGAACAAGGAATTAGTCTTATTTCCAAAAGATGAAAATTCTCATTCATCACACAATACAACTTGCATGATTCCAAGTTTCTATCCAACTGAAACTTGGGTGATGAGAATATTTCGTTATTTGGTAAATTTTAACACTGCCACAAACGAAAGAATCAAATCTATTTTCCAATAATGCTATCAATGGAAACATATCAACAACAATTTTCACAAATGCCATTGTAAGGAAACTTAAAATAAGACAAAAATAAAAAACTTTTCTTTATGTATAAAATGCGGGAAAAACTTTTCCTTACAATGAAATTACAAATGAAAACTATGCTATTACATATTTCCTAGCAATCTATCATAATCCTAAGCAGTAGCTCAAAAATCCGATCTTCGAACCATGCGATTGAAATTCATCTTCGTGATCAGATTCAGCATACTCTTCCTTTAAGCTTCCTTCCCTTCGCATGATCCTACAAAACATCAAAATGAAACCTTATCACATCATGTATTAAGAATCAACAAGTAGGAACTTAATAGAGTTAGACGGTAGACTTACCTGAAGCAGAACCATAAAATCTGATTAAACTTCTCAGGTAGTATGGGCAGCTTCGATTCCAATGTCCCTGACTTTGGCAATAGAAACACACAGGCTCACATGGAGCAGTCTCTGATTTGGGCTTTCTCTTATGATCAAAACTTTTGACCATGCCCAATTCCTTTCCTTTAGGAGAAGGAATATTTTTTGGGATGTCAATGTCAGCTTGGGATGTAGACCTTCCAATCAGATTTGCTTGACCATTGCGCCAAATCATTGCTGATTCACCAGCAATTAGCAAATAGGTAAGATCAATTAGGGTCATGTCGTGATCTGTCACATAGTAGTCTTTAACGAACTCACTATATGACTCGGGAAGTGACTGAAGGACCCAGTCAATAGCCAACTTCCTTGGGAAGACGACACCCAACATCCTTAGCCTGTCAATATGCAGCTTCATGTCCAAGACATGAGCACATATAGGCTTTCCATCTTTGTGTTTACTATCCAATAGGGATTAATGAGTGATCCTGGACTTTTCAAGTCTTCGAGCTTGTGGGTCAGGCGGAATGATTGGAGGAGGTGGAGGAAGTGAAGTATCATCTTCGAGAGAAAAACTTGTTTTAAAAGATTTGGGAAGACCATAGCTGTCTGAACCAGACATCTACACGGGAGAAATTCAAGTTAGTTGATTTAAGTCCTTAATATAACACCCAAATGAAATATTAAGGCTAGGACCCAACACAATATTTTACAATTTGGAAGAGGGATGTCGTAATTCAAACTTAAAAATATTTGAAGGTAGGTAAATGACGATTTACCAATTTCCACCACGAAAAAACAAAAAAGAATTTTATGTTTTAAGTGAATTGAAACTCCTAGCTCCTTTGAGATTCATTGAACAATTCAATGGCATGTTTAAATCTCGAGTGTGCCCTTCAAGTTTGTGACTGGGATGCCGAGGATCACAAACAAGGTGTGAATAACCATGCAAATTAGCTTGGTACACCTAATGTTACAACCACCTAATCAATGTGCCGGTTAACCACACACGCTCCATAGATCTATGATTAACATCAAGCTACCCTTTTCCACACATTGTCAGTCCCAGATTAGTGTGCCGGTTAACCACACACACTCCACTAATGGCTTAACAAGGTGGAAAGTGCAATTTCATGGGTTAGCACCATATTCACATTTTCCTAAGTAACTAAGATTGGGAATTTATAAGTGTTTAGTTACTTTATATTTATCATTATACTTTTAATGAAGGGAGAATTAGAGTCCTATCCTACCCGTTCGACTAACGACCCTCCACCAATCAAGGAAGCGGTGGGTGAGAGTGGACACCCATTAAACTACCATTTTATAGGCAGTAACCTTATACCCCCCTTATAGACCGGCTACGTGAATGAGGCCTACTAACGGTAAGATTGACTTTACTCTTATACATATATATAGATATTAAACCTATAATATTATAATAGTATAAGGGTTTAATTTTAAACTTTTAAAATTCTAGGGTTTGAAACTAAATGTGTCTAGAGAAGACTCTACATTTATAAATTCCAAAACTTGAGGGCAAGTTTTGAACAATTCAAAAAAAACCTTGTAATCCATAACATATGAGTTTAATATGGCTTTTAATGGCAAGACTCTTGAAAATCCATAACTTGAGGACAAGTTATGGACCTCATAAAACAATTTGTAGGAAAAAAACTCTTCAATTGCAAAACTTATGACTTTTAAAGACTCACTAAGAAGGAAGACTTTTGGTTTCCCATAACTTGACGACAAGTTATGGAATCCATTAAAGGTCATTTAGATCATCTAATAAACTAACAAACATGTCAAAAAAATTTATGATCTAGATTAAACTCATATTAACAAGACAATTCAAATCAAACAATTTTCATGTAATTAGCCTAACCATTAAACTAATACAAAACATGAAACTTTTGACAATTATCTTTGGAATTGGATTAGTATGATCATTACCACATTAAAAACGGGTTTATAAGTTCAAAAACAGCTTAGGGTAATGATCCTAGTCCAATTCTGGCCAAAAACCTTGAATATCTGCATTCTGGAGCACCAACTCGTCCAGTGTATGAACAAACTCGGCGAGTTGGTCAGTTTTTGCTTGGGACTCGGTGAGTCCATCAGTGGACTCGGCGAGTCCACAGTCCAGAACAGTAGAAAATCGATTTTTAAGGCATTTCCAAGTAAGTAGCATCAAGTATAATTAAAAACAACCCTAGGCTCTGATATCACTGTTGGGTTTTGAGCATTCTAACACTCCTATGGTGTACATGCGACCCTATGTGGTTTGGATCTATGTTTTCTCTTTTATACATGCATACATTTAAAATTCCAAAGCATCATCCTAACTAGCATACAATGGAGTATCAATACTACAAAAGTCTAGTTAGATGACATACCTTTTGATGGAGCTTGAAGTCTTGAACCTTTAAGAGCTTAGTACCCCAAGTGTTGCACCTCAAATGGAATCACACAACACCACCAACAATTGGAATAACTTGAGAAGAGGTTACTTGGTTCACTCTATGAAATCGACTTTTCCCTCTTTGTGTCTCTACTAGTAGTTCCATTTCATGAACCATGGGGTCCTTTATATAATGTGGCTCATTTAGGGTTACACCTTGTAAACCCTAATGTGCATGACTTTCCATTTCCTTCATGATCCATGGGTTTTAACCTCCATGGAGTATCCATGGGTTACCACATGGGTTAAGCCCAACATGAAGGACTATGTATCACAAGCCCACATATATAAGAATGAATGATTTACATAATCAATCCCCATATATTTAATTAGTCTCTTTTGATCACAAAATTAATTCCAAATTAATTCTTGATCAATACTAATTAAATAATATGATTTCATATTAATATATTAGAACTTATAATATAATAATATAAATCATAAATAACCTTTTCTCATTTGTCTATCCAATTGTTCCGATGCCATGCAACGCAAATGGACCATGCTACTCTCGGGTCGAGTACATACCAATAATAGTTATGGGCTTATACATCTAATCCAACAGCCTTATAGGCCTACCAAACATCTTACAAGACCCCAAAAGGTATGTCTCCATTTAGATTGGTTTTTGGAAAGCCATGTCATCTTCCCATGGAACTAGAGCACCGTGCATTTTGGGCGGTCAAGCAATGCAATTTCAATGTTGATGAAGCGGGAAGACATAAGAAGCTTCAACTTCAAGAGTTAGAAGAATTAATAAATGATTCTTATGAAAACTCAAGAATTTACAAGGAGAAAACAAAAATTTTCCATGACAAGTCCATCACCCAGAAGCATTTTGAACCGCGACATAGGGTCTTACTTTACCATTCACAATTGAAGTTATTTCTGGGAATGTTAAGATCGAGATGGATAGGGCCTTTTGTTGTGATCAAGACCTATGAACAATGAGTGGTGGAGATTCAAAGCGATGAGACAGGACAAATTCACAAGGTTAATGGGCACCTTTTGAAGCCATTATATGAAGGTTTAATGCAAATTCCCTTGAAATCATCCATTTGGATGTCCCGAGGTGTTAAATAAAAGCTAAGAGGACGTCTCACCAAAGTCGTTAAAGAAGGGCATTTTTGGAAAGCGTCGTGCTTTTGAGTTTTTGAATTCTATTAAAGATGTTTGAAGATGTTTTTAGAATCCTCATGGAGATAGTTTTGAAAAATTCAAGCGTTTTAACTGATTGGGACCTTCCAATGCAAGAACGTGTGAAAGAAGGGTGAAAAACAAAAAACCAGAGCCGAGGCCTTAGCCTGCATGCCCTTGCGCATGTGAGTCTGATAAAAAATGATGGATCGAACTGCATGGTGCACACGACCCGCATGCTCCCATGTGCGACCCACACACTGGGATGGACGATTTCAACTATTTTCGAATTTTATTTGACCAAGTGTTGACCAAGGGTGTTAATCAGTTGACCTTTTGACTTTTCTGGACTAACATTGAATGAAATTGAACTTTGTTGACCCATGGATTAAAATTTCTAGCTCCTTCTTCATCCTCATTTAACAATCTTACCTTCCACTCCATCTCTCTCAGGAACATAAGCTCCTAACACCCACCTTGCCAGAAACATCCATTTTCGCGTTGAATCGCTGGTAGGAATTCAAAGAAACTTGCGCCAATCTCTTAGTATTTCCGAGCTCTACAAACCCCACCAAAAAATTTCTCTGATATGTTGCCGAAGTAGGGGGCGCCACCAACATCCTCTCGCCACTTTCAACTATTTTCCTGCCAACTCCGGCCACTTCTCGCAATTCCGACACCACCAAAGTGTTTCTTTCTCCGAGCTCTACGCATTTAACCTAACAAAACTGAAAAATATCACCAAAAGTTTAGCCGAAACTTTTTAAACCACCACGAGTCGTTGTCAGATTTTTAACAAGAATTAAGTGTAAGCTTTGTATTGTTGAAAGAGTCTTGCATTTTCGCACCTATGAACAACCATTAAGCTTGGGGTGCGACTGAGTGGATATCGGGTTCAAGCTTCACTCTTCGGGGACAAAAATCGAATCGAGTATACTTTATCCTTTGTTTTACTTAGATTGCATCCTTTAATGTGATAATTGCAAGCTAATATGCTTTGAAAATTGTTGTAGGATTGTTAGTTAGTACCCACGTTGTTTAAAAAGCTTAGTTTTATAATTGATAAAGTGGTTGATATTTCTTGGAAATTCTATTGAAAATTGTCTACGCCTTGGTTGAAATTTGTTAAACTTAACTAGAATTATTGCCAAATTTTAGTTGGAATTGCCAAATGGAATCAGTGGGTATTTTTAATTTTGTTTTGAATTGTTAAACGGTGGGTGCTATTATTTGTTATAATTGTTTGTGTTCGGTCTAAGCATTGTCATATTATTTTTGAGAGTGGTGAGAAGAGCGATTACTGTGTGGATTGGGTTTACTTTTGCAGGTCTTCAACAATGGGTAAGACTTAAGCACAAATTCGCAGCCATGGATCAACCGTTGATCAAAACCCGAGAATGAAGGTTGCTGGTACATAACACAAAGCAGCTGGTAAACGAAAGAAAGGTGAAGACGAGGGAGACGATACTTCCCTCACATGTGCGAAAAAAAAATATCACTCCAACCTTAGCGATCTGGAAATCCGGCCACTAAAATTTTATCATAGGGAGTCAATGGAAAAGCTTGGGGTTGATGATAGGTTTATGAAATTATTCCAACGAATGGATTGGATTGGTTTTCTTAACCTCTGTGATCGAACTTTCAAAGAACCAACACTGGACTTCCTTAACACATTTGCTAGGGATGATTAAGCAAAAATCCTTACCTATCTTGATTAAGTCACAGACTCACTTACGAAGAGCTTAGTACCATCATGGGTACCAATTACATACACCACATCTGCTCCCATACTGACACATATCTTGATTTTCTGCGCGACCCCGATGCACGTTTTTGGAGACAAATCACCGGACTTGACTCCTTCAATTCCATTCATCAAAGAGCGAAGCATATTGTGCATCCCTGCTGGCGGATTGTACAACAAATCCTCTCAACAAGCATATTTAGCCGTCTAGAGCCCGGTCAAATTAACCAATGTGAATTTTTCTCCCTCCACTGCATGTATGATGGCATGGTTCCTTTGTTCTCCACGTTCTTCCTTGATAAATGCGCCTAGGTTCAACAACGAGCAACTAGGGAAATCCACGTAGGGGGACTTCTTACCATCATAGGTCGAGCCACCGGCCTAGAGTTCCCCGCCCCCGCGTATATACCCTTTGATCGTCTCCATCCTACCTTCCTACTCGACAGTGACAAAGCCCCAGTCTACATCCTCCCAATCTAGGTTGGTGATTCATTCGATACCTAAGATCCAAACACTTAGCTTCCCCCAGACCATTTGACCCCACAAGTTTACTGCCTAATTATGAGGATAAGGAGCAAGAGGAAGAGGAAGATGATGAAGAGATGTTCGAGGCAGAAGACCATTTCTACCAGCCTCAGATGCAACATCCCATGTTTTAGGAGCCCATGTATCAGCATGACCACTTTTAGGTCGCTCCACAACCGTTTTCTCAACCTCACTACCTGTTGGGTTATGAGCATTCTAACACTCCTAAGTGTACATGCAACCCTAAATACCTTGGATCTATGTTTTCTCTATTATACATACAATTATGAACATCCAAGGTATTATCCTAATCTAGCATACAAAAATAATAAATATAACAAGATAGAATACATACCTCTTTGATGTAGAATGTCTTCATGAAGCTTGAGTGCCTAGTGCCCCAAGTGTGACACCTCAAATGGTTCACACAACACCAAATACACTTGGAATAACTTGAGAGAAACTTGAACACTCCTTGAAATCGTCTAGCCCTCACACTCACACATTAGTGCACGATTTCTGAGCCATGGGATTCTTTTATATGGTGGCTATTAGGGTTACACCATGTAACTCATAACTTTACCCATTCCTTATGCTCCATGGATTTTAACCTCCATGGAGTATCCATGGGTCACCCCATGGACTTAGTCCAACATAAGGAATCTTGGATCACAAGCCCACATATATAAGAATGAATGATTTACACAATCAACCCATATATTTAATTAGTCTCCTTTTGATCACTTAATTAATTCCAAATTAATTCTTGATCAATACTAATTAAATAACCTTATTAATATATTAGAACTTATAATATATTAACCAACCTTAAGTGTTATTTCTCTCATTATAGTCTATCCAAATGCATGATGCCATGCAACCCAAATGGACCATGTCGGGTCGGGTCAAGTCTTACCATTTATAGTTATGGACTTAGACATTAATCCAACAGTCTCCCACTTGGATAAGTCTAAAACTATTATTGCGTATGACTTCAGGAACCGATCAGCAATCGTAGCTCTCAAAAGCTTATGTCGAACTCTGACCTTGTCGATGAACTGTGACCTTTATCAATGACTTGTCCATTAGATAAGGGATCATATATTCCTCCATTCTAGATATCATATGGATTGAGACATGGATTATCAATCATTCTCTCTGTCCATTTGTTGTTTCCCGATTTCCGATTCATGATGACTGACTGATTGAACAAATCAAATCAGTCCTGGCTTGGCCAAGCACTCACATGTATCATCTTTAAATCATCGAGGGGCCCACAGATATCGCTTTTATCCCGAAGGTAAAAGGAATGGATAAACTTCGACTCATATGGCTTGTTCTACTACTTGTTGAATCATACACAAAGGCACGTTTTATAACATCGAGTTACCAATGTGTTTTCGTGAAATCAATGTATAACCAACTCATAGTAACAACTCATATCTCTAGGTTTGAAGAATATAAGATTTTATCGTCTCATGATCACTCGTGATAAAATCCATGAAGTGATTCAAATTAGCGCGGGTTGAATCCAATACTCAGAACTTATGAGCACTAATGAGTGTTGTAGCACCACTTTGTCCACCAACTTGGACCTCTACAAACCAACCCATGATAGTCTTGATTCATATCTACTTCCAACATATGACCGACTGTGGATGGTTTGAATAACTTAATCATTCAGGAAGAGCGACTTAGTTATTCTGGAAGTCAAAACATGCAAAGTGAAACACAAGAATAAATGAATCAAATATGGTATCAAACCCTATGAATATAAATAAACACTTTTATTTATCACCATACTGATTACTCATTATTCATTGTTTCGGTTTTATCAACTTTATACTTGAATTTAAAACAATAGTTGTCCCATGCTCCAAGCATGTACACTATGTTTTCTAAACACTAGTCATGCCATACACCAAGTATGCATACTATGTTTGTCTATGATCTTTACTTTGTAAAATAGATCAATTGAACATCACTCCAATGATCCTCATTTCACAGTCCCAAATCCTTACTGCAAATGCAAGAATTCCAAATTCATGCCATTTACTGAAATCTGTTAGATTCTAAACTTATATGCATTGATCCTCTTAATGATTATGCACGAAGTTAGAAAGACTTGACAACAATCATTACAGAGCATTCCAAAGGAGATCAGCTCCTTGGAAACATCCTTCTTTCATTAAGTTTCCTAATCTTACACATATTGAATAATTTCTAACTTTGAAACATTTCCATATTCCATTTTGACTATCACTTCTGAACAAGAGTTGCCTCCTTACAGATTATGTCAATATGGTCCTTCCAGAATTAACATTATACTTCCAACTGTCCTTGAGCAACCAATCTTTGGTAAACCTTAGATTGTCCTCGACAATTGCTTAATCATTTTAGTCATATCCAATTCTAGACCTTTTCCCTTCATAATGCCCCAGGCATTTGGAAAATTTTAGAAAGGATGAATATAGCACATGTAATCGATCCTATATCCGAAGCATATGGGACACGATTCATGAAGTCTCACATAAAGACTAAACCAGTCTTTTGCTATAATATTTCCATTTCAATTTGCCAAGTTCTCAAAATTCATATTATGAAAAGGGATGCCGTAATCATAATCGAATTTTAGAACGCAAATAATGGACCCATATATAGAATTTCCTTATGTTGAGCCATTCCAACATGAAATTCATATATATATCCTTGATTAAATACGATTAAAATCTCAATCTAAGCTTTTAGAATTGAAATGAAGTATAAATTCCTCTCCCTTAATTATAGCAAAACAACTTTTTCAACCCCTGCAACCTCACGAATTGAAACTTTTGTTTTCTATAATTAACATTGCTAACTTGCAACCTTTGTCATAATTATCATGCTCCCACTAACATGATGATTATTAGCATAACACTTATGCTCCCACTAGCTTTGACATGTACTCAGAAATCAGCTGACTTTCTTACCAAAGTTCAAATTTCTGATACTAGATTGTTTTGATAAAACTTTATCAAAATCATACACCTCTCTTAGATAGCTCACATGTGTGTCTAAACAATTTTAGAACTATGAAAAGGGATGCCGTAATCATAGTCTCAATTGTTTAGACCTTTGCCACTTCTCACAAGTCCATGTTAGTGTGCCGGTAAACCACACACGCTCCACTAACGACTTTGAGAATGCAAATATCACAATTGCTATCTAGCTAAAATCTACTTAGTGAAAGTGTTTCCTCACCATCATTTTCATGAATCGGAGAGAAACGTTATGACACTTAGATTTAATAGTGTATGTGTTCTTATCCATGTGAATTTGTCAAAACCATAATCACAAGACAAGGTTAGTGACAAATCCAAACTCATATTGATTAAACTTGTGAAATCTTAAATTCTTGCCATTTGGCAGCTCAGGTGCCTGCCATTGCTTCCAAGTAGTTGTGCAACCAATTGAGAACTCTCACAACTCCTATGCAAAGCCAACTTGAATAGGCACAAAAATTTCAACACAATAGGTTATAAACCTCAAGTCGTGTGCTAGTGAAGGACTTTAGGTTTTATTCTTGATTAAGTCTTGAAACTTTCAAGAGCTTTAAGACTCCCACTATCCTCTTGACATATAAGACTCCCTTGTCAAATATTCAAGAGATAGTGCGGATTCTTTATCAAGACTAACACTTTACACAATTGGCCTAAGTTGGTCTCTGTTTTATCCAAAACATCACAACTTACCAATTTCAAATGTACAAGAGTAGATAACCTTTTACTCTTACATTTGACTAGTGTTAACAAACCCTCTTTAAGATATGTCACTCAAGTTACAATCTTGGAGTATGACTCTAAGAATTGTTTTGGAACGAAGTATGACTCATCTTTTTGATTTAACCATTTCAACAATTCATGACTCCTCTTCTTAGTCATAAGAATGCACTAAGATGACTTTAGAGGACCAATTGTGATATGGTATCTTAATCATTAAGATGATCATAAACATGATACTAAAGTACTCTCCCATCTTTTCAGATTTGAGAAACTTTTATCTTTCTGCCATACTTTGATTCTTCTTATTCGTTCTGTCTCACATTGAAACTTCTCCAATGGTACAGACTTATACTTAAACTTATAAGTATAACCATATTTACTGAACTTAAGTAAATCATGACGAATAGTCTTCTTGATCTTTTGTGGTGCACTTGACCAGTGCACAAGAATGTGTACTCGATCCCTTAGTCCTTTCCTTATTCACATAAGGAATTAGTCTTAATTTTCCAAGCTGAAAGTTCTCATTCATCATACTATACAACTTGCATGATTCCAAGTTTCGGTCCAATTGAACCTTGGGTGATGAGAATCTTTCCTTATTTGGTAATATTAGACACTACCACAACCGAAAGAATCAAATCCATTTTTCCAATATTGCTATAAATGGAATCTTATAAGCAACAACTTTTCACAAATGCCATTGTAAGGATACTTAAAATAAATAAAATCAAAACCTTTTTCTTTTATTTTAAAACTTTGCGGAAAAACTTATCCTTACAATCCATATGAAAACCTTGTTGTTATCTATTCCTAAGCAATATAAATATCATAACTCTTAAGTAATAGCCTAAAATTCTGATCACTGAACCATGCGATTGAAATCCATCTTCGCGATCAGAATCAGCATGTACTTAATAGAGTTAGACAATGGACTTTACCTGAAGTAGAGCCAAACTTATTGACTTTAACATCCTTAGGCAGCTTCGTAACCAATGCCCCTTCCTTTGGCAATAGTTACCTATGGACCCTTGATAATGGGACTATCTCAGACTTCGCCTCTCTCTTTACCATTGGCTCAACCGAGTTGACTATGGTCGATCCCTTTCCATTGGGAATAGAGAGCTTTACTAGATATCCAATGTCATCATTGTCAATGTCCATAGCGTTTTAGGAAGTTGATCTTAGCAAATAGATAAGATCATTAAGGGTCTTGTCTTAGTCTGTTTCATAGGATTCCCAAAAGAACTGACTATGTGACTTAGAAAGTAGTTGAGCCACCAACTTTCTCAAGACTTTGACACCCAACTCTCCCGGCTTGTCAATATGTGACTACATCTCCAAGATGTGATCACACCTAGACCATGCCTTGCCAATAGGGCTTGAGTGACCTTAAACTTTTTAGAAACTTGTGGGTTAGGGAGAATAATTGGAGGAGGTGAAAGAAGTATGATATCCATGGGACATCATCTTCATTTAGGAAAGCTTGTTTCAAGAGATTTGGGAAGATCATAAATGTCTAGACCAGACATCTTTTTGGGAGATATTCAAGATAGTTGATTTAAAGTCCTTAATATGACACCCAATATGAAATATTAAGGCTAGGACCCAACAAACTATTTTATAACTTAGAAGAGGGATGCCGTAATCCAAGCTATAAAATATTTGAAGGTAGGTGAATGACGATTCACCAATTTCCACCATGAAAAATGAAATAATTTATTAGGTTTTAATTGGATTTGAAAGTCCTAGATCTTTGAGATTCATTGAACTGTTCAAAGGCATGTTTCAATCTCGAGTGTGCCCTTCAGGTTTTGTGACTGGGATGCCGAGGATCACAAAACAAGGTGTGAATAACCATGCAAATATACTTGGTACCCTTAATATTTACCCCTTAATCAGTGTGTCGGTTAACCACATACGCTCCACCGATACTATGATAAATATTAAGTTACCCTTTGTCTACCTTGTTAGGTCCAGGTTAGTGTGCCGGTTAACCACACACGCTCCACTAACAACCTAAGCAAAGTGCAAAGTGTAATTTCATGGGTTAGCACCAAATTCACATTTTCCTAAGTAACTAAGATTGGGTATTAATAAGAGTTTAGTTACTTAGTATTTATCATTAATACTTTTAATGAAAGGAGAATTATAGTCCTTGTCCTACCCGTTCGGCTAACGACCCTCCACCAGTCAAGGAAGCGGTGGGTGAGAGTGGACACCCATTAAACTGCCATTTTATAGGCAGTAACCTTATACCCCCTTATAGACCGGCTTCGTGAATGAGGCCTACTAACGGTAAGACTGACTTTACTCTTATACATATATATAAATATTATTAACTTATAATATTATAAAGTATAAGGGTTGAATTTTAACTTTTAAAATTCTAAGGGCTAACTTGGAATTAAAGTATTCATAAGTGAAAACTTTTCAAATTCCAAAACTTGAGGGCAAGTTTTGAAACTATTCAAAACTAATTAATTCCATAACTTGAGGACAAGTTATGGAAGACTTTAAACTAATTAATAAAAAAATAACTTTTTTTTATTGTAACTTATGGAACTAATTAAGGTTACACTTTTTTTTAATTTAATGAAGAGACTCTTGAACCTCCATAACTTGAGGACAAGTTATGGAGTCATAAAACCATTTAATTAGAACTAGACTCTTCATTTTGTAACCTTTGCCAACTTTTATGAGTTTTATGATTCTTAAATGTGACTTTTCATATAACTTGAGGACAAGTTACAAAAACACACTTTGGAATCAACTCTTAGATTAAAATGGATTGAAAACAACTATTTCACACAACTTTTCTATTAATCTAAGAACCTCATAAGAACAAGATAATTCAAATCATCAATCTTCAAGAAATTAGCATGAACATACAAACTAATACAAATCTTCAAATTATGATAATTATCTTAGAAATTGGATTAGCATGAACATTACCACATCAAAAACAAGTTTACAAGTCCAAAAACATCTTAGGGTAATGTTCCTAGTCCAATTCCAGCCAAAACAATCGAATATATGCATCCAACTCGATTTTTCAGCTACTTTTGCAAGTATAACAAGAAAACAAGCCTAGGCTCTGATACCATTGTTGGGTTATGAGCATTCTAACACTCCTAAGTGTACATGCAACCCTAAATACCTTGGATCTATGTTTTCTCTATTATACATACAATTATGAACATCCAAGGTATCATCCTAATCTAGCATACAAAAATAATAAATATAACAAGATAGCATACATACCTCTTTGATGTAGAATGTCTTCATGAAGCTTGAGTGCCTAGTGCCCCAAGTGTGACACCTGAAATGGTTCACACAGCACCAAATACACTTGGAATAACTTGAGAGAAACTTGAACACTCCTTGAAATCGTCTAGCCCTCACACTCACACATTAGTGCACGATTTCTTGAGCCATGGGATTCTTTTATATGGTGGCTATTAGGGTTACACCATGTAACTCATAACTTTACCCATTCCTTATGCTCCATGGATTTTAACCTCCATGGAGTATCCATGGGTCACCCCATGGACTTAGTCCAACATAAGGAATCTTGGATCACAAGCCCACATATATAAGAATGAATGATTTATACAATCAACCCATATATTTAATTAGTCTCCTTTTGATCACTTAATTAATTCCAAATTAATTCTTGATCAATACTAATTAAATAACCTTATTAATATATTAGAACTTATAATATATTAACCAACCTTAAGTGTTATTTCTCTCATTATAGTCTATCCAAATGCATGATGCCATGCAACCCAAATGGACCATGCCGGGTCGGGTCAAGTCTTACCAATTATAGTTATGGACTTAGACATTAATCCAACACTACCAACCACAACAATATGGAGGACACAAAATTCCATCATATTCCCCCTTCATTCGTTGACCAGTTTGCCACGATGTTCTCCACTGTCCAGTGATTCGACACTCAGACTTAGGAAACACCCGGGATATTCAAGATGCAGCGACCAGAGTTAATAGGCTGGAGAATTCATTTCCCTCCACTTCTTGTAAGGTCCATGACATGTGGGACTTCCACTACCACCATGCACATTTCCTGCCATCCAAACCTCTGAACTAGGTCATTATTTCCCCTTACCTTAAGCATTGAGTACAATGCTTGTTCTTAAGCTTGGGGTGGGTATTCCCTTTTACTTTTACTTTTGTGTACATTTTAGTTAGGTTGCATAACATATTTGCCCTTAATTTGCATTCATTTTTTTTTAATTCCAAAAAGATTTTATTTTCTTCTTTTCCACTTTTTATTTTAGCATAACATTTAGTCAGGACATTAGCATGCATGCATTTTTGTTATCTATTTATTCTCATCTCCAAACATCTTTACTTGAAAGACTTGACACACCTTAATTACAATTCTTTTGGAAACTCACACACCAAATAAGAATCACTCATAGGGACTTTCAGTTGTCGTATCTTCTTTTATATATACGTGAGGAGAGAGTGCAAGTAGTTGTGTCGATGAATCGACTTATGGCAAGTGTGGCATAAGTAGAGGGACAACTTAGCCTCAATTTGACTAGTTCCTCACTTGAATATTCCTTACAAACCCCAAAGAAAGGAATAATAACTAGACTTTGCTATTTTGAGATCCTTAGTGTCTATTTGTTGCATTTCCTATCATATCACATCACCTTATGATATAGACACATTTTCCCATTTCATCTCAAATTAGCTTTCGTTTAGTTATGCCTAGCTTTTACATTTAGCTTTTCTTGATTTAGTCGTTTAGCTTATTCATATTGGATTTAGATGTCGCTTGTAGTTTGTATATAGTTGTGTTTTGTATTTTTATTTGATGCAACCCATGTAAACCTACTTGATTAACCAAAAAAGTAAGCCAAAAAAAACTCCAATTTCTAGTATTGTCCATTTTGTAGTTATTTTGTGTCTCATAAATCATAGGTTTTTTGTTTAAAACGTCGTTCAAAACGTTTTGCACCAATTTTCAACAAATCTTGATAGAAGCCTAAATTGTTTATGTATTATGTAAAGTGTCACTTGTGTTTTTATGTTAAAAGAGTCAAAACTTTTGATCATTTGAAAAGTTGATGTTTTATTTTTTTTGGTTTGGTCACTAAAAGTCTTTCAAATTCCTTAGAAAAGTCGGATATTATTGCAATCACAAAATGAGAACATAGTATAGAAGTTTTTGGTATGTTTTTTCTCATTTTATGTTTAAACATTTTTATGGCAATAGTTAATATCTTTGTATTTGTAATTGTAGATGTATCTTGGGGTTTAAAAAAAGAACAAAAAAGGAATATATATATATATATATATATATATATATATATATATATATATATATATATATATATATATAATAATGATAATAATAATAATAATATTAATAATAATAATGATAATAATAATAATAATAATAAAAAGGCCAGCCCAATGAGTTGCATCCATTTTTTCATTCATTATGTAACTCTCGTTTCCTTGTATGTTTTTTAAATAAGATTTATTCATTTTTTACAGGAACTCGACGAGTTGGAGGCACCAAACTCGTCCAGTAGGATCGGAAATTGGACTCGGAACTTAAAGTCTACTCGACAAGTTGAGGGACTCAACACGACGAGTAGGGATGCCGGAATGAAGCCCTAATTTTCAGGGTTTGGCACCCTATTTAAGCACCTTAACCTCCAAAGGTTGGCCTCATTTACAGCCTCCATCGTCCCAAACGCATGCCTCGAAACCCTAATACATTTTTGAGAGTTTTGATCTATTCTTGGTGATTTCTTGAGGTTTTGAACAAGAAGAGACTCGAAGAAGGAGCAAGGAAGTGAAGGAGAAGCGTAGATCTAGAAGTTGAGCTCCATTTCTGGTTCATTGGAGGTATATGTCACAACTGGTATTTTTAGCCAGGAAAATTCTGTAATCATGTAAACTTCATCTATGATAATACTTGTAACCCTAACTTGATATCATACACTATGTTCATTCTATGACCACAAACTTAATCAAGGTTCACAAGTGAAGTTCAAAACCCTACACAAAGTGTCAATTGGGGAGTTGAAAACCCAAGAGAACCTGGTTCAAGTTCATTATGGACTAGGATTTCCTTATTGGGCCTAATGGACCAATAAGCATTCAATTCAACTACATTGGGCTTAGAAACCGTATTTGGATTCTAAATAGACCCAATTCATAAATCTATAATATTTTGGACCATTTGGGCCTAGAATGATTCATTCTAACCCTAATCGGCCTTATTAGGCCATAACAACTCCAATCACCCTAAAGAGCCATAAAATTACCTTATGGACTTTTATTAGGCCGTGAACACACCTAAAGGCCCAATGGGCCGAAAACTATTTATTGGGCTTTACTAACTCGAGCGAAACCAAGAGTGAGCCAAGTAAATTCAACTCCATTTATCTTAAGCCCAATTCTCGGCCCATGATAAAAAAAAGAAAAGAAAAGATCAAGGAAGGATTTAGGAGGTGATGACAACACATAATTGTCTAACATACTTCTAGATAATCACAAATATCCATGAGATCTTTACCCGCCATGCACAAAAATTTCTCTTCCCCTCTCCTCTTTATCTCTCAGCCGAGAAGAGCACACACACACACACTTCACTTGCAAAATTTCTCTCAAATAAACTCTCAAACACTCTCAAGAACAACTCCTCCTTCCTCTCAAATTTTCGAGATTGAGAGCATTTCCAAGAAGGTTTTCCCACCAAGATCATCATCTTTGGTAAGTTCTTATTTAGATACATAGACTAACTTCTTGATTTCATCAAAAATCTCATCTTAACCCACCTCATTTCGTGATCCATGCTTCATAGAATTCGAAAACCATTTCAAAAGCTTGCTAGGATCGAAAACCTCTCCATTTCTTCTTCAAAACCGAAACATCAAAGCAAAGGTGAGTTTATACCCCCTTGTTTTTGGTTGTACATGATTTTTGGGGAGAATACAAGTAAAATGTGTAGATCTATGTGTTTTATGCATGTCATGTGTGATTTCTTAGTTTATTTTGTAAAAATGTGTTAGATCTTAACACATCTCAACATCTTAAGCAACATTGAGTAAAACTCCATGAACTAAGACACCTTATACATCATAGCATCAAGTTAAAAGTGTTTACATGTTTAAGATATGAAAATTTAAAGCAAAAACTTGTTAAGGGTCATATTTCTCAAGAAAACAAAAGATAAGTGCAAAAAGTGACATTTACGGTTTTAAAAGGATCAAACAGGTCATACTTATATAAAAATGGGTTTTTATGATAACCCTGCTTTTCAAAGGGCCAAAAGTGTAAATTTTAGCCTAATGGGCTTAATACTTGGGCCTCACGGTTTTGGGCCCAAATTTGCGAAAAATAAGAGTTTTGGGGTTGAAAATGTCATTTGATCAAAGTTTGAGCCACAAACGTAAATAAACCGAATTTAGGGGTGAAAATAAGATTTATTTCTAAATTGGACTAAATATGCAAAGTTTTTGGAATTTGGGCCAAAAATGTAAAATTCATGGAAAATGAGTCAAAAATGTAACTTTCTGCAAAAATGGGCTGAAAACGCCAATACATGTATTTTTGGGTTAAATCTGTCAATTATTAAACATGTGGGCCGAAAATATAGAACTTTTGTAAATTGATGGGCTAAAATGTTATTTTTAACTAAAATAGACCAAAAATGACATTTTTGTGAAATAAGCCTTTAAATGTCTCAAATTAGTTCTTAAGAGGTTTAAAGCGCAAGTTGTACTAAAAATAAGTTCAAATTGTAGAATTATGACATAACAAACTATACTATAACGAACAAACGAAATACAACAATTGTGCGATTATTGGGCCTAGTATTTGCTATACATGTTTATTGGGCCTTCGTGGTCCAATTACATGTTTATTGGGTCCAATGTATTCATCACATGTATATTGGGCCTAAGTGACCCAGTTACATGCTAAATGGGACTAATTTAGCATTTACATGTTATTGTGCCTTAGTGGCCCATTTACATGCTACTTTGGCCCGGAAATAACTTACACGTCTAATGGGCCATTGTTTCCTTTTCTTCAAGTTTGTTGGGCCTTATCTTTTCATTTCATACATCATCTAGTGTTCGAACTTCTAAATACATATAACATTTTACAAATTCGTGTGAATACAAATGGGATCTAGTGAGACGTGTCGGTTGACACCACCGAGTGTATGGTCGTAGCTTGTAGTTATAATCATTGTCTCCTGGAGGGAGAGCGAGAGTTTGTGTATAGATCTATACGGGGGTGACTCCCCCACACCTGAGTTGTTCGCTACAGTTAGACTAGGCCAGTCTAGGGTGACAAAACCTTGAACGAAAACAAGGCATTTGGAAAAATGCCAAGACAGGCAAATCAGTCACTATCATGTATGGTTATAACGACTCATATAGAGATCCATTCCCATTAAGATATTACGGAAAATTAAAAACTCGTAAGTCATAATGATACAAAACATTTCTACAGTACAAGGACCGTGACATTTTTATAAATCAGAAAATATCGGATTTTCTGGGGAAATACTATTATTCAAATACTACTTACATATAACAGAAAGAATACAAAGAAATTTGAACTGCATTTCTATATGTTACTACTATGAAATTCACACATGCATTTGTACTCGATTTTCACATCATTTTTCGGACATTTTACAGAAAATATCGGATTTTCTGGGTTTACGAAAGATACAAAGACTTTTATTCAAACATGCTTATGAACTCACCAACATTATATATGTTGACCGTTTTCAAAATAACTTGTATTCTCAGGTAATCGTTAAGCTGAAGAGTCGTCGAGAGTATTTTGGGATTTCTTTTATGCATATGTCAATTATTGTACAACTTATGTCTTCGAATTATGTAATGTAAAACAATGTACTTGATGTTAACAATGCCAGTTTCCGCCGTCTGGTTCAATTTATAGTCACACGAGCCCCCAGACGTTTCCGCCGTCTGGTTCGGGGGTGTGACAGGTTGGTATCAGAGCATTGTTTATAGTGAACTAGCATATCTAACCATACATGATATGCAACTATAAATACAATGGGACTAAAACACTCTGAATAAAGTGCATACCTTAAAACTTTAACATTAAAAGTCTCTAAGGGAAACGGAACAATGTGATTAAACCCGGGCAGTTATGTAGTCATATTGGGGGTAAGTATAGCCTGATCAACTATATTTATTCAAAATATGACCGACATGTGTTTGGGGGTAATTATGGCGGGAAGTTAACCTAGGAACTCACCACCTATTCAAAACTCCTCAGGAATTCAAACATAAATAATTAAAATACTATAGGAGTATTTTTGGAAATACTATGTGCATACGTGATTAGAATTTTTACAAACGTCTTACACCCCTTTTCACCCTTCTCACTCCCAATTTCTCGCACAGCTACCATGGATGGAGCGCATCGGGGCATTCAATTCTACCAGAACCTAGTGGCTCAGGGAGAGCTTGAAGAAGACACCGTAGTAGGACCCGAGGCAGCCTCTGACCATGAGGAAGAGGAGTATACAGACACGGACTACGAGTTTGATGAGACCGAGGATGACGAAAAGGACGATAAGGACACCGCTGAAGTGCTCGACGAGCCTCTACCACGGAAGTGCATCATGACCACTCTATACCGTCAAGGGCCTCCATTAATGAAACCCGCTCTTCGGAAGAAGAAATCGATGTACTTTGACAGCAGCTACTGGCAATGGAGACGCGAGCTGTGCAAGCGGAACTGGAAAGAGATGAGGTCATTAGAGAAATGACCGGATAGGTACCTTAGTAGCACAACATTTTGGAATATGATGTCGCTATTGCTGTTAGACGTATCTCGTCATGATTAGGATTCACTCCCTCACTCACTAGTATCGTTTTCTTTTATAATTATGCCACCTCATGTACTATCGACCTTATGTTTAAGTGATCACACTACTCATAGGGTCGTCATGCTGCCAGATTTTATATTTCCCCATGTACTGTATGCCTTCTGGAAAATTTTCATGTATTAAAACAATTAGTATTAATGAAAATGCTTAATGTTTTTATCATGATGTTGTTATCTGCTATGTGTTTTATTTCCTTGTTTTATGTTAATGCATGAAATTACTTAAATACACCCTCGATACGCCTAGTCTATGGAATATTAAACTCGCAAAACAATAAGCACTCAACATCTTTCCGTTCTTTGACAGAAAGATGCCTCACAGACGCAACCGTGGAAACAACGCAACACCAACCCCGCCGGAGATAAACTCGGTTGCATTCCAAGCAGCAGTGTCCGTTGCGGTCACTGCAGCGCTTACGCAAATTCGCAATGGAAACAACAGAGAAGGCAACAGACAGGGAGTCAGAAGCACGAATCAAGGGACAAACCACGAAACCACGCGAACCTGCACCTACAAGGATTTCACCAACGCCAAACCTCGAACCTTTAATGGAACAGGAGGCGTGATAGCCCTGAAGCGTTGGATTGAGAAAGTGGAATCCGTTTTTGAAATCTACGGGTGTCCAGATGGGTGCAAGGTCAAGTTTGCAGCCTGCACATTCATTGATCAAGCTCTCTCCTGGTGGAATGGCAACGTAGAGGCCATGACGCTCCCGGTGGCGAACGCGATACCCTGGGAAGAGCTTAAGGAAATGATGTTGGCTGAATACTGTCCCAGAGGTGAAATCCAGAAGATGGAACAAGAACTGTGGAACCTCACGGTTCAAAACTCCGATATCGACGCATACATATCCAGGTTTAGTGAGCTATCTCTTCTGTTTACCGGAATGATTACCTCAGAAGGGAAAAAAAATGAGAGATTTATCTGGGGATTGACTGCGCCTATCCAAGGGAATGTCATTACGGCAAACCCTGAGACGTTTGATAGCGCCAAGAGACTGGCCAAGAAAATGTATGATCATGGCAACAAGAAGAGTGCCAAAACAATGGAAGCGGAGGTTAAGAAAGTAGTGAGAGCAAGAAAGGGAAAAACAACAAGCGAAAGGGAAAGCAAAACTCAGAATCATCTAAGAAACAACAAACGGTGATTGTTCATGCTGCAACACAAGCTACCACCACACCACATGCTCCAGCCTCATCCACGCCAAATGCCCCAAAGCAGTATTCAGGAAATCTCCCCAAATGTAACAAATGTAACAAATGCAACTTCCACCATTATGGGGAATGCAGAGAGATGATTTGCACAATGTGCAACCGGAAGGGCCATACAGCAAAGTATTGTAGGGCTTAGCTTCAACAAAACCAGATGCCAAATAACAACGACATCAACAACAACCACAACAACAACAATAACAACAACACCAATGATGGGGCCAGTCATACCTGTTACGGATGTGGGAGAACCGGACAATTTCAGGCGTAATTGCCCCAATGCAAACAATCAAGGGGCATGAGCAGCAGGGAGAGTGCTGACAATGGGTCAGGGTGAAGCAGTGCAGGACCCAGTCGTTGTCACCGGTACGTTCCTACTTAACAACGCATACACATGCATTCTGTTTGATAGTGGGGCAAAACGGAGTTTTGTGAGTAATAAGTTCAAACATTTGTTAAAACAAGAACCCCAGAAGCTCAATGAAACCTTCACGGTGGAAATGGCTAATGGGAAAACAGAATCAGCTAAGGAAATCTATGTAGGATGCACGATAACATTAAACAACCACACTTTCCAAATAGATTTGATGCCTGTTAATATTATGAGTTTTGATGTGATAATTGGCATGGATTGGTTAAGCCCCCATCGTGCCGATATTATGTGTCACGAGAAGGCCGTTCGCCTTCTTCTTCCTAATCACGAAACCCTAATAATCTACGTAGATAAACCCGACGCAAACCTTTGCCTTATCTCGTGTATCAAGGCACAAAAATGTCTACAAAAGAAGAACTACACATTCCTTGCTCATGTGGTGGATAAAACCAAAGAGGAAGTCAACATTCAAAACATTCCAGTGGCATGTGACTTCCCGGATGTGTTTCCAGAAGATCTTCCGGGAATACCCCTAGAAAGACAAGTCGAATTGCGAATCGACTTAGTGCCTGAAGCCACCCCAATCGCCAAATCACCCTATAGGTTGGCTCCTGCTGAAATGCAAGAATTGTCAAGCCAACTAAGTGAACTCTTGAATAAAGGATTCATAAGACCAAGCTTCTCTCCATGGGGAGCTCCAGTTCTTTTCGTTAAATAGAAAGATGGATCCTTCAGAATGTGCATTGACTATAGGGAATTAAATAATCTCACCATCAAAAACCGGTATCCACTTCCCCGAATCGATGATCTATTTGACCAGCTTCAAGGGGGCTAGTTACTTTTCAAAGATAGATCTGAGATCCGGTTATCATCAACTCAAAGTCCGAGATGAGGACATTCCTAAGACTGCTTTCCGAACTCGTTACGGTTATTACGAATTCGTCGTGATGCCCTTCGATCTAACAAATGCCCCCGCTGCATTTATGGACCTCATGAATCGAGTCTGCCACCCATTTCTTGATAATTTCGTAATCATTTTCATCGATGATATTCTCGTATACTGTCGAAGCGAAGAAGATCATAGCCAACATCTCCGACAAATCTTAGAGACCCTGCAGGCTGAAAAGTTGTATGCGAAACTCTCCAAGTGTGAGTTTTGGCTCTGCAGTGTAAATTTATTGGGTCATGTTATCAGTAAGGAAGGAATTCATGTAGACCCCTCCAAGGTCAAAGCCATTGAAGGCTGGGCAATTCCGACAACGCTAATAGAAATTCGCCAATTCTTGGGTCTTGCAGGCTACTACCGAAGGTTCATTCAGAACTTCTCCAAGATCGGCAAACCCCTCACCACATTGACACAAAAAGGCGTACCATTCAACTGGACCGAGAAGCAAGAGATGGCCTTCCAAACCTTGAAGCAAGCCCTCTGTAGTGCACCAGTGCTATCCTTACTGGACGGAACCGAAGACTTCATAGTCTACTGTGATGCTTTGAATCAAGGTTTAGTTTGTGTCCTTATGCAACGCGGGAAGGTAATTGCCTATGCATCCAGACAACTGAAAACACATGAAGTAAATTATACCACGCATGATCTCGAACTAGGGGTGGTGGTCTTCGCCTTGAAAATTTGGAGGCACTACCTATATGGTAACAAGTACACCATCTTTACAGACCACAAAAGCCTCCAACACATTCTAAATCAAAAAGAACTGAATATGAGGTAGCGGAGATGGGTTGAACTTTTAAATGATTATGAGTATGAGATCAAATACCATCCAGGCAAGCCTAACATGGTAGCCGATGCCCTGAGCCGAAAGGAGTATTCAAGTCGTCGTGTGAAGACTCTATCAATCACCATCCAATCTCACCTAGCCTCACAGATCAAGGAAGCCCAATTGGTCGCATTGAGGCCGGAGAATGTCGTTAGTGAATCACTGCGTGGAATGGATAATGAACTTGAAGTTAAATAAGGCGGAACTCACTACTTCATGAATAGAATCTGGGTTCCCAAAATTGGAGGATTCGGAGAGGTAGTCTTGCATGAAGCCCACAAGATGCGATATTCTATTCATTCGGGGTAAGATAAGATGTATCTGGATATCAAGCAACGTTATTGGTGGCCTAATATGAAGGCAGAGATAGCCACTTACGTGGGCAAGTGTCTTACTTGCACCAAGGTGAAAGTCGAATACCAAAAGCCCTCGGGATTATTGCAACAACCAGCGATACCCAAGTGGAAACGGGAGAGGATAACCATGGACTTCGTGACAAAATTACCAAAGACTGTAGACGGATTGGATGCTATTTGGGTAATTTTCGATAGACTAACAAAATCCGCTCATTTCCTGCCAATAAAAGAATCCTACAAGATGGAGAAGCTGACCCGAATCTACATCAAGGAGACCGTGAGACTCCATGGAGTGCTAGTGTCTATTATCTCGGATCGAGATAGCAGATTCACTTCAAGATTCTGGCAACCTCTTCAAATGGCAATGGGAACACAGCTTGATATGAGCACTACCTATCACCCACAGACGGATGGTAAGAGCGAGCGTACCATCCAGACACTTGAGGATATGCTCCGAGCTTGCGTGATTGACTTCGGCAAGTCAGGGGATGCCCACTTACCTCTGATCGAATTCTCATACAACAACAGTTACCACACGAGCATCAAGGTTGCTCCTTACGAGGCTATCTACGGACGTAAATGCAAATCGCCCCTATGCTGGGCCGAGGTGGGTGACACCCAACTAGCAAAAGGGAAATCGCCAGCCAGTACTCTAACAGGGCCAGAAATTATTCGAGAAACGACGGAGAAGATTATCCAAATCAAAGCTTGACTTCAAGCATCGCAAGACCGACAGAAGAGCTATGCTGACAAGCGGCGGAAGCCGTTAGAATTTGAAGTCAGGGATCGCATGTATTAAAGATCTCTCCTTGGAAGGGAATGATTCGCTTTGGGAAATGGGGAAAACTGAACCCGCGATACATTGGACCGTTCGAGATTCTTGCCCGGATTGGTCCAGTGGCTTACAAGCTGCAACTACCTGCCGAGCTCAGCAACGTACACCTCGTGTTTCACATCTCAAATCTGAAAAAGTGCCTATCAGATTAAACTCTTGTCATTCCTATAGAAGAGATCGAGATCAACGAGAATCTCCTATTCGTCGAAGAACCAGTTGAGATATTGGATAAGGAAGTAAAATGTACAAAGCAAAGCCGCATTCCGATTGTGAAGGTTTGATGGAACGCCAAGCGTAGACCGGAATTCACATGGGAATGCGAAGATCAAATGAAGCAAAAGTACCCTCACTTATTCTTTCCTTCATAATCCTAGTTTTCGAAAGAATTTCGGGACGAAATTCCCTCTAACGGGGGGATGATGTCACAAATGGTATTTTTAGCCAGGAAAATTTTGTAATCATGTAAACTTCATCTATGATAATACTTGTAACCCTAACTTTATATCATACACTATGTTCATTCTATGACCACAAACTTAATCAAGGTTCACAAGTGAAGTTCAAAACTCTACACAAAGTGTCAATTGGGGAGTTGAACACCTTAGAGACCCTGGTTCAAGTTCATTATGGACTAGGATTTCCTTATTCGGCCTAATGGACTAATAAGCATTCAATTCAACTACATGGGGCTTGGAAACCCTATTTGGATTCTAAATAGACCCAATTCATAAATCTATAACATTTTGGACCATTTGGGCCTAGAATGATTCATTCTAACCCTAATGGGCCTTATTGGGCCATAACAACTCCAATCACCCTAAAGAGCCATAAAACTACGTAATGGACTTTTATTGGGCCGTGAACACACCTAAAGGCCCAATGGGCCAAAAACTATTTATTGGGCTTTACTAACTCAAGCGAAACCAAGAGTGGGCCAAGCAAATTCAACTCCATTTATCTTAACCCCAATTCTCGGCCCATGATAAAAAAAAGAAAGTACAAGATCAAGGGAGGATTTAGGAGTTGATGACAACACATAATTGTCTAAGAGACTTCTAGATAAATCACAAATATCCATGAGATCTTTACCCTCCATGCAAAAAAAATTCTATTCCCCTCTCCTCTTTATCTCTCGGCCAAGAAGAGCACACACACACACACACACTTCACTTGCAAAATTTCTCTCAAATAAACTCTCAAACACTCTCAAGAACAACTCCTCCTTCCTCTCAAATTTTCGAGATTGAGAGCATTTCCAAGAAGGTTTTCCCACCAAGATCATCATCTTTGGTAGGTTCTTATTTAGATACATGGACTAACTTCTTGATTTCATCAAAAATCTCATCTTAACCCACCTCATTTCGTGATCCATGCTTCATAGAGTTCGAAAACCATCTTAAAAGTTTGCTAGGATCGAAAACCTCTCCATTTCTTCTTCAAAACCGATACATCAAAGCAAAGGTGAGTTCATACCCCTTGTTTTCGGTTTTTACATGATTTTTGGGGGAGAATACAAGTAAATTGTGTAGATCTATGTGTTTTATGCATGTCATGTGTGATTTCTTAGTTTATTTTGTAAACATTGTGTTAGATCTTAACACATCTCGACATTTTAAGAAACATTAAGAAAAAGTCAATGAACTAAGACACCTTATACATCATAGCATCAAGTTAAAAGTGTTTACATGTTTAAGATATGAAAATTTAAAGCACAAATCTTGTTAAGGGTCATATTTGTCAAGAAAACAAAAGATAAGGGAAAAAAGTGACATTTACGGTTTTATAAGGATCAAACAGGTCATACTTATATAAAAATGGGTTTTAATGACTACCCTACTTTTTAAAGGGCCAAAAGTGTAAATTTTAGCCTAATGGGCTTAATATTTGGGCCTCACGGTTTTGGGCCCAAATTTGTGAAAAATAAGAGTTTGGGGTTGAAAATGTCATTTGATCAAAGTTTGAGCCATAAATGTAAACAAACTGAATTTAAGGGTGAAAATAAAATTTATTTCTAAATTGGACTAAAAATGCAAAATTTTTGGAATTTGGGCCGAAAATGTAAAATTCACGAAAAATGGGTCATAAATGTAATTTTCTGCAAAAATGGGCTGAAAACGCCAATACATGTATTTTTGGGTCAAATATGTCGATTATTAAACATTTGTGCCGAAAATATAAAAGTTTTGTAAATTAATGGGCTAAAATGTTATTTTTAACTAAAATATACCAAAAATGACATTTTTGTGAAATAAACCTTTAAATGTCTCAAATTAGTTCTTAAGGGGTTTAAAGCGCAAGTTTTATTAAAAATAAGTTCAAATTATAGAATTATGACATAACAAACTATACTATAACGAACAAACGAAATACAACAATGGTACGATTATTGGGCCTAGTATTTGCTATACATGTTTATTGGGCCTTCGTGGTCCAATTACATGTTTATTGGGCCAATGTATTCATCACATGTCTATTGGGCCTAAGTGACCCAATTACATGCTAAATGGGCCTAATTTAGCATTTACATGTTATTGGGCCTTAGTGGCCCATTTACATGCTAATTTGGCCCGGAAATAACTTACACGTCTAATGGGCCATTATTGCCTTTTCTTCATGTTTGTTGGGCCTTATCTATTCGTTTCATACATCATCTAGTGTTCGAACTTCTAAATACATATAACATTTTACAAATTCGTGTGAATACAAATGGGATCTAGTGAGACGTGTCGGTTGACACCACCGAGTGTATGGCCGTAGCTTGTAGTTATAATCAGAGTCTCCTGGAGGGAGAGCGAGAGTTTGTGTATAGATATATACGGGGGTGACTCCCCCACACCTGAGATGTTCGCTATAGTTAGAGTAGGCCAGTCTAGGGTGACAAAACCTTGAACAAAACTCTGGCATTTGGAAAAATGCCAAGACAGGAAAATCAGTCACTATCATGTATGGTTATATCGACTCATATAGAGATCCATTCCCATTAAGACATTACGGAAAATTAAAAACTCGTAAGTCATAATGATACAAAACATTTCTATAGTACAAGGACCGTCACATTTTTATAAATCAGAAAATATCGGATTTTCTGGGGAAATTGTATTATTCAAATACTACTTACATACAACAGAAAGAATACAAAGAAATTTGAACTGCATTTCTATATGTTACTACTATGAAATTCACACATGCATTTATACTTGATTTTCACATCATTTTTCGGACATTTTACAGAAAATATCGGATTTTCTAGGTTTACAAAAGATACAAAGACTTTTATTCAAACATGCTTATGAACTCACCAACATTATATATGTTGACCGTTTTCAAAATAACTTGTATTCTCAGGTAATCGTTAAGCTGAAGAATCGTCGAGAGTATTTTTGGATTTCTTTTATGCATATGTCAATTATCGTACAACTTATGTCTTCGAATTATGTAATGTAAAACAATGTACTTGACGCAATGCCAGTTGTTATATGTAATGTTGGTGACGATTGTGTTATGTTTCATGTATATTCATTGTAATAATATTTCAATATATAGTCACGCGAGCCCCCGGACGTTTCCGCTGTCTGGTTCGGGGGTGTGACAGTATAAAGTTCCTACCTTGTCTATTCAATGTTTAGATATAGTTTTGGAGTGATTTCTCCATGTTTTGGTCTAAGATTGCTAGCTTTTGAGACTTGGACGTCCCGAGTGATTTCTCTTTCAGATATGGGTTCTAGAAGGGGTTTCATGACATAAAGGTGCAAACTTTATGGCCATGGAATCCCCATGCTAGCTTTAAGATGTCATTTTGGCCTTTCAAGCTCCAAAGGGCCATGCATGGAGGGAAAGTCAAGGACTTTACGTATTCATATGGTGCCTGGGGCCTAGATCTCAGTTGTTATGCTTTAGTGTGAAGTATTATAGCTTTTGGGTCAAGATTTAGGTCTTAAAGAATTAGGGTTTGAGCGAAACCCGTTAAGAAGGGCTATTAATGGGTAAAGTTGGAAACTTTACCCTTAAAACGACACTTTCAGTATGTAGATGAAGTATGGGGCTTAGATCTGAGGGATAAGAGCTTAATCTATTAGGATGGTTCAACTGACCGAAGAACTCGTCGAGTCCATAGGGGAACTCCACGAGTTTGGTCGAAGAATCTCGAGTCTGTAAAGGGTGAAAACTCGACGAGTTCTAGGATGACTCGACGAGTTGTTTGGGGAAGCCCCGATTCTATGGATAGGAGGAACTCAGCGCATTGTGAAAGAAATCGACGAGTTGGATCGCGATTCATGGTTCCTGATTCATGGAATTCGACAAGTTGATGGCCAACTCGGCAAGTTGAGTCAACCAGGATGTTGACTTTGACTTTGACCTTGACCAAATCTGACCCTTAAAAGCGTTATGTGTATGAAAAGGGTAATTAAAGGAAATGCTTATGTGTAGGAGTCTGAGAGGGGTTGAATTCAGAGCAGGAGCCTTTACAGCTATTTCTCAGTTATCGAGGTGAGTTACCTTCCAGTAGAAGTGGGTCGAAGGCACCAATGTCGGCCTACTAGTAGATGATTATAGTTGAGATGATTGTCTTGGTGATAATTGTCTGGTATGCCACTATCTGTTGTGCTTTATGTGCTAGTATGCTATGATATTATGTGCTAGTGGTAGAAGGGGTAGGTTAGACCCCGTAGCCGGTTGAGATAAACCGGAGGGTAGGTTGGGCACCCAGATATGCCTAACAATATGTTGTGCTATGTTATTATGTGGTAGTGGGAGGGGTGAAATAGTCCCAATAACCGGTTGAAATAGACCGGAGGGTAGGTCGGGAACCTAGATATGCCTGGCAGGGTATGCCTAGCTCCCAAATATGCTTAACAGGAGTAGGTCGGGCACCCCGACATGCCCAACAATGGTAGGTTGAGCACCCATATATGCTCAGCAGGGTAGGCTGAGCACCCAGATATGCCTGGCAATAGGTTTATTGTATGGTATGTTGAATGATGTGGGAACTCACTAAGCTTTGTGCTTAAGGTTTTCAGTTTTGGTTTCGGGTATTTCCTCTTCGAAGGGAAAGGAGCCGGCATGACTGCAGCGCATCACACCAGAATTTCCGCACATGAGATCTATGGGATTTATACTATGATATTATTTTTTTCATGATATGTTTTGACTATGGATACATTGGTTTTGATATGAGATAGTACTATGATGTTTTCAGACAAATGGTTTTATAATTATTAAATTAAAAATGAAATTTTTGGTCGTAAATTTTAGGATGTTACACATTAGATGCTTAGATTATTTTGGATTCTATTTTATGTAGCTCCTTTCTATTTTGATGTATTTCTAGCTTACATTTCATCTTTTGTTGGCAACTACATTGGCGCCTATTACTCATCACGTTCTCGATTCTTCACTCTACATGGATCTCATTTTGGTAGGAGCACTGATACCTCTAGATAATTATAGTTTTGCCAACCTTTGTACATAGCTCGTTCCATGCAAAATTTGGCCCGAGTTGTATTTTTTTAGGTTTTATTCTTCGGCGTAGGGTGGAATTTGTGGGGAGTAAGGAACATTATAACCGAGGAGTACTTTCTTATGTCATGTGGGCTAGATCGGACTGTGAAACAATGTCACATAACCCTATATTAGTGAAGTATGCATGCTCGTTTTGTTTCTCGTTCAACATGTATCAATTGTTAGAAATGTAACAAAGGATCGTTCCTTAAAGCAATTATTATCTCTAATAATGGATTATATGTTTTTATTTTAAGGGCGTTGTCGTGAATTTCTATCTAAGATGTTCATTCTTTTCGTTTTTTGGTTAGTTCATCTCAAGTTCATTTTAGTCTTGCCTTTCTTGAGGACAAGTAATGTTTAATCTTGGGGCGATTTGATAGTTTCATTTTATTCACTTCTTTTTATAGTTTATTTTAGAAAATTTCGTTCATAATTTAGATAATATTCACGCATATTTTCCTTTTTGTTATTTTATGACTATTTCGGGTACTTTCTAGTTTTGTGAGCTTAATTGCAAATTTTATATGACTATCGGAACGGGATCTTTCGGAGGAAAATTGAATTGGAGGGCAATTGAGATTCATGGGCTAGAAGATTGATGAATATGAAGCAAATCATGGCCATGTTGATCATTTAAAGGCTTAAAGAAGATAGTCTTTTACTTAAATGAAAACGGAAGAAATTCGAGCATGTGGAAAATCTTGATCGGGCGAGTACGTGCAGTATGGGTGATTTGGAGAAGCCAAATTGTGCTTAAAATGAAGAAAACTTAAAGAAAAATGGGCTTTGAGCTGATTGAACTCGATATGGGCCAGTAGGCTAAGCTTTGGTGGCCCAAAACTCAAATTCGCCCACATCAGGAACCACCCGCGTAGACCACCTGCGCAGGCATGCATGACCCGCGCATGGACAAGTAGGGGCATTTTTGGAATACCATATTGAGTGCTATTTGAGGAAGGTTGGTGTGCATCTTTTGCACACTTCTATACATCCGAATTTTTGCCATTTCTCTTGAGATTTTGGAGGGTTTGGAGAGCTTGAAGAATGTCAAAAACATCATCTTTTTGCTCTTGATTCTTGCTAAATATTTGGTACTATAAACTTTTACTTTGTTTTCTTGAGTTTATCCATGCTAGGCTAAACTAATCTTGGTTGACTTTGGTGAAATTATTTGAATATTTAGTTGAATGTTGAAGAACTCCATGAGCTTGTTCTTGAATCTTTATGAAAATGTTTCATGTTTTAATATCTTCTTGTTACTTGTATGTTTTTATTCACGATTTTAAATTTATTTGTAGTGATTAGTTGGCTAATTTCTTGATTAAGTAATGAAACCTCAAATTAGCAAGCAATAAGTGGTTATTGTGTTTGTTTTCACTTCATACAATCACAAAAAACATTTTCTCCAACATGATAGTGAAAGTATTTCCTCTTGGATTTGATGACTTTTTGGTTCTTAATGTTAGTTTATTTTCACTAATTACATACTTAATGGAAATTGTGACTTTAACTAATAAAATATGTTATGATCTTCTCTAACTATTTCAATAATTAATAAAAGTCTAGGTAGTCTCAAGATTCTTGGATTACTACAGCCAAATTAGAGATCTAAAACAAGTATTGCACCTTGGATTCTAATGATATGTTCATCAAATGCTCAAGTGAGGAAACCTTAAGTCAACCATTCTTATCTTATTGGTTTCATATCAAATTGTTTCTTATGTTTATTTGTGTTGTTTAAATCTATGTTTAATTCTAGTTTTCTTTTAAACATTTCAAAAGATCAAAAACCCCAATTTTTTTTTTTAACTTAGTTTTTCAAGTATTTGTATAACAAGATTTTCATAGAAGTAACAAATTGAACAAATCTCTGTGGATTCGATCCATTTACAGCTATACACTATTTAAGTGTATAAGATTTAGGGTTATTTGTTTTTCTTACCTACACGACAAACTTAATTTTTTCCAACTGTAGTCCTTGCATATTGGTTGTCTTTATTTTTAGTCTTTGGTTTTATACCATTGTGATTTATGTAAATTTTGGTCTATGTAATGACCCTAAACGATTCTCAACTTTTGATAAATCACCGAACACTCATTACTTTTAACAGTGAAGATTTTTGAAAGTTATGATATGCTATACTGGTTTAATAATTATCATATATAGTAGCAAGAAAAACAGGTAAGAGCCCGCAACAAAACCGTATAAGATAAATGATGGTATTATTAATTTTCCATTACTAGATTCGCACATAATAAAAAAATGTGTATGATGTGTGCTTTTATGGGATTACATTAATAATAATAATAATAATAATAATAAAATCCAAACGTAAATGGATCTTGACTTTTATCTTTATCTAAATAAAATTGAAAACTTTTGATATATATATATATATATATATATATATATATATATATATATATATATATATATATATATATATATATATATATATATATATATATATATATATATATATATATATATATATATATAAAGGGAAGGATTATTTGGAAAACAAAAAAACCCTAAAATAACCCTAAAAATCATAAAAATGCATAACAAAAATACTTAGAGATCACAAAACTTTTTTTTGAATTTTTTTATAAAAAAATCGCAACTTTTTTAATAAAATCGCTGAAAAAAAAAATCAAAAAATCAATTTTTTTTTTTTAAAAAAGAGGTTTTTTTTCAAAAGAAAATTTCAGCGATTTTGTATTAAAAGCAGCGATTTTTTCATAAAAAAATTCAAAATTTTTTTTTGTGATCTCTAAGTATTTTTTTATGCATTTTTATTATTTTTAGGGTTTTTGTTTTCCATAGAACCTAAACGTGTATATATATATATATATATATATATATATATATATATATATATATATATATATATATATATATATATATATATATGGTTAGGTTCAAAATTTTCGAAATTTTTTTTTCAAATATTATTTTCAGAATTTTTATTTTCCAAATCAAAAAAATAAAAAAATACCAAAAAAATTAAAAATAAATAAATAAATAATACATTTTTTTATATTCTAGTAGAATATTTGAATATTCTACATATCTGACAAATTTAATACAATATTCTATCATTCTAAAAATCATATTAGAATATTTACAGTGTAATATTCTATTAGAATATTTCACGTATTTTAAAAAAAAAACGGTAATTTTTTTTATTATTATTTTTTTAGGTAATTAATGTTCCGAAAACAATAAATAAAAAAAGAATTTTTGGATTTTTCCTTTTATTTTGCATTTTAAAATTATTTTTAGATTTGGTCTCATTGTCACACAAAATTAGCATGATCTCAAATTAACCTGAACCTATATATATATATATATATATATATATATATATATATATATATATATATATATATATATATATATGCCATGTCTTATTATACGGGTAGCATGAAAAGTGGTATCATAATTAAAGTTATAATCATTTGTAAAATAAGGAAAAAGTTTTTTAAAAATTATAAAACTAATAAGATAAATTCATGATATTTTGTTATTTTCTTTGGTTTACCCATTTAGTATTTATTTTAAAAAAAAAACATTTTGTTATTTTTTCTGGAAAATGAGATTTCTAAACTCTACAACCGCTCCGGTTTGAGCAATAAGAGTCCGCCTTCCGGGTCCTATATTCTAGTTACTAGCTTCAAAGGAACTAGGTTTGTATTGCCAATTTGAGTACTTTTTCCACTAAGCGAGAAGGGCCCTCAATCGGACGAGCGCAAATCACTCCTTTTCTCAGGTATGAAAGACGCTTTGATATTGTTGGATCTACTAAGCAAGTAGCATACTCGGATCAACCAATATCTCTTTTGGTTCAAAGCGAGTCCAAGAATATCAGGTTGGGCGGATTATTTATTTTTTATTTTTGTTAATACAACTATGTAACTTTCGACAAAAGTTTTATCATTATCATTATAATCTTATACGAATTTATTCAATTTTATTCTATTAAAAAATGTCACACCCCGCTAAAGCGGAAACACAGGGCGTGGCAGTACAAAGGGTTTCATCGCAAAAGTTAAAAGACAACACCAACCATAGTATTAAAAATCATTACAAATTCACAATGGGTTTAGACAACTTTTAAAAAAATTACAATGTAAATTGAAATACAACACATGCGAATGCTCCTAAAAGTGAAGTGTCCCTAAGTGCCACTTACTCGATGATTCCTGAAAAAGCATGTAAAACGAGCGTCAACTATAAAAATAGTTGATGAGTACTCACTGATAAACAAAATAATATTGGTTCCATGAATTGAAATCAAAGTTTTGATTAAAGTTTCCAATAATAAAAGTATATTGTTAAAATAAGTAAATAAGTTTGTATAAACAAAGTTTGTTGCCATCGTGAGAAATAAAGTTACGTTGCCCAAATGAGATGCAACGTTCATATTCTTATGGAAGATAAAGTTCGTTACTCAAACGAGTAAACAAGTTTCATTGCTGAAATGAGCAATCAATTTCGTTGCTACAAGGAGCAAACAATTTAATTGCTAAAACATGTATATAAGTTTTTAGTAATAAAAGTTCGTTGTTGTAATGAGAAACAAAGTTCATTGCTATAATTAATAAACAAGTTTATTGCTATAATAAGTAACGAGTTTGTATGTGTATGAGCAAACAATGAGTCTCAACCAAACCTATGACTGAAGCCCTATCAAGATCTATGCTTATCGTTCCATAGATGAATATGGTATCATGCACTCCAGCAATAGGGCGAGTGAGGAGTTGTCAATTCTTAATAGCGCTATCCATAATGACCATTGGCTCAAAGAGTTAATGGTTAGAGATAAGGGAAGGGCCTTAGTACGATAAGTTCTCATGTTCCGTGTTGCATAGACATACATAGAGAGAAATAGCAATAAAATAGCAATCATGTTTGATACAAATCAATTTAAATACAACATTCAAATAATAGTTTTTCGGGACATGCTTTTCCACCCCAAAACATAAAAACCGAAAATAGGGGAGTGCGTGAATACTCACAATGCATTGAGATGATGCAAATGATGCCTTGATCTACGCTCCACTCGTACCACTATCGTTTTCCTACAACGATGTTACACACTAATGAGTCTCTAATTGAAATGTAATACTAGTATACTTACTACTACAATAGAATTATGCCAATAATGTGTCAAAATTTAATATTGATAAGTTACAAACATTTTTCTGTGGAAATTAAGTTTCAAAGAATCAATTGTTATATAACAATTTAAGTGGAAAATTTCCATTATTGAAATGTTAATATTTAACATTTTAGAGGTGTTCCAATGATTAAATATTCAAAACAAAATCAATTTAGTTCTAAACTTTCCCAAACTTTGTATTTCATTTTTAATTGAAGTCAAACACCTTAAGATAAATTTTCTTGAATTTTTGATTTGTCTAACTATTTTTCACAATTTAATTCCATAAATAATCATAAAATCATGGACAAATAGTAAATTATCATGAAAAATTCTTGTAATTTTTGTGTAACTATTTTACAGTGTACATAATCTAGGAAAAATATTAATATGTGTTTTCAAAAAGTTTAACACAATTTTTCTGATTTTTGTACATTTAAGTGTATTAAATCTTGGGAAAATAGAAGAAAAATAGCATACAGAAGATAAAAATCATCAAAATTTTTATGTATCATCCTAACATATTATAAGAGTTTCTGTTAAATTTTCATGAATTTTAGATGAGTATAACTATTTTTCCTGTTTTTAGTCCATTATAAACACAAAAATTCAAGAAAAATAGATATACATTTTCAAAAATTCCCAAAATATTTTTCGGAGTCTTAAATATAAGGTACAAGCTACGAAAAATAATAAATAATATTTTCACATTCCCTAAAGTGGTTTTATGATTTATTAGAGCTAAATAAAAATAAAATTAAAAACCATACTAAACTGTAACAAAAATCGATGAAACTTCATGAGGGACGTTTATTAACTGAAAGGGTCATCCACAAATATTTCCAGAATTTATTTACAAGTTTAAGTATTTTATATGCTTTAACACTCTATTTTATTATTATTTTCATGTAAAAATAAAGAAAATATATATTGAGCTGAAAATTTCCAGAATGCAACTTCAAACAATTTAATAACAATGAAAAATTGTTTTCTTATTTTTGATGTCGAAAAACATGCCTAAAGGCTCAAACAATTATAGAGAAAACTTGATTCTTGTGATTTTGGTAAAAATTATTGATGTTATTTTGAGAATTTTTGCAACATGTTCCAAAGGCTTTTGAATCAAGATATTTTTATACCTCTTAATACATGATGTTAAGTGCTCAAGTTAATTTTTCCTTGATTTTTAGTGATGAATAAGATCTTTGAACATGCAATACAAAACTAGTATTCACAAAAAGGTGCTGATTGAGCAACAGTTTTGTAAAAATTGCTAAAAATCGAAATATTTGAATTATCCAGTGACGTCAGATGGGTTTGAAAGCTAACTCAAAATATTATATTTCAGAAAAAGAATCCCGAATTTTGGTTAAGAAATGAGTGATATATGACAGTTTAAAGTCAGGTAAAGAAATCTGGCAGATTGCATGCATGGTGATTGGTTAGAAAAATGAGTTTTCATCATTTCTTTGAGTAAATCTTTTGAAATATTTTAAAAGATATCATGATAAACTTATATTCTAGTCATTTTTCTAGAGATCAAAAGATTAAAACTTATCAAAATGTATACATTCATTTATGAACAAAATTTTGTTTCTCAAAAACTCTTAACTTGAGTTTGATGTTTTAATCCTTAAAATCGATTTTTGCACTAATATCATGAACATGCAACCTTGTTTATCATACATGCATGGTGTTAAAACACATCCATGATGTTCTAAAAACCATTTTAACAAAAAGAAAACAAGTTTGAAGAAGATGAAGAAGTAGAAGTCGATTTTTGAAGTAAAATGCACATGCATGGCTTAAATCATTGTTGTGGATCTTCAAGAGATGTATGTTCTTTACCTTAAATTTATTTGTGGCTTGGAAAACCCTTATGAATCTCCATAATTTCGTGGTTAATAGGCTGTGGTTGTGGTGTTTGGAGAAAAAAAATTAGAGAGAAGGTAGAGAGAGTTTTCTAGAGAGAGAAAGAAAAGAGATGTGTGTGTTGGAGAATGAGAGTGTGAGAGAGAGATATGGGAAGAGAGGGGTCCGAAATTTTGAGTATAATAACCCTTTCTCATTCATTTTGTTTTATAAAATTTAAGTTATTTTATAAAATATATAAATTTTATATAAAATGTGCACTAAAATCAAGTTTTTATTCATGAAACCTTGATTTTTGACTTATAAATTAAGGATGAATGTTAATGACTTAAATTTTTATTTTCCTTGATTATATTTCCCTGAATTTAATTGTTTTAAGATAATATTATAAGTTTCATAACTATTTTTATAGAATTCTTGATGTTAAACTTTATAAAATTTAAGTTTTAGGGTTTTTAGGGTTTTTGAGAGTTTGTAAAAATTTGGATATCAAAATAAATAGAATATTTGAGACTTTAAATTATCTTATGGTATTATAACTCTTTTATAGTTATAAATAATGTTTGTAATTTTTTTTATCGGTTTATTGGCATTCTATGTAGTGATTCCGAGATTCAAGCGAAATTGAGGAATCAAGTATACTAGTCCTAGTCTTCAACTTTGACTTAAGTTTCTATGAGACTTTGACCTAATTTCTACTTCTAGGTCAAGTGCATGATGTGTGTATATGATTCATGAAAAGGTGTTCGAGTCAAAGAGTGACCCGAATATGGATAGCCTCTACAGCTAAGTAGTTGTAGAATTCACATATCAATGTGAAATCTAAGTACATTATGCATTGTTTCTAGTTGCTTCCAAGTTTCTAGTAGGTTATAACTGAGCTTCTAGTCACTAAGTCCAGTATGTGTCGTGCGTATATGTGCAACTAAGTTTATTCAAATCTAGAACCGACTCGAATTTTGACGGTTGTCACAAAAAACGCTCACATTAATCTCATGACGTGGCATCCGCTACTGTAACGTCTGGTTCCTGGTACACATTTAGTTATACTTTATTCGCTTTTCAAGAGTTACTCGACGAGTTGAAAGTGCTAAACTCGTCGAGTAGAAATCAAATTTGACACGGGATCTTAAGTCGCCTACTCGACGAGTTGAGGGCCTTGACTCGACGAGTAGGGCTGTCAGGATGAAACCCTAAATTCTGGGTTTTTGTACCCTATTTAAGCATCTTAACCCCCACCCCTCAGCTTCACTTACAACCTCCAAGTCCCAAACCCTAATCCATGAAACCCTAGTGCTTTGCTTGAGGTTGTGAGCCATTTTGAGTGATATTGGTGTGTTTTTGAAGCTTGTGGAAGAAGAGAAAGCTAGAGCACTCAAGAGGTTGAGAGTAGATTCAGAAACTACACATCATTTGCTACATCTCCGGGTAAGCAAGTCCAAACCTTGCTCAATTGTTTCTTTGATCTCTTCTTTTTATCTTTATGAGGGTTTTGGGTCCAAGTGTTTTAGCATGTGAAGAATGGACAACCCAAGTGGTTATTCATCCAGATCTAGTACCTTGAAGGGCTATTTTGGCATAAAGGTGCAAACTTTATGCCATAGGAGTCCCCATGCAAGCCATAGAGTGTCATTTTGACCCTTTAAGCCCAAAAAGCCATGCATAGAGAAAAAATGCAGAAGCTTTTCGTGTTCATGGAATGTTTTGGGTCCAGATCTATGTTAGTATGCATTATTTTGGTGTATGGATGGCTAGTGGACCCAAAATCTAAGTCCTAAAGGGTTAGTGTTGAGGTAAACCCATGAAGTAGAGGTATTAATGGATAAAGTTGGAAACTTTACCCTTTAAAAGGACGTTCTCAATGTGCATGTGAGATACGAAGCTTAGATCTGAAGAGTAAGGGCTTAACCCATTAAGATGGCCCAAGCAGACATGGGAACTCGTCGAGTCCATAGTGGAACTCGACGAGTTGAGTCGTGTTATCCCGTTTCTGATTATGGTAGAACTCGACGAGTCTGAGGATGACTCGACGAGTTGATTCGCTAAATCACGACTATGAGGTGCCCGATAGAACTCGACGAGTCGGGGAACGACTCGGCGAGTTGGGTCGCGATTGCAGGACTATTGAGTTAAAGAACTCGGCAAGTTGATAGGTCGACTCGGCGAGTTGGTCAACCCAGAATGTTGACTTTGACCAGGGGTAAAATGGTTATTTTACCCTTAGAAGAATTATCAAGTTTTGACTAAGTGCTTATTGTGATGATGATAGTTGGGGAGTCGATTGGAGCAACCATCAGAGATTCCTCACACGAGACTTCAACAGCCAGATTGAGAGGTGTGTTTTCCTCTAGTAGAACCGGTCGAAGGCACTAAGGTCGGCCCATATATGCATCATTAGTAGCCGAGTGTGGGCGAGGCCCGTATCTCCCAGTTAGCCGAGTGTAGGCGGGGCACGTATCTCATAGCTTTAGTTGAGTATGGATATATGATTGATTGATAGATTTAGTTATACTTGTTGTCTGTGTGATACTTGTATGTATCCTTAGTAGCTGAGTGTGGGCGGGGCCCGTATCTCATAGTAGCTGAGTATGGGCAGGGCCTGTATCTCATAGCCAGCGGAGTGTGGGCGGGGCCCGTATCTCCATGTGTGTGGGCGGGGCCCGTATTTTCTAGTTGCATGTTATATGTGTATTGTATGACGTAGTTTGGGGAGACTCGCTAAGCTTCGTGCTTATAGTTTTTAGTTTTGGTTTCAGGTACTTGCAGTAGCAAGGGGAAGAGCTCGGGATGATTGCAGTGCACACACCTTTGATTCAGCCTAGGATGTCTAGACTTTGATCTTTTGACACATGATTTTGATACACTATTTGGTTGTGATGATTTGAGACACATTACTTATGTTTTTATGAGATGATGACTGATATTTATGGTTTTTATGAATGATTAAAAATGAAATTTTTGGAGTATATTTTTGGGATGTTGCAAGTTGGTATCAGAGCCTTGGTTTAAGGGATTCGGGCACACTCTCGGGTGTGGTTGAACTCAAACTAAGGAATTGGTATGAAAATTTTCAATATAAAATCATTTTTATGAAAAGCATTTTTAAAAGAGAAAAGAACTTTGAAAAGAGAAAAGGGTGCGATGCATGCAATTAACTGAGCTCAAGTAAGTACTCCTAAATTACCCATACAAGTTTATGTTATGATATGCTATGACAACTGCATGCTAGAGTAGGACTAAGGATCTAGGAAGGATGCCTTATGTGCCTGTTATATGTATATCAGCTTTATGAGAACTGCATGCTAGATTAGGGCTAAGGATCTAGGAATGATGCCTTATATGCCTGTTATATGTATCTCAACTTATTGAACTGCATGCTAGTACAGATTAGTCAGGGATGGCCTGAATGGGATATGCTTGATTATGTTTATTCGATGCTCGAATGCTGCTTGCTTTGTGCTTTTAGGAGTTCTGGTGATCTTTTACTAACTAGTAAACGAATGTGTTAAGTTACATATTGCGAGGACTAAATAATTTCAGAAGGTTAGGTCTAGCCCTATTGCATAGCTCTTGTTTGAGTCCAACCGTTGTAGGTTAGGACCTCTCATTCGAAGAATTATCTAGTCTTAGTAATATGTAATAATATTCGCGAGCTAGTTAGGGGGAGATAGCAGGGACTTCTTATGCAGCTGATGGCGGAGAGTGGGTCGGTGATTACCCTAGGGCAAGCCTAGGATGAGAGTAGCCGTGAAGCAGTAGTAGAAAGGACTTGGAGGAGTCAAGGCAGTTCTTGAGGAAAGTACGGATATATGTGGAAGGTAGTGTGGGCCCGCACTACTAAAAGCAGAGGATCCGCACTCGAATCAAGGAAGGTTAAGATGAATCCAGGGAACTTGTAGTATATGTGATCGCTCGAGATATGATTAGTATTCTGATGTTTTTATGATGTGTTTTTCAGAATGGTGGTATTACGCACTAGACCAGTCGACGGTTTAGGCGCCGGTGAGGGATCAGGCTCGGGCTCTGGAGCCGGGCAGTTAGACGATCAGACGAGGGAGATCATCTCTTTTGAGATCACGTGTAATATTCAGGATCAGACTCTTGTGATCTTCGGCACGATCAAGGAAGGTGTTTTGGAGCTCATGGATGAGAGATTGAGTACTTTCCGCACCGAGGTGGTGGCCATGATGGGGTCGTGCACACTGACTTTCAGGGAGTTCAGAGATTGTGGAGCTCCCGATTACCATGGGGATCGAGACCCCATTGCGAGCATTAGATGGTTGGATGATGTTGCCAACGCATTTCGCACCAGCAGATGTCCCGAGGGGGACAATGTTTGACTTGCATTCTGTCTTCTGAAGGACAGGGCATGTGACTGGTGGGAGGAGGTCGGACGAGCCATTGGTGATGATGCAGCTCTTGATGCTATGACTTGGAGCAAATTCTCGGCTAGGTTCAGAGCCGAGTTTGCACCTGTGATAGAGGTACAACAGCTTTCTAGGGAGTTCCAGGATCTCCAGCAGACAACTGAGACATTGGCGGAGATTACCGCCAAGTTCAGGGAGAGGGCCCTTCTCGTTCCGCAGTATGTGGCGGACGAGGAGATGAGAAAGGCCAGATATCATGAGATGTTAAGGAGTGACATTCAGCAGTTTGTGATCCGTTCCAGCTGCAAAACGCTGGAGGATATGATTGCCAGAGAGAGAGAGAGAGAGAGAGAGAGAGAGAGAGAGAGAGAGAGAGGAAGAGGAAACCAGATACGGCATCTGGTATGGAGGGCTCGGGGGCAAGAAGCCCAAGACAGATTCCCGAGGGAAGGGCCAGCAGGGTCGAGGCCGCTGTAGCAAATGCGATAGGTTGCACCAGGGGACGTGCAGGGCAGGTAGTCAGGCTGCTTTAAGTACGGCCGGCCTGGTCATGTGAGCAGGGACTGTACAGCTACCACCACCACCACGACATCATCTGATCTGCTTTGCCTCCAGTGCAATCAGAGTGGCCACAAGAGGTCCCAGTGTCCGAGCTTGGCAGTAGCAGGACAGGTGACGGCACTCGCACCTGCTACATTGAGGGTTACAGATGGCCGACATGGCCGTGCTGAGGCGCCAATAGCGAAGAGTAGATCCTTCTAGTGGACAGCAAAGGAGGCACGTGCAGCTCCTGATGTCGTTATGGGTATGTATCTTCTCCTTATCTTTTTGTTTATGTTGATTATTACTTATGTTTATGTGTTTTGTTATAGGATCTTTCCTTGTGAACGGTATATCTACCATGGTATTGTTTGATTCGGGGGCTACCCGATCTTTTGTGTCGCTCGTGGTCAGCAAGCGATTCGTAGGAGTTCCGGGGGAGCTGGATTGCCCACTTGATGTGGACATAGCAGATGACAGGACCGTTAGGGTTGAAAGGGTTCACAGAGGTTGTACACTTCAGTTATTTAATGAGCAGTTTTCAGTAGATTTGGTACCTATTCCCTTTTGTAGAGCTACTTGATGAGTTTGAAGCTCCAAACTCGTCGAGTAGAAATTAGATTTGACGCGGGATGTTAATTCGCCTACTCGACGAGTTAAGGGCCTTGATTCGATGAGTAGGGCTGCAAGGATGAAACCCTAAATTCGGGTTTTGCACCCTATTTAAGCATTTTAACCCCCACCCCTTAGCTTCATTTACAGCCTCCAAGTCCCAAACCCTAATCCTTGAAATCCTAATGCTTTGCTTGAGGTTGTGAGCTATTTTGAGTTATCTTTGTGTGTTTTTGAAGCTTATGGAAGAAGAGAAAGCTAGAGGGTTCAAGAGGGAGAGAGCAGATCCAGAAACTACACATCATTTGCTACATCTTCGGGTAAGAAAGTCCCAACCTTGCTCAATGGTTTCTTTTATCACTTCTTTTCATCTTTATGAGGGTTTTGGGTCCAAGTGGTTTAGCATGTGAAGAATAAACGACCCAAGTGGTTATTCTTCCAGATATAGGACCTTGAAGGGCTATTATGGCATAAAGGTGCAAAATTTATGCCATAGGAGCCCCATGCAAGCCATAGAGTGTCATTTTGGCCTTTTAAGCCCAAAAAACCATGCATAGAGGAAAAAGGCAGAAGCTTTACATGTTCATGGAATGTTTTGGGTCCAGATCTATGTTAGGATGCATTAGTTTGGTGTATAGATGGCTAGTGGACCAAAAATCAAATTCCTCAAGGGTTAGGGTTGAGCTAAACCCATGAAGTAGAGGTACTAATGGGTAAAGTTGGAAATTTTACCCTTTAAAATGATGTTGTCAGTGTGCATGTGGGATAAGAAGCTTAGATATGAAGAGCAAGGGCTTAACCCGTTAAGATGGTCCAAGTAGACAGGGGAACTCGTCGAGTCCATACGGGAACTCAACGAGTTAAGTCGTGTTGTCCCGTTTCTGATTATGGTAGAACTCGACGAGTTGTTTCGCTAAATCGCGACTATGAGCAGCCCGATAGAACTCGACGAGTCGGAGGACGACTCGGCGAGTTGGGTTGCGATTTCAGGACTGTTGAGTTAAAGAACTCGATGAGTTGATAGGTCGACGTGGATGTTCTTGGAGTTTAAAGATATATAGAACACATGGTGGATTATCTAGGTCCTTGGACTTCTGTTGATTGAGAAAAAGGACCATGCTTGGTGTATTTTGTGTCCATGCTCAAGTTAGAGCCTCATTAAGGACCTAATGGGCTTTGAATGCTAGATCTTTCCTTGAAATGGAGTCCAAATGGATAAATTTTGAAACTTTATTTATTAAGTCAGTGTGGCTAAGTGGATCTGGAAGTATGAGCTTAGATCTGAAAGAATTTAGCTCTTAATGATAGAAATGACACTTACCAGTGGCCACAGCGTGGCGAAGCTGACAATCACGACTGTCTTGTCCTAGCATGGACACGACATGGTCAACGAGGGTAAGGACATGGCGATGTCCTACATATTGACTGTTTAACCTTGTGTTCCCACGACGTGGCATTGACTTTGACCCGGATTGGCCGTTGACTTGTTGGCCAGTTTAAATTTGGGTAAAACTTGAGGCTTTTGGAATTTGATTGAGATTCTACCATGTTTTGGGTGTTAGAAGGTTCGTGGGATCAAGCAGTGCAGAAAGGGGATGTGTCGCAACCTTTTTGGGTTCTTCGTTTCACGTGAGTTTTCCTCTTTGTATGTGTGGGTCGAATGCACCAATGCCGACCCATTGTTTTTGGTTATCATTTAGTAGAGGGATGCCCCAGGGGTTGTATGTAGTCACGTAGGATAGACTAAGGACTCTTGATCTAGGATTTCTTGCCTGTTCCTTGTTTGCTTGTGGCTCTAGAGTAGGGTCATTTATCTGGGTGTCTATCTCACCTCTGGATACATATGGCTATCCATTCCTGGGAGTAATGGTTATGTATCATTGTGTATAGGATGTTGTTTTGTTGTAGTGATGTGCTAGATTTATATAGATACCCTTGTGTTTTAGGATGCATCAGTAGTGGTATGTTGGTTAGAGTACCTGTTGGTTGGTTATCGTCTAGTGGATTACCCTAGGGGTTGTATGTAGTCATGTAGGATAACCTGAGAACTCTTGATCTAGGCTTTCTTGCATGTTTGTTGTTTGGTTGTGGTTCCAGAGTAGGATCATCTATTCGGGTGGCTAACTCACCTCTAGTTACTTGTGGCTATGCATTCCATGGAGATTAGCCAGTAGCGGAGTAGTGTGTTGTGTGGGGTTTATTAGGCGGTAGTGAGTTGTATGATTGGTACTTGCATGTATTTGAGCCTACTTGATCCTGATTGTTTATATGTCGATATATGGTAGTGAGGCGGTCCTGCTGTGTGTTGTAGGCCAAGATACCAGGTGCGGGCCGGCTGTAAGCCGAAGGCCCGGAGGCTCGGGAAGAGCGGTTAGGTTGAGGCAGTAGGCCAACATACCCGAGGCATTCCAATCCCATGACTGATTGGCTGGGGGTATTCCAGTCCAATAACTGAGGACCCGATATGCATGCTTGAATATGTATGTTGTATGCTGTATCTTGGCGAAATTCAGTAATATTTGTTTTACCCAACTGTTATTATTTTTAGGTATCATCAGTGATCGTGGGAAGGATAAGGCGTGACAGTACACATTCATCAGCTGCAATGAAGCTTCGACATTGTTATATTATTCTGATTTTTACAAAGGTAATCTGCAAAAAAATGGTTTTCTTAACATGGGTTTTATAATGTGGAGATTTACCATAATAAAACTGGTAATTTTTGTTGGTGAAAATGGGACGTTACAAGTTGGAATCAAAGCCCAGGTTTGAGGGATTTGGAGGAACACTTGTGTGAACCCAAACTCAAACTAGGATCCAAGTATTTTCACAAAACGTTTTTGAAAAACAATTTAGAACAAAAGGGTTGGGTTAGGGACATGGGTTCGATCCCTCGTCATGTTCTTATTTGATTGTTGGCTTGGGATCGGGAACGTGGATGTTTAACTTAACCTTGGTTTCACAGGAAGATGCGGTGTGTATAGTTAGCCAGAGCCTGAACATGAGAGTGGTTCCTAAAATACCCATACTCGTTATATGTGTTGAAATTGAATATGTTGATATGTGAATTGTTAGAAAAGCGTGCTAGTGGATAAACTAAGGTTCACTTAGGGTCTGTTGGTTAGTAATGCCTGATTTTTGTGATGCCTTATGGTATAGGGAATTGTTTATTATATGCTATTTGATTGTGTGATTGCTAAGTGTAGGTTGTATAATTGTATACTGTCATGATTAAATAGCCTTAGAATGATTGACTTTGGCTTATTTCTTGTTCCTTGTTTGGTTTTGTACTTAGGGAAAAGTCGATTATTCGACAGTCTATCTGTATCTGACCTAGTATTGTGTACAACAAACATGCACAAAGCAGCCAGCAATGCGAGAGCGAGGTCGGTCCTAGGAAGAGTTCCTAAAAGTTAGATACGGCTCATAGGAGTATGTGAGTGTTAGCACACCTAAGGATAGTCTAGTGCAGTGACTTAGGACCTTGGGATGAATCTTTAATCGACTATGAATAGGTATGGAAGGTAGTATGGGCCTGTACTACTGAAAACACATGATCCGTATGAGATTCAGAAGGAATAATGAGGCTACTAAGGAACTAATAGGTGGAGGCCTAATCTGTTGAGCACTGTGTTTTGATGTCTAATCTTTCCGTTGCCTACTTTTATTATGGAAGCTATTTGAGGTTCCAGATCAGTTGCTAGTGGCACTGTGAGGGCATATCTGATTGATGCGGAGATACACAGGATCACTGCTTCTAGAGTGGTCAAGGCGATGTCGGAGTTGTTTGGGTCAGTTAAGACCACATTGATCAAGGACTTTGACCAACGTTATGCCACCGTCGTACAGGCTGCTTCTGCGACAACCACAATAGCCATTTCCATTGCATGATCACAGAAAGGCGAGGTGATGCAATACTAGGAGTTTAGTCATATGAAGCCCTCGAAGTTCATGGGAGACGGGGACCCGATTAATTCTCTGAGATGGATATCTTATGTGGATGGTTGTTTCTACACGTGTGCGTGACTCGAGGACCAGAAGTTGAAATTCGTGTTGAATCTTCTTCGCTGGGATGCGAAGGATTGGTGGGAGTTTGTGACCTAGGTCTTCTCGTGTGTAGAGCTTGCCATAGTGTCTTAGGAGCATTTTTTGGATATGTTCCATGCAGAGTATGTTCCTCTTTTGGAGAGAGAGTGACTGGCAATGAAGTATCTGTCGCTCAAGCAGAACATTAAATCAATGACATACATCACCAAGATGTTATTGGAAAGAGCTCTTTTCTGCCCAGAGTATGCTGCTTCAGAGCAAGTGCAGATGTCATGATACTTGAGTATGCTCAACACAAAGATTTGAGAGTTTGTATCGACTCAGTCATATCTGACCTTAACCGAGTTGCAGTCAAGTTCCAAGAGGAAGGTGATTGAGTTGGAGATCCATATAAATGAGGAGAAGGAGACTTCAGAACACTATGATCCGACAACCAAGCGGTTCCAGTCCGCCGACCCAACTTCAGAACCAGCTGAGGGGAGGAGTTCCGAGTGTAGCAGGTGTAGGAAGTTTCACAGTGGGTCGTTATTGATCTTTTGTATGTTGTAAGTATGGCAAGGAGGGACATTTTGGTTGGGACTTCAGGCATAGTACACACGTTTGTTTCCATTGCGGCCATGAGGGCCACATCAGAGCTCATTGTCCCCTTCTTATTTTCAGCGAGGTTCAGAACCCTGCACCCCTAGCTTCGCAATTACCTAAAGAACGTTATGGGACGGCCGGAGAGGCAAAGATCATGGTTTGAGTTATCAGTTCTTCGTTTTGGTTGGGTACCACATTATTGATGTAATTGTATTTTTTGTTTATGTTCTGGGAGTTCAATTGTAATCTTGAATCATTATTTGAATGAAATTGTTTTATTTAGCTCTTGTGTATGTAATTTCTCATTATGAAAGGATTGATTATTTCCTTTGGAGTTTTGCTTGCGTGTTGGAATTTCTGAAAGTTGTTATGGGTGTACATTCTCCTGAGTATCTGGATGTAGGGGAAGACATTATGCCAAAGTTTAGTTCTCGGCTGGATTTCTCTAGTTTGGGGTTTTCGCGGAATAGATCGATCTTCTGTTTTCGCATCGGGATCATCGTCACCTGTTAGATTTCTTTTCTAATCATCTCAGTTTTAGTTGTAAAAGAAATATGTAGGGCATACTCGCGTTTTAGACTCTAGGGAGTTAGGATCCAAGGTTGAGTGTTGTGAGGAGGGCCTCCTTTCATGTTCGTTTTGATTGGGGCTTGGAATTTTGACTCACGACCCAAAGACATGGTAGTGTTAGCTAAGTCTTTTTGGGGTTGATATTAGGCTGAGAGTGCGGCTATTGGTTAGCGGATCAGGGGTAAGCGAGAGTGCTGATGTTGGATAGTGGATCGGGGGTAAGCCTGAGTGATGTTAGTGGATAGCAAAGTGGGGTGTCAGATTCGAGTAGGAGCATGGTCTAGTTTAGTATCTGATCACTTGGTTTCCTTCACATTACTTCGCTTATATGCGAGTATTCGCTTGACGATGTTAGGCCATAAAGGTTTAGGACCGATCAAATCTGCAGATTTTTTGTCAGCATAGTTGATAGAAAAGGGTGGATTAGCCTCGTCTGTTGGGTTTTGCAAGGATATCTCATTGATGAGTCAGTGTGTGAGGTTGGTAGCTATGGTGTAGGATCTAGTTCCTATTCTGGATGATTCGATGAGCGGTGAAAGGCCAGGACACCTTGTTTGGATCATGTTTGAAGTTTTGGTTATCATAGGTGACAAATGTGGTGACTCGGTTTACCTGAAGGTTGTGTATGATTTTGGAACCTGTTGGTCATGGTGTAAGGACTGGGTCCTTCTCTCATGGATTAAGGACGTTATGTGGGATTGTTTATTTTTATTTCAGGTTGGTGATTGCAGTTGCTGGTATTCACGTGATCTCAGCTCATGTTAAGGGGTTTAGAGGGTGTTCGAAAGGAAACTTCAAGAACTGATTTCGAGGACGAAATCTAAATTAAGTGGGGGAGAAATGTAACACTCGTTTCCCGAAGAAGGTTGGCCAAGACTTAAGGAATCAAAATAAGGTTTTTGGAAGAAAATCCTCTGCCACGCTGTGGGGCATAGATGTCCACGACGCGGCATGTGATTTAATGAAACCCATGTTTTAGAGGTGCCATGACGTAGCATAAAGTGGCCACGCTGTGGTAGCCACTGCAATTCAAATTCGGGATTTTTGTGGCTTCCCTCATATATAATCACCTTAACTCTAATTCATGGTTATGTTCTTCATCCTCCACCTCCCCATCTCGAAACCCTAGCCTCCATTTATGCTGGAGAGTCCATTTCATCAATTTAGAGCCTTGTTCTTGGGTTTTTGGTAAAGCCTTGGAAGAAGGAAGCTTATAAGGAAGCAAGGGAAACAAGAAGCAAGCTAGATCCAACATTAACTGCAGATTCCTGAGTTATGGAAGGCATAAAATTCATACATTAACACCTCTTTTCCTAGACTCAAATTCTAGGTCATATTTAGGTGGTTTTGTCCCTTTGTTGGATGTTCTTGGAGTTTGAAGAACTCCAGCAGACGTGGTCGCTTCTCTATGTCCATGGACCTCTTTTGATTGAGAAAAAGGACCATGCTTGGTGTATTTTGTCTCCACACTCAACTTATAGCATCATTAAGGACCTAATGGGCTTTAAATGCTAGATCTAGCCTTGAAATGGAGTCCAAATGGATAAAGTTGGAAACTTTATCCATTAAGTCACTATGGAAGTGTATATCTGGAAGTATGAGCTTAGATATGAAATGATTAATCTCTTAATGAGAGAAATGGTACTTTCTAGTGGTCATGGCATGGCAAAGGCTAGCTACGACATGGCGAAGCTAAAAATCACGACTGTCTTGTCCTGGCATGCCCACGACATTGGCAAGGAGATCCACGACGTGGAGATGTCCTGCATATTTACTGTTTGGACTTGTGTTCCCATGACGTGGCCAAGGAGGGCCATGACATGGCGTTGACTTTGACCAGGATTGACTGCTAACTTTCTGACCAATTTGACTTTGGGTCAAACATGAGAATTTTGGACTGTTGATTAAGATTCTACCTTATTTTGGGTGTTAGAAGGTTCATGGGAGAGAGCAGTGCATAAAAGGGGAGTGTGTCATAGTGTTTATGTGCTCTTCATATTAGGTGAGTTTTTCTCACCGTACTTGTGGGTCGAAGGAACCAATGCCAACCCACTAGTTTTGGTTATCATTTAGTAGATGGATGCTCTAGGGGCTGTACGTAGCCACATAGGATAGAGTGAGGACTCTTGATCTAGGTTTCTTGCATGTTCCTTGTTTGTTTGTGGCTCTATAGTAGGTTCATTTGTCTGGTTGTCTATCTCACATTTGGATACATATGGTTATACGTTCCTTGGAGTATTGGTTATGTATCCTTGTGTATAATATGTTATTGTGTTGTAGTGATCTGCTATATTTATATAGATATCCTTTTATGCTAGAATGCATTTATAGTGGTATGTTGGTTATCGTCTAGTGGAGTGCCCTAGGGGCTATATGTATTCATGTAGGATAGCATAAGAACACTTGATATAGGATTTCTTGCCTACTCCTTGTTTGGTGTTGGCACTAGAGTAGGATCATCTGTTCGGCTGGCTATCTCACCTCAGGTTACTTATGGCTATGCATTCCATAGAGAGTAGCTGGTAGCAGAATAGAGTGTTGTGAGGCGTTCAGTTGGAGGTAGTGAGTTGTATGATTGGTACTTGTCTGTATGATGTGCCTACTTGATCCTTGATTGTTTATATGTCGAAATATGGTAGTAGATGAGGTTGAGGGGGTCCTACTATAAGTTATAGGTCAAGATACCAGGTGCAGACCGATTTGAAGCCGAAGGCAGAGAGGCTCAGGAAGAGCGGTTGGGTGGAGGTGGTAGGCCAACAAACCCGTGGTATTCCAATCCGATGACTGATTAGGACTAGGGTATTACAGTGTGATGACTGAGGACCCGATATGCATTCTTGAATATGTATGTTGTATGTGGTATCTTGGGGAAACTCACTAAGTTTTGTGCTTACCCAACTATTATTCTTTTCAGGTATTATCGGTTATCGTAGGAATGCGAAGGCGTGATTGTACACATTCATCATCAACAATGAGGATTTTGCATTGTTTACTACTCTGATTTTAAAAAATGTTATCTGGAAGAAATGGTTTGCTTAACACGAGTTTTATAATCTGGAGTTTTACCTTAATAAAAATGAAAATTTTGGAGGTGAAAATGTGACGTTACATTCTTCTCCCTCTTCTTTACTTGCAAACCTCCAATCTTCTCCCTAAAACATCCCACTCCAAAAATATGAAACCTAAAGATGAAAAACATTATTCTGAGATTGATGACTACTAAGGCAGAAGGTAGTCGTGAGTTCTCCATTAAGATAAACTACCATGGTGTATTCATCCCAAATCATACGTGTTATGAAAATAGGGACAGTGAGAAAATGCCACAATTCGACTATGTCTCTCTTACCTATGATAAATTTAAGGATGCACTGAACGAAGTTATCAAAGATCGATGTGATTATGTGTATTATGTTCTTCCTAGTGAGACATTAATAGAGGGGTTGAAGAAGCTACAAGATCAAGTGAGCTACATAAGGTTTGTAGATTACAGTATGTTAACTGGTTGACTGATGAGAGTCTATGTAGACTAGTTTAATGAGCGATTGTTTGATTGGATTCGAGATGAAGTTGTAGTAGAAAGCTGGGGATAACATCCAAACATCATCTTATAAGGAATCTGAGTAGAAGGAATCCTCCATATGTCATGAAATCCCCTTCTTTTACACTCCTAAATATGAGGTAAATACTTCTTTCACCAACACTCTAAATGAGAAATTTTTGAGTAAACTGGTGATTACTAATGAGGAAAGGAGGATATTGATGAAACCTAGTTTGATACTCAAAAAGAAGTTAACGAACAAACTTATTATCCTATCTTTGATCCTAACACACAATGGAAATCATAAAAACCAATATTAGGTGTTCGTTTTGAACCAACAAAACAACTTAAGCTTATGATACAAAACTGTAATATTATCCTATGTGGTTTCAAAAGAATGAGCATACTAGGATGTTAGTCATATGTGTTAAATATGTTAAGGACAATCACAAACAATGTTTCTTTAGGCTTTCTGCATCTTAGACTGGTGAGTATGAAGATGCATTTCAAATCAAGTCATTGAAATGCACACATCACTGTTCTACGCAATCAAGTCATTTGTACATAAAAGAACTGAAGGTAAGATTACAAAGAAGTTGAACAACAAAGTGAGAAAGTCCAGGTGTAGGAAGGCTAGGAAGCATGGACTTGCCAAGTTAGAAGTATCATTAAAGGAAAATTACTCTATGTTGTGGAGTTACGGTGAGGACATTTGGAGATCAAACCCTGGGTCAACAATGAAAATAGATGTTGATGTTATGCCTGATGGTACAACCTATTTTAGTAATTTCTACATTTCTTTCAAAGCATTTAAAGATGGATGGAAAGCTGCTTGTAGGAGGGTTATCAGTTTGGATGGGTGCTTTCTCAAAGGGGTATGCAAAGGCGAGTTGCTTTCTGTGGTGGGAAGAGATACAAATAACCAGAAATATCCCATTGATTGGGTTGTGGTGAATGTGGTGAACAAAAGTAAATGGAGATGGTTTCTTGATAACTTTATGGATGATCTTGATTTAGTTGAGGGTATGGGCAGTGATACCACTCTCATGTTAGACCAGCACAAGGTAACTCTTAATGTAGTTTTATTTTTTATATCTTAAGTTTTATGATGTTATTATGCTAACATAATTGGTTTTTCTTGTAAGGACTTATGGAAGCTATAAGAGAGTTAATGCTGATGGTTGAACATAAGCAATGTGCCCAACACATCTATGGCAATTTCTAGATGAAGTTTAAAGAAGTGGTATTCAAGAATTTGTTTTGAATGGCTGCAAAGTTATTAAATGAAGCTGATTCCAAAAGAGTGATGAATGAGATCAAGTCAATTAGTAGTGATGCCTATCTATATATAATGAAAATAACCCCAAGAGTTGGAGTAGGGAATTCATCCAACTCGACATTTAATATTCTAACCAAAATAATTCCCCAGAAGTTTGTGACTTACACTTATGTTAACATGGAACTTAATAAGGGCATGTGATTGTGTGGAAAATGGAATATCAGAGAGCTGGAATGACATTATTGTAGATGCAAGAAAAAATCCCATCATTACAATGTTTGAAGATATCAAGATCTATGTGATGGAAAGCCTACACAAAATGAAGAAGAAAGGTAAAATTCATTGTAAATTATTGCCCTGTAGCATTAGATAGAATGGATAAACTCAAGGTTTCCCAAAGGTATTTCATCCAAATCTTATATGTTTATGATTCGAAACACTAAATATTTTACACTATCTTATATGTTTATGATTCCATGGAGACATTTTGGTGTGGTTCGTGGTGGATTAAACCTTTTTGAGGTTAGAAATGGGATTGTGGCTTATATTGTTAGCTTGAGTAGCATGAGTTGTTGATGTAGGGAATGGGAGTTGAATGAGATTGGATGACCTCATTATGTGGAAGCATTGTCTTTTCGCAATAGATACCCTTTACCATTTATTAGCTCATGGTTTGGTAAGGTAATATACTTAAAATATTATGAAATGAATATCATACCTATGAATGCTAGTGAAATATGGCCTACAACCAACTACCTGACTTATTTTCCATCTAAAAGTAAGAGTATGCAAAGTACACCACAAATAAAGAGGATGAGGGACATCAGTGAGGATTCAGGGCATCACAGACACAACCACGGTAGGAAGAAGCTTAAGCCAGAACCCAATGAAGATGTATGGAAAATGAAATTTAGTAAGCATGGGAAAACGTTCAAGTGTGGAATATGTAAAGAAGTTGGCCACAACAAATGATCATGTAAGTTTAAGACTCATGGGCGGGGAGATTCAAGTAAATTCAGAGGAAAAGGTAAGAAGTTCAGAGATATGAGTAAAGAACCATATCAGGTATTGTCCCATCTAAATTAGAACTTTATTTTTGCCTATTGGTTAATCTGTTATATAAATAACTTATTTATTATAGGAAGTAGCATATGAAATACCATATGGACGTAGTTTTATGGATGTTAATGTAATTGGAGAATCAGACTTGGAGTTGCATGACAATGTCACTAGAATCCATAAGGTTAAAGTGGGTCGTATGCTTGTGTTTAATGTTGGTAGTGATGTTGAAGTGGTGCTTGAGACCCAGCCAGTTGTGAAACAAAAAAAAAAGTGGAAGTCAACCAATTGTCACATAGAGAGGGAACTCAGAAAGGATCCGAAAGACAAAGCTCAAGGTAATGCACAATGGACCTAGTGCAACATGTACAACAACAATGTCTTTGAAATAGGGTAAACAATGTTTTGGAATGCTCCAAATGTAATTATTACGTAGTTTGACGCAAGGGTAGATGTCAAAAACATTTGATCTTTATTTTTATAATTTGTAAATCTAGTCATTCAATAATGGTATTTTGGGGTAATGTTTACCCATAAACACATACGCTTTAAGTTTTTAGCATTAAAAAATGCATGTTATATCATATATGAACTTTACTTTATATATCTTAACTTTTCATGTACGAACTTGCTTTCTTTACTTGATGTTTGGTTATTTTGAGAGTAGGTTGTAATTAAAGTTTGGATCATTTCATTATGATTCTTTCTTTCCAAATCTTGTTAAAATATTTTCATTTTGAATGTAGGTTGTGATTACATTTTTAGTCATCTATGTCCTTCACAACTATGCTTTTCAATTCTTGTTAAAATGTATTCATTTTGAAAATTGGTTGTCATTATAGTTGGGTCATTTCACTATGATTCTTTATTTTCAAATCTTGTTAAAAAAGTTCATCTTGAAAGTAGGTTGTTATTATAGTTTTGGTCATTTAGGCCCTTCAAAACTATGCTTTTCAATTCTTGTTAAAATTTGTTCATTTTGAAAGTAGGTTGTCATTACAGTTTTGGTTATTTATATCCTTTACAACTATGCTTTTCAATTCTTCTTAAAATATGTTTCGAAAGGTTGGTTGTCACTACACATTCATAACTTAAAGTAGGTTGTCATTACATATTCATGAAAATGACAATAATAAACTTAAGAAGGTTAAACCAAAACTACACGCATAATTTATACAGAAATTGATCCAAATACTTATGACTTTTATGGCATTGTATTTTTACAAGCAACACAAGAAACAACTTACACAAGAGAACTACATAACATTTAAGGCTACACAACTTCCTCAAACATTACAAAATTGAAATCCTCACTCAACAGGATCATGTTCCCATTTCTTCTTAATTCTTATTGACCGTTTCTTCCTTATCAACCCATTCCTAGTATTTACATTTGATGTCTAGATTAATCTAAAACAAACAATACAAATTAGTGTAGAAAACTTTATCAGATAAATATTGAAACCCACATTACCAGTGAATTAGTGCAAACCCTAAATTGTTTGCCATAATTATCTTCACTCCGTGATGTCCAAATTCGAGAGGGGTAGCCACAATCACATGTATTTGCTTTGTCAAATTTTGACTTTGACTTTGATTTGATCGATCTTGAGTTGGATCTGTTTATATTTGAAGAGGAAGCCATGAGAGAAGTAGTATAAATTGAGAAGAGTTATTCAAGACGAATGATGAGGTACAGGTCGTGCCCTTAATATATAACTGAGACCCATTTAGCTATGTAGGAATGACAAATATAATGCAACTTATCCATGTCGGATACCATGTAGGCATTGATACCGAGAAACCGACTATACCAGATCACAAGGACCAAATCGAGTAAACAATGAGACATTGGGGTCTGTTTTAGCATGAAAATATCTTTAATGGCTAAATCATGTCAATTTCCACACTTCAATGGTCAAATATCTAACACATGCGTTCCAGATTGGTTAAGCTTACTTTTATCAAGGGATAAAGATGAAGATTTGGAGGAAATTTTGTGCCACGACGTCGAGAAATGATGCCCACGATGTGGTAATGGTTTGCAGGATCGCGTGTTTAATTGGGCCGCCGCAGCGTGGCAATGGTTGCCACATCGTGGCAGTTGTTCTAGCCCAAGCTCATGATTCTCTTAGAGTTTAATTTGTATTTAAAACGCCTTTAATCTATTCCCAGGGTTCATTTCCAGCCTCCAACACCCTTATACCTCAGAGAAACCCTAGCTCTCACTCCTTTGGTGATTTGTGATCTTTTTGGAAAATTGTTGGCTTAGGGATGAAAAGAAGAAGTTGATCCATTGGTGGAACTTGCAAGGAACCAACGTCATCAACATCTCTCACAACTTCTACACCTTTTTAAGTGTCAAAGTCTCAATCTTTATGGTTTGTAGTGGCTAGATCAAATATATTTTCACATGTTCTTCATGTTTGAGGAAGTTTGGAAGGATGGAACTCATAAAGTTGGCAACTTTGTGACTCTCCGGAGTCTTATGAGCATCATATGTTGTGGATCTTGACTTTGGTTGGAGTTTTTATCGTTTGCATTAGTTTTGGTCATTGCTAGTTATATGTGGTATACTAGTTGTCTTTGTGATGCTTGCATGAAAGACCAGGATGTGGCTCTTGGAACTGGTTTGTAAGACCCAGGTTTTGGCCCTCGACTTACCAAGGAAAGGCAATGATACAGTTCATGGAATAATGACAATTGTAAGACTATGGTTGGCACATAACAATCTATATTGTATGTATGGTATGTGGTATTTCGGGGAAATCGCTAAGCTTTTTTTTACGTTTCTATGTATATGGTTTCAGGTACTTTCGGTTTTAAAGGGAATGGCCCGACGTGACTACACAACATTCCCTATAGTTTTCCGCATTGGCTAATTGTGATTTTTACTCTGATGTGTTAATGATATATTCACTTTGAATAATTTTCGAACAACTCCTTTGTCTGGATTATTGATTTGAAATTGAAATTTTTACTATCAATATTTGGGGCATTACAAGTTGGTAACAGAGCTTTGGTTTTGAAGGATTCGGGCACACTCTTGGGTGTGCCTGAACTTAAACTGAGGAATTGATAATCTTTTGAAATAAAACAAATTTCTAAAACGATTTTTATGAAGAAAAAGGGGATGTGATTCATGCACTCAACCGATATCAAGTAAGTGATTATGAGCATACTCATACATGTTGTCATGTTATATGATATGGAATGCTTGCTTGTTAGGATAAGGCTAGGGATACCTTTAGGAATTGCATGATAGATTGGCCTGATATGTAATGCCTTGTAGCCTAGGAGGAATTGGATGCTATGTTGGATTTTGACTCTATATTACGGAACTGATTGCTAGGTGTATGCTTAAAAAAATTTATATGTTTAAGATCATATAGCCTTAGAATGACTGATTTAGTCTTATTTCCTATTCCTCGCCAGGTTGTGGTCCGAGGGTAGATTCATTTATTCGACAGTTTATTTGATCCCATATTGTGTATAATTTGCATGTATAAGGTAACCGGCTGTGAGAGTGAAAGTTCCTAGCATTGCAGTAGCAAGTGATCTTAGGATGCCCTTTAATTGGTTTGTGGCTTGGATTGTTACTGAACGAATTTTGCTTGCTTTTTTGCTTTGTGGGACTCTTGTTGATGTCGGTTAAATAATTAGTGAATACATTAAGTTACATGTTGCAAATGTTAAATATTATCAAAGTGATGGAATTGGCCCTATTGCACGACTATCGTCTGAGTGTAACCGTTGTAGGGTTGAGTCTTTTAGTCGAAGGATTATCTACATAACTGGGAGTTCTTCAACAACTGATGGTGAGGTGAGGTCGTGAACCTATGAGAGCGTAAGAAATGTTCTAGTGTGGAAGGTAGTATTAGGCCCGCACTACTGAAAGCACATGACCCATACTTTAATCAAGGAGAGTCACAGAGATTCTATGAAGTCGTAGGATGACGAATTATGGGTATGTTCTGATTATTTTATGGTTGCTTTTCAGAATGGTGATGAGCACTTGTGGAGGAGGATCTGGTTCATGCTCAGGTGATGGAACTGAGCCGATGGATGAGCGGATGCGGGAGTTCATCTCGTCAGAGATCACTTTCGGTATTTTGGAGCATACTCCTGTGATTTTCGATTCGATCAAAAAGGACATCATGGATATTATGGACGAGCATCAGGACAAATTCCGCACTGGGATTTTGGAGCTTCTAGATGAGCGACTTCAGGCCTTCTAGGCGGAGATCGCAGCATGACAGTTTGGAGCACGAACTCCCCCTGGCTTGGAGAATAATCAACGAATGAGATCCTTCCCTGAGGGGGCGAATATGGGATTTGCATCCTGTCTTGTGAGAGACCGATCCCGTGATTGGAAGGTGGAGGTTAGTCATGAATTAGGATTTGTGATTATGGTGGCCATGACATGGGAGGAGTTTTTTACAAGATTCCAGGAGGAGCTTGCACCAGCGATAGAGGTGGAACAGTTGGCGAGAGAGTTTCAGGACCTTCGCCACACTACGGAGACTATAGCAGGCGAGGAGAAGAAGAAGGCGAGGTATCACGATATGTTGAAGGATGACATCAGATAGTTTGTGAGCTTGTCATGGTGCAGGGTCCTAAATGGCATGACTGCTAGAGCCCGAGAGCAGGAGATTGACTTGGAGCACCTTGGGAAGAGGAATACAGATTAGGTTCAGACACCTAGGGGTTATACAAATAGATCCATGACTTCTGATCAGCGAGTCACGGGCCAGTAGGGCCAAGGTTAGTATAACACATGCAAAAAACAACATGATGGGGTATGTCGATCTAGGGGTATGGGTTGCTTCAAGTGTGGCAGGATTGGTCATGTCAGTAGAGATTGTCCCCATGGAATGAGTCTGTTATGTTTTCACTGCAACCGAGGGGCACAAGAAGGATGAATGTCCATGATTCACAGGTGTAGCGGTGCGGGCGCCAGCTCCAGCCAGTCTGAGGATTACTGAAGTCTCGAGGGCAGGGTGGAGGATCCTATGGTGAGGAGCCGAGCATTGCAGTCACGTGCAAGTTCCATCAGTTAGCATCGCATGTATGTGATGTATTCACTTCCGTCATGCTCTTATTATTATTTTTACTTATGATTATATGATTGTGTGTGAGACACTATGGTTGGTTTATCTAAGTCTCCAACCAGGAATCATAATTTCCTTATGATGGTCTAGTTATTATATTTTAAGAATCCTAATATGCTATTTTGCATACCGAGAGCCATGCTTAGAGGATAATCGAGTGAGCCAGTCCTAGGATTTCGATGAGGGTGACATCAACCAACATTAGAGCAAGCCTTAAGTGTAGGAAGATTGAGTGTTCTGCTTGGGATACCAATAGCCGGTTTGATTTTTGAATAATTTCAAAAAGGATTATGAGGAATCCGCATCGTGAGCGGGCCGAATATTGAATGTAGGGATCATAGGGATCTCTTGGGGTTACAAGGAAATGAAGGATTGGTATGATCTTGGGTGTAAGGTTGGTCGTTGTCAATTTTATACCTTTAAATTGTGGTAGGTTGCATCTTCGCATGAGAATTTGTCCATTATAAATAGGTCGTTGGATTGGTTATTCACCCAGATCGATAATTGAGATATTTGTTCCTTGTTAACCATTAAAGTCGCCCGAGGATTTGAAAGTGGTACCAGTGGAAGGTACTAGGAATTAATGAGATGTGTTGACATATTGGGGTGTATTCATCCAGATTTTGGGGGTGTCTGTACGTTAGGTCGGTGGGCCAGGAAATGTGAATTCTTATGTAAGCTCAGGTCGGCGGATTCTGAGTAATGACATCATTGATGGATTGGAATCCGAATGGGTTCGAGGTCAACAGGGTATAGACGATTCCAAGTGGGGAAGAATCGCTTGGGATTAATGGAAATATTCCTAATGCGAGTCAACTTGGAATGTCTTGCCAAGAGCAAGAGGATCGCTAGTTTTGATCATGGAGTGAGCTAAAATTGTATGAAAGGGAGAATGGTAATCTGAGAAGCACAAGTTGGAATTCCGATTATATCATATGAGGAGGTGAACCATCAGTAGTGGCGCATTTTGGGTTCATGACTAGTCTCAGGTCGAGGGTTGTGTTAGGACTTCTTTTTCTGTTCTTGTTTGATGAAGGCCTTGAGGTTCGGAGCACAACCCAAGCACCTGTTGGGAACTCGACAGATTGGAGTTTCGACTTGTATTGGATTTGTGGCTAAGTTTTCTCGTGGATTGTTGTCATGACCATGGTCTGGGATCATGGCAGTGATAGGAGTGTTGTAAGTCTGTGGGGTGGCCGTAGCATCCACTAGGCTGGCAGGTAGTGATAGGAATGTTGGGGTGGCCGTAACCTTCACTACGTTGGAAGGCAGTGGTAGAAGTGTTGTAAGACAGCAAGGTGGCCGTAGGATTCACCAGGTTGGCAGGTAGTGGTACAAGTGTTGTAAGACTGTGGGTAGCCCGTAACATTCACCTGATCTTTGAGCAGTTGTAAGGGTGTTGTGAATCTACAATTTGGCTTGTAGTTTCTTCTAGGATGAATTAGACCATGGTGGGAAGGGTTGTGAGATTGTGGATGGAACAAAACATTCATAAGGATGTAGGTCTATTTTAGGGAAACTGTAATTTAAGACTTCAGTTGGACCGGTAGCATTCACCTAGAGTGAAGTGGACTATTTTATGTGCATGTGTTGGTCGGTTAGGTTGCCCGTTGAGGATTGTTAGAGCCATGTTGGCAAGCATGTTAGGATTGTTTCTTTCAGATAAGACTCTTCGTTAGAGTCTCATGGTACAATCGTGCGTAAGGTTAATAGCCTCAACAACCGGTTGGGAATTCGGCACTATAGAAAATTGGTAGACTAGTTTGGAACTCAAGAAGTCTCGAGTAGATTGAAAATACGAATGTTTAGTTAGAAGAATGTGATTGTGCGTTGGTATGGCACCAATGATCGAGACTTGTGTTGTGAGTCACCTTTGTTTCAGGTGCAAGGTTATAAGCATCAACAAATGCTATGGTTTTGTTCTCCGGTATCATTAGGATAATTTAGGGTTGGAAAGTTTTCGTTTGGTTAGGGTAGAGAGGAGGACTCATATTGACTATGTTCCAGAATGGTTATGTATGTCGGGATGTCAGATAAGGTTTCGGGTTTCCGGATTTCGGACAGAGTAGTGATGATTACTCTTCATTGATTAAAGATAGTGGCTCATGGATTCGTTCTTCGTTAGGGTTTGTGAGTCCTGCAAAGGTAGGGTTCTGATTGTAGTATTGGAAGGTCGTCATATGTATGAGTGAACTTTTAGTCTGAATCAGGGTTTTGAAAGAAGTGGCTGAATCGTTTGGGAAGCCTAGGATGTACTAAGGAGTGATTTCGAGGATGATATATAATTTACATGGGGGAGAGCTGTAACACCTGTATTCCAGATTGGTTAAGCTTACTTTTATCAAGGGCTAAAGATGAAATTTTATAGTAAATTCTACGCCACGACGTGGAGAAAGGATGCCCACAACGTGGCAATGGTTTAGAGCATCACGTGTTTTTTGGCCGCCATTGTTTGGCCAATGGTTGCCACGGTGTGCCAGCTAATCTGGCTCACGCCCATGATTGTTTTAGGGTTTTCATCATATTTAAAACCCCTCTAAGACATTTCTAGGGTTCATTTCCATTCTCCAACACCCTTATACCTCAGAGAACCCTAGCTCTCATTCCCTTGGTGTTTTTCTGATCTTTTTGGAGCATTGTTGGCCTGGAGAAGAAGAGAAAAAGGAGAAGAAGGTGCTCCACTGGTGGAACTTGCAAGGAACCAACATCATCAGCATCTCTCATAGTGTTTGGTCCTTTGTAAGTATCAAAAGGCTCAATCTTTATGGTTTGTAGTGGCTAGATCTAAGATATTGTCCAATGTGCTTCATGTTTGAGCAAGTTTGGAAGGATAGAACTCATACATTTGGAAACTTTATGACTCTCCTGAGTCCCATGAGCATCATATGTTGTGGATATAGACTTTGGTTGGAGTTTTTATCGTTTGCATGAGTTTTGGTAATTTTTAGGTCATTTTGACCTAAAATGGATTCTAGACATGTTTTGGATATACATGTCTATAAAGCTTCTACCTTTATGATAGATCTAATATGATAAACCCTTCTTGAGTGGTTAGGCTAAGGAATTTTTTATAAAAATATATTAATGGTTAAGATATTCTGGTATTTGGCTTAATTGGACCTAGGGTTGGCGATCTTGATCTCCTTGGGTGTCTTAATGTATAAATTTGGAAACTTTATCCATTTAGACCATATAATGGACAAGATACGTGCTTTAGAGCTCTTGGAATCGAAGAAAACATCTTACTCCACTAAGCTGTTGGAATCTCAGTACCCACTACGTGGCAATATGACGCCACGACGTTACGACTTGGAATTTCCCGTCTGCTTGTTCATATGAGGTCCACAACATGGCCATGGAAGGCAACGACATGGTTTTTTTCTAAACTTAATGTTGTTCGTTGTCTTTGACCGTTGAATTTTGGCAAGGGTTGACTTTTGGTCAAATTTCTATTTTTAGAAGGTAGACTTAGGGTGTACCTACTCTGGATTGTTAGGAGGAGTTTAACACCCATCTTTTGGCAAAAAGAGTTAGTTGTGGTTGGCATTACATTGAGCTGGGTTTTGGTGGGCTTTGTGATTCAGGTGAGTCTCCTCACTATACTTGAGGGTCAAAGGCACTAACACAAGCCCACTGGATTATGTTACATAGGAAGACTAGGTGGTGGCCTTTGTCAATTTTTTGAAAGACCTGGAGGTGGCTCCCGATAATTTTTATGAAAGACCAAGGTCTGGCCCCTGGCAGATATGTAAAGTATGCTAGTTGTCTTCATGATGCTTGCATGGAAGACCAGGAGGTGACTCATGGAACTTGTTTGTAAGGCCTGAGTTTGCCCCCCCCCCCCCCGACTTGAGAAGGAAATACCAATGTACGTTTCATGGCATAATGGCAATGGTAAGACAATGGTTAGAACATAACAATCTTTATTGTATCTATTGTATGTGGTATTTTGGGGAACACTCGAAGCTTTGTGATTATGGTTCTATGTTTAAGGTTTCAGGTACTACTAGCTTCAAAGGGAAGGGCCCGTCAGGACTACACAACATCCCCCATAGTTTTCTGCATTGGCTAATTTTGATTTTTACACTGATGTGTTAATTATATATTTACTTTGAATGATTTTGGAACAACTCCTTTATATGGGTTATTGATTTGAAAATGTAAATTCAAATATGAATTATTGAGACATTACAAAATAAGTGAAAACTCCTTTAAAAATGTACACAAAACACAATGTTAACCTTGACCTTTATAATTCCATGCAAAACGAAAGGGTGCTACTATATGCACCCTTTCACTCACATAATTTTTCAAACCATGGGGGTACACAAACACTTTTCCACTTAAAAGGGGTGGGGGGTACATTATGCACTAGGGGTAGGGGAGTACATATATAATTTCCCAACAAAAGGCTTCATTTATGCATATGGAAGGTGGGCCGACATAAATGTTGATTCTAGCATATGGATAGTTGCCACACTTTGTTCGTGATGAAATTTCAATTTAGTCATGTTCCCAAATTGCAGTTAAAAAATAGTCATCTTCCCCAATTTCCATGACATGGCCCTTCAAACTATTTATTGGGTACTCTTCTATTCCACTCTAACCCAAAATCTCTTTATTTTGTAATGACTAATGATCTTCTCACAACCAACCATCAACTGTTTAACTTAGTTTTGTAGGTAATTCATATCGTATCCCTCAATTGCTTCATTGTATCCCTACGTGAGTGGGTGAGGGTGTTGGACCACCTTCCATACTCACCATCAATACCCATCCACTTTCAGCTTTTGAATTTTATAAAATATCACTTTCACCTTCTCTATTATCTGAACTTCCGTGTTTATCCCTAGTATTAAATATAACTTAATTTTCCTTTATGTACGTGTCGGTATAAATTCCACTTTTTTTGTGCGACGTAGTTTTTTTAATAATATTTTCGTCCTTGTTTTTATGTATGATTCCTATTTATAAGTCGGGTCAAATATAATATGCTTTTGATTATTTGAGCATCCGTTCGTCAACTTAAAAAAACATTCTTACTTACTTCTTTTTTTGTATGTTTCAATATAAATTCGATTCTATTTAAGTTTTGGCGTAAATTGTGTGTATGTTTTCATGCTTATTTTTATGTATGTTTCCTACGTATGACTTTGGTCACATATACTATGTTTCAATAGAACGTTATAAATTGGAGTTAATGAGTGGTACCGACATTGTATGTGATGAGTTGAAAAACTCTTAGATCGATTAGATCTTCAACAGGTTAAACAGCAAAAGCAAACAAACACAATAAACACGATATAAAATCAAGTAATGCTTAATGATTCAAAGTAGTCACGCCTCAGCAGAGATCGATGAAGAACTTCCACTGTAGAGGCGAGCTAGGGTTTATAGTACAATGATCAGAATAATAATTAAAGCGATATCTACTAAGGATGCATGCATGCACCTTAAATACTAAACCCTAATAAAACAATCACGGTTGGACAGGCCCAAACCGGATAACAAAACTGGGCTAAGGACCGAGCCCAATGACGCAACACAATTAGACCCAACAATCTCCCCCTTTGCGTCAAATAAGGCGAGAGACTACTTCGGTTGAGTGACCTTGACCTGCTTCACAACCTTGAACAGCCGAGGGATGATCGCAAGAAGTGTCTACCGAAACTGCATGTACCAACGAAGCATATCGGTGAACAAGTTCTTGTCAGCTTCACTGTTCTGATTACATCTGTGTATGATCTGCAAAATGTGCTCCAGGCAAGGAGTAGAGTACAGGTGCTTGTCAACAAGAGCGAACAGGAACTTTTGACCTTCGCCCCTAATGAACATCACTGTATGAAACTTAGGATCGATCTTGCCCTTGATCATCGCATTCACATTGCCAGTTCTTCCAATTGGTTTCATCGTAGTTCGCTTGTGAATGGCAGATGCTGTTTCTTGATCCATCTTTGCTACTTCGTGAATGTAACAAACAAGCATTCGCTTGACGTGATCAATGATCAGCTGATACTCCTGAGGATTGGATAACAAAATATTGATGAGGAGTATCCAGTCGTGCGGGTTCAAGTTCGGTAGATCAGCCTGGGAAATAGTATGGACCGAGCTATCCGAGCCTCGGGTTACTTTGAATTTAACATTAACAAATTTCCCAGCCGAAGAGGGCTTCAATACCTTGACCATTGTAATCTTATTTGGGCTCAATGTCAAGTATTGTGGTTGAGCAAACTCCAGATAAAACTCTAATAAATCCTGATCTACCTTCGGGTCTGGAGAGGGAACGACAGCTGTTGAGTCAAAGCAATGGAAGATAAATGCCTTTCGGGTGATTGGCATATCGAATTGAGCATCCTTTGAGTTCTCAAGACCGAACGACATAACAGGTTCAAGCCAGTGAGTACTCGGTTCATCAATGACTTCCCTCTGGAGCGATTCAATGGTCCATTCCGGAAACATGGACTTCTTTTTCTCTAAGAGTTCTTTTTCTTTCAACTCTTTCTCCAAAAGATTCATCTTCTCCCGAATCTCTTGATCAGAAGGCTTGATTTTTTGATTAGGTTTAGAAGGATACCCTTTCATGATGTCTTCAATATCATCATCTTCATCTTCATCGTCTTCTCCAATGTTCTTCTTTTTCTTTTCCCTCTGACTGACCGAAGCTACATTATCCTTCGGTCCAGCAGTAGCTTTCAGTTCTGGAGGGGGTTGAGGTTAAGCCTTGTCAACCTTGCCTTGTGGAATCTTTTGTCCCCTTGTTTCGGAAGAACACTAGTCTCCGGAACACCCTCAATCCTACTTAAAATATCCAAAGCAGTACGTAACTTCTCAGCTAAGTGACGTCGAATGGAGATAGTCAAAATGGAGTCATGGGCGTCCAGGAGATGCAACAAGATTGAATGGACATCACCCACGGAGCTTCGAATCACCTCTCGTTCAGACTTTAAATCTTCAAGCTCTTTAGTTGCGGTCCGGAGCTTTAAATTCTGAATTTTGAGCTGGGAAGTTCGCTTGTCCAGCTCATCCATTATTTTGTTTTCGACTGCAAGCTCGGCCTCAAGCTGAGTTAAGCAAGTGTCAACTTTAGTATGAAGCTCTTCGTTAGCAGCTTCAATAGCTTTTCGAGCCACTTCAAGTTGTGTCATCTCTGCCTCCAGTGAACGTGTGAGAGTGTCAACAAATGCGTTCACTGTTTTTGCATTTTTCTGAGCAGCTGCTTGCAAAGAATCCAAAAATAGTTAAGCCTCTGATATTAGTTTTTCGACTTTTGCGGTCGCATCCTTCCAGGCTTTTGTTGAGGCTTCAACAGCAAGCGAAGCCTTCTGGCATTGGGAGGTAGAGACGTCAATAGCCTTTGCAGCATCGGAGATGGAGGTATCATGTTCTTTGACTACGGAAGAGAATAAAGCTTTGAGAGCAGCTTCTGAATAAGTACCAGCAGTGGATGAAGAAAGTAACTGATCAATCTTATCAGTCACAACCTTGAGATGTCGCTTGCTAAGAGGAGCGTCTTCATCATCATTGCTCTGGACACAATAAGGACTGAAGTAAGTAGAATCAAACTCCAAGTCCTCACCACCAAGAACGGTATTGGTTTCTGTTGATTGGGTAGGTGATAGAGGTTTGGTGGTAACAGGGGTTTTGGGTGGTGAAGAACGAACCCCCATATCAGATACGTTGGCTTGAACTCCAGTGGTGGTTGTAGTTGTAGCTTCAGAGAAAATAGGTGTAGGAATGGGAATGGTAGAGGAAGGTTGTGATGTGATGATAGGGAAAATGGGAGGTAAGGAAATAGGAATGGAAACAGGTGGAGGAGAAGGTGCTTTGGAGCGAACATGTTCAACTGGTGTAGGCGAACGAGGTGGGGTAACCACCACCAGCTGAACCTTCATCATCTGAGCTTTCGCTCTCAGATTCGCTGGGAATGGGGTGTTTATGACCAGTAGGTATGTACTCGGAGTCTGAGTCGCTTGATGATTGAAGAATAAGCTTCCGAGCAGTTTTCTTGGTCTTCTTCTGCTTGGGCTGGGATGCTGCTGCCTTCTCAGACTTTCGGTTCCTTGGAGTTTGAACCTTTGATATGTGACCTTGTTTATCCCCCTTTTTCGCTTCTTGCTTCTTGACCCGCTTAGCAGGTTTGTCTGCTTCCTCAATAGATTTAATCATTTCAGGAGAAAGTTCCCTTGGACCAGAAGAGGGGAGCTTCTTGTACTCCTGAATAATCTTGCTCGCAGGGGACACACAGGCATACATTGCCTCAGGAATTGAGCCAACGAAGTGAAACTTCGACGGATGAGTGACAATGATGTTAGTGGTATGAAAGGTAGCAATGGAGGAGAGAAGTGAGTCTGCCTTGATAGGAACATGATAACGCTCCATAATCCATTGAGTGATAATGGTCCAAAACCGGTCACAAGAAACTTCTGTGTGGCGAGAAGCAGATGACAAACTTTGGACAAGTTGAAGCCATAAAACCAAACCATAATCAAGGTTGATACCATTATACAATCCATAAAGTAGATTCATGAAAGACTTGCTAGCACCATCAGATCCAGCACTGCGTTCAGAAAGCCCTTTGAAAAGAAGGGTGAAGAGGCCATTCCATTGAGGAGGAAGGCATGATTTCTTGAACTTGGTCATAGTAGTTAGGGTTTCAATGTACCCCATGTTGTAGAACATAGAGAAAAGCTGACCTGTGGAGATGGAATCAGGGTTCACCATGGATTCGTCAAAAGTGAGCCTTAGCAACGAGCAAAATCGGCTCTTGGAAATTGAAGCTTTTTGGTTGAGAATGTCGAAGTAAATCTTCTCTGCACCTTTTTCGTACGTAGCAGTGGAATAAAGTTGGGAGAGGCATGCCATTGGTACGACTTCCACTATTGAGAGAGCCTTGACGAGTGGGGAATATTTTAGGCATTCCACCACTTGATACATGTAAGTATCGTAGAGGAACGGTGTAAGATCGATCAACAGGTTCTGGTTGGCCTTGATTGCGAGAAGAGTGGAGCGTCCAGTGGTTTCTTGAACATAGGAAGATTCTGCCATTGTTGGAGCTTGAAGAAGAAGAAGATGAATAGTGATCGTCTTTTTGCTTGAGAGAGTTGAAGAAGGGTAAAGAGTAAGATCCCGGTTAGCAAAACCCTTATATACGATTTAGTGGAGAGAGAAAAAATCCGGAGTAATGATTCCACCAATTTGGGAAATGTCGCCGAAAAAGGCGTGATTTGACAACTAGCAACCCGATAAAGCAGCAGATGACGCATGAGTGGGTAGCGGTTCAGAAGCACGCGCATTTCGATACTTATCCTCTTTTCAAATCCCCAATCGATTAGACTTCCTTCTGACTCACCTCTTGAAATTTTAATGGAATCTTTATCGCCATTAGTACCAAAGGCGTTATACTGACGGATCCCTTCGATTGAAAATAACTGCATTATATCGTTAGGAGCCGAAGCTATATATTTATGAATAGCTTATGAATAACCAAACACGACTTTTGGAAAATGCAAGATTTTCTTGCAAGATAGTGGCAAAGATAAAGAAATAAATCAAACTATTTGTGGGATTTTGTGATGTCATTTAAGACATAAAGGAGTGGATCCCAGGCACGAATCTCTTCCTTCAAAGTCAAGAGAGACTTTAAAGTGCTTGTTTGGATTCCCGTTGAATTACGATCAAGTACTTGTTGAGAAGCATTGAAAGGCATCTTTTATATATAAGGCTACTAAGAGTGGCTTTCGCTTCAATTCTAGATTCCGATACTTGACATAAGACCAAAATAGAACGAAGTAATTGTGAGACTGAAGTGGCCTGTTAAACAAGTAGGTGAGGAACATATTTAGTGACTTGTGGATAAATATTAATTGGAAATCTCAAAAAAAATTAAACCTGGATCCTTTGGGAAGAAAAATCTTGGTGAAAGACATTTTCATAAGGATCTCTAAAAAAGAAAAGTAGATTTCAGGGCACTTTCATAAAAGTGGATTCGTTAATTCAAAGGTGAAAGCTAGAACATTTAATTGTTCATCGTCAATTCATGAAAGTTTTTGAATTTTGGGTTTCACATAGCACGTAGTAGCACGAAACTAAGATCATTAGCACAAAATTTGTGTAACCGTAAACCTCAGTGGTAATGCTGAGAGTCTCGAGGGTTACATTTATGAGATGAAATATGATGGAGAATAAATAGGAGGTGGTTAAAGAACCGAATGTACCTCTGCTATAAAAGATAGACTAAACAGAAAAACACTTAACTCAATTTGAGAAGAGTAAGGAAGCTCTTGATTAGAGTGAATTTGACAGCCTGATTGGGAAGACTTGATTTGTATGTAACAAGTCATTAAGGCTTCACTCAAAATCTTTTGAGGCTTGGGTCAACATGCAGCAGCATGCTTCTAGGGACACTTAGCTAGTATATGGATAAAGAATTATACCTGCCCCAGCTCCATCATTGAGAATAAATCTTATGCACAAATAATATTAGAAAGAAATTGAAATAAAACGAAAGAAAATATTTTTGAGTTTTGAGATTTCTGAAAAGAAATAAAACAGAAAAGGAAAATGTTTTTGGATTTTATAAGATTTTATGAAAAAGAATTAAAACATAAAGAAAAATATTTTTGGATTTTATAAGATTTTATGAAAAAGAATTAAAAACAGAAAGAAAAATATTTTTGGGTTTTTATGAGATTTTATGAAAATAAAAGGAGAAACATAAAATAATTTGCGAGAAAAGAGTATACATACTATACAACCGAAATCATCATTTGGAGTTGAGAGGCGAACCGAGCCCGGTGAGAACGAACCCGAAATAGGCCGAACGTTCGGTTCATTTCGGTTCCCGGAAGAACCGAACCCAAAATGGACCGAGCGTTCCCTCTATTTCGCTTCCAAGTTTTATCGAGACAAAAGAGATTTCGGTACAGATTCAGCTTCCATCATTCCTAAGCCTTGTAGGATTTTATTAAAACTTGCTTCAGGCAAGGCCTTAGTGAAGATGTCAGCTAATTGATCAATGCTTCTTACGAAATGAATTTCTACATTACCATCTTCCACATGATCTTTGATAAAGTGATACCTCAGTGCTATGTGTTTCGTCTTTGAGTGTTGCACTGGGTTATGACAAATCCTAATTCCACTTTCTGAGTCACAATATAGTGAGATTTTCTTCATGTTCATGTCGTAGTCTCGAAGTTGACTTTGTATCCAAATGACCTGAGATGTGCATGATGTTGCGGCTATATATTCTGCTTCGGCAATGGAGAGAGACACACAAGTTTGTTTCTTGGATTGCCAGCTAACAAGTTTACCGTCCAGAAATTGGCATCCTCCAGTGGTACTCTTTCGGTCCAGTCCACATCCCCCAAGATCATCATCTGAGAATGCTTGGACAAAGAACCCTGATTTGGCTGGGTACCACAAACCGAGAGAAGAGGTTCGCTTCAGGTACCGAAAGATGTTCTTCACAGCTAGCTGGTGAGGTTCACGTGGATTAGCTTGAAACCTGGCACAATAACAAACAGAGAACATTATGTCTGGTCGACTAGTTGTTAGATACATTAGAGACCCTATCATTTGACGATAAAGGGTCATGTCAGCAGCCGGTTTGTCTAGAGAAGGTGTTAGCTTTGTGCCAAATGCCATAGAAACCTTTACTTTCGAATCTCCCATCATTCCAAACTTGGCAAGCAATGTCTTCGTGTAAGCCTCTTGATTAATGAAAATGCCTTCGGGTCCCTGTCTTATATTCAAGCCAAGGAAAACCTTAATCGGACCCATTGAGCTCATCTCAAATTTAGTCTCCATCAACTTCCTAAATTCAGCCGTTAAGCAAGGATTTATGGAACCGAACATGATATCATCAACGTAAATCTAAATGATCGTAAGGTGGTCACCCTCTTTCTTCCGAAAGAAGGTTGGGTCAACCGAACCTTGTTTAAACTTAGACATTTTGAGAAATCTAGTTAGAGTTTCATACCATGCCCTTGGTGCTTGCTTGAGATCGTAGACTGCCTTATCCAGAATGTAGCAGTGATCTGGATATTTATCGTTTATGAAACCTGGTGGTTGCTCTATATACACCGTCTCCTCTAGTTCTCCATTTAGGAAGGCACACTTCACATCCATTTGGAATACTTCAAAGTTCTTGTGTGCAGCGTAGGCGAGAAAAATACGAACCGATTCTAGCCTTGCTACTGGAGCGAAGGTCTCTTCATAATCTATGCCTTCTTCTTGAAAGTAACCTTTCACAACTAATCTTGCCTTGTTGCGAATCACATTTCCTTCCTTATCCATCTTGTTCCTGAAAACCCACTTTAATCCAAGCACTGAAGCATCCTTTGGTGTTGGAATCAGTCTCCACACTTTATTTCGCTCGAACTCATGGAGTTCGTCCTGCATCGCCTGTACCCAATCAGAATGATCGAGTGTAGTCTTGATCGTCTTTGGTTCGAATTTGGAGACGAATGAATTAAACATGCAGAATTCCACGTTGGAGAAGAGTGCAGTTTGTCTCGCTTTCAGCTATGATCGCGTGAGAACCTTTTCTGTCGAATCACCAATAATTTGAGTTTGTGGATGATCTTTGGTCCATTTGGTGAGAGGAGGGTAATTGGGATCATATGATGGATCCAATTCAGCATTCACTTCTTCTTCAAATTCTGACTAAATATCATCATCGTTTGCATTCGCATTCTCCCCCTCGAATGATGATATTACCTCAGCATCAGGCTCAGAATCCTCCCCATAGACTCGACTTTCGTTTGGAATAAATGATGATGAGCTCTCCCCCTGGAATGATGAATCTTGGTTGTGTTGAGAAGAAGAATCCTCCCCCTGAATATGAGAACAATCTTTTGGAGGTTCGCGTGTGTCTGGCTGTTCGGTCGTTGCAGCTTGTTCTTCTGCCATTTTCTTTGCAGCATCATCGATTATCTGCTTCAAGTTATCTACCTTGTTGTCTGCAGCTTCAGATTCAGAGTGAATAGCCTTTTCTGGTTCATCAAATAACATCATGTACTGCTCAAAGAGATTTGAAATGGGTACCGTAACTTGACCAGAAATGGGAAATATTTCCTCCACAGAGTCTTCGGTTGTCTTCAGTTTCTTGACGTAGTTATCATCGAAGGTAACATAATAGGTCTCCTCTATTTTCTTTGAACACTTGTTGAGAACTCTATATGCTTTGGAGGTTAAGGAATAACCCAGAAAGATTCCTTCGTCTGCTTTGACATCAAACTTGTTTCTGTGCTCCTTTGAATTGAAGATAAAGCATCTTGAACCGAACACGTGGAAAAACTTTACATTGGGCTTTCGGTTATTAAAGATCTCATAGGGAGTGATGGAGAAACGTTTGTTGAGATAAGATCTGTTCTGTGTAAAACATGCAGCAGCAATGGCGTCAGCCTAGAAGTATAGAGGTAGAGAAGCGAAGCTCAGCATGGTTCGGGCTGCTTCACATAGATATTGGTTTCGCCTTTCGACAATTCCATTCTGTTGTGGAGTATATGGAGCCGAGAAGTTATGAGTAGTTCCCTTCTCTGCAAGAAAATCTTCAAAGTCTTTGTTCTTGAACTCCAACCCATTGTCGCTTCTTATGTTTTGAACTACCTTTCGTAGTCGAACTTCTATCTGCTTGATAAAGAGTTTAAGTTTGGGAGTGGCCTCTGATTTCTGCTTTAAAAAGAACACCCAAGTAAACCGAGAGAAGTTATCCACTATGACAAGTATGTAATTGTTACCGCCAATGCTTTCGATTGAAGAAGGACCACATAAATCAATGTGCAGTAATTCGAGTGGTTCAATAACTTTTGTGTTGATTCGAGAGGGATGACTCTGCCGACTTTGCTTTCCCATTTCACATGCAACACACATGTGTTATTTATCGTACTTTAGAACAGGAAGACCTCGAACGTGATCCCCAAGCACCAGTTTGTTGATGTCTTTAAAATTGAGATGGGAGAGTCTTCGGTGCCAAAGCCAGCTTTCATTTGAATGAGCCTTCGTTAGTAAGCAGATGGCTCATTTCCCTCGAATGGGATTGATATTCAGAGGGTACATCTCTCCTTTTCACTTCGATTTCAGCAGAATGTTGTTCGACTTCTTTTCAATTATATCTTAGCCATCGTCACTGAATGAAGCTTTTAACCCGGTACCAACCACCAGTTGAGAAACGCTGATAAGATTGTGTTGTAAACCTTCAACATAAGCCACTTTTCGTATCGAGAAGTCGCCATTGGTGATCATACCGTAACCTTTAATCGTGCCAAAAGAATTATTACCGTACTTGACACTTCCACTATTTGTAAGGGACCGAAACTCCCTCAGCTCTTCCCTTCTTCCTGTCATGTGACGCGAGCAGCCACTGTCTATGTACCATTCATCGTCAAACTGCTCGTCACGTATAACCTGCAAAAATTAAGCAGGTTTAGGAACCCAAAGTTTCTTGGGTCCTTGTGAGCCTTTTACAGAACAGGGAATTGTAAGAGAAACATCAACTAAAAAGGTTCTTTTTATTAGGATTGTTTCATCTTTTCTTTTTATGGTGAAAACTTTGATGTTTTTTGAGTTAAGAACTTTAGGTGGAGTTTTTGAATTTGAGGATTTGATGTTGGCAGACTTTCGATTCTTTAAATCAGGTTTAAGCGATGTCTTCTCTGCCTTTTCTGGAAAGAGCTTTCCTTTTCCCTTTCGATCATTATGTGAGTGACAGTGAGAACTGAAGGAATGAGATTTGGGATTAGAGTTATATTTTGGGTCAGTGCTTTTACATGGTTAAGAGTCGAAACTGCTTTCCCTTCGGTTCCTCTCACCAGTTGGTCTAGAACCGAAACCACCCTTTTGGTTTCTCTCTTCTTGAGGACCGAAACTTCTTGTTTGGTTGCTGTGTCTTTGTGGACCGAAACTCTATTTTCAGTTATCTTGATTCGGAGGAGCGAAACTCTTCTTTCGGTTGTTTTCATCATGTTGAGCATAAGAAGCAGAGTTTGCTTTTCCTTCCTCCTTTGACTTAGAAGGATTTTCATAGCGAATGTAATTAGGATTTTGAGATCGCCAGAACTCTTTCCTTTCAGTGAGATTCTTCTTGTACCTTAAATTTCGTTGATGTTTTCGGTCTAACACCTTTTTGGATTTTTATGAATGTTGGCCATTTTCTTTGGTCTTTGAGCATGAGGCTCGCTCTTTAGCGAAGAAGATTCGCTAGACACCTTGACCGGTTCACCTTAAGAAATTTTGGCACCGCTTGTGTTGGGCACATCAAAGCTTGTAGGATCATTAAGTGGTTCTTCCACGTACCTTTCTTTTACTCTCCATGATGTTTTCTGAGATAGACCTACTGTTTCATCAGCATTATCAATCGGTGCTGACCAGAAAAACTCATCACACCCGTCAGCATTATCTTCTGCTACTATTGTTGTCAGTTCGGCTGTCTGTTGCTGAGTGTCTCCATGAACTGCATAAACTTGATTTGGAGTCGTTTGAACCTTTTGATATACAACAGCCTTTTCCTTGAGGACTTTGGTCTTATCTTTGGATAAACGAGCGAACTCAACCGAATTTTCAGAAATAAGATTTTTGTTGGTTTCGGGTTCGCTCTTGACAAATTCGGAACAATCAACCTCATCTTCTACAGATATTACACTCATATCATCATCCTCATTGAATTCAGAAGTGTTTTCAATATCAATTTTAATTTATGAACTCAACTTGGCATTCAAAGAGTGAAATTTCTGTATGGTTTCGGTTTTGATTTTTAATTTGTCATTTTCATCCAAAATTTTTTTGAGCATGTCCTTATGGTCTTTTGACTTAATGAATGACTCTATTTTGTCAAGACCAATTTTGTAAGCGGGAGAAATATCATCAGAAGAAACAACGTTTTCACAGTTATATGCATCGGCATCAATTTCATCCTCCTTTAACTCAAGGAAGGGTAAAATCATACGATGTATCTTCTTCCCTATTTCACAATCAAGATGCAATTGAGTAATGTTGGAATATAATCGTTTAGCAATTAAATAGAAAACATTTCGTTGTTTTAAAAGCTTTAAATTATCTCTTTGCAAATAAATTGTTTCATCCCTAGACCTAATCAACTCCTTCTCCTTCTGCTCAATGCACATACGCCTCTCCTCACTCTTCGATGATACCCTGCTGATTTGATCAGTTAGGTTAGAGTTTGTGACGCGAGTTTGAGATAAACTACCACTTATACTAGAAAATTTAGATTTTAATCCATTTAGTTCTTTTTCGTAGTATGTGATCTGAATATGTAAGGAAACAAGAATAGATTGTACCTTCTTGATCAACTCATCGCATTCGTTGATCTGCTAACTGACAGGTTTCGCTGCAAAACACCTGTCTTCTCGCTCCTTTGCTTCATCCAATCCCCCATCAGTGTTATAGCCTCTCATTTGTGACACCCCAGAAGTCACCATTGGACACTTTCCTGCAACATCCTATTCTTTCACCAACAAAGACCTGCCATGAGTAGGCTTCCTCGCATCGTCGTCTTCTGAATCAGTAGACTAAAGTTCAACACCTCCGAATTCATCATCAACAGTATTGCCCTGCACAACAAGAGCATTCATAGTGTTATTAGATCCAAATTTCTTCTTCTAGATTTCTTCCAATCGACGTGTGAGGTTCGCTTCCTCGTCCTCATCTTCATTATTTTCTGACATCTTTCTCAGCATACAATCTTTAGCGAAGTGATTTTTGCCTCCACAGTAGTGACAATTAATGCCCGAGTCACCTCCAAGTTTTACTTCCTTCTTTGGTTCTTCGGTCTGAGAAACACTCTTCGGTTCCTCCTTTACTTTCTCGGTACTGTAGCTACCTTGCCAGTTTCGGTTGTTGTTTGTTAGGAACCTTCTTTTGATGAACTTCTTGGGATTCGACACCATCAAAGCATACTCTTCACTTGCTAGATCATATTCAGAAAGATCCAAATCTTCTTCTTCGTCAGCTGCATTCTTTCCTTTGGAGATTAGGGCCAAGGAACCCATGCTATAAACCACGTTCGTTTCTTTAGTCACGACACTCTCATGTGACTTTAATATTCCCGCTAGTTTGGCTAGAGAATAAGTCTTGAATTGTTCATGTGCCTTCACAGTAGACACCACAACCATCCATTCAGGTCTAAGACCATTCATGAATGTCACCTTCTGTTCAATGACTTTCCTTTGAATTCCATGCTTTATCATTTTACTAAGGAGATGATTAAAGCGATCGAAGGCTTGATTAAGCTTCTCTTCGGGCTTGTAACATCGTAAATTTCCAAAACAATTTTTCATTTTTAAAACATACTTTTATTCATAAGGTACTATCAAAACATAATGTATCCAATGTTATCATAACAAAACATATCCCAGAATCTCAAGACATAAACTTCATGAGTGTGTACGGAACATGCCGGCGCCTTCCCGCGATCCTCGCTAGAACCTGGAACACATAACACAACAACTGTAAGCATAAATGCTTAGTGAGTTCCCCAAAATACCACATACTCACAGACGCCACTCAAGGCTATAAGACCTTCCGGTCACTGTGTCTCTGAGGACGTCCGTCCCACAACCCTGGTAGACCTTCCGGTCCTACCCGAGATGACCTTCCGGTCCATATCATCTTGACCTTCCGGTCCATATCATCTTGACCTTCCGTTCCATATCATAATAACCTACCTAGCACATCCATATCGTATAACAGCATACAACACATACATCTCATAGCAGATAAGACCTTCCGATCACACATAGGTACCACTCTAGGTACAGTATAGTGAGAAGACTCACCTCGTACGAAGTCGGATAAACTCTCGCGCTTGACGTCCTGACCTAGCCTCCTCCTATCATATGAATAACATTCCTGATCATTACCCTCTCATAGCCTCATCTCTAAAGATTGGGTAGAAGGCCATCCGACCCCTCCCTGAACTCTCCTGAATCAGCTTGACCTAAACTCTAAGGTCAACTGAAATCAACGGTCAAACTTTGACCTGACTAGTCGAGTGCACATGGGCGACTCGGCGAGTCCATGCGGGTCCTCTGAATCCTTCTAGTCTCACTTGGCACGTCGAGTCATCCCTTCACTCGACGGGTTACACCTGTCACGAATCGTGTCACACCCCGGCCGTCGGCAGAAACACCGGCAGTGTAACGTCATTTCTCGAATCATAGTTATCAACTTCCTGAAAACACATGCAATTTAAAAATACGTCAACATAAAGTTGGTGAGTCCACAGGTTTTGACTCCATAAAATAATACATTTTCCAAGTTCAAAAGTATAGTTTTGAAAGTATCATTTTGACTCTGCAACGTTTAGTATATATATCCTAGGTATAAAAGTTTACTTACCAAATAAGTATATACTTATAAGTCTCATATATTATAAATATAAATGTTTGTAATTCCATACAAACTAAGTTGCTACGTATAAATCTTATTTCAATTATATACGAGTAAAACCGCTACGTATAAATCTTATTTCAATTCTATACGAGTAAAACCGCTACGTATAAATCTATTTCAATTCTATACGAGTAATTAGGATAGGTGTAGTGGTCTACTTAATATACAAGTAATATACCTACTAGATTCTTATACTTAGAGTATAAGTCTTTGGGGAACTTATACTTAACATTCATACTTGTATATCAACAAACTATAATGCTTCTAAAATTGTGCTACCATGAGTCTATAGCTGCGACTGTATGACTTAGTTTTATACCTCTTATTATTATTACAAGGATCACACATTGCGGTAGTACAAGGATCACACCTTGAGGTAGTACAAGGATCACATCTTGCGGTAGTACAAGGAATACATCTTGCGGTAGTACAAGGATCACACCTTGCGGTAGTACAAGGATTTAACCTTGCGGTAGTACAAGGATTACACATTACGGTAGTACAAGGATCACACATTGCGGTAGTACAAAAACTATAATTAGAAATTAAACCAGGTTTTATCTTGACATAAAACCAATAACAACAACATATAACATACCTGGTTTTATCTTGACATAGAACCTACAATAACAACATACTTATCAATTAACATATAGAACTTCCGAGTATAAATCTGGAACTATATTGCACACAACACATATATATATAGAATCCTAAGTATAACTCAAGATCTACATCAGTATACTACTATAACAATAACGTACTAACAACTTTACGATAGTTGTATAATTTCTTATACGAAATAACTATATCCCGGTTATTATAACTATCTACGTTGATACTAATATACTATCATATAGACATAATAATAACGTATATATAATATTTAGCATGTGTTTTCCCCCGAAAATATTAGAAAGTGGGGCCGTGAAACTCACCTTAATAGCGTGATTTTATGTAGTCTAAGCAGAAACGGTCAGCGTACGAAGTCGTCGGGGCTCGGGATGCAAGAGGGCTTCAGCAAAGGAGAGAGGAGAAAGAAGTTCAGGTGTAAGAATGGCTGGGGTCGATCTTGCTATTTATAGTAAGATTTTTGGCCCTCACGACGTGAAAAACTCATTGCTCACGTCGTGAGTTTGGATCTTATCTCTTCGTAGACTTGCCATCCGTCTTCTAGCTTCCGAAGGTGGCAAAATGAGCCCTCACGATGTGAAAAACTCCTTGTTCACTTCGTGAGTTTGGATCTTATCCCCTCGCAGCCTCGTCACACCTTCTAGATCCGAAATATGGCTGTTTGACTCCTCACGCCGTGAGTTTTTATGCTCACGTCGTGAGTTTAGTCAAATTAGGGTTTCTGACAGCGACATCTTCGGAAGGCCATAACTTTTGCATACGAACTCCGTTTTTGACGTTCTTTATATGCACGCGTAGGTAATTCCGAGTACTACAACTCTCTTTTAGAATTAAATAGCTAATTCTAAGTCTATTTTAAATTCCTCTTATTATAGAGATTTATAGTGTTCGGTTTATCATAACTTCTTCACGCGAAGTCAGATTCAGACGTTCTCTACATTTTTGGAATTGTATGGACGTATACTTTTAGTTGTATCATAAAATATGTATGAAAGTTCATATTTATATTAGAATTATCATGAAATACATAGTGAGTTTACTACATTACTAGTTTTAACAAGATCACATTACATGATTCGTATAATCACATGTGATTGTTATTGACCTATTTTTGACGGGTGTTACATTCTCCCCCCGTTAAAGAAATTTCGACCCGAAATTTATTTTGTACCAGGTACCACCGGAAGGTCCTGGATAGCTTCCCTTCTTTCTATTACGAATGCCCTGCCACAACCTAATCTCCTTGACTCCTTAACTTTGGACATTCCTTCTTGATATGTCCAATTTCACCACACTCAAAACACGCTCTTCCTCCATCATAGTCTGTTCCAATGTTTGTTCCTTGATTTTCTGTTGTAGGTGTTTTGCTCCTGCAGTAATTCGCAGTGTGTCCCTTCTTTTTGCACTTCATGCAAATATAACAGTCACCTGCGTGCTGATGGTTGCATTAACTGCACCATGAACAGTTACCTAGATGATGGCGACTACACTGAGTGCACCATGGGAGTTTTCCAGCATAGTTCCTTGGTTGCATGGGTATTGTTGTTGTGGCTGCATAATTAGTTGCCACATCTTGTCTTTCCTCAGATGATTGTATGGGATTCTTCCCATTAAATTTGCGCTTGTTTGTTCCAGATTCGGGAGACTCAGCTATAAATCCCACTTGGATTTCTGTGCTGGTTAGCTGATGAGCTATACGCTTTGCACTGTCATATGTTGTAGGCTTCGATGCGATCACCATTCCTTTGATTTGCGATGCTAGACCCCAGATATATCGCTCAATCTTCTTGTATTCTGGGGTTACAAGTGCCGGACACATCACCGCAAGATCGTTGAATCTAGCGGTATAAGCATTTATCTCTGAACCCTTCATGGTTAGGGTCCACAATTCTTGTTCCAGCTTATGTATTTCCTCCCTGGGACAATACTCCTCTACTAGCATCCTCTTCAGCTCTTCCCATTGCATGGAATTGGCAGCATCAATACCCGTGGTATTCACATGGCTGTTCCACCATGTAAGTGCTGCATCAGCGAAGGTACACGCAGCAAATCGTACATTACATTCGTCCGGACAGCAGCTTTTTTGAAATACTGATTCTATCTTTTCAATCCACCGGGTCAAGCTAACAACCCCTTCCGTTCCATGGAAGCTCTTAGGTTTGCAATTCATAAAATCCTTGTAGGTACACATTCTGGTGGTCCCTACATTACCTTCATTTCTAACTCCTCCTCTTGTGACATTAGCAAAAGAGCTGCAACGATTCTCTGGGCTATGATTTCTTCAAGTTCTGCTGAACTTATTGGAGGGTTTGTTTCTCGTGGTGGTGGTTGCGGTTGTTGTTGTTGTGGTGCTGGTCGTTGGTTAAGGTTTAGCCGAGCGCTACTTCTTCTAGGCATTTTGTTTAGTTCCTATACATTTTAGATCACCAAGTGTTTAGTCTATCAAATATTAATCCCAATTTAAATAGTTCATATGATCTGATCATAATAAAATATAGTTGTACACCTACACCTAGTTGTGATAAGATCTATGCACATATGAACTTTAGTTGGAATATCTGATCTAAATCCTTGAGCTCAAAAACATTCTGGGTATTTAGGTGTATTCTCATCGCGGGTCTGAGTCTTCATATATGACTCTATATTTATTATTTGTTGTATTCATGCTCTATTAATTATTGTTCGTTACTTCAGGTCTATCTGATAAGGCACCGGCCAGTCAGGACAGTCGAAGGGCAGGATCATTTTAGCATATAGCCGTTCTAAAATCCAGCAACCCAAATCGACATGTCTATCCTTGTCACCTCTCCCGTAAGTAGTCCTTTAGTAGTATAATTAATAATACTTTATATTTGTAGGCTAAGGGATATATCTAAACCTAACAGAGTAAGCCCTAAACTATAGTCGTGCTTTCCTAAGAAAGTACTAATTCACTATAGTTAATAGCTCTGATACCAATCTGTCACACCCTGGCCGTCGGTAGAAACACCGGCAGTGTAACGTCATTTCTCGTATCATAGTTATCAACTTCCTGAAAACACATGCAATTTAAAAATACGTCAACATAAAGTTGGTGAGTCCACAGGTTTTGACTCCATAAAATAATACATTTTCCAAGTTCAAAAGTATAGTTTTGAAAGTATCATTTTGACTCTGCAAGGTTTAGTATATATATCCTAGGTATAAAAGTTTACTTACCAAATAAGTATATACCTATAAGTATCATATATTATAAATATAAATATTTGTAATTCCATACAAACTAAGTTGCTATGTATAAATCTTATTTCAATTCTATAAGAGTAAAACCGCTACGTATAAATCTTATTTCAATTCTATACGAGTAAAACCGCTACGTATAAATCTATTTCAATACTATATGAGTAATTAGGATAGTTGTAGTAGTCTACTTAATATACAAGTAATATACCTACTAGATTCTTATACTTAGAGTATAAGTCTTTGGGGAACTTATACTTAACATTCATACTTGTATATCAACAAAGTATAATGCTTCTAAAATTGTGCTACCATGAGTCTATAGCTACGACTGTATGACTTAGTTTTATACCTCTAATTATTATTACAAGGATCACACATTGCGGTAGTACAAGGATCACACCTTGCGGTCGTACAAGGATCACATCTTGCGGTAGTACAAGGAATACATCTTGCGGTAGTACAAGGATTTCACCTTGCGGTAGTACAAGGATCACACATTGCGGTAGTACAAGGATTTAACCTTACGGTAGTACAAGGATTACACATTACGGTAGTACAAGGATCACACCTTGCGGTAGTACAACAGCTATAATTAGAATTTAAACCAGGTTTTATCTTGACATAAAACCAATAACAACAACATATAGCATACCTGGTTTTATCTTGACATAAAACCAACAATAACAACATACTTATCAATTAACATATAGAACTTCCGAGTATAACTCTGGAACTATATTGCACACAACACATATATATAGAATCCTAAGTATAACTCAAGATCTACATCATTATACTACTATAACAATAACATACTAACAACTTTACGATAGTTGTATAATTTCTTATACGAAATAACTATATCCCAGTTATTATAACTATCTACGTTGATACTAATATACTATCATATAGACATAATAATAACGTATATATATAATATTTAGCATGCATTTTCCCCCGAAAATATTAGATAGTGGGGCCGTGAAACTCACCTTAATAGCGTGATTTTATGTAGTCTAAGCAGAAACGGTCAGCGTACGAAGTCGTCGGGGCTTGGGATGCAAGAGGGCTTCAGCAAAGGAGAGAGGGGAAAGAAGTTCAGGTGTAAGAATGGCTGGGGTCGATCTTGCTATTTATAGTAAGATTTTTGGCCCTAACGACGTGAAAAACTCATTGTTCACGTCGTGAGTTTGGATCTTATCTCTTCGTAGACTTGCCATCCGTCTTCTAGCTTCCGAAGGTGGCAAAATGAGCCCTCATGACGTGAAAAACTCCTTGTTCACGTCGTGAGTTTGGATCTTATCCCCTCGCAGCCTCGTCACACCTTCTAGATCCGAAATATGGCGGTTTGACTCCTCACGTTGTGAGTTCAGTCAAATTAGGGTTTCTGACAGCGACATCTTCGGAAGGCCATAACTTTTGCATACGAACTCCGTTTTTGACGTTCTTTATATGCACGCGTAAGTAATTTCGAGTGCTACAACTCTCTTTTAGAATTAAATAGCTAATTCTAAGTCTATTTTAAATTCCTCTTATTATAGAGATTTATAGTGTTCGGTTTATCATAACTTCTTCACGCGAAGTCAGATTCAGACGTTCTCTACATTTTTGGAATCGTATGGACGTATACTTTTAGTTGTATCATAAAATATGTATGAAAGGTCATATTTATATTAGAATTATCATGAAATACATAGTGAGCTTACTACATTACTAGTTTTAACAAGATCACATTACATGATTCGTATAATCACATGTGATTGTTATTGACCTATTTTTGACGGGTGTTACAAATCGCGGGCAACCCCGACTCGACTCGTCGAGTCCACTTATGAACTCGGCGAGTAGCGTCCATGGCAACACTCAAATGACCTTCTGAGGTCAGATCCGCTTCTCTAACCTATAGATCTGACCTTTCCATACCCACTAATCACATAAAGGTGAAACCTTTACACTCATGTGACACATGTATGGTTCCTTTTGAAGAAATAGCCCCAAAAATGGCAACCTAAGTTCATTCCTTCCATAACACTTCATAAAGCAAGATGGACAATGCTCTCTGGACCTCTATGGGTCCAGATCTGAAGTCTAACACATAAAGGGACCATAAACTCATCAATTCAAGCCATAAAAAGGGTATAGAAATCCCTAGATTCATAGATCTTAACTAAAACAAAAGGAGAGTTCGATTTGCTACCTCAATACTGCAGATCCAAGCTTGAAAACCACGGATTAGCAATCCTCTTGCCCTCCTCTAGCTGGAAACACCTTCTTCTTTGCAAAACAACACCAAAAAGGATTAAAATGGCTTGCTCTCACACACAACTCGCCCAAGCTCTCTCGGGTTTCTCTATCTGGACTGGTAGCCGCAAATGAGGGCTATAAGGACCCTTAAATAGGGCACAAGCCCAAAGATTTAGGGTTTTTTCCACAGCACGGACTCGTCGAGTTCACCCATCGACTCGTCGAGTCCCTTCATTAATCCAGTCAGCAAATCTTGATCCTACTCGACGAGTCTAGGCGTCAACTCGTCGAGTCCCTCCTCATAGTTCAAAAAGAAATACTCAAATTGTCATGCCTAGAAATTCGGATGTTACAATTCTCCCCCACTTGAAATAGATTTCGCCCTCGAAATCGCTCCTCAGCCACATAGATAGAAACTAACACTCGAAAAGCACCACTGAGAGGTTCTCACACCAAAACGATATCTTCCTCCAGGAATACCTGGATCCGACCAGGAACTCCAAATTTGGAACAAAATCGGTCTACCCCTTTCTGATTTTCCCAGCATCAGGAAACTCTAGTGGCCTGGACCGCCGCTAGACCGCCCACTCACGCTATCACCATGATATTCGCTCTTCGAACATTAAACCTTGATAACTCACTGCTCCTATGATTCTCACAAGACAAAATCCGACAATCGGCTACCGATCACCCATACCAACGTACCAAAACAGTCTGAATCACGCCCCAAAGAACGAAAGGGTTTACACCCCACCAGGGCTTATCCACTGAACTACTATCAGAGTCCATCCGAACAATAAACTTTCAACATCCTGTTCTTTGACACCAGAGGATCATGCTCGTTCAGAAGTCCTCAGACATCTAAAATCATAAGCCTCAGCTGCATCCCTCGTATCCCTTTTTAACACTGAGTACCAGGTCTGATCTCGACCCAACATTTGAACCTCCAGGGTCATCCGTTGCATTATCCCAACCGTCTCCATGGTTTCCTTCTTAATATAACTACATCGGCTCAATGTGACACACAAGTACGAAGTTCGCTTAACCCTAAGCGAATGCTACCTTCCCAACTGGAGATCGACTCAACCCCGACCTCTGTCATCTGTTACTCATCGTTCCAAGCAACTTGCGGTACCTCCCGCACCCGAGTACTTACCCACACAGGTCTAAGACATCAGATGACAAACAATACTCCTCAACATGGAACCCACCTCAGAATCCAGAATCTCATCTCGCCTATCCAACGCACCACCAGAGCCAAACTCACACTCAAGAGTTTAGTCCGACCCAGAGTGGGAACCACTCGTCCCAGCAAAGCAGTCAAATTAAAACTCATTTCCCTTAACCCATGCGTACCTCACTCATCCCATTCTTTCGGATTGTGATGACCACACCTTACTCAGAACATAATGACTCCCTATCATTGAGGAGACCCCGGTCTCGCCCCTGGTCCGACCACCAGGTTCCCAAAAACTCATAAATTGGGGTCACCCCATTCCTAAAACTCTTATGTGCCAAGCTCTGATCAAAAAGTACTTTATCATGACAACTCCTCGCTGACTAGTGTGTACTACGTCTTCCCGTAGCATCACATCAACCTCTCACTGATTGGTGAGTACTACGGCTTCCCGCGGTATCAGCACAACCTCTGACTAGTGAGTACTACGGCTTCCCGTAGCATCACAACAACCTCTGACTAGTGAGTACTACGGCTTCCCGTAGCATCACAACAACCTCTGACTAGTGATTACTACGGCTTCCCGTAGCATCACAACAACCTCTGACTAGTGAGTACTACGTCTTCCCGTAGCATCACAACAACCTCTGACTAGTGAGTACTACGGCTTCCCGTAGCATCACAACAACCTCTGACTAGTGAGTACTACGGCTTCCCATAGCATCACAACAACCTCTGACTAGTGAGTACTACGGCTTCCCGTAGCATCACAACAACCTCTGACTAGTGAGTACTACGGCTTCACGTAGCATCACTACAACCTCTGACTAGTGAGTACTACGGCTTCCCGTAGCATCACAACAACCCCTGACTAGTGAATACTACGGCTTCTCGTAGCATCACAACAACCTCTGACTAGTGAGTACTACGGCTTCCCGTAGCATCACAACAACCTCTGACTAGTGAGTACTACGGCTTCCCGTAGCATCACTACAACCTCTGACTAGTGAGTACTACGGCTTCCCGTAGCATCGCAACAACCTCTGACTAGTGAGTACTACGGCTTCCCGTAGCATCACAACAACCTCTGACTAGTGAATACTACGACTTCCCGTATCATCACAACAACCTCTGACTAGTGAGTACTACGGCTTCCCGTAGCATCACAATAACCTCTGACTAGTGAATAGTACGGCTTCCCGTATCATCACAACAACCTCTGACTAGTGAGTACTACGGCTTCCCGTAGCATCACAACAACCTCTGACTGACTCACAATCCGCGGATCAATCATAGATAGGTGCATGCACTTACCTAAATTATACATCACTATATCTAGCGGCAATCATCATAACAAAACACCCTTCCCTGCTACGATCCATATTCTTGGACAATCTCACTTGCTGTCATTAACTGAAAGGGCTCCCACTGGAATCATCGATGCTTGACTTACCACTTGTCGTCTCCACTCAAGACTCAAAATTATTCGAAATCCAATGCATTAAATTCGGATACCTCGATACACCACATAGGACCTCACGACGTCTCGTCTCATCCACTGATCTTCCTATTCCACAACCTGAAATTGGTTGTCTAATCAACTTCTGCCCTTTCCAAACTGAATAACAGCCCCATCATTGAACCAAAATTTATCAACCGCCGAACTCACCCTACGAGCCAACCATCTCGAATTCACCATTATGACCTTGAAGAATTCCCATTCACCCCAAGGTCTCCGATTAACGGCCACTTGCCGTGGAGATACTCATCCTTTTCAAACACAACACATGCATTAACTCGCTCTGCACCTCGTCTCAATCACCAACAACCTTGGGCTCAATGAATTCGCACCACCGGTCTCTATATCCATATCTCTAACCATTCTCGATCGAATCTCTGATCCCCTCAAGAAAATACCCAGTTCTCCCCCACTTAGGGTTCGAACCATCCCCAATCGGCGCATCAACACTCTATCACACTGACTGTTTCCACCAGTAATCATCACACCTACTCTTGGAGGTGCTACGAAACGCTCGATGATCTCCCGACAGAGATCGAGCAACTCCAAATGCCCTGAAACTCATATGAAATCCTCAGAACTTCCCACCATGACTGCCTCTCGTCATTCAGAATCTCACACCATTCCATCACCGGAACTCCCAACTGTCCAGTATTAACCCTGACTCTTAGTCTGAAAGTAATGATCTACCGTACTCCTCATCATCGACTCCTCAACCAACGTTCCATCACGTCACTTATCATAAGAGTAGAAACCATATTTCCACTCTTAATACCCATCAAAGACAATAAGGACCACCGCCCTGATATACTCCTCTTAATCATCCGACTCTGTAACTAACACATGCCCTACTATACTCAAATAGGGTGTATCCTGGTCCTTGACCATCTCAGTCCCCACTGACGACCTGTTCAAGCTATATCTTTGCCTCGCGGCAGACCTACTGCCATATACTCTGGTTGGAGATCACCATCCGTGCAATCCCATAGGGCTCACCCCCAAACTCAAAAACCGAGATCTCATCACCTCTTAGGTCTCCCACAGGAAACGGAAATACCACCACTCGGGTCACAGAAAGTGACCTCTCCACTATCGGCCGGTCGCCCAGCCCAGACCGTATTCTCCCATAATGCACCATCCCTACTCATCCCTGAGTCTTGCGACTCCAACTCGCATATCACCCACAATCCCTCGGAGCTCACTCGATTTCCCTTTTCAAGGGATGCTCCACTAAAACTTGCTCATAAAGGCCTTCTGGCCCAATACTCATTCACCTCTGATCTCAGTCTAGACAATCCCCTCGGAATAACCGGTAAAAACCAGAAATACTAACCGCCACATGTCATGGTACTCAAACCGCATGGCCACTTCTCGATCTGCTATGAATCATGGTACCCGAACCATGACGTCACTTCTCAATCCGCTACTTATAATGGTACTTGAACCATGTCAACACTTCTCAATCCGCTACTTATCATGGTACTCGAACCATGACATCACTTCTCAATCCGCTACTTAAAATCCTCCGGATTAGCCTTCCGGATTACCGCGGTCATCTCGTCATGAATCATACGGTGAATCTCATCATCGCTAACACCGCTGCTCTCTGGTGTGTGTGTAGTGTACCAACCATGACGTCTCTAAAACACAACCCAAAGATACCAGAGACTCGATCGAGTATACTCGCACTTGATCACCCAACCGTACTTGTTCCATGGTACCCTAAGGATTCTTACTTGGATTGCGCACTGATCCGGTGTCTTCAGTAGTACGGGCCCTATACTACCGTCCACACCGCATCAGTATTCGCCCCAAGTCCTCCTCCTAGGATCCCAGATCACAAGTACTCTACATCTCGCTAGCATAGGCTACCCTTCGGTAGACCTCTCATAAGCTCCTCACTGCTACTTACTCACTCTCAAGCATCACATAGCAGCAGAAATCTTCCTAGGCTAAGGCATCACAAATCAGGCTATTCTAGTCCTAATATGAATACCTAGCCCACTCTAGCGTGCATAACATATCATAACATATCTCATAACACGTAATGTAAGGGTATTTTGGGAAATCACCATTCGGGCGCTGGCTGATCGTACATACTGCTCCTTTCTGCTTATCTCATAGTCTTTTACTCTTTTACAAAAATTGTTCTTTTCTATGAAAAACTTTCTCAAATCCTCAGTTTGAGTTCAGATACGCCCGAAGGTGCATCCGAATCCCTCAAACCAAGGCTCTGATACCAACTTGTAACAACGTATATTTCCAAAACAATTTTTCATTTTTAAAACATACTTTTATTCATAAGGTACTATCAAAACATAATGTATCCAATGTTATCATAACAAAATATATCCCATAATCTCAAGACATAAACTTCATGAGTGTGTATGGATCATGCCGGCGCCTTCCTGCGATCCTCGCTAGAACCTGAAACACATAACACAACAACTGTAAGCATAAATGCTTAGTGAGTTCCCCAAAATACCACATACGCACATACGCCACTCAAGGCTATAAGACCTTCCGGTCACTGTGTCTCAGAGGACTTCCGTCCCACAACCCTGGTAGACCTTCCGGTCCTACCCGTGATGACCTTCCGGTCCATATCATCTTGACCTTCCGGTCCATATCATCTTGACCTTCCGGTCCATATCATAATAACCTACATAGCACATCCATATCGTATAACAGCATACATCACATACATCTCATAGCATATAAGACCTTACGGTCACACATAGGTACCACTCTAGGTACAATATAGTGAAAAAGACTCACCTCCTACGAAGTCGGCTAAACTCTCGCGCTTGACGTCCCGACCTAGCCTCCTCCTATCATATGAATAACATTCCTGATCAATACCCTCTCATAGCCTCATCTCTCAATATTGGGTAGAATGTCATCCTACCCCTCCCTGAACTCTCCTGAATCAGCTTGACCTAAACCCTAAGGTCAACTGAAGTCAACGGTCAAACTTTGACCCGACTCGTCGAGTGCACATGGGGGACTCGGCGAGTCCATGCGGGTCCTCTGAATCCTTCTAGCCTCAGTTGACACGTCGAGTCATCCCTTCACTCGACGGGTTACACCTGTCACGAATCGCGGGCAACCCCGACTCGACTTGTCGAGTCCACTTATGAACTCGGCGAGTAGCGTCCATGGCAACACTCAAATGACCTTCTGAGGTCAGATCCACTTCTCTAACCTATACATCTGAATTTTCCATACCCGCTAATCACGTAAAGGTGAAACATTTACACTAATGGGACACATATATGGTTCCTTTTGAAGAAATAGCCCCAAAAATGGCAACCTAAGTTCATTCCTTCCATAACACTTCATAAAGCGAGATGGACAATGCTCTCTGGACCTCTATGGGTCCAGATCTGAAGTCTAACACATAAAGGGACCATAAACTCATCAAGTCAAGCCATAAAAAGGGTATAGAAAACCCTAGATTCATAGATCTTAACCAAAACAGAAGGAGAGTTCGATTCGCTACCTCAATACTGCAGATCCAAGCTTGAAAACCATGGATTAGCAATCCTCTTGCCCTCCTCTAGCTGGAAACACCTTCTTCTTTGCAAAATAACACCAAAAAGGATTAAAATGGCTTGTTATCACACACAACTCGCCCAAGCTCTCTGGGGTTTCTCTCTCTGGACTGGTAGCCGCAAATGAGGGCTATAAGGACCCTTAAATAGGGCACTAGCCCAAAGATTTAGGGTTTCTGTCCACAGCGCGGACTCGTCGAGTCCACCCATCGACTCGTCGAGTCCTTTCATTAATCCAGTCAGCAAATCGCGATCCTACTCGATGAGTCTAGGCGTCAACTCATCGAGTCCCTCCTCATAGTTCAAAAAGAAATACTCAAATTGTCATGCCTGGAAATCCGGATGTTACAAGGCTTCTACTTGAAATCACCAAATTCTGAGAGCAACAATGTTTGGATTGAGTGCTCAAGATCTTCATCCGTAGAATACAATTCCTTCAATCTGTCCCATATTTCTTTTGCCGTTGTGTATGAGCTTAATAACCGAAATGTGTCCGATTGTAAAGCAAACCTAATCATTCTTAAAGCTTTGATGTTGCACTGAAACTTTTCCTTCTCATCTTGGGAAATGTTTTTCACATCATTAACGAGCTGATTGAACTCCTTTTGAGTTTTAACAATTCTTGAAGTGCTTGAGTGAGTGAATGGACCTACAGTAATCGCCTCCCAAATCAAGTATCCATTGTCATCTGAACCAATAACGAAGTCTTCAAAGTGATGCGTCCAGACCTCATAATCTTCAGTGTACAAAATAGGAATCCTTGTCGTCGATCCTATGCTGTTGGAGATATTGATTGGGTTTGATTGAGAATCATCCATTGACATGACGATTTTTGTTCAAAAACCTGCTTAAGATCAGACTTGTAAATATCGTTAGGGTAAGATTGAATAATTAAAGAACAACGTCAACAACAAATGAGCCACCTCTAACAATATCAATCAAAGCGGAACAACCCTAAGATCTTCTTCAACAGAAGATATGTGTATGAATTACACAGTCTCCTACTCTGATACCAATTGATGAGTTGAAAAACTCTTAGATCGATTAGATCTTCAACAGGTTAAACAACAAAAGCAAACAAACACAGTAAACACGATATAGAATCAAGTAATGCTTAATGATTCAAAGTAGTCACGCCTCAGCAAAGCTCGATGAAGAACGTCCACTATAGAGGCGAGCTAGGGTTTGTAGTACAATGATCAGAATAATAATTAAAGCGATATCTACTAAGGATGCATGCATGCACCTTAAATACTAAACCTAATAAAACAATCACGGTTGGACAGGCCCAAACCGGATAACAAAACTAGGCTAAGGACCGAGCCCAATGACGCAACACAATTAGACCCAACAGTATGTAGCGATAAATATATTAGATTTACATCTATAAATTAGTAAAGCTTTTGATTGATCAAAAGAAAAAAGAAGTTCAAAACCTGGATCAAGATTTAAAAGTAACATCGAAATAAAATATGAAAACTTGGAAATCTGACTTTTTATAAAAAAAAAATTAGACTGTAACACCTAGTTTTAGTGATGTTCAATTTCGATACGTCAGGCCAGAATTTGATTAAGTGATGGTGTTGGGCTTCAAATTAAAATGGTTTAGGGATTTTTTTAGATGTTGGTAATGTTGGATTACGTGATTAAAGCCCTCGATTTATGCCTTGAAGCAAAGGGTAAAATTGGAAAGGTGATATCTCGGGTTTCTTGCATGAATTAAGGATTTTAGTTCAACATGTTTTTAATCAAAAGTAAGTGGATGATATTGTGGGGGATCTTCAATACCTTTCTGTGAATATAAAGAACACCAAAAACAGAGTTGTAATGAAGAAATTATGGTTGTTTGAAGTTGAATTGGAAGTTGGGGGTTTTTTTCGTATGCAGGGTGTACTCAAACTACGCAGGCCGTAGATGCTGAAGTCAGATTGTGATTTTAATGAGCTATGCATGCCGTAAATTAAGCTACGCATGGTGTAACCTCTGCTCAACAAAACCCTAATTCTAAGATTTTGAGCACTATTTAAGGTCTCTAACTTCTGGAAACCGTTTCCATTACCAGTTTCCACCACCTCAATTCGTTCCATTGAAACCCTAGCCATAAATTGTGAGATTTGGAAGCCTTAGTGTGATTTTGGGTGAATTCTTGCAAAAGGAGTCAACTGGAGAAGCAAGTGAGAACTCTAAGCTTTGTAGATCCGGACCTTGCACTTCATCCCTAATCACCAGAAAGGTATAAAGCATGCATATTGATGTTCCATTTGTTAGATCTAATTAGCTCATGGTTTTTATTCTTTTATTCCTTAATCTTGGTTTTTGTGAGATATTGGGCATTCTCATCCATCCATGCATGAGTACTAAAGCAATAGATAACTTTATGGAGCTAGGTTTTGGTATTGTGCTCTTTGTGACCATGCAAATGGATAAAGTTAGAGACTTTATCCATTAAGACATTCATTTAGATCACATATGGTAGTTTGAGAGTTTGGTTTGCTGTATTAAGAGCTTAATAATATTTTTTTGGGATCAGGGCACTATGCAGGGCGTAATCTAGGCACGCTTGGCGTAGCTCTATGCATGGCGTAGATTAGTTACCCATGTAATATTAGTGATTTTGGGAAGGTGAAGGAGTGATCTTACACATCCTCTTACTAATTTATACTTGAGAGATTATTTGATACTCTAACTCTATGGATTTTTATTTGGAAACAATGATTGATTACCTTATGGTTTTATGAAATTGTTTTTAATAAAAGTGAAAATTTTTGGCATGGTATTTGAGATGTTACAAGTTGGTATTAGAGCCTGGGTTTGAGAGAATTAGATGAACACTAGTTTGATTACAGAATCAAACTATGGATCTGCAAAATATTTTTCATAATTAACATAAAAATAACTAAAAGAGAGGATGCGATGTGTACAATCAACCGGAGTTCAAGGAAAGTTATTCCCTAAGATACCCACTCTTGTTTTATTTGTATTAGTGATATTTTAGAAATGCATGCGAAAAGTTAGAACAAGGATTTGCTCAGGGTTGCGTAATAGAATGCCTATTAGTAGAGATACCTATTAAGGAAGATGCATTTTGATTCCTTATTGCGCGTAGAGTTCTGCTGCTCGAATGTTGCTTGCTTTGTGCTTTGTAGGACTCATATCGATGTGAGTTAACTATAAAAATGAGTTTGATAAGTTACATGCTGCAAAGTTTAAATAATTTTAGAATGATTGCTTCAGCCCTATTGTGCAACTCTCCTCTGAGTCTAACCGTGGTAGGGTTAGGTCTTTTAGTCGAATGATTATTTAAGTTTTGTTACACGTAATTGTATTCATGTAGTAGTTAGCTGATATTAATAAGGGTTTTACAGCAACTAATGGCAGGGTGAGGTGGGGATCCTGTGAGAGTCTAGGAAGTGCTTCAGCACGGGTAGTATGTTGTTTAGCGAGTATGGGGAGCATTATTATGAGTAGGTAACTTAGAGCACTCACGATGATTTTTGAGGAAAGTATGGATAAGTGTGGAAGGTAGTATTGGTCTCGTACTAATAGAAGCACATCATCCATACTTGGATCGAGGAAAGTCATGGGGATTCTAAGTAGTTGGTTGAGGGTAGATAACATGGTTTGATACCAAGATTCATTGCAGTATTTCTGTGTCTGACTACCTATTGACTATGGTTATTCAGAATAAAGATGAGCTTGATATTTATTCAGACCTTATAGGCCACGACAGTTTTGATCTGAAATGTACATATATGTCTGAGTTAATTGGTTTTAAGGTGACAAGACCTTGTTCAGAGTCGTTCGTGTTTGATTCGCAGCACTCATAAAGAAAGTGAGTGTGATGATCGACTTGAGGGTTTTAGCCTATCGATGGGTGGGCGGTCGATGGATTGCGACGTCGTTCTCTAAGAAGAGGTTATATTCTTCCAATCTCCTGTATTTGAGGAGGTAAATAGATCATATGTGTGTCAGTCAATAGATATAAGAAAAGGAAGTGTGTTCTCCGCATCTGTTTTTGCCATAAGGGGGTATAGTTTGATTCGTGGAAAATCGTTTTTTTCTTTTAAGGGAATGTTTGAGAATCGACTGTTCTTTTGGTTCAGTGGCCTAGATGAAGAAAATTTTGTGAGTCGGATATGTGTCACAACTTTGAGAAGATCAGGGTCTCGCGGGAGCATCGAGATTTCCTAGTTCAGAAAGAAGAGTGCTATCAGTATGTTGAGCTTTTCGGAGTTACTGATTGAGCATCTATGAAGGATTCTTGAAGCTATAGAGGAGGTTAAGGTGGTGGAAAATTCTTCTAATTCAAGTTTTGGTTGCATGAAGCTTTATTCATAAGGTGCCTCATCAATCCAAGGGTAATTTGAAGAAATTCAATAAGATCAAGGTGACATTGCTAGGAAGAGTTTTCAAGATCTCCATTTGAGGAACAAGGTTTCCTCATGATTGTTTGGTCATTATTAAAAGATTTTCATATGCCATTTTGTATACCAAGATATGTGTTTAGAGGGTATTTTAATGAACCGGTTTTAGGTTTCGACGTTGGAAACGTCGCCCAATGTCAAAAGAAGCCCTATGTAGAGGAAAACTGAGTATCCTGCTTCGATGGATTAGCAACCAGAATGATTTTGATGGTTCCAGCACAACGGGTCACAGGAAGTTGCATTGTAAGTTCATTGGATGTCTGGTATTCAAGATTATTGAGATCTTTTATGGTGTTGATGAATAAGGGATTGGTTAGTATGCGAGTTCAGGGTGAGTTGATGTCAAATTCATACTTTTAGGGTTCTATGCGTTGTCCTTGCATCGGAAGCTTCTACAAAAAGATCTCGCTGTAGCCAGTTGCTCCTTATGGGACAACAAAATAGAGTTAAGAGGAGTGTGTGTTTGTACAGGTTGAATGTCAATTGAAGGGTTGGTTGGCTCGTTGAACTAATCACTATCATTAGTAAGGGTAGAGTTATTGTTAATTTATCATCTTAATTCAGGGTGTGGTGGATGCACTTTTGCATGGGTTTTTTTCCAATGGTTGAGAAAGTTTCAGAATTGTTGAGTTGTATTAATTAACATGTATGTTGGTGCGTCGATCTTTCGTCAGGTGTAGAGCAATGGAAATTTTGGACCCCTGTTTAGGGTGTCAGACCAAACTTGACTAGTTTTTTGGAAAGGCGTCAGAGCTATGCAGAATCCAACCTCGGCGGGTTGCATAAATAGAGTTGGAAAAGAGTCAACATGATCTCGGTTTTGATACCATTCAGGTTATTATGGAGTTTTCATTCAAACAGGAAGTTTGGTTCAATCAGTTGAGCAATTGTTGGATCTGCTCGATTATTTAAGATTAGGATATTACTTTGAGAAGGTTTTATGGTTGAAATGTTTATTAATATGAACTGTGATCACAAGTTGGAAGTCATAGGGTCTTGTGGCTATGGATTGTGGCCATATAGTGGAATTCATGAAGTCGTTAGGGAGTGGCTGATTCCAACTAGGGGAGAACCACTTAGGAGTATCGAAAATATTTTCAAGTGCGTATCAACTTTGAGTTTCATATCTAAGGATAAGAGTGTAGTTGGTTTCTAGTTGTGGTATGAGCCAAGGATTACGCAAGGATTAGTAACCATTGGTCTTTTGTAGTAAGCGAGTCAAAGATTAAGGATTCAGGATATCTCATTCGGGGATGTAAACCAGAGGTAGGGATGCATTTTAGATCGATTTTTGGGTTCAGGTTGAGGATTGTGTTAGGCCCTCTCTGTCTGTTCTTGTCTGATGAAGGCTCTGGAGTTCGAAGCATGACTCGAACACCTGATAGGGTCCAACAACTGTGGGGTTCGGCTCGTAATGATCTTTGGTTAGGTATTCTTGTAGGTACATAGCAAGACCATGGGTTGGGCCCATGGCAACTATATAAGTGTTGTAAGACCGTGGGATTGCCGTAGCATTCAGTAGGTTGGTAGATGGTTGTGGAAGTATGGTGATTCTCCAACATAGATTGTAGCATTCTCTAGGATGAGTTACACCGCTCAAGGAATGGTCGTGAGATTATAGTAGTGTTGCATATTTTAGTATGGTATGCCTCTATGGTTTTGGTAAGTGGGATGTTGACCCAGGACGGTGGGATGATGGTTGTATGTCTATAGGCCCACCAGTCACTGGTGAGGAGACATCATGTCTATGATTGGATGATGGAAAGAATGGTGAGGAACCATGTGCTTCTCATTTTAATGATTGTATGGTGTCACGATGTGTCATGGACCCTCATGGATTTCACTTATTTGTTAGACCGATAGTTGTGTCGTGGAAATCCGTATGTGTAGGTTGTTGGTCTTGGCATAGTTTTTTATTTTGAGCAGAATCGAAATACTATGGATGGCTTAATAGCCGGTATAGACTTGTTAGAAAGTCGTGGTTGTTATCAATAGTTCCTTGTGGAATTGCAGATGATTTGTTAAGTGGTTGCACCCCTGCGCGTATGGGAATGTGGATGTCGCCAAGATTTTCTTTCGAATTGACTGCGAATATGCCCGTGGGAGCGGTAGGATGGTGACAACTTGATAGGAAGTCAAGTGTGTATCTGAGAACTTGTAGGCAATTTCTGAGCATGGGATTGGTTGAAATTCTTGATCTAAATATTTTGAGTATTTTTATACTTGGTTTACTGGTGTGCCTGGTCAGAGACTTGGCAAAAGTGTGACAAGTGGATGATCATCAGCCCTTATATTTGTTCCTGTAAATTTTAGGTTGATGGATTTTCGATTTTGTGAGGTATAAGTTGGTTCAATAGCGGCTTAAAGACTTTCCTGGGTTGAGTAGTTCATTATGAGTGGGTTCGTATCATTGGGAGAGAGAGAAAGAAAGAGAGGGATGGTTGTGATGGGTTATGAGGATAACAACAAAACCTATCTGTTCATGCAGTCCTAAGATTAAGGATCTAGGTTTTCACTAGTTGAAGAAGAAAACTTGAATATCAAATAGAAAACCCTAATGGCATCTATATAATCAAAATTAACCAAATAAAAGAGTTTAGATGTGTACCTTACTTGTTATGTAGTAATAACAAGAAAAACCTTGTAGATCCTGAACTCTTGAAAGCAGTGCCTCAAATGTGACACCTCTAACGGATTACAAACACTCTTTACAAGAGAATGAGAAGGAGAGGGAAGGAGGCACAGTAGATTTTCGGCTCTTCTAGGGTTAATAGAATGGGGCCAAAATTCCAAGGGGTTACCCTCCTTATATACTTGTGGTTGCTTACTCCGAAAGCTAGGGTTTTCAGGTGGAAACCCTAATTCCCTGCTTAAGGCCTAAGCAGCCCATGGACTCCTCATAAGAAGGCCTTTGACGAAAACTTATAGGGCCACCCTATAATTTTCGTCCTCTCCTATCCAAGGAGTCCAAGAGCCCAGTTTCACAACTATCAATAATTTGCAAAACAGCCACCATTCTTTTTTATTAATTCCTTTATTCCCAAAATTAATTCCAAATTAATTTCCGATTAAATATTAATTAAATAACGTAATTTCTAATTAATATATTATTTTCATAACATATTAACAAATCACTTAACTTCTCTCCAAGAGTCATCCTATCAAGTTGCAAGAGTGAAGGCAACCCAAAAGGACTTGTGCTTCTATCAATTCAAGTATATACCAATTATACTTATGGGCTTAGACACCTATTCCAACAGTCTCCCACTTGGATAAGTCTAATAACTATAATTACAAATATAACTTCAAAAAATGACCAGCACATTGTAGCATTCAAAATCCGCTTCCGAACTCTGACCTAGTGAGTAACGTGTCCTATGATAAGGGATCATATAATCCTCCGTTCTGCAAGATATCATGTGGACAAATGACATGGAACAAAATCATTTTCATTGTCCAACAATTTGTTTCATGATTTCTGATTTGTAATGACATAGAACTTAATAGAACACATCAATTTAGTCCTGACCGGGACTGACATATAAGTCAACACCAAATCATCGAAGGGCCCAAGATATCGCTTTTCCCCCTTACAGAAAAAGGAACAGATAAACTTCGACTTATATGCTTGTACTATTTACTCATCAAATCGTACATAACAATATGTTTTATATCATCAATTTACTATTCTGTTTACGCATTATCAAAGCACAACCAACTCGTAAACAACTCATATATCTCGGTTTAAAGATTCTACGATATTATCATCTCATAATTACTCGTGATAAATTCCATGAAGTAGTTTTATGAGCGTGGGTTTAATCCAATACTCAAATCTCCATTTCAGAAGTACTCATGAACGTTGCAGCAAACCATTGCTTTGTGAACACTTAGACAATCTACAAGCCAATTCATGACAGTCATAATTCACTCCTTACTTCCAAAGTATGATCGACTGTGGATAATTTGAATAATCCAATTATTTGGAAAGTAAAACATGCAAAGTTGAAACATAAAGATAAACAATTGACAATAGATAGTAGACAATACTCATAAATAAATCTCCATTATTTAATCATCAAATGGCAATTACATTTATTTGTTACAAGTTTCTAAAATCTATCTAATCACTAAAACTAATAACATCCTTCAGACCAATGCTCCTCGCATGCTGCACATGCTTAATCCTACTCAGACCCTTTGTGAGGGGATCTGCAGGATTCTCTTCGGATGATACCCTCTTAATGACGAGGTGTCCTTCATCTACTCGATGTCTGATAAAATGATATTTTTTAACGATATGCCTAGATCTTCCATGATCTCTTGGTTCCTCGGTCAAGGCAATCGCTCCTTCATTATCGCATAAAATTTTCATCGGCTCCTTAATGGCTGGCACAACTCCAAGGTCTCCAATGAAGTTCTTCAACCATATAGCCTCCTTTGAAGTTTCGCTCGCAGCTATATATTCCGATTCACATGTTAAATCAGCTACGGTCTGACTGAGAACGGAAGTTGTCTCTGTCGCTTTGAAAACTGGTGTCGATATACCTTATAACTCTTAAGTCATCACTGCCACCAAGAACAAGGACCAAGTCCTTCGTTCTTCGCAGATACTTAAGAATGCTCTTAAGTGCTGTCCAATGAGCTTTACCCAGATTTCCATGATATCGGCCAAACATGCTCAAAGCAAAAGCCATGTCAGGGCGAGTACATGTCATAACGTACATGATCGAGCCAACGACGGAAGCATATGGAACTCGACTGACCTTTGCTATGTCTGCATCCATGCTCGGACTCTGAGTCTTACTCAGCTTAGTATTACTCTGGACATGTAACTCTCCCTTCTTTGAATTTTCCATGCTAAAACGCTTTAGCACCTTATCCAAATAAGTATTTTGACTAAGTCCAATTAATCTCCTACTCATATTTCTAAAAATCCTTATTCCCAGAATATAGGCAGCCTCTCCTACATCCTTCATAGCGAAACACTTTCCAAGCTAGGACTTAACCTCCTGCAAGGTTGGAACATCGTTTCCTATAAGTAGTATGTCATCAACATACAGTACCAGGAATGTGACTATACTCCCACTAGCTTTGACATATACAGAGGAATCATCCTCATTCCTAGAGAAGCCGCACTCTTTGACCTTCTCATCAAACCAAGTATTCCATCTGCGAGAAGCTTGTTTCAATCCATAAATTGATTTCTCAAGCATACACACTCTATTGGGGTACTTAGAATCCACAAACCCTCTGGCTGAATCATGTAAACATCCTCAGCCAACTTTCCATTAAGGAAAGCGGTTTTGACATCCATTTGCTAGGTTTCATAATCATGAAACGCTACTATGGCTAACATAACCCTAATAGATTTGATCTTAGCCACCGGTGAGAAGGTCTCACCGTAGTCAACACCTAGGGTTTGACTAAAGCCATTCGCAACTAGTCGTGCTTTGAACCTGTGTACCTTTCCATCCATTTCGGTCTTCTTCTTGAAGATCCATTTGCACCCAACTGTCTTATGACCTGGTACATTGTCAACCAAGTTCCAAACTTAATTGTCATACATGGACTGGATCTTGTTGTCCATTGCCTCTTTACATTTAGCAGACTCAGGGCCTGCCATGGCTTCTTTGTAGTTAGAAGGTTCATCCAAATTTACTAGTGTACTATCACTGATTAACGTATCATCGTCTGTAGTAATATGGAAACCATAAAACTGTGGTGTCATCCTAACTTGAGTGGAATGCCTAAGAGATAACGACTCATCAATTGGTTGAACAGGAATTTCTTCCTCGGGTTGAGCACTAGTGTTAGAGGTTCCTTCATCTATTGACTGTTGAATTTATTCGAGATCAATTGTACTCCCACTGCCCTCTTTGCATATGACCTCTCTCTCACGGAAGACTCCCCTTCGTGCTACGAAGACCATGTTCTCACTAGGTCTGTAGAACAAGTAACCAAAGGACTTATATGGATAATCGATGAAAATACATTGCTCACTTCGAGGTTCTTGCTTGTTGTGAGTCTCTCCTCTAACGAAAGCTTCATAACCCCAAACCTTGATATATGCTAATGAGGGAACCTTCCCTGTCCACATCTCATGAGGTGTTTTGGCAACCTTATTTGTTGGGACTAGATTAAGAATATGGGCAGAAGTCTCTAAGTCATACCCCCAGAACGTTATTGGAAGCGCAGCTGGACTCATCATAGAACGAACCATGTCCAACAAGGTTCGATTACGCCTCTCAACCACACTATTAAGTTGTGGTGTCCTTGGAGGTGTCAATTGTGAAACAATTCCACATTCCTTGAGGTAGTCGTGCAACTCGATACTAAGATACTCACCACCCCTATCAAATCTAAGCATCTTGATCTTCCTGCCCAATTGATTCTCGACTTCATGTTTGAACTCTTTGAACTTTTTAAAGGTTTCTGACTTATGATTGATTAAGTTGATATGTCCATATCTGCTATAATCATCAGTAAAAGTCACATAAAATCGATTCACATCCCTTGTCGTGGATATGAAGGTCCCACACACATCCGTGTGTATGAGGTCCATCAATCCTTCACCTCTTTCACAAGAACAAGTGAAAGGTGATTTAGTCATCTTTCCAAGCAAACAAGACTCGCATGTATCATCTGACCTTAAGTGAAACTATTCCAACACTCCATCCTTTTAGAGTTGGGCAATGTGTTTCTTGTTGACATGTCCAAGACGACAATGCCACAAGCATGCTTTGTCTAAACCGTTAGACGCATCAATTTGTAACACACTATTTCCTAGATTCTTTACTACCATCACAAATTCATATACACCATCACAAGGCAATGCTCCAAAACAAAATACACCATTATAATAAGCATTAATAGAACCATTCTCATTATTAAAAGAATATCTAAAACCTTGTCTGTACAAACCATGAAATGAAATAATATTCCTTGTCATTTCTGACGAGTAGCAAAAATTATTTAAATCTAAACTCAACCCACTACTAAGCACTAAAGTGTAAATCCCAAATTTGGTAACAGGAGACGATCTTCTATTGCCCATAATCAGGTTCATCTTCAAATGCTCTACATCTTCACTTTTTCTTAGTCCCTATAAGTGAGAGCAAATGTGAAAACCACATCCTGCGTCAAGGACCCAAGAATTAGAATGCGATGAGTTCTTAGATTGAATAGTGTAAATACCTGCCCAGGTTGGCTTGATCTTGCCATCCTTTATATCTTGAAAGTACTTAGGGCAGCTTCTCTTCCAATGCCCCTTGTCATGGAAGTAGAAGCTAGCAGCCTCTTTCGGATCAGAGGAAGGGGTTTCAGAACTAGACTTGCCTTTAGGGCCATTACTGGACGACCCGGCTTGAGACTTTCCCTTCTAGTTCTATTTAAAGGGAGATTTCCTCTTCTTCCCCTTCCCTTGCCTAATGGCCAAGATGGGAGCAGCAGCAGTGGGAGTGGTGTCAATACTCTTTGTCTTCAATCCACTCTCAGCGGTTCTCAACAGGCCTTGAAGTTAGCTCAACGTGAATTCCTATTTGTTCAAATCATAAGTCAAATGGAACTGATCATAACAAGGAGGTAGAGAGTCCAAGACTATGTCAATAGCCAGCTCCTCATTGAAGTTCACATTAAGTTTCAGAAAACGGTCCACAAAGCGTTGCATGCATTGCAGGTGTGTCGTGACTGACTCTCTGTCCTTCATCTTGGTGGTTATGAATGACTTAACTATCTCATACCTTTCTTGGCGTGCTCTTTAATGGTACTTTTCCATCAAGTCCTTGCACATCTCATAAGGCTAATAGTCCTCATAAATCTATTGTAGCTCAGGAGTCATAGTTGCCACCATTATACATGACACTTTGGTTGCATCTTTGCAGGGGGCCCTCTACTCAGCTATTTCTTCAGGAGTAGCTTTTGTTTCATCTATTTCGTTCAACTCTTTGTCGCAGACATATTCCTTGTCCTTGAATCGCAAGGCCATCCTAATGTTGTGCATCTAATCATTAAAGTTGGAGCCATCAAATGTGACCTTGGCACAAATGCTCAAGAGCGAGAAGGTGCTTGCGGAGTTGTTGTTGGAGGAACCAGAAGCATTGTTGGAATTTGAAATCTACAAAAGAAGAAAGACAAAATTAGGATTAGATAGGAAATCCATAATACAACACCCAACATGAAATACAAAGGCTAGGATCCAACTAAATAATTCACAATTCGGAAGAGAGATGCCGTAATCCAATTGCAAATTATTTAAACGTAGGTAAATGACGATTTACCAATTTCACCATGAAAAACGAAATTTAAATGAATTAGGTTTTTAAATAGAGTTCTTAGATCTTATGAGATTCATTGAACTATTCAATTGCATGTTTAATCTCGATTACGCCCTTTCTATTTGTGACTGGGATACTTAGGATCACAAACAAGTTGTGAATAACCATGCAAATTAGCTTGGTACTCTCGATGTCATTTACCACCTAATTAATGTGCCGGTTAACCATACACGCTCCATTGATCAATGATAATTTTCGAGCTACCCATTTCCACCCTTTATTAGTCCATATTAGTGTTCCGGTTAACTATACATGCTCCACTAACGACTTTTATAAAGCGCAATGTGCAATATCATGGATTAACATCAAATTTAGATTTTCCTAAAGTAACTAAGATTGGGAATTTTATAAAAACATGTAGTTACTTTATTTACTTCATTATACTTATTAATGAGAGTTTAATGTCCTATCAAATCCGTTCGGATAACGACCCTCCACTAGTCGAGAGTGCGGTTGGTAAGAATGGATACCCAATGACGTTCATTTTATAGGCCGCTTCCTTAAACACCCCTTATAGACCAGCTTCGTGAATGAGGCCTACTAACGCTAAGACTGACCTTTTTCTTTTATATATATATATATATATATATATATATATATATATATATATATATATATATATATATATATATATATATATATATATATATATATATATATATATATATATTAACTTTTAATCTTACAATATATATAAGGGTGTATTTTAAACTTTTAAAATACTAGGGTTCTAGAATTTAATATTTCAAAATTAATCTTTTAGTTAAATTTTAAATTCCGAAACCAAACGGGTATTTTTAGAAACTTTTCAAAAATACTAAGTTAAATTTTTAATAATTAAATTAAACCAAATCTTTACAATTGATAAGGATATCTAAATACCTTTTTTTTTAAATCAATTTTACGCAGAAAAACGAATTAAGGTAATTATCCTAACCAAGCCAAGATTATCAGAATCGAAAAATCAGGGATCTGAGAAGCCAACTCGTCGAGTCTATGCAATGCACTCATCGAGTTGGGCCAACTCGTCGAGTTCCAAACATTAACTCGTCGAGTTCTATGAACAGAGTGACGATTATGTTCCCTTCTCCTTTGAACGATTCACAATTGCATCAAGTTCAACTGAAAAACATCCTAGGCTCTGATACCACTGATAGGTTATGAGCATAACAACAAAACCTATGTGTTCATTCAACCCTAAGATTAAGGATCTAGGTTTTCACTAGTTGAACATGCAAACTTAAATATCAAATACAAATCCCTAATGACATCTATAAAATCGAAATTAACCAAATAAAAGAGTTTTGATGTGTACGATACTTGTTATGTTGTAATAACAAGAAAATATTTTAGATCAGAACTCTTGAAAGCAAGTGCCTCAAATGTGACACCTCTATTGGGTTACAAACACTCTTTGCAAGAGGATGAGAAGGAGAGGGAAGGAGGCACACCAGATTTTTGGCTCTTCCAGGGTTAATAGCATGGGGCCGAAAATACAAGGGGTTACCCTCCTTATATACTTGTGGTTGTTGAGTCCAAAAGCTAGGGTTTTCAGATGGAAACCCTAATTCCATACTGAAGGCCTAAGCAGCCCGTGGACTCCTCATTAAAAGGCCTTGCACGAAAACTTATAGGCAGACCGTATAATTTTCATCCACTCCTATCCAAGGATTCCAAAAGCACAATTTCACAACTATCAAAGATTTGCAAAACAACCCCCGTACTTTTAATTAATTCCTTTAATCCCAAAATTAATTTCTGATTAAATATTAATTAAATAATATGATTTCTAATTAATATATTACTTTCATAACATATTAAAAGATCAGTTAACTTCTCTCCAAAATTCATCTTGTCAAGTTGCAAGAGTGAAGGCAACCGAAAAGGAGTTTTGCTTCTATCAATTCAAGTATATACCAATTATAGTTATGGGCTTAGACACCTAATCCAACAGGTTGTTGCAGCTAAATGTTTTTAAGTGTTGGATTGTAGCTGGAATCAGTTAGGTTCTGCATAGTCTCTCAGGTTTTCAATTTGGATGTGTTAATGTTATGAAGCTATGGGAGGAAGAATGTGAAAAAGTGTTAGTACAGTTTTCAGGAATTCTAACAAAGTCAAATTTCGAGGACAAAATCCACTTTAAGTGGGGGAGAATTGTAACACCTGGTTTTAGTCATGTTCTAATTTTGAGACATCGGGCTGGAAGCAAAGGGTAAATTTGGAAAGGTGGTATCTCGGGACAAACCCTCACCGACTCGTCGAGTCGGCTCCTTGACTCGACGAGTCCATTCAGACTCATATCTCATTCAGTCGTTTTCAAGGCAGAGAACATTCCCAAATTCTAGATCTGCACTCCTAAGGCTCATCAATCACGTAAAGTAACAGGCTTTACGTTCATGCATGGCATTTTGAGCTTAAATGCCAAAACACATGTCAAAAAGGGTTTTTCACTCAAGATCACTATATTGGTTGGATAAAGCAGGGACTTTTGGACTCTAGGGACCTCACATGGTCCAGATCTGTATTTCAACCCTCTCAATTAACATAAAACACTCAAGGGCCTCATATTTGGGTGGAAAAACCCTAGATTCATAAAATAATGAGATCTATACAAAATAATGAGAAAGGTGCAAGCTTTATACCTTTCCCAGAAGCTCTGAAGAGGAACAATCTCAGATCTAGCAGCACCTTCTTGACCCTAGGCTTGGAATTCTTCTCTCCTCTTCACAAGATGCACCAAACACTCACAATTAGCCAAGAACTCTCTCTCAAAGCTCAAAGGTCGTGTAGGGTTTGTTCTCAGGGAAGTGTAGCCGCAAATGAGGCTATAAGTGCCTTTAAATAGGCCCAGAAATTAGGGTTTCTCTGCCCAGCACCTACTTGGCGAGTCAGCTATCTGACTCGTCGAGTCCACTCATTAAATCCATGCTGGCAACTCGGCCATGCTCGGCGAGTCGGACTCACGACTCGTCGAGTCACTCTATAATTCTCAAGGTTAAATTCACATTTAATGTATCCGGAAATCCGGATATTACAGTTTAGTCTTAGATCTTAATTGGATTAAATGTGGGTTTTGGCTCAGTGTTAGAGGTTGGTGTGCAGCAGCAACATTTATAGGCGATGTTCATCATCCGAGGTGAGTCTTCTCACTATACATATCTTGAGTGGTAATATTGTGTGACTGGAGGATCTTGTGTGCTTATATTGAGTATTGTGATATCATGCATTATGTCTTTGTGATTTATGTTGTGTATTATGCTGACCTTTACTGAGTTAGGACCGGAGGGTCCACCCGAGTTGTGGGACCAGAGGATTCCACTGGGAAACATTGACTGGAAGGTCTTATTCGAGATATAGCCATGAGAGGCTAATGAGATATGTGTGGTATTTTGGGGAACTCACTAAGCTTTGTGTTTACCGTGTTATGTGATATGTGTTTCGGGTACTTCTCAGGATCGCAGGAAGGCGTCAGCTTGATTGTACTCACGAGATGAAGTTATGTTTTGATGATCCTGGATTTTAATTCAATAATTTATAGATATGTGTTTTTGGATAATTTGATACTTTGGGGTTTTTGTGAAATGTGCTAATGAGAATTATGACATTTTAATATTAAAAATTTGCTTGAAAAATTTATGGTGTTACATGGGCCCCACTAAGCCATGCATGGGTCTAAAGGTGCCAACTTTACTTATTAAGTCACCACTTAGAACTAGATTTGAGAGTTAAGCATGTTGGCTTAACAATTTAAGTGCTTAATGGGTTAGATTAGTAATCAAGGGAGTATGTTAGGCATACCCAACTGGTACGTTGTGTGTACTGGCCTCGAAAGGAGTACGTTAAGCATCTGAGCTGAATATGCCCCGCATACTCAGCAAAATGACTTTCGATTTGACTTCCTCGGGTTTGGGCCATATTTTTGGCTTTTAGGGATTCGAAATTGTTGGGACATTGGACTTCTGACCTTAGGCCATGGATAGAGTATGGATTTTATTGGGATTAGGTCCATGATGATTATTGGGCCCAATTTGGAAGTTGGGCCTTATTGGGCCTTGTGATGCCATTTAGGAATTTGGGCCTTTCGAGCAGCGTGTTGGCCTTTGGTTTCGAGCTATGTAAGAAGAAGGGAAAAATGGTGTTTTACCCTGGATATTGGTCAAGTAACTTAGATTCTTGTTTATGGGTCTAGATCCAATTATTAATGGGAATTATTTGATGATGTTAGTGTGGGGATTTCCCGGACTAGCAGACCAATATTTATTTTAGAGATTCAGTAGCTAGAGGTGAGTTTCATCACTGTGTTTAGCAGGTTGAAGGCACCAATGTCGGCCCATGGTTTATATGTTAGGATGCTAGGTGTCTGTGTGACTCTTGCATGTGTTATGTATTTATATGTTTACCGGAGGGGCCCGATAACTATTTTGTATGCTATTTATCATTGTGATTATTCCATGTGTTAATATGATTATATGTTTATTTGTTTATATTTATACCGCACGGGGCCCGATGCCAGAAGGGGCCTGATGACTGACAAATATGTTTACCGAGCGGGGCCTAATGTCGGGGGGGGGGGGGGGGGGGGGAATTATATGTTTTCAAAAAGAAAAGATTTTTGTATAACGAGTAAGAGTTTCTAAGAGAAAACGAGAAGGAGCAATGTGTACAATCAGCCAGAGCCCGAACGGTGATTTCCCAAAGTACCCTTACTTATTTGTGTTATGAGTTATTATTGGGATATTAGTGATGCATGCTAGGAGATAGGCTAGGTATTTTATATTTTAGGGCTAGAGTTGCCTGATTAGTGATGCCTTAGCCTAGGAATTTTGCTATCTGTGATGTGCTTTAAGTATGTGCGGAGTAAGAGTATCCAGCAGGAATATTTCAGGGATAGAGCTTTGAGTAGAGGAGTAATCTAGGAGAGATACCTAGATGAGCATTAGATGAGCCTACTGAGAGAGTAGTTAGATACCCACGTGGGGTAGAGTTGTTTGAGTTCGGTGACACCTTTTAAGTGTGAGTCGAGTAGATAGAGGTCTAACCTAGAGTGGTTTTGGGTGTGGGTGGAGATTATTCGATGCCCGAATGCTGCTTGCTTCGTGCTTTGTGGAACTCTCGATGATGGGAGTCAAATACTAAGTGAATATGAGGATATTCAGGAGGTAGATGGTTGGCATCATAAGGAGTTCTTCAGCAGCTGATGGCAGAGAAGGGTGAGAACCTAGGGAGAGCCTAGGGAGTGACCTTAGTCAGATGAGTACGCTCATAGATTAGAGTATTCGCTGGGGAGTGACCAGGTTTATCGGGATTGGTGATCGAGTAGGTGGATCAGCTATTTAGGAAATCTGTGACGATCCGTGTGGAAAGTATGGGTAGATGTGGCAAGTAGTATGGGCCCGTACTACTGAAAGCAGAGGACCCGTACTCGGAACAGGGAGAGTTCCAAAGGTTCTAAGTAGCAGACTGAGAGGAGATAACATGGTTTGGGTACCATGATTCATAGTAGATTGAAAGGATATAACATGGTTCTGGTACCAGGATTCGCAGCAGATCCAGAGATGATTACATGGTTCGAGTACATGGTTTGAGGCGGTCAGTGCTTCTGGTTTTACCAGTTATCCCGTTGTGATTGATTAGACTGGGATCAGAGGTGATAGAGTGTGGGGCCAATGGGCCATGTTGAACGAGTTTCAAGGGAGCATACCTAGAGAGGGAATTCGAGTTAGTTTCCAAGAGTTTTTGGTGAGATGCCAGTTGGAGTCGTAAGACTCAGGGATGAGTAGAGATGGTGCTTCATGGAGGATTACGGTCTGAGTTGAGCAATCGGCCGATAGTTGAGACGTCACCTTCGTTGACCAGAGTCATGGTATTTCCTTTTCCTGTGAGAAGTAGAAGAACCATTGAGTTTTCAGTTCTAGGTTTGAAGGTAAACCGTGTGGGGTAGCATTGGTTGCGATCTTTCACCAGAGTATCTGGGCAGTATGTCTGCCGTAAGGTAATATTATAGTATGAGAGGGTCATCAGTGGGGACTGAGGTGGTCAAGGACAAGGACATATGTTAGCAGCAGTGTCAGGTGAACAAGAGGAGTATATTGGGGCGGTGACACTCATTGTTTGTGATAGATATCGAGTGTGAGGGTAAGGTCTTTGCTCTCATGAGAATTCTCATGATGGGACGTTGCTTGGGAAGTCGAAAATGAGGAGTGTGATAGTTCATTAATTTTCAGACTGAGAGTTGTGACTACTAGTTGACAGTTGAGATGTCTGGTAGTGTGTCAGTATGAGATTGGAATGATGGTAGGAGACTGGTCGGGGAATCAGAAACGAGGTGCGTGATTGTGCATTATTTCCAGATTGAGAGTCAGGACTGTGTCGGGACAGTCGGAGTATCCGGCGGTGTGTCGGTTGTTGGAACCTGAAAGTGAACCTCTAGCAATCCTAAGTACCCATTCTGAAGTGTGTATGTTCCAAAGTGGAGAGTGTTCTGGAATCTGTCTGGATCAGGAAAGAAGAAGATGTGAAGCTGAAGGCATTCCGGAATGACTCTCATTTCCGGAATGGATGCTGATCCGAAGCAACGCTATTTTGTCTTTGTGCATTTATTATATTTGTCTTTGTATTGATGTGACTTTTCATAGGACTTAGTCTTTTGTTGTATTTAGACAATTAGAATGTCAGAAACATTTCTATTGTCCAGTCCTATGTAAGTGTTCTAGTTAATTCGTTGTAATCTTCACTTCTATTTATAGGAGTATTGAATACAAGTCAACTACGGATCTTTCACTCAACTTTTAGCACTTTACTAAGTTATTTCAAAGATTCCTCTTGTTCTTCATTTATTAGCTTTACCTTGATCATTTATTCTTATTCATCATTTATATCTTGATCATTTGTTGAAAACATTAACTTAGACTTGACTGGTATTTCCAGACTTGACTAGAACATTTATTAGCAAGAAGGCATTGATCTTAAACATTCACTCAAGGTTTGAGTTCTCAAACCTTGTCCCTGCACATTAGATCATTCTTGTTCTCACAATTTCTATCAAAGCTTGAGTGGTTGTCCTTTGAATCCATAAGATCATATTATAGTTGGTTTGAAATTACCTTGGTATTTCAACCATTTCTTTGATAAGGATAAAAGTTCTTCTATATACCACTTTAGCATGAAGATATCTTAACTTCAATGGCTGCTTCTAATCCTCAGCAAATGATTTCAATTCAAATCGCAAATAGTGTGGGTAGCCCTACTCGTGCCCCATTACTAGTTGTGGAAGAATATGATCACTCAAAAGTTAGAATGGAAAGGTTTTTACTGGCCAAAGATAAAGGTCAACAAATCTGGAGATCCGTCAAAGAAGGTCCTCATGTTCCTGAAAGAACAGTTGTAAGAAATGCAGCTGCTCAGCTCATGCGAGAAGATGAAGCTCGCCCAGCTCCTCTAACTGCAGATGATATCGAGAAGCTGCATGTTGATCAAGTTGCTTTCTCAGAAATGGTGTTTGGTGTTCCTCCCTCACTCTTCGAGCACATCAAGTTATGCAAATCAGCTAAAGAGATTTGGGATACTCTTTAGGACCTGATTGAAGGTTCGTAAAATATGAAAGACAAGCGTCTCACCTCAGTTGTTAACGACTTTGACACCTTCACCACCACTCCTGGTGAATCAGTGGCATCAGCCTCCAACCGTTACCGAATCGTGGTCAACAACATGACTACTCATGGGATTGTCCGAACACCTTTGGAGTACAATATCAAATTCATAAACAGTCTTGGAAAAGAATGGGGGAATGTGAAATCTTGTCTCCAAAGCAATGGCTCCTTGGAAAAGTTGAAGCTCTATCAAGTTTTTGATGAACTTCAAGGACATGAGTCCAATGTTACTCAAACCATAAGGGAACTCTCCGGAGGTCCTCTTGCCCTTGTCAGTTCTTTCGAATCAACCATTCTGAACTCATCTACTTCGGATCCCTTCAAACCCATCATTCCATCTGTTCAAACATCCGCACCCATTTTACCCACACAAATCTATCATGCTGATGATTCCGAAGCCATGGACTCTGAACTCCATTTCCAACAAGAGTTCGCCCTACTCTCAATGAATACAAACGTCCTTTCAATACTTCTTACAAACCATACCAAAACTGATTTCATCTTCCTCATCAAAACAATCCTCAAACATACTCAGCTCCGGAACCTAAACCAACTTCGGAAAATCTTCCTGCATACAAACCAAACATCACTAAACCAAACTCTACTCCGGAACCCTCTCAGAGTTCCAAATCAGACAAACCAAAAATTATGTGTCATAAGTGTGGACATGCAAACCATTTTGCTAAAGATTGCCTGACTGATGCTTCGCAGAAACCAAAAATCAAGGATTCTTCTTACTACGTCCGAAGAGCACAAGAGATGGCTGAAAGCGAAAAAGCCTTTGTAACAACGGTTTCAAGAGACGTTGAAGGATATTGGTCATCGGGAGATGATGATGACATGGTAACGGGAAGGAACATGTGTGTGATGGCAAGAGAAACGGTTGAATGTGATGAAGGATATTGGTCATCTGGGTCGGATGATGAAGATGATGTTGCTGAACCTCACTACTGCTACATGGCCACCAATGATCCACCCGGTCGAAGCATCGTTCAACAGGTAAAATCTATGATCTCTGATAATAATTTTGATTTGTCTCTTTGTGAACCTTATCTGACCCAAATCCAAACATATATGAGCACCATTTATAAAGCCTATGAGTCAGCCATAGAAGCCAGTGAGAAGAAGGACTGTGAACTAAATCGTCTTATGTTACGTTTTGAGGATAAAAAATTGAAAATCGAGTCTTTAGAGCATGAGCTTGTAATGTCAAACGATGAATGTATCATTTTGAAAGATAAATGTGAAATCACCTATTCTGAACGAAATGTTTTGATTTCTGATAACAAACGTCTCAATGAAAAAGTAGATGCTTTGCATAATTCTGTAGACATGCTTGAAGCGGACATTCGAATGACTTATAATTTTTGTCATCCATGATCTAAAGCACCTGGTATCAGAAGCGAGTTTACGAAACCAATTCTTAGTCCCTTGAAGGAATTGCAAAATTTGACATTCATGGGAGAGGTTCCGAACATCAAACATTCGGACACCCCTGTTTCTCCCTTGTCTCCACTTCCTGAGACTACAGACCATTTTGAGTCCCTAATTCCTGAGTTTAAACCAATTGTTGTCAAGTGTCCTGATTCCACGCCTCTCATAAACCTAGACCTAAATCGGACCACGGATTTTCATCACAGTCTTACAAATTGCGTAGATTATGTTCCTAGAAGTAATCATGTGAACAAATGTGTGATTGAAGAAATCATTCTGGTGACAACTGAAACTGATACCTTTGAGTTTGTATGGGCATCCTTAGATGATAAAGTTGAAAAATCAAGTTGTGTCTCCTCTGATTCATGCGAATCTGATTCCTTAATAGTCTCAAAAACGAAATTGGTTCCCATTACTCCTGAATTTAGTAATCCATCCGGAGGACAAACCTCAAAATCCTCGTCTCATCCTAAGAGAAAACCAATGTTGAATAGGAAGGATATTGTAGATCCCAAAGTAGAAGCTCGAAATGCACATAAAAAGGAAGTTAAGACTAGACAAAATTCCAGGTTCATTGCAAACTCCAAACCAAGTTCATCCCGGAATTCTCATGCATCAACCCATAGTCAATACTCCTTTGTTCCCACTAAGATCCTCAAATGACCTTCTGAACCTCTTTGTCGTATAAAACCTAAAAAAGTTGTCAGTTCCACTCAGCCTCAATCTCTTGTAACTGCCAAAACTGTCCAAAACACTTCTCCTCGGACTGTTTCATCTATTTTTATTGCTAAATCTGATGGCACAATTTTTAAACAAAATCTTTCAAAAACCAATGTCATCAAGCAAATCCACAATGGCAAAGAAAACTGATTCTTCAAAATCTTCAAAGAAAAATCTTGTGTGGAAAGTCAAAACTCCCATTCATGAAACAAAAATTCAGGAGGTTACAAATGTAACCAACACTCCGGAAGTCAAAGGTCCGAAAAAAACTGTTCCAAAACTCCAAGTCATTGAATATGACTACTGGATAGATGAAAAGTCCTTAGCCTTCTTTCTGTTTCCAAAAAATTCAAAGAACACCACCCAGAAACACAAAGTTGTTCCTAAGTCACAATCAAATTCTAAAGCCCGTGCCTACATCCCGAAGTCTAATTCGGAGCCTATGTTTCGAAGCAAGAAACAATATGGTATATTGATAGTGCTTGCTCCATGCACATGATGGGGCCGAAAGATTTTCTGCGAGATTTAAAGCTTTCTCCAAACGCTGGTTACGTGACGTATCGCAACAATTCCAATTCTCAAATTCGTGGTTATGGGACTCTCACCAATGGAAACTTCTCTATTGCACATGTGGCTTATGTAGCTGATCTAAAACATAATTTGATAAGTGTTGCTCAGCTCACTAATTCAAATCGACGTGTGGAATTGTGCAAAAAGTACAGCTAGGTAATGACTGAAGACCGGAAACAGTGTTTAATCAAGTCACTTCGCAACAAGAACATGTACCCGCTCGACATTAACATGATTATTGGCAAACCGCAACTCTGCCTTCTCTCCAAAGCTGTTCCTGACGTCAGTTGGTTATGGCACCGAAGGCTCGCTCATCTAAACTTTCGGTACATGAATGATCTTGTATCTAGCAAAATGGTGGGAGGTTTACCTCTTCTCAAATTCAAAAATGATCATTTGTGTGCTGCTTGTGAGTGTGGTAAGCAATCGAAGAAAGGTCATCCTGTTATCATCGAAAAATCAATTTCGGAACCATTGGAGCTTCTACACATTGATCTTTGTGGACCATCCACAATAGAAAGTCTTCATCATAAGAAATACATTCTTGTGATTGTTGATGATTTTACAAGGTTCACTTGGGTCTTCTTCCTAAGGCTGAAATCCGAAACAGCCTCAGAGCTCATAAATTTTATCAAAGGAATAGAAGTTCTCATCAAACTTCCAGTTAGGAGAATCCGAAGTGACAATGGATCGGAATTCACTAAGTCCACCATTGAAAACTTTCTCACTGAAAAAGGAATCGACCACAACTTCTCAGCTCCCTATACTCCACAACAAAATGGTGTAGTCGAAAGACACAATAGAACTCTCGTTGAAGCTGCTCGATCCATGATGAACTTCATAAATCTACCACTCTATCTTTGGGCTGAAGCCGTATCCACTGCTTGCTTCCCTCAAAATCGGAGTATCATCAAACTAAAGCTGATGAAGCCATCTTCCTTGGGTATTCCTCAAAATCGAAACCTTACAGACTTCTTACTCGGAGAACTCGTGTTCTGGAGGAAAGCTTTGACATTACTTTTGACGACAACTTCGTTCAGAATTCTGGCCCAACTCACATTACAACTCACATTATGGAGTCCGATAATCCTCCGCTAGGATGTCTGAACCCTCAAACAATTCTTGAAGTTGACTTTGAAACTCTCTTTGGTCCTTCCGAAACCGCTCTTGATTCGGAATCTTGATCAAGACCAACTCACATTCCAATCCCCACTTCGGAAGCTCCAGTCTCACAAAATGTCTCCGGTCCGATCCCAAGCCTCCCTCCATTTGATTCCAAACCATTTCAACCTTCTCAGGTTGAGGGGGGGAATGCTAATCCCTCTCTTGGATCAAATGTGGATGGCTTCCAAGATGCAGCTACTGATTTCGATGACTCCAATCCTCTCAACATTGATGAAAATGAAAACTTCTTTGAGTTCCCTTCTGATGATGACGTCAACCTCTCTGGTTCAGAAGTTCAGGGGGAGCATCATCCCAACATTCAAATCATTCAGGGGGAGCAAATCAATTCCACTATTGATATCGGATCGACGGCTGCACAAGAACTCCCAAGATTACATGTTTGGACAAAGGATCATCCTCCGAACCAAGTAATTGCAAACCTCAATGCTGGTGTACAGAATCGTTCTGCTACAAGCATCCAAAATGAATGCCATTTTTCAACATTTATATCCATGGTTGAACTCAAATCCATTAAGGACACATTGGAGCATGCTGACTGGATTACAGCCATGCAAGAAGAACTGGCAGAATTTGACCAAAATGAAGTTTGGACTCTCGTGCCTCCTCCTCAGAATCATCCCATTGTCGGTACAAGATGGGTATTTCGCAACAAAGTAGATGATACAGGGGTGATCATTAGGAACAAAGCAAGGCTGGTGGCAAAAGGATTTACTCAGATCGAAGGGCTCTACTACGATGAGACCTTTGCTCCTGTTGCACGTCTTGAAGCCATCATAATCTTTCTTGCTTATGCTGCTCATAAAGGCTTCAAAGTTTACCAAATGGATGTTAACAGTGCCTTTCTTAACGGTGAACTTAACACTGAAGTATACCTTCAACAGCCCCCCAGATTTATTAATCTCTCCTTTCCGAACTACTGTTGTAAACTCCGGAAGCCTGTCTACGGACTCAAGCAATCTCCTCGGGCATGGTACGAGACTCTCACTGATTCTCTCAAACGCTCCGGTTTTTAAAGAGGAAGTCTAGATCCCACCTTATTCAAAAGATCAAATGGAAAGCATCTCATGCTGGTACAAATCTATGTGGACGATATCATTTTTGGATCTACGGATTCATCTATGGTTGCTGACTTTGCTAAACTTATGATCAATCGATTCCAAATGAGCATGAATCGGGAGTTAAGCTTCTTTCTTGGCCTCCAATTCAAACAGACTAATAGAGGAATCTTCATTCACCAAGAGAAGTACATTTCGGAACTCCTCAAGAAATACTCAATGGACACCTGTGCCTCAGCCAAGGTACCAATGGGATTCGGACACAAGATCTTTGCCGACCCTTCAGGTGTTTCAGTTGATGAAAAGAAGTACCGCGAAATGATTGGATCTCTGCTCTATCTCACAGCAAGTCGTCTGGATATCATGTTTTCTACATGCCTATGTGCCAGATTTCAAGTCAACCCAAAGATGTCTCATCTTTTGGCTGTGAAACAAATTTTCCGATACCTTAAAGGTACCAAGAGTCTCGGAATCTGGTATCCAGCAAATGAGAGCTTCACTTCAAGCCTATTCAGATTCATACTATGGTGGTCTTCAACTTGATAGAAAAAGCATTTCAGGTGGCTGTCAATTCTTAGGTGGTCGTTTGGTCAGTTGGTCATCCAAGAAAACGAAATTACATTGCACTCTCTACAGCCGAAGCCGAATACATTGTTGCTGCCAACTGTACATCTCAGGTTCTGTGGATGAAATCTCAACTCTTAGATTATGGTTACCGCTTTGAACGCATTCATATCTATTATGACTCTCAAAGTGCCATTGCGATTTCCCAGAATCCAATTCAGCACTCAATGACCAAGCACATTGACATAAGGTTCCATTTCATAAAAGATCATGTTCTAAATGGTAACATTGAACTCATTTTTGTTCCATCTGACGATGAAATTGTTGATGTCTGAACAAGATGGGTATGATAATACCAGATCCTCATTTCTTTCAAGAGACTTGTTCTCTTTGATAGACGTATTCTATAGAAAATTAGTTCCGATCTAAATTTTTTTTTATCTCGGAACTACTTTCTCTCTGAATACATAGGATCATTTTAGTTGTCTTTATTTCTGACCTTCACTTGAGTTTTTAAGATGTACAGTTCATCCTGATTGTTTGTTATTTAAAGTCCACATTGTAATAGTGCTCAAATTCTCATCTTAGAATATACTTCATAATAGCATCCCGAAATTCCACTCCGGAAAAGGTATTACATTCTGCACTCCGGAATTTCAAAATTGACTCTGGAAGGTCTCTCAAATCTCACCCCGGAATGTTTTACAAAACTTGCTCCGGAATTTTTAAAAAATCTCACTCCGGAATGCTTTCCCAATCTTGTTCTGGAAACTCTTCCCAATTCACTCCGGAAATTCTTGAATTTCCATTCCGGAATCTTTGCTCCGGAATCTCAAACTTTTCAAAATCAAACAGAATTTATGTTCCGGAATCACACATATTTTCTGAAATGACACTAAATCTTTGACTTCGGAATCGAAACTTTCTCCGGATCATTTCTCATTCCGGACCTCTTTTTTAAAAACTAGCATTTTCCGGAACACAATCTCTTATCCTACGGATCATACTCTCTCTGGAACCGCTCATCCAGAATACCAAAGGATAATAAGGAGAAACTTTTTTTTCTATCTCAATGGTTACTTTTCTTGAAGATCCTATCCTATCCTCCTTGATTTTCGCGACACGTTTGCATGCCCCCATAAAGTAGCCATCAAATCACCGGTTATGGACTTGCATTTTTAGCCACAAACACCCTTACCTTTCACCTCCCAGGTCAACTCAGCCCCCAAAACCTCCTTCACATTTAATTCGACCCGTTTCTCATTTGGATCCTCATCATTACCCTACTAACCCGACCCACTTCCCATGCCTATAAATACCAATCTAAACCCCCTTTTACCTCTTTACGCGCCCAATACTTCCAAAACCCCATATTTCTCTCTGAATTCTTCGTGTTCTTCAAGCACTCATCATCCTGCAACAATGACGTCTCCTCCTTCACCACCAAAAACTGCCCCAACTGCTTCAACACCCAAGAAAACCATTGCCAAGAAGAAACGATCAAAGGGTTCCTCATCATCTGCTGCTCAAGAACCGTTTCTAAGAGACACCACTCAACTCTTTTCCCTAAATCCAATGGATTACGATGAATCCATCTGGGTAATGATAGAGTTTATGGCAAATCACCCCATTGTTGGATTAATGTATAAGTCCATAACTATAATTGGTAAGACTTGACCCGACCCGGCATGGTCCATTTGGGTTGCATGGCATCATGCATTTGGATACACTATACTGAGAGAAATAACACTTAAGGTTGGTTAATATATTATAAGTTCTAATATATTAATAAGGTTATTTAATTAGTATTGATCAAGAATTAATTTGGAATTAATTAAGTGATCAAAAGGAGACTAATTAAATATATGGGTTGATTGTGTAAATCATTTATTCTTATATATGTGGGCTTGTGATCCAAGATTCCTTATGTTGGACTAAGTCCATGGGGTGACCCATGGATACTCCATGGAGGTTAAAATCCATGGAGCATAAGGAATGGGTAAAGTTATGAGTTACATGGTGTAACCCTAATAGCCACCATATAAAAGAATCATATGGCTCAAGAAATCGTGCACTAATATGTGAATATGAGGGCTAGACGATTTCAAGGAGTGTTCCATTTCTCTCAAGTCATTCCATGTGCATTTGGTGTTGTGTGAACCATTTGAGGTGTCACACTTGGGGCATTAGGCACTCAAGCTTCATGGAGACAAGCTACATCAAACAAAGGTATGTATTCTATCCATTTGATTACCCAAGTATCAAGTATTGTATGCTAGATAGGGTAATACCTTGGAAAGTTCATAATTGCATGTATAATAGAGAAAACATAGATCCAAGGTATTTAGGGTTGCATGTACACTTAGGAGTGTTAGAATGCTCAAAACCCATCAGTGGTATCAGAGCCAAGGCTTATTTTCTTGTTATACTTGCAAAATTAGCTGAAAAATCGAATTTTGGAACCCCTGAAAGCATATATTCAACTGTTTTGGCTAGAAATGGACTAGGAACATTACCCTTAGATGTTTTTGCACTTATAAACTTGTTTTTGATGTGGTAATGTTCATGCTAATCCAATTTCAAAGATAATTGTCAATAGATTCATGTTTTATATTTGTTTAAAAGTTATGCTAATTACTTGAAAAAATTTGATGTGAATTATCTTTGTTCATATGAGTTTATTAGATTAATAGAAAAGTTAATTGATTATGTGTTTTCAATCCAATTTAATCTAAGAGTTGATTCTAAAGTGTGTTTTTGTAACTTGTCCTCAAGTTATATGAAAAGTCACATTTAAGTTTCATAAAACTCATAAAAAGTTGGCAATGGTTACAAAAATGAAGAGTCTTGTCCTCATTAAATGGTTTTATGACTCCATAACTTGTCCTCGAGTTATGGAGGTTCAAGAGTCACTTCTTTAAATGATAAAATGTGTAACCTTAATTAGTTCCATAAGTTACAAAAATAAAGAAAAGTTACATTCTTTTATTAGTTTAAAGTCTTCCATAACTTGTCCTCAAGTTATGGAACTTGAAGAGTTTTTTTTAATTAAAACTACTTTAAAAACATAAGTTATGGAATTAATTAGTTTTGAATATTTTCAAAACTTGCCCTCACGTTTTGGAATTTGTAAAGTTTTCCCCATGAATACTTTAATTCCAAGTTAGCCCTTAGAATTTTAAAAGTTAAAATTCAAACCTTATACTTTATAGTATTATAAGTTAATAATAAATATATGTATAAGAGCAAGTCAGTCTTACCGTTAGTAGGCCTCATTCACGAAGCCGGTCTATAAGGGGGGTATAAGGTTACTGCCTATAAAATGGCAGTTTAATGGGTGTCCACTCTCACCCACCGCTTCCTTGACTGGTGGAGGGTCATTAGCCGAACGGGTAGGACAAGGACTATAATTCTCCCTTCATTAAAAGTATTAATGATAAATACTAAGTAACTAAATACTTATAAATTCCCAATCTTAGTTACTTAGGAAAATGTGAATAAGGTGCTAATCCATGAAATTACACTTTGCACTTTGTTTAAACCGTTAGTGGAGCGTGTGTGGTTAACCGGCATACTAACCTGGATTTAACAAAGTAGGCAAAGGGTAACTTAATATTTATCATAGTATCGGTGGAGCTCGTGTGGTTAACCGGCACATCGATTGAGGGGTAAATATTAAGGGTACCAAGTATATTTGCATGGTTACTTCACACCTTGTTTTGTGATCCTCGGCATCCCAGTCACAAAACCTGAAGGGCACACTCGAGATTGAAACATGCCATTGAAAAGTTCAATGAATCTCAAAAGATCTAGGAGTTTCAAATCCAATTAAAAACCTAATTATATTATTTCGTTTTTCATGGTGGAAATTGGTAAATCGTCATTTACCTAGCTTAAACTATTTTATAACTCGGATTACGGCATCCCTCTTCCAGTTATAAATAGGTTGTTGGATCCTAGCCTTAATATTTCATATTGGGTGTTATATTAAGGACTTTAGATCAACTATCTTGAATATCTCCCAAAAGATGTCTAGTTCAGACATCTATGATCTTCCCAAATCTCTTGGAACTTTACTTCCTCCACCTCTTCCAATTATTCTCCCTAACCCACAAGTTCAAGGTCACTCAAGCCCTAATGGCAAGCAAGGTCTATGTGTGATCACATCTTAGAGATGAAGTCACATATTGAAAAGTTGGGAGAGTTGGGTGTCAAAGTCTTGAGAAAGTTGGATGTTCAATCACTTTCTAAGTCACATAGTGAGTTCCTTTGGGACTACTATGAAACAGACTATGACATGAACCTTAATGATCATATCTGTTTGCTTGGTGCTGCTGAATCAGCAATGATTTGGAACGATAGTAAAGCAAATTTGATTAGAAGATCAACTTCCCAAAAACTTTATGGACAGTGACAATGGTGACACTGGAAATCCAGAAAAAGCATTCTCTTCCCAATGGAAAGGGATTGGCCATAGTCAACCCGGTTGACCAAATGGTAAAGAGAAAGGCTACGTCTGAGATAGTCCCATTACCAAAGCGTCCATATGTTTATTTTGCCAAAGGAAGGGGTGTGGATTGCAAAGCTGCCAAATTTACCTAAGGATGTTAAAGTCAATAAGTTTGACTCTACATCAGGTAGAGCCCATTATTCTGTTAAGTTCTATTCTGAGATCCTCATTACATGATGTGACTGGATCACATGTTGATGTTTTAAGAATCAAAGAATAGAGAGAAATCTTAAAGGAAGTATATGTTGATTCTGATCGCGAAGGTGGATTTCGATCGCATCAGAATTTTGAGCAAGGAATAGATAACAACAATTTTCATGTGGATTGTAAGGATAAGTTTTTCCGCAAAGTTTTAAAATAAAAGAAAATTGTTTAATTTTATTTATTTGAAGTATCCTTACAATGGAATTTGTGGAAAATTGTTGCTTTATATGATTCCACTGACAGCAATATTGGAAAATGGATTTGATTCTTTCATTTGTGGTAGTGTCTAAATTTACCAAATCAGGAAAGTTCCTCATCACCCAAGTTTCAATTGGACCGAAACTTGGAATCATGCAAGTTGAATAGTATGATCAATGAGAACTTTCAAGCATTGGAAAATCAAGACTAATTACTTGTTCACATGGATGTGTGAGTCAAGTGAAGGACTAAAGGGATCGAGTACACATTCTTGTGCACTGGTCATGTCCACCACAAAGCTCGTTAAGACTATTTGATTTACTAAAGTTTAGTAAATATAGTTATACTTACAACTTTAAGTATAATTCTGAAACATTGGAAAAGTCTCAATGTATGGCAGAACGAATGAGAAGAATCAAATTAGGCAGAAAGATAAAAGTTTTCTCAAATCTAAAAAGATGGGAGAGTACTTTAGTATCATGTTTTGTGATCATATTAATGATTTAAGAACCACGTCACAATTGGTCTTCTAAGGACATCTTAGTGCATTCTTATGACTAAGAAGAGGAGTCATGAATTGTTGAAATGGTTATATCAAGAAGATGAGTCATACTTCGTTTCAAAACAAGTCTTAGAGTCATACTCCAAGACTATAAGTTGAGTGGCATATCTTAAAGAAAGGTTTATAACACTTGTCAAATGTAAGAGTAAAAGTGTCCTACTCTTGTACATTTGAAGTTGGTAAGTTGTGATGTTTTGGATTAAACAAAGACCAACTAAGGCCAATTGTGTGAAGTGTTTGTCTTGATAAAGAATCCGCACTATCTCTTGAATATTTGGCAAGATAGTCTTATATGTCAAGAGGACAGTGGGAGTCTTAAAGATCCTAAAAAGAATTTCAAGAACTAATCAAGAATAAAACCTGAGGTTCTTCACTAGCACACGACTTGAGGTTTATAACCTATCATGTTGACATATTCTGTGCCCATTCCAGTTAAAGTTGGCTTTGCATAGGAGTTCTGAAAGTTCTCAATTGGTTGCATAACAACTTGGAAGCAATGGCAGGCCCTGTACTGCCAGGTGGCAAGAAGTTAAGATTGCATAAGTTCAGTCCATATGAGTTTGGATTTGTCATTATCCTTGTCTTGTGACTATGGTTTTGACGATTCACATGGATAAGAACACATACACCATAAAATCTAAGGGTCATAAGGTTTATCTCCGATTCATGAAAATGATGGTGAGGAAACACTTCCACCAAGTAGATTTGAACCAGATGGCAAAAGGTCTAAACAATTGAGACTAGGATTACGGCATCCCTTTTCATAGTTCTGAAATTGTTTAGACACACATGCATGCTATCTAAGGAAAGGTGTATGATTTTGATAAATTTTTATCAAAGCATCTCGTATCAGAAATCTGAACTTTGGTAAGGAAGTCAATAAAGTATTGATTTCTAGAAGTCCAGCTGATTTCTGATTACATGTCAAAGCTAGTGGGAGCATAAGTGTTATGCTAATAATCATCATGTTAGTGGGAGCATGATAATTATTGTTAGTGTTGCAAGTTAGCAATGTTAATTATAGAAAACAAAAGTTTCAATTCGTGAGGCTGCAGGGATTGAAAAAGTTGTTTTGCTATAATTAAGGGAGAAGATATACTTCATTTCAGTTCTAAAGGCTTAGATTGAGACCTTAATCATCTTTAGTCAAGAATATATATATGAATTTCATGTTGGATTGGTTCAACTTAAGGAAATTTTATATATTGCGTTCTCAAAATTCGATTATGATTACGGCATCCCTCTTCATAGTCAAATTTTGAAAACATGGCAAATAAAAATATTGTAGCAAAAGACTGGTCTAGAATCATGTCTTTATGTGAGACATCATGAATCGTGTACCATTTTCTTTGGGTACAGGATCGATTGCATGTGCTATAATATTTGTCATTTCTAAATTTTTCCAAATGCCCAGAGGCATTAAGAAGGGAAAAGGTCTAGAATTGGATATGACTAAAATGATTAAGCAATTGTCGAGGACAATCTGAGGTTTACCAAAGATTGGTTGCTCAGGGACAGTTGGAAGTATAGTGCTAATTTTGGAAGGACCATATTGACATATTCTGAAAAGAGGCGTCTCTTATTCAGAAGTGATAGTCAAAATGAGAATATGGAGTTGTCTCCATAGGTGGAAGTTATCTGTGTAAGATTAGAAAAACATAATGCAAGAAGCATGTCCAAAGCAATGTACTTTGAATATGAGACTTAGTTTCCATGGAATTGATCTCCATTGGAATACCTTATAATGACTGTTGACAAGTCTTTGTGACTTTGTACATATTCATTACAGGAGGGTTAGTGCATATAAGTTTGAAATCTAAACAGATTTCGATAAATGATAGGAATTTGAAATTCTCACATTTTTCGATAAGGATTTGGGAGTGTGAAATTAGAATCATTGAAATTATGTTCAATTGGTTTATTTCACAAAGTAAGGATCATAGACAAACATAGAGTGCATACTTGATGTATGGCAAAGCTATTGTTTAAGAAAAACATAGTGTACATGCTTGGAGCATGGGACAACTAGTGTTTTTAATTCAAGTATAAAGTTGATAAAACCGAAACAATGAATAATGAGTAATCAGTATGGTGATAAATAAAAGTGTTTATTTATATTCATAGGGTTTGATACCATATTTGATTCTTTTATTCTTGTATTTCACTTTGCATGTTTTGACTTCCAGAATAACTAAGTCGCTCTTCCTGAATGATTAAGTTATTCAAAGCATCCACAGTCGATCATATGTTGGAAGTAGATATGAATCAAGATTGTCGTGGGTTGGTTTGTAGAGGTCCAAGTTGGTGGAAAAAGTGGTGCTACAACACTCATGAGTGCTCCTAAGTTCTGAGTATTGGATTCAACCCGCGCTCATTTGAATCACTTCATGGATTTTATCACGAGTGATCATGAGACGATAATATCTTATATTCTTCAAACCTAGAGATATGAGTTGTTACTATGAGTTGGTTGTACATTGATTGCACGAAAACGCATTCGGTAACTCGATGTTATAAAACGTGCCTTTGTGTATGATTCAACAAGTAGTAGAACAAGCCATATGAGTCGAAGTTTATCCATTCCTTTTACCTTCGGGATAAAAGCGATATCTGTGGGCCCCTCGATGATTTAAAGATGATACATGTGAGTGCTTGGCCAAGCCAGGACTGATTTGATTTGTTCAATCAGTCAGTCATCATGAATCGGAAATCGGGAAACAACAAATGGACAGAGAGAATGATTGATAATCCATGTCTCAGTCCATATGATATCTAGAATGGAGGAATATATGATCCCTTATCTAATGGACAAGTCATTGACAAAGGTCAGAGTTCATCGACAAGGTCAGAGTTCGACAAAAGCTTTTGAGAGCTATGATTGCTGATCGGTTCCTGAAGTCATACGCAATAATAGTTTTAGACTTATCCAAGTGGGAGATTGTTGGATTAATGTCTAAGTCCATAACTATAATTGGTAAGACTTGACCCGACCCGGCATGGTGCATTTGGGTTGCATGGCATCATGCATTTGGATAGACTATAATGAGAGAAATAACACTTAAGGTTGGTTAATATATTATAAGTTCTAATATATTAATAAGGTTATTTAATTAGTATTGATCAAGAATTAATTTGGAATTAATTAAGTGATCAAAAGGAGACTAATTAAATATATGGGTTGATTGTGTAAATCATTTATTCTTATATATGTGGGCTTGTGATCCAAGATTCCTTATGTTGGACTAAGTCCATGGGGTGACCCATGGATACTCCATGGAGGTTAAAATCCATGGAGCATAAGGAATGGGTAAAGTTATGAGTTACATGGTATAACCCTAATAGCCACCATATAAAAGAATCCCATGGCTCAAGAAATCGTGCACTAATGTATGAATATGAAGGCTAGACGATTTCAAGGAGTGTTCCATTTCTCTCAAGTCATTCCATGTGCATTTGGTGTTGTGTGAACCATTTGAGGTGTCACACTTGGGGCACTAGGCACTCAAGCTTCATGGAGACAAGCTACATCAAACAAAGGTATGTATTCTATCCATTTGATTACCCAAGTATCAAGTATTGTATGCTAGATAGGGTAATACCTTGGAAAGTTCATAATTGCATGTATAATAGAGAAAACATAGATCCAAGGTATTTAGGGTTGTATGTACACTTAGGAGTGTTAGAATGCTCAAAACCCACACCCATATCCATTCCCCTCACTAAAACCCCTGAACCTCCACTGCCACTTCATCATCTTCATCGTGCCTTTAAAAGCATCAAACTCGAAGATGGCACACTCGAGGCTACAATTATCGGTGACAGAACTGTTCCAATCTACAAATCGACCTTCCTTAAGGCGATCGGTGTGAAAGCAAACCCACGACGTTTCAAGGTCCAAGAACCAACGACTGAAGAGTTTCAGACGTTTTTGAACTACATCGGGTATAACCAAGATTACAGGGCTAAAGACTTCAAGAAATCTGCCGTCTCCGGACTCTGGACTATGCTAATGCACTTTATCATCAGAGGGCTATCTGGAAAGTATGGAGGAACTGATACGCTAAGCAAAGACTGGCTCAACGTCGTCGACAGTATCTACTCCAAACGGGATAATGCTGTGGATCTTCCGGAAGTTCTATGACAAGATTTTTTCAAATTTGCCATCAAAAGAAAGGAGAACGAGATTTCGAGCCCTAGGTTCTGGGCACTGACACTTCAACAAATTTTCAATGAACTTCATGAACCACTTCCGGTTAACACCATTCCAACGGAGGTATGTGTCACTTTTAAAGTTGTTAAGTCTTATCGCATTCCGGACCAATCTTCTTTTATTCCGGTCAGACGACTTCCGGACCACATGTTGGCCCTTATTCCTTCAGATTCCATTTATTTAAAACTTCACATGGAGACTTCGGTTGTGTTTGAACCAACACAACCTGCCCCAGTCTCTGTTGAACCTATCTCGGAAGAGGCCAATCCTTCTAAGTTCGAAGCCAAAGTGAAAAAGTCTGCCAAACGGAAGACTTCGCCCACAAAACCAAAGCCTAAAAAGAAAGCCAAAGTCAATTCCTCCTCTCAATAGGAAGGAACCCATGACATTCCAGCTGATTCTGGCCGACCGCACACCCCACCTACCCACTCATCTGAGGTACCCCTCGATGTTTCAAAATCACATGCACACTATCAGGGCGAGTCTGCTCATAATCCACCCTCACCTTCCCAAAAAGGTGATGTCGGTGTTGGCCATAGTTCCTTGCCCCCCTGGAACACACCCACGAGTCTCATTTGATATCCCTATCCTTTCTCACACTGGCACACACTCCGGAACCCCAGTTCCGGACCCTAAGATTTCCGGAGCTGGAGCAGTCCCTCTAACTCCGGATGCCCCAACTGGTCTGATACCCGGAAGGCGTACAGGACAACCAGGTGCTAATGATCCCCAACGTAAAGATTTTGATACCCAAATGGATGTTAACAGGGCCTTTCTTAACGGTGAACTTTACACTGCAGTATACCTTCAACAGCCCCCTAGATTTATTAATCTCTCCTTTCCAAACTACTGTTGTAAACTCCGGAAGGCTGTCAACGGACTCAAGAAATCTCCTCGGGCATGGTACGAGACTCTCACTGATTTTCTCAAACACACCGGTTTTTAAAGAGGAAGTCTAGATCCCACCTTATTCCAAAGATCAAATGGAAAACATCTCATGCTGGTACAAATCTATGTGGACGATATCATTTTTGGATCTACAGATTCATCTATGGTTGCTGACTTTGCTAAACTTATGATCAATCGATTCCAAATGAGCATGAATCGGGAGTTAAGCTTCTTTCTTGGCCTCCAATTCAAACAGACTAATAGAGGAATCTTCATTCACCAAGAGAAGTACATTTCGGAACTCCTCAAGAAATACTCAATGGACACCTGTGCCTCAGCCAAGGTACCAATGGGATTCAGACACAAGATCTTTGCCGACCCTTCAGGTGTTTCAGTTGATGAAAAGAAGTACCGCGGAATGATTGGATCTCTGCTCTATCTCACAGCAAGTCGTCTGGATATCATGTTTTCTACATGCCTATGTGCCAGATTTCAAGTCAACCCAAAGATGTCTCATCTTTTGGCTGTGAAACAAATTTTCTGATACCTTAAAGGTACCAAGAGTCTCGGAATCTGGTATCCAGCTAATGAGAGCTTCACTTCAAGCCTATTCAGATTCATACTATGGTGGTCTTCAACTTGATAGAAAAAGCACTTCAGGTGGCTGTCAATTCTTAGGTGGTCGTTTGGTCAGTTGGTCATCCAAGAAAACGAAATTACATTGCACTCTCTACAGCCGAAGCCGAATACATTGTTGCTGCCAACTGTACATCTCAGGTTTTGTGGATGAAATCTCAACTCTTATATAATGGTTACCGCTTTCAACGCATTCATATCTATTGTGACTCTCAAAGTGCCATTGCGATTTCCCACAATCCAATTCAGCACTCAATGACCAAGCACATTGACATAAGGTTCCATTTCATAAAAGATCATGTTCTAAATGGTAACATTGAACTCATTTTTGTTCCATCTGACGATGAAATTGTTGATGTCTTTACTATGGAATTAGACAAAACCAACTTCAACGGTTTTCTGAACAAGATGGGTATGATAATACCAGATCCTCAATTCTTTCAAGAGACTTGTTCTCTTTGATAGACGTATTCGATAGAAAATTAGTTCCGATCTAAATTTTTTTTTATCTCGGAACTACTTTCTCTCTGAATGCATAGGATCATTTTACTTGTCTTTATTTCTGACCTTCACTTGAGTTTTTAAGATGTACAGTTCATCCTGAATGTTTGTTATTTAAACTCCACATTGTAATAGTGCTCAAATTCTCATCTCGGAATATACTTCATAATAGCATCCCGAAATTCCACTCCGAAAAAGGTATTACATTCTGCACTCCGGAATTTCAAAATTCACTCCGGAAGGTCTCTCAAATCTCACCCCGGAATGTTTTACAAAACTTGCTCCGGAATTTTTAAAAAATCTCACTCCGGAATGCTTTCCCAATCTTGTTCCGGAAACTCTTCCCAATTCACTTCCGAAATTCTTGAATTTCCATTCCGGAATCTTTGCTCCGGAATCTCAAACTTTTCAAAATCAAACAGAATTTATGTTCCGGAATCACACATCTTTTCTGAAATGACACTAAATCTTTGACTTCGGAATCGAAACTTTCTCCGGATCATTTCTCATTCCGGACCTCTTTTTTAAAAACTAGCATTTTCCATAACACAATCTCTTATCCTCCGGATCATACTCTGTCTGGAACCGCTCATCCGGAATACCAAAGGTTAATAAGGAGAAACGTTTTTTTCTGTCTCAACGGTTACTTTTCTTGAAGATCCTATCCTATCCTTCTTGATTTTCGCGACACGTTTGCATGCCCCCATAAAGTAGCCATCAAATCGCCGGTTATGGACTTGCATTTTTAGCCACAAACACCCTTACCTTTCACCTCCCAGGTCAACTCAGCCCCCAAAACCTCCTTCACATTTAATTCGACCCGTTTCTCATTTGGATCCTCATCATTACCCTACTAACCCGACCCACTTCCCATACCTATAAATACCAATCAAAACCCCCTTTTACCTCTTTACGCGCCCAATACTTCCAAAACCCCATATTTCTCTCTAAATTCTTCGTGTTCTTCAAGCACTCATCATCCTGCAACAATGGCGTCTCCTCCTTCACCACCAAAAACTGCCCCAACTGCTTCAACACCCAAGAAATCCATTGCCAAGAATAAACGATCAAAGGGTTCCTCATCATCTGCTGCTCAAGAACCGTTTCTAAGAGACACCACTCAACTCTTTTCCCTAAATCCAATGGATTACGATGAATCCATCAGGGTAATGATAGAGTTTATCGCAAATCACCCCATATCCATTCCCCTCACTAAAACCTCTGAACCTCCACTGCCACTTCATCATCTTCATCGTGCCTTTACAAGCATCAAACTCGAAGATGGCACACTCGAGGCTACAATTATCTGTGACAGAACTGTTCCAATCTACAAATCGACCTTCCTTAAGGCGATCGGTGTGAAAGCAAACCCACGAGGTTTCAAGGTCCAAGAACCAACGACTGAAGAGTTTCAGACGTTTTTGAACTACATCGGGTATAACCAAGATTACAGGGCTAAAGACTTCAAGAAATCTGCCGTCTCCGGACTCTGGACTGTGCTAATGCACTTCATCATCAGAAGGCTGTCTGGAAAGTATGGAGGAACCGATACGCTAAGCAAAGACTGGCTCAACGTCGTCGACAGTATCTACTCCGAACGGGATAATGCTGTGGATCTTCCGGAAGTTCTATGACAAGATTTTTGCAAATTTGCCATCAAAAGAATGGAGAACGAGATTTCGAGCCCTAGGTTCTGGGCAATGACACTTCAACAAATTTTCAATGAACTTCATGAACCACTTCCGGTTAACACCATTCCAACGGAGGTATGTGTCACTTTTAAAGTTGTTAAGTCTTATCGCATTCTGGACCAATCTTCTTTTGGTCCGGTCAGACGGCTTCCGGACCACATGTTGGCCCTTATTCCTTCAGATTCCATTTATTTAAAACCTCACATGGAGACTTCAGTTGTGTTTGAACCAACACAACCTGCCCCAGTCTCTGTTGAACCTATCTCGGAAGAGGCCAATCCTTCTAAGTCCGAAGCCAAAGTGAAAAAGTCTGCCAAACGGAAGACTTCGCCCACAAAACCAAAGCCTAAAAAGAAAGCCAAAGTCAATTCCTCCTCTCAATAGGAAGGAACCCATGACATTCCAGCTGATTCTGGCCGACCGCACACCCCACCTACCCACTCATCTGAGGTACCCCTCGATGTTTCAAAATCACATGCACACTATCAGGGGGAGTCTGCTCATAATCCACCCTCACCTTCCCAAAAAGGTGATGCCGGTGTTGGCCATAGTTCCTTGCCCCCCTGGAACACACCCACGAGTCTCATTTGATATCCCTATCGTTTCTCACACTAGCACACACTCCGGAACCCCTGTTCCGGACCCTAAGATTTCCGGAGCTGGAGCAGTCCCTCCGACTCCGGATGCCCCAACTGGTCTGATACCCGGAAGGCGTACAGGACAACCAGGTGCTAATGATCCCCAATGGGAAGATTTTGATACCCAAATGGATGTTAACAGGGCCTTTCTTAACGGTGAACTTGACACTGAAGTATACCTTCACCAGCCCCCCAGATTTATTAATCTCTCCTTTCCGAACTACTGTTGTAAACTCTGGAAGGCTGTCTACGGACTCAAGCAATCTCCTCGGGCATGGTACGAGACTCTCACTGATTTTCTCAAACGCTCCGGTTTTTAAATAGGAAGTCTAGATCCCACCTTATTCCATAGATCAAATGGAAAGCATCTCATGCTGGTACAAATCTATGTGGACGATATCATTTTTGGATCTACGGATTCATCTATGGTTGCTGACTTTGCTAAACTTATGATCAATCGATTCCAAATGAGCATGAATCGGGAGTTAAGCTTCTTTCTTGGCCTCCAATTCAAACAGACTAATAGAGGAATCTTCATTCACCAAGAGAAGTACATTTCGGAACTCCTCAAGAAATACTCAATGGACACCTGTGCCTCAGCCAAGGTACCAATGGGATTCAGACACAAGATCTTTGCCGACCCTTCAGGTGTTTCAGTTGATGAAAAGAAGTACCGCGGAATGATTGGATTTCCGCTCTATCTCACAGCAAGTCGTCTGGATATCATGTTTTCTACATGCCTATGTGCCAGATTTCAAGTCAACCCAAAGATGTCTCATCTTTTGGCTGTGAAACAGATTCTCCGATACCTTAAAGGTACCAAGAGTCTCGGAATCTGGTATCCAGCAAATAAGAGCTTCACTTCAAGCCTATTCAGATTCATACTATGGTGGTCTTCAACTTGATAGAAAAAGCACTTCAGGTGGCTGTCAATTCTTAGGTGGTCGTTTGGTCAGTTGGTCATCCAAGAAAACGAAATTACATTGCACTCTCTACAGCCGAAGCCG